>NC_135268.1:68270988-69015988 GCF_051311805.1 Agelaius phoeniceus | reverse complement strand
CTCAAACACACTCACACACACATTCACACACACTCAAACACACTCACACACACACACATTCACACACACTCACACACACTCACACACACACTCACACACACATTCACACACACTCACACACACTCACACACTCACACACACTCACACAAACTCACACACCCCTATCGGCACCAAAGGCATCACAGCCTCTTCTCCCGAATCCCCAGGATGCCAGGCTGGGGGGATGAAGGTGATGAAGGCACAGGGTGGCTTCATTCAGGCCCCCTCCTGGCTCTCAACACCCCCTTTTACCCCCCCAGACTCATGGAGGGGGGAGCCCACTGCAGCCACCTCCCACGAGAAAGAAAACACGCACTTACCAAAAAAAAAGGGCTGGAAAATTCTTGGTGTATTTTTTTTTTTCCTTCTGTTGCATTCTGAAACCAATAATTAAATTTAAAAAATAACCCAACAACAATTAACGCAAATTAAGTGTGAGGTGTAAGCTACCGGTAGAAGTTTGATTTGAAAAGAACAAAGCAAGCAGTTCTGGTTGGGAGCTCTGATAGTTTGTCTGGTACAGATGGCCAGAGAGGCAGAGTGAGGGATGGATGGAGGGAAAGGGGGTGAGAAGACTTGGCTAATGTGGGGTATGAGCCCCAAATTGCATGAAACCCTCTGGAGTGGCATGTGGGTTACAGCAGAACTTTCATGCTCAGATTGTACCAAAGGAGCATTTGGGTGGCTGTGGCTGAGCAGCACTGGCTCCACTCCACTGTCTCCATCATGCTCAAAATCCTGCCCAAAATAAGGCAACCTTGCCCCGAAATCAGACAGCTCTCAGACCAAGAGGGGCAGGGAGTGTGCTTGCACCATCCATCCCTGCTAAGCATCTTTTTGAGATATCATTTTCTCCTGGCTGAAAATCCCACTCTTCCTTCCCAATCCTGCCCATCTGCCCTCCCACGCTCCTCGGGAAAGTTTGGTGCCTTTTAGGTCCCAGCCACTAACAAGGGTGCTACCAACACACAGCTGTGTCCCCCGATGCTACAGCCTCCAGCTCATCCCTTTGGCATGGGGGGACTCCTGTGTCACTACAGGCACACCTGTGTCTCCCTCAAGAGATTCTCAGAGGGGCTTGGGGCTGCCAGCCCCAAAATTCATCATTCATTCTAGGTCTGGACACTGGACTGCTTCCCAGGGGATAAACCCCCCCAGTCTGTCCTTGAGGGTAGCCTTTTAAAAGAATCCCTCAATTGTTCTTATTTCTAATTTAACTGGGTCTCTTTGTCCACCCCAAATCCTGTCCTGTCTGGGGAGATGGAAGGTTGAAAATTGCCCTTTTCCCTCCTGCCAGACAACCCTGAGTGTTTTTCACTGGACAGTCCCAGAACCGCAGCATCCAGCATCCCATTTTCCTGGGATTTGAGATCTTGGGGGTGACCCTAAAGAAGTGCCCGGGTATTTTGGCAGCGAGCTGGCTCAGAGCTGGCAGCTGCTTCCCCCCCCGGCCCCCAGCCCTCGCAGCCCCCTCCCCGTGTCCCCCACCCACCCACGGCCCTTGGCCGGGGGAGCCGCGGCGCCCGCAGCCTGCCCAGGGCTGGCAGGGAGAGAGGGAGAGACATCAAAGTCTGCCCTGGAATGTGTGTGGCTCTGCGAGAGAGATACGGAGCCAGGGATCATGAAAGAGATACTGCGATGGTTATCGGCCCATCAAATCAAGGGGAAGCTGAGCGTCAGGCTTGCCAACAATACCTGTTATTGTTCCTCCCCTGTGCGGCGCTTTATTAAGCGCTATAATCATTTTAATATTCATGCATCTCCGCAGCCATTCCATCCCCCCCTCCCCTTCTCCTCCTCTGTGCTTTTCAACATATTCCCCACTGGAAAGTGCCTTTCTTGCATTTCCTGGGAGCTGGCTTTCCCTCCGGGCAGCAGGTGTTTCAGTCCGCAGCGCCCAGGAACGTCCCTCTCGGCAGCGGGAAAAGGGGATTTTCTCGTGGTCTTTTGCTGCACCTCCTTCCATCCACCACCTCTCCCTGCATCTCCTTCCATCCACCACCGCCCCCTTTTCCTTCAAGTGAAAGCAAATTAAGCACCACCCTGCTCAAATGATGGCATTGTTTCGCTCTCAGTGGGAGAGAGCCCTGAAGTCCTTGTCCAGGCAGGGCTCCCACTGCGGTGGGGTGTGTGCTCCCAGGAAATCCCCTCCGTCTCCGGGTGGCTCGGGAGAGGCCCGAGGTGTCCCTGCAGGGATGCTGTAAGGCAGGTGAGTTACCCTGGCTGTGCACGGGCTGGTTTGTACCAGCCTTGGGATGAGCAATCCAGGCACAACAGCAAGGTCTCTCTGCCCAGCCTTGACAGGCTGTCCAGGCTTTATTCCTCAGCACAAAAAATAAAACTGACTGTGGGGTGTGTCTAAGTGTGGGTACCCCAGAAATCATAAAATCACAGAATGGTTGGAGTTGGAAGGGACCTTAAAGGTCACCCAGTTCCAATCCCCAGCCCTGAGCAGGGACAACTTCCACTAGACCAGGTCACTCAAATCTCCATCCAACCTGACTTTGGACACTTCCATGAATGGGACAGCCAAAACTTCCCTGGGCAACCTGTGCCAGGGCCTCACTATACCACAATAAAGAATTTTTTCCTAATATTCAATCCAAAACTGCCCTCTGTCAGTTTGAAGCCGTGTCGTCTTGCCCTATCACTACATGCCCTGGTAAAACACCCCTCCCCAGCTCTCTTGTAGCCTCTTTCAGGCACTGGAAAGTGCTAGAAAGTCTCCCTGAAGCTTCTCCAGGCTGAACAATCACAGGTCTCTAATCCTGTCTCCATAGAGGTGCTCCAGCCCTCTGAGCATCTTTGTGGAGTTGCTGCAACAGGTCCACATCCTCGGGGACCCCAGGGCTAACTTGATCCCACTGCTCCTCAACACCAGGATGAACCAACCCAGCCAAACCATCATCCCAAACCAGCCCAAAATGTGTGCTCATCACCTCCACCCTCTTGGCCCATCCCTGGACCAGTGGCAGCTTGGCATCTTTCCTGTGGATGGTGACCATCATGCTCCTCACAACAGGTTCAAGTGGCAGGATGTTTATTTGGGGATTACAGTCCCCAGAAATACCAATGACATGGAGATTTATTTTGTGGTGTCCCATCCGTTCTGGGCTGGGCAGTGTTTTCCCAGGGCTGGAGGTGCCTGTCACTGCATCCCTGGGAACAGCAGCACGATCCACTGCTCTAAGTCCTTGAGAAAACAGAAAATCTGGGAGTTCTTTCTTGGGCAAATACTGCAAAAACTCCTTCAAATGGCTGTTTAGGGGATTAGCTGCAGATAAGGGAGGAGAAGTGCTGCAGCTGGCAGGCAAAGGCTGCTGCTGGGGTAATTTGGAGGAGAAGCTCCAAGGCTGATGCTGTTCTGTTTCACCCCTCTCCTGGAGTCTCACAGTGCTGTTTTCCTCCTGCCTGGCCCAGTTGTGATCCAGCACAAAAAATGAGGCCACATACTGATGTCCTTTCCCCAGAGACCCCACCCTACCAGGACTGGTGACAAGGTGAGGGACACTTCAGCAAAAACCAAAGTGCAACAGCAGCACCACCTTCACCTGGCTTCCAGTTCCACACAGAGCCCACTGCTTATCCCAAAGTTTACTTTCATTTTGAGGCACCTAAATTAATTTTTAAACTCCTTCCTCAGTTTAGTTAACTGAGTGTTTTCACTTGTAAATGAGATGGGGAAAAGGTACCTCTGAAACCATTAGAGTGAAATTAAAATTTAAAAAAAGGTATGGTGGGATAATTGCCTAAATTCCCCCAAGTAACTTGGGATCCCTTCCAAACCCAGCTTCTTGGTTACCATATTTGAGTAGAACCTTCCCCTGTTTGGAGTGCTCAGAGCACCTGTGGTGAAGGGTGCTGGGTGTGATCAGAGCCCAGTGGGGTGATGGAGGTGTGCAGGGGTGAGCTGCCAGGGGACAGGGGAGGGGACAGCAGACCCTGCCTGGGCCAGGGAAGGGTGGCCATGTCCACACTCCAGGGACAAGCTCAGGGTGACCCATCCCAAGACAAGAACTTTCAGTTTTTGGTTTTTTTGGTCTGGGGGACACGTCCCCCTTGTGCCTGCCCAGCAAAGCCCCCTCTCCACGGGCTGCTCTGAGCCCGGTGCCCTGCCCATCCTGGCACAGAGCAGGGGTGCAGGGTGTGCCCCCAGCTCCCTCAGCTGCAGCTGAGCTATGCACAGCTGGGGCTCCCTGGCAGGGCTCTGAGCTGCTGTGGAGTTCCCCCGAGTTCAAAGCTCTGCTGCTGACTTTGTACCCTGCTGGAAAACACTTTCCCTCTCCTCCTTCCGGGTGAGATTTCATAGCTGCAGGAGAGAGCCCTTTTCATCATTTAGCCTCAGCCTTTCTTTTTTCTCTTTCTCCCCCCCTCCCCCTCCCCCACCTAATTTTCTTTTTTTGGTAACAATATCCTATACAGAAAGGAAACAAACAAATTAACTGCTGGGTCTCCAGGCTGAGGCAGCCTCACCCACACACGGCAGCCCTTGATCCCCAAAGTGCTGC
The DNA here is from genome assembly GCF_051311805.1 of Agelaius phoeniceus. Classification (NCBI taxonomy): domain Eukaryota; kingdom Metazoa; phylum Chordata; class Aves; order Passeriformes; family Icteridae; genus Agelaius; species Agelaius phoeniceus. Next base: position 69,011,441 of record NC_135268.1, on the reverse strand, counting down.
ATCCCCTGCACCATCCCACGGGCACAGCAGAGCCCACAGGGGCAGAGGGGGTTTTGCAGCTGTGTGGAGCCCCCTGAGCCCCACAGCAGAGCTCAAGGTCAGGAGGGGACAGCTCTGCTGGGGCAGAGGGGTTCAACCCAGGGCTTGGCATCAAGGGTTGGGGATCTGTGAGGCTGGTGTGCAAACATGCCTCTGCTTTGTTCTCCTTCTCCCACAGGGATTCTCTTGGGAGTGTGGAAGTTATTGGGTCTTTTTCCTTAGAGGGCAGCATAAGTGATGCTGGGGTACCTGAGCATAACTGTGATAGTCACACCCTGTGTCTGGCTGCAGACCTTAAGGGACACCAGTGGCTGCTGAGTGTCCTGTGTCCTCCTGCCCACCCCACTCATCAGCAAAAGCCACTTGGCAAGTCTCTTAAAATTGCCTCCAAAGCCAGGCACGGCCACCAGGGAGAGGAGAGACACTCAGGAGCCCTCACACCCCAGCAGAGGTCACACATGGGGCTTCAGGAAAGCATTCAGGGATGTTCCATAAGCCACCATAAAGGGCTTGAGTCAGGGCATAACAGAGATTTACAGGCAAAGCTGAGTGCTTGGAGCAGGCAAGGTGACAGGAGAGGGTGGTTTTCTACAGATAAAACCATAGAATCATTTAGGCTGGAAAAGACCTTTAGGATCATTGGGTGTTAACCCAGCACTGCCAAGGTCACCAATAAAATGTGTCCCCAAGTGTCCCCAGTCCACACATCTTTTACATCCTTCCAGGGATGCTGACTCCACCACTGTCCTGGGCAACCAGTTCCAATCCTTGACAAACCTTTGAAGAAATTTTTTCTGAGGACATTTCCCCTTGCCCTCTGATGCAAAATACCAGATTATTCCTCCTGAGCCTCCATGCCCAGCACACCACAGGGTTTAGCTGTGCTGGGAAGCTGCAGATGTCCCAAACACAGCACAAGTCCCAGGGGTGACAGTGGAGGAATGAGGTGGAGAAGGAAATCCGTGTAAGCACACTAATGGACCTGGGATTTGGGAACATACCCATTTTGCTTCTTTGTCAGCTGTTTGATGAGCACCTCACAGGGTGCAAATCATCTGAGCACCAGCTCTCCTTGGAGCACAGTTGTGTGGCCACCAAGCATTTCAAGACACAAGAGCAAATTGTGTTAATTGCTGGATGACCTAAATCCCATTCCTAATTCTGAAGTGATGTAAATCTAATATTTAACCAACCAAATAGAGTAGCCTAAGTTTATTCTGGGGCACATGGCCATACTCATAGCTTATAGTAGATAGGTAAGGCAGGCAACTCAGTGGATAACAATCATGTTCAGGGGTTAGGGAATTGTTAGGAGCTGTTTTGCCCAGATAAGCTTTGTGACATCCATCATTGCTTCTGTCAAACCCAAGAGGTTGTGAGCAAGGTGAGAAGCTGCTGTGGTTTTGCTTTATTAAAAGGCTTTCTTGAGTTTACCAAAGGGATTTTCAGCAAATATTGATTTTCCAGTGGTGATAATCCCCTGCAAGCAGGTACTGTGCCCTACAGCATTTAAATAACTGTTCCACAGCTATTTTGGGAGAGAATTCCAGAAGTTATTTAATTATTTTTGCCTATGATCTCTTTTTGTCATTTATCTCTTTATCTATTTATCTGTCTATTTTAATCTATTTTATACAAAACCAGCACTCAGTCCAGGCAGGTTGCTGTTCCTGCTGCTGCAGTTCAGCTGAGTTTGATGGAAGCCACAATTTCCTGAGAGTCACTTCAGGGCTCACGATCAGCATCCTAATGGGGATTTGCCAAATTACTGCTCGTTAGCAGAGCTGCATCAGGTTACCATAAACAGGGTAATTCAGCCCAAACCTCCTTCACTGACAGCATCACCCCTCACTGGGGCTCTGGATCACTCTGGCCCTCCTCATCTTCTCCAGGATGGAGGCAAAGGAGCAAACTTTCCTCTCTGAAGAGCTCAGATCACGTGGGAAAACCGCACAGAGCGTGGAGGGATCTTGACATACAAATGTGCGGCGCCTCTTCAAAGCTGCAGCACAGGAGCTGTTTACACTGTAAATAAACAGACACAAGTAGCGGGTGCAATCCTCTTCCTCGTGCTCCACTCTTCTGGGAAAGGGAGGCAGCTCCAGAGGTAGCCTGCCCAATGCAACAGCAAAAAAAATTTCCCTCTTTTTGTTTATTGGGTGGCAGTGGAAGGGGTCCTCTGAAATAAACTGGGGAAAAATGGGACAAGGAGGCTTGAAACAGTGAAATAGTGGGATTTCATTTTAATCAGCAGGTTTTCAGAGAAGGCAGGCAAAGGTGATTGTGGAAACCCAGGGCACACAGGGAATATTTCTGTGTCTGCTCTGGGGTGCCCTGACCCCCAGGGCAGCACTGACTTTCACCCTCATCCATGGAGAAAGTTTCCCAGACTTCAAGATAGACTGGAACCCACAAAACTGTGAAATAGATTATAGAGAGTAGTGTAGGTGAATCACTTGGGGAGAAATTGAGGTTTTGGGATTTTTAGTATGTTGTGGATGGAAGCAAGATGGAGGGCACAGGGTGTCATCCTGGGTTTCCTCTTCATGCTTCTTCTTCCTTCTTCTTCATGGGTTTGGGTGGCATTTTGTAATTGGGCAGAAGAGTCTGCATTGTGGGCTCTGTGGGATCAGTTATTGGGTTAAAAGGGAAAATAATCCAGGTGTCAGTTCTTAATTGGATAGTTTAGTCTTAAAAGCCCTTGTAACAAGAGATTGTTGGCCATTTTTTGCCTTCTAATGAAAAGCTGCAGAACTCATAGTTGTGAGACTGTTTTACTGATAAGAAATAATAAACACTTGAGTCCAAACACGAATTACTGTCTCAAGTGCCTAAAATCCAAACCCAAAAAACCAACAACTAGAACAACCACAGGTGATGATGGATTCACAGTGCCATCCCATGTCCAGGCACATCTGGCTTCTCTGCTGGCATAGTCAGTGCTGAGGAGTGTTGGGAAACAGGGGCAATTCAGGTCCATCCCTCCCAAAAAAAAGCTTTCCAGCAGGAAAAAAAGCAAACTTCAGGTGAGCAACAAGTGAATCATTTACTTCTGCCTGATTATTAAAAGAAAATCCAGACTGGGATGACAGGTTTAGTGAGTATGAGAGCTACTGCTGCAGGTACCAGGCTGCAGCTTCCTCTTATGGCTACAGGTTTGACACAGAATGTTGGGGGTCCTGCATGCAAGACCCCAAAAGCAGCCCTTAGTGAACTGCAGTGGGGAAAAAGTAAAGTTTTTCCCCAGACTGGATGGGCAGAAGAAGAAAGAAGGGAAGAAAAAGGCCTTGTCTAAGTGATGGGAAATGTGGAGCAGGGCAGAGCAGCATCTGTCCCTGGGGAGAGCAAATGGGTGCCCAGCTGATGTGCTGAGCACCTGCAGCTGAGCAAGGACAGGAGCACTGCAGCTGCTGTCTGAGGTGTGTAGAAGGGGTGTGTGGGTGATCCTTTCAGCTGTGGGACAGCTCTGTGACATTTCTCAGGGCTTTCAGACCGACCAGAGCTTTGGCCTTGGCCAGCCAGTGCCCTTGCATCAGGCACTGGAGGAGGGAAGCAAAGCAAGCCTGGCCTCAAAAGCAGGATGAGACCTTCTGATGGTCAGGGATGTCCAGCAGCCATCAGAGCCCTGTGCTCTGAGAAAGCTGTGGAGCAGCTCTGTGGGATCCAGCAGGACCTGGTGGGTTGGGTGGCACAGGCTGGACCAGCAGCCTTGCATCACCTCTTGGCTTTCAGCCACCAAGTGCATTTCCTCCCCCTGTCCATCCCTGTGGGATTAAACTTTCCTCTGCCAGGTGCTCTGTGGTTGGGGCAGGGCTCAGAGAGACTGGATGATGGTGGTGAGAGAGCTTTAAAATAACCCAGGGTGTGGACACCTCTTTGGCAGTCATGTTCTACAAGGGTCTGGCTTGCCCAAACCTGTGCTGTGTGTCCTCAGTGGTGGGGGCCTCTGTGGGGATGAAATCAGCTGCAGGTTCCCTCCTGGTAGCCAAGCCTGGAAAGCTCCTCAAGGACCAAGACTCTCCTGCAGGCAGGGCAGAGCCATTCTTTGCATGTCTCCAAATGGCAAGGCTTTGGGTCAGGCTGCACTAGGCCTTGGAGAGCTGAGGTTGGACTAGAAAACTCCAGAGGGCTCTTTCCACCTGAATGATCCCATGATCATTCCCATGAGTTTCCCTGTGATAGCAGGACCAGCTAGATGCACATCACATGTTGCTCTGCAATGAAGACACATCCAAAACTCCTCCTCCAGACAGGGCTTGGGTCACGCTGTCTCTGGGGGTAATGACACAGCCAGTCCAACAGGATCCTGCTGTAAAACAGACATTGCATGATAGAAGTGTGAGAAGGTTGATGCCCAGATCCATGGATGGGCTTCCATCAGGAATTAGGCACCGCTGTGTTTCCAGGCACAAGAGCCTGGTGCCACTATAACCTGAGCTTGCCCAGCCAAGCCAGGGGCCACCACACAGATGTCCCTGCAGTCTGTCCATGAACATCTGTCCTCCAAACCAGGCTCCAGCTATGGCCATCCCCACCTATGGGTGTTTCCTAGTGTTCTCACTCTCACCTCAAACTATTTCTGAGGCTGGTTCACAGCACCTCAGCTGGGACACTAAAGCTGTCCAGAGGATGAGGCGGGTTGAGACTGTGTGTTCCTGCTGTGGGAAGAGGAAGGACAGGGCAGGATGATGGCAGCACAGCTGGGAGAGGGGAGGTGGCTGCTCCTGCTGCTTCTGCATGGATGAGAGGCACAGGGACAGGCAGAGAGAGCTGCCAGTGGAGGGGACACCCTGACCCACACTCCCCAGCCATCAGCACAGACCCTGCAGCTGCAGGCTGGGGCTTTTCACCAGCTGAGCACCCAAGTGCTCCATTGCTGAGGCCTCTGCGTGCCACAGTGCCAACCTCCCCGCTGACAAGGGAGCACTAGTGATGAGATCCCATGTGTTTTTGTTTTTGCTGAGGTAATTGCCAGCAAACACTCTAGCTTGATAAGCAAAACATTGGCAAGATGCAATTTCTAAAGCATCTTTAGCTAAATTTGTAGCGGTTGTCTCCAATTTGCAGTCCTGTTTGTGTCTGTGAAGAAGACACACACTTTCTCAGCTCCTTTCTCATGTTCCCACTTGCCTTGCACAGCCATGGAGGTAGAAGGAGGATTCCCCTTGCTTTATGCAGCTTGGCTTTGACTGAATAGCTTCCAGTTACCTTGAAACCTAATCTTCTTTTGAACTCTTTTTAAGTCAGTTGCATTCTTGGAAGGAGATGAGCCTGCGAACTTGTATCATCTGATGAGAGAGATAACAGCCCTGCAGAGCCCACGCCCAGTGGCAGGCACAAGCCAGAAAATATCTGCACCTGCTCACATGGAAAAAGCACGTGGGTATTAGAGGAGGCAATTTGCCTTTCATGAGTTTGGGGATGTTTATTCCATTGAGAAAGCTTCTCTGAGATGTCCTGGCTGCCTGTTTTGGGACAACTGGCCATCAGTCCTATGGGAGCTCTGGGACACACTGCAAGACAAACTGGTGCTGAATGTCTCCAGATGAAGATAATAATTTGTTTTTTGGGGTGGTCTGGTGCTGTGCTTTGCAGCTGGTAAAGACAGCTTATGGAAGGAAGCTGAAAACCTTTCCATCCTTAGATCCATAACTCTCAAGTTTTGCTTTTCCTCTTGCCCTAAGATAGGGTTTCAGCAACAAGATGTTCTAAAAATTTAGTTCTGTCTTCCTTGCCAGTCTTCCTTCCAGTTTTGGTTCCAACCATTGCTTGTTTCCAGCTCTCCACCAGGGACCATAAAACAGCCCCAAGGATCACATAATTCCTTAGGTCACAGAGTGGTAACCTCCATTCTAGGGGGGTATACAGAGCACCTCCCATTGTCTCTATACCCCAGTCATTGGGTTGAGGTGTGAGTTTTGGGTAGTCTGTCAGGTTTCCTGCACTGATGTACATCCCTATAGGATCCAAGTGTCTCTGACAAGTCTCTAAGCTCCCAGCTGCAGATCCAGGGGTTTGGATGTTCACCTTTTCTCCTTCCCATGGAGCGGCCTCGCTCTGCTGTTGGCTTTGCATTAGCAAAGGTCTTGCCTCTAAGAGATGAACCCAAACTAGCACAGAGAGACAGGGACTACTTGAGAGAGACAATCAGATCTGCTTTCTCTCACCCCTCCCTCCACCCAAACTGGCCATGAGACCAAATGGTGTCTGCCATGGAGCAGAGGAGCATCAAAAGAGAGGAGGGCTGGAGAGAGCAACAAAAGCCACTGCATGCAACATCAGGGCTGGATGCTGAGCATGAAGCAACCAACCTACCCAAGGGCAAAGATCTGGGCCCTCAGGACTCCTGTGGGAAGCTGGGGTGACGCCACCTTTTTCATGTGCCTTTTGTGCTCCCCCATGGCTTCTTGGATCCCCAGCTTCAAACACATCTGCTTATCTCCCTGCATTACTCAGTGCTTCTCTACGTGTGCTCTAATGCATCTTCAAAGCGCTGCGCTCACCGCAGTGAACAGACCGGTTGATTCAATTAAAGAAACTTCTAATCAACAATGGTAGTGACTGTGAGGGGTGGGGAGATGATTTGGGGCAGCTGGGGAAAAAAATTGCCCTAAAATTGCTCATTGTCAGAGCCATCCAAGGTGATACCTGTAACAACTCAGAAGCCTTCTGTAAAGGTCTCACCCTCACAGGAACAGAGGAGCCTCTGCAAGAGCAGACGTGCACTAATGGGTTTTCCTTTTTTAGTAGTGTTATTCCCACTGGGATATTAAAGAGCTCCCCCAGAGCATCTGGGCAAACAGCTAATTCCCCCGAAACCCAGGGCGGTTCATCAGCCCCAATACATTGGCTCTGAGTTGCTCTCAACACTCCGAATGCCAGATGTGGGTTTCAAATTGTAACAGTGAGGGCAAGCAAGAGGAAACAACCAGCCTTTTCCCTCTTGGAATTTCTTTGTTAATTAAAAAAAGGGGAAAAAAGTGGTGAAAATCTAAATTCTGGTTCCAGAGGGTTTGGGCAGAGTCTCAGCTGGAGCAAAACTGGGCCCTTGAGAAAAGCCGGCTCTTGGTCTGGAGAGCCCCATTGCTATTGGACGAGTTTTTCCCTCTGTACATTACATTTTTGAGTCATGGCATTGCTGTTTATTTTCACCTTGCTCTCCACTGCGATGGGATGCCATCAGAGCCCCCCAATGACTGGAGAGGAGCCTCTTTGCCAAGCACCCCAACTGGAATCCCACCAGTACGTGCCGGTCACACGCCGGGTTTGGGGCTATGGGAAAGGAGGAGAATGGGAGTGGGGCCGCCGGCTGCCAGCAGAGTTCCTAGGGCCCACAGCCCGCTCCTGCCCACATCTGAGGAGCTGCTGGGAAGGCGAGCGGGAAGGAGGGAGCTGCATGGCAGATGCTGTGCTCCGGTGGGCCGTCTCCAGCCGGCCGCCCGCGGGAAGGCGCGCCCGCACCGACGCTCCCGGCGGTTCCCTTTGATAGGTGCCGTGGAGGAGCGAGATCGGGGCAGAAGGAGAGAGAGAGAGAGATCCAGTCCGGGAAGTCGTGTCTATCTTTGTTCTCCTCCTACCTGATTGCGGGATGACTCATCCCCTTCAAACCAGCGAGGCTATTTCTGACACGAGGTGCTACTTGGCGTGAGTAAAGATGGAAAAGCCTGCCCCATAACTTGGATGATAAAAAGGATAATAATTATGCTTTATATAGCAGACTTACAAATAATGGCTTGCTTCTTTGGCTCTTCAAGACCACACACGCTTTTTTTTTTTTTTTTTTTTTTTTTTTTTTTTTTAAGGGGGAGAGGTGTGGGGGGTTAATTTGGGACTTTTTTAGCTGGAACGGGAGATCTGTGTGGTCCCGTAGGCTCCTGTATAATAATTCTTTTAGCTTAATATCTTTTGATCTCCTCTAAGTTATTCATCAGCCCTGAATAACACACTGCTTGACAGTCAGAACTTTTTATTGGTGAAACGGTGCTTCGTTTCACCTTCAAACAAAAGCAGGCTCGATGCTGTGCCTCCCCAGGAACCCATGGGCAGGTGTCAGGTACCTTAGGAGAAATGGGATACTAAGTGGAGACAGGAAGGAACAGGAAGAAAAAGGAGCAAGGTTGACAAAGGGAGTTACAAAGGAACAAAAAGAAAAAGCTGTCCAAAAAAGATGAGAGGCACTTGAAAGATAAAAACCAGTAAAAAAAATGGGGTCTTTTTACCCGTTTAAATAAAAAATAAAAGAGAAATTAAGGGCTGAAGTGAGACACAGGTAAAGGGAAGTTAGTTTAAGTCACCCTGAGGAATCCAGTGAATACCTATTTCTAGCCTGGAGAAGCATGGAGAAAGGAAAGTCTGGAGGATGAAGCAGTCAAGGCTGAGGAAGTGGGTTGAGATGCTCAGGTGCAGGGAACCCCATTGTCTCGTCCTGCAAAAGCTGTCAGGCTGGGGAAGGCACAAGTGAAGACCACCTCCAACTGAAGAACAGCCCAGGCTCCCTGTATTTGGCAAGGGAGGGAAGTGGTCAGCCCAGCTAAACCCTCTGACCCGGGATCAGCAGCATGGTGAGTGCCAGAACATCTTCCAAACACCAGGAGGGACAGTGTAAAGGTTTGGAGACTTGAAAACTGTCTTTGGAGAGGCACGCAGGGCATGTCAAGCTCCTCTGGAGATGGTTGGTGCTGCTGGGAGCAAGGAAGAAGTGCCCTGTGCGTGATACATCAGCTGCAGGGAAGGGAGATCACTGGTGGGACTCCCTAAGGATCAGTGCTGGAAATCATCTCACATCTTCCCCACTGACTTCAGCACAAAAAGAAACCCCATGCTGATAAATCAGCTGATCTCAAAGAATGGAGGAGGAAAAAAAGGCATAACTAATCTGGAAAAATACACGAACAACAATGACACCAGAAATAGGATGGGATCAAACAGCACAGAAGGCAAGGTGGCACACTTAGGCTGGCATTCATGTGAGCTGGCATTGGCCATCTGAAAATAGTCCAAACTACTCTGTAATGGGAAAGAAAAACAGGTCCAAAAATTAAGTTTTCCAGTAGGAAGCAGCAATAATAACTGTTACCACACACATGGTGCATGAGAACATCATGCAAACCAGTGTAGAAGGAAAACACTGATGTTTGCTCTCATTTGTAGCTTTCCCCATGGAGAGGCACAGATGCTGCCACGGCAGATGGCAGGGTGCAATCACAGAGACGTGGACTTCCAAGGACATTGCCAGTGTCTCAGCAACATCCACTCGGGAAGAGAGGGTCACACAATGGAGCTGGGACTCCAGCACTGGGACATGGGAGTGAGGGACACCACAGCAGCACAGCCAGGAGCTGGCAACCCCAGGTAGTGGCAGGAAATGTCTGACCAGCTTGGGGTTGGATGCTGGCACGTCCCCAGATCATGGCATGGGATTTTGATTTTCATTGTTGAGTCCAGTTGGGACAGAGTGGTGATAATCCATCCTCAGGCCTCCTGCCATTGCTGCTGTAATGTCTGAGGAGCATTTATTCCTTGGCAATTCTGGAACAGGGAACAACTCTTCCAAGGACTTTGCACCTCATGTAATAGTGTAGTTTCTACTTCATCTGAACCAGCCAGGACTTCAACCAAAGTCAGGATTATTAGCCAAAGGATGATATTTCCCTTCTTTTCCACCCAGGTGCCCATGTTTATCCTGTGGGGTACAAAAAGATCAAAAGAAAGTGAAATGAAGCCTAAATCAAGGCATCTGTAACAAGGTCACCTTGGTTCTGACCTGAAGGACCTGCTCCTGCCAGGCTGGAGATACCCTCTTGTAAGAGCAGAGATGTTGGAGAGATCTCTGTGGTTTGGTGTCCACCACATGCATCTGTCCATGCTGAGACCTGTCTCCAGAGAGAGTCCTGGGCTCACAGCAGCAAACAGCAAGCAATTTCTGATCTCTGGAAGCAAAGCAAGAGAAGCAGAGTTCAGAAACACCATCCCAGAGAACTGTGGCAGCCGTTGGCCAGGTACCCAAATCAGAGTTTTTCTCTCCAGGTTTTAACTCCATCCTTGCAGCACAGCAGGCAGGTCAAAGCCTGCTTTGAAGCGAAACCCAGGCTGTAACCCAGATGCCCAGGGCAGGCACGGGGCCAGGTTCACGCCGTGCATTAGCCCTGGCTCTCAGGGCCTGTGTGTGGACAGTCTGGGCCAAGGCTTTGGTGGAAGACTCAGAGCTGCGTGGGAAGCTCCTCAGGAAAGGGGCCAGCTGTGCCAAGGCTGCCCTGGAGCCAGGTGGAAAATGATGGTGAGTGAACTGGCCAGGACAAAAGTGGTCCAGCACCAGTGTGCAGGAACCAGAACTGAGATCCTGCATGGAGACCCACTCCAGCCAAGCCCTCACGTGGCTTCTCTGGATGTGGATCTCTGGCAACACCAACCCACACTGGCACTGGGACAAACCCAACAGTGAGAAAGACACTCAGAGCATCCAGTGCCAGCAAGAGCAGGGCCAGCTCTGCCTGTTGCCCCTGTAGGGGCTTTGCAAGCCCATCACAGGGTTACCCATGAGAGTATGAAAGTGCTGGGAGGGAGAAGGCAGAAAGGCAGAACTACTAATGTGCAGTCTGAATCCAGCAATTCTGCAAGGTTGTTGGTATCAATACCTTGGTTTGGGCTGGAAAATAAAAGATGAAGAGCAAAGCATGGGATTTAGGCATGGATTGAAGAAACAAATAGTAAATAAGCAGGCAGGAATGTAGCCAGGACCAGGATGCTTCACTATGGGAAATTAAAAATGCGGTTGAAGGCAGGAAAGAGCTGTGGGTCTCGATCTCAGTGGCAGAAGGAGAGATACAAAGCAAATCCAGGTTGAGCTGCCGTGCTGGCAAATGTGTTTGCACCCTTCAAGTGCAACAAGATACAGCCAGGATCCTGTGCTGGTTTTCTGTGGGGAGTCTGTGGGTGGTGTTGGGATGTGGGGCCTTGAACTGGGGCTTTCTGCACCTGTAGGGATTGAGGATAAATTGGGTAATGGGCTCAGTGTCAAGAGCAGTCCTGGCCCAGCATCCCTGAGACTCTGCTCTGGAAGGAATTTTCCCTCAATGAGGGAAATGGAAGCTATGGCTAAAATCTGCCCCTCTTGTCATCAACAGGGACTAGAGGAAAGTAATTTTAAACTCAGCTGAGAAGCAGATTCTTTGGCCAAAAATCTGTTGTCTTAAAGACAGTTGTTGAGATGTGCTTGAGTACTCTCCCTCTCCAGCCCCATCTGCTGCTCCAGTCTCCCATGGATACATAAACCAGCCCTTGAGGATGTCTCACACACCCCAGCACCTCTCAAATGTCCTCAGGGGCCATGTGTGTTTGACAAAATGTGGTCGTCAGGGTTGCTCAGAGGTGCTGGAGAGAGCTCATACAGCCCAGATAACTCTGTTGTAGACGCTCCCCAAATTTAGGGATTTATGCCTGAGTTCTGAGTCCAAACAGAGCTCCAGCTGGGGAATGTTTTTCCTGCTCATTGCTGAGCTGCAAGCTGCTTGGCCATAACAGTGGCTGCTGGCAATTGGCTCTTGCACACACATAACACAAGGCTCTTAAGCAAAGCAAAATTCGAATATGCCACACTGTTAAATCCTCATGAGACACCAACGGAGCCAATGGGTCAGACAGGTCACATTTCCATACGGCTCAAATCAGCTTTGCTACATCCAAATGAAGGCAGTCACATCAATTTACTCCTGCTGGAGAAGTGGGCCCAAGAACCTTGATGGGAAAGCTATTTCATTTGTCATGCCTCCACTTGGGAGAGCAGGTCGTGAGGCACTTGCTGAGTGCAGTGCTCAGATGCAATATGATAAGGCACTTCCATGCCTGGAAGAAACACCAGTCTAGAGAGATTTTAATAATGACTGCCTTGCAGAAGGGTCGTACTGTTGGGCAGCAAATGTCTTGGTTCAGTCAGTGAAGAAGAGCTGCATTTAATCCTGGTGCACCACTTTTCCTGTTAAACCAGACTCCTAGGAAAGACTAATGCGGAAGGAGATGCAATCAAGGCAAGCCAGTGGAAAGATAACCCATCAATTACCCAGGGCTTGGGATATTCCTTCAAAGGCCCGTTCAATTAGACATCTGATTTGCATGTCTTTCCCATTTGCTCTAGGTACTCATTAGGGGCATTTAAATACAACCCTGACTTCAGCCCCACAAAGCCTTGGGTGGATGCTTTTGAGAACCTCATTTTAGTTTATCAGAGTTGTCAGAAGTTGCAATTACTGTAGAGCAAGAGACAAAGTGCTTTATCACCCCTTTGAATCTGCTGGGATTAACACCCCTCTTGAAAAAATAAGTGTCTTTGCAGTCTTTAAAGATCCCAAAGATCAAGATCTCTTAAGCCTCATCAGAGGGACAGTCACAGTGGCCCCCAACACTGGACTGACATGCAGCTCACCTCAACATTGCCCTTTTCCCCTCTTTTTAACACATTTATGCCCAAATAATTGGTTGTCCTGGTCCATGATGACTCATTAAGTCAGGACCAGCTGCCCTCCCTTCAGAAAGAGACCAGGACTGGGTCCTGGCTGCCCTTGGCTGCAGTATCTGGGTTTTTCAGCATGGAGAGGGGACGCCCTGCTGTCCCCACACGACAGGTCTGTCCTGTCCTCCTGTCCTCCCTCCCTGACCTTTGCTGCTCTGTCCGAGCCCTGTGCTCTCCATCCCAGTGTTTGGGGCTGAGCTGCTATTTCAACATCATCTGAGCTGAACTGGGATGGGAGTGACATGTGGACCCCCATCCAGCTGTGGCCAGGTGCTTGTCTGAGAGTTTGGAATCTCAGATAGGGAGCACAATCCCACCAAGCTTGGCCCGTGGTTGGGACACCCACACTGTCCCTATCCCATGTGGGCACTGGTCTCTAACGAGCTCAAATCTACCTGAAAACTGCTTAGGAGTCTACTTTAGTATAAGATGTAAAAACTGAGTATCCTCAAGTCTGCCTTCCCCCAGAAAATTTGCCTGAAGTTTGCCCAAAGTTTCAAAGATCGCTATGAAAGAAGACACTTGAGCGCTGATAAATCCTTGAGGAAAACAGATTAAAAAAAATTAAAAATCACCCCTCCCTTTCTCCTCCCTGCCTTTGGCAGAGCAACAGAAGCAGACGTGGTGTAGACACAGCTGTACCCGCACCAAGGGCTTTGGTCAGTGCACTGTGGGATCGTGGGAGGCAGGCAGGGAACACGCTCCAGCAGGAGAAATCCTTCCAGCTTTGGCCCAGCCTCGGTCAATATTTGTCTGAGTTTGCACAGAGCCAGCTCCAGGAGTGATGAGGATTGCACATCCCTGTGTGTGCCAGACCTGGACCAGGCACATGGGCTGCACACAGCAGCACCCCATCCCTGGGAGGGCATGATGGGTGCTGGAAGAAGTATAAAAGGAAAACCAGGGATGGCCCCAAACCCCATCCAGCCTGACCCCACCAAACCTTTTGTGCCTTTGTGCCTGTGCAACAGCACCCCAAATACAAGCAAGAAAGCAGACAGTGTTTTAAAAGAAGAAAACTATGTTAGCCTTATGCCAGCCTTTGATTTCTGCTTGGATGTTCTTGTACAAGGTATAAAGGTAGTGTCTCTAATGAGATTACATATTATAGTCAGTCAGGAGCTGTTAAAAGGCTGTTTCTAATGGGATTAAAATGTATAGCACCCAGTTATAGCCGTAATTGCATTACACCCCTAAGGAGAGCCTGTAGTGTAAACTGAAGGCAGGTCAGGGATGCAGCACATGCTGCTTCACTTCAGTATCTCCTGAGCTGCTTCCCTGTTTTTCCTTTTTTCCCCTGTCTTGGATGAAGAACAAAGAGGGAGAAGATTTAGCAGAGTGTCAGGAAGTGACTGGAGGCTAATCCCTCTGCTGACACTCCCCAGCACCAGGGGGAAGTAACTGAGATCAGCCAAATTGGCATATCAAAAGCCTTCTAATTATGTCACTGGTGGTTTAAGCCAATTCCTAACATTCTTATTCATGGAGTTTCCAGCACAAGAAAACCTTTCTTAATCTGAGCTGCTGTTGAGCAGAACTTAATGTCATGGATGGGTCTCTCTTTGTTGGTGCTGAGGATGCCAGAATGGCTCCCTGCTCACAGAGAACAGCCTTGTGTGATGGCAGGACGTGGCAGGGCATCTCTCAGTTCCTCCTGGGCAGCAAAATTTTGTGAGAATAGATTTATCACCTGAAAAATAAAATCCAATCACTCCTCTACATACACTTGCACTTTAGTCATGGAGAGTTGCAGTAAGTGCAGACCAGTTTTTCCAAGAAATGGTGCTGTGACAGGAGAAATTCTGCTTCCCTGCGTGTCCACCCAAGGTCGTACAACACAAAGCTCCATTTCACTGAATCCCACCATGAATCCACCTTCTGGTGTTAAACCCAGCAGGGTCAACACTGAAGCAGCTTGTTCAGTTCCATCTCAAAATCTGGGTCTTAAAAATGCTCTTGAGCAACTCCCTCCCCCAGGTCTGCATTCCTTGCTGCCACCCCAGTGCTATCAACAGTGAGGGTCCGTGCTGGACTGCACGTGCAATGTGTCCACAGCCTTGGCAGTGAGGACAAGCCAAGGACCCAGGGCATGCTGGCAGCTGGTGTCTGTCCTACCTGTTTGGCCACACACCTCCCTTTAAACAGGGACAGCCAGCTGGTTTGAAGGGTGTGAGTTTAAAGCAGTAATAATACTCAGTCCGTAGGTAGCACTTTTCATCTGCAGCTTCAAATCTCTTGACAAATATTGCTCGCAGTAGCAGAGATCTGAAAAGAACAAAGGAATTGGGTCTGTGCCCATCTTGCTCCTTTGTAATATGCAAAGAGGGCCAGAAATCACTTTGTTCATGTTAGATTTTATTTATTTTCTTTTCTAATGTATTAGAAATGCAGATTTTCATTGCCCAAGAGAAAACTGTGCATCCATATCATGAAGCAGATACTGAGCAGGTGACACTCAAGCAAACAGGGGAGTGATTTGTTCTCAAGCTACTTAAATCACCAGCTTTTGTACTTTTCTGTTGTTATTGTTGTTACAACTCAAGAGCCTGCAAAACACTTGGGACCAAAGAGACTTCTGGTAAGAGCTTGACATGGCACTGTCACCACTCACTGGAGATGAGATGCTTCAGCCCTGGCTGAGATGTTGGATCTGTAGTGTCCAGCAGTTCCTGAGCCACACATGGGCTGTGCAGGGTATCTTGCCAGAACACGGGGTCACCAGAGCTTTGAAAAGCTTCAGTGCCCTTTGCCTTTGCAAGGCTGAGCTTTGAAAGTAGCTCACAGGCACTTCAAATTTATTTTTCTGGAAAACACTGTTTCTAATGATGTAGTGAAGCATCAGCCTGTGCAGGACCAGCACCCAGCTTTTCGAATGGTGTCTGCCCTCACCCAGCAGGCACTCCTGCCTGCAAAGCCACCCTCCTTTAACCCTTCTGGGGCTTATCCCTGGGAAACACCTCTCCCTGTCTCCAGCATCCCTGACACCATGTAGGACCATCAGTGCAGCTGGGGAAGGGGGGATGATTCATGCAACAAGAGCCTGTTGGGCCCACGCGTGGCCAGCCAGGGTGCCCAGCAGGCCCAGTGATGAGGGCACTCCCTGGGCCCCAAATGGGAAGGCAAAACTCCCCCAGCCTACGCAAGGCAGGGCAGGAGCCTGGCACCCGCTCACTGCCCCGCAGCGCTCCAGCAAAGGGGCTCGGTCCAGGGAAACGTGCGGAGCCGAGCGTATCCCGAGATGGCTCCTGGGAGCGTGGGAGTGACACAGGGGTGCTGGCCACCATCAGGGCATTTGGGCTACAAGGGTCCCTGCTCACGCTGGGCAGTGGGAGCAGGGATGGAGAGGGGATTGATTGCAGTGGTTCTGGGGAGAGCAGGGAGCACAGAGATCTGAAGCCACCACGGAGGTCGCCAGCTTATGGACCTTGGCACGGGTTTTTAGCAGAAGACACGGTGGGTCACAGCTCAGCCTCATTCAAAGTTTTTTCCAATTAACACTGTCTGTTTTCTAACCTGAGAGCTTGAGATGGATATGGGGTAAATGAATAACATATTCCCTCTTATATTACACAATCAGCAAGAGAAGGGGATATAAGGTTCTGCCTGTCCCAAATCCCAGCAATGTTTCACTGCAGGAATGTTACATCCAGGAGCAGGGCTTGTGACAGTGGGGACATGTGGAGCCCTTTCCCAAGCACCTTCTGGCTAATAAATCAAGACAGGGGTAGTAGAGAGAAACAGGCTTCAGAAACAGGATGCAGACACCTGGATGCTGAGCACTGAGCTGCACTGTCAGACTCATCCCTCCATCAGTCTGCCTGACCTCCTGGAACAGCTGGCAGAGAGGACACCCTGTTCCCCCCCAGAGCCCCTCACAAGCCTTCTCTCCTCAGCCAGAGCCCTGCACTAGGGCTCAAGCAGAAGATGCTGGGAGCGGGGGACTCATTTCCATCCCTTTGCCCTGGGTAAGCTGGAGCAGAAAGGAGCCACGCTGGCTCCCTTGAGATGCTGATGGGCAGAGCCGGGAGCCCGGCCAGGGGCTGCGTGCGCCAGATGCACAATCCATCCCCTACCCTGGGCTCTGTGTCTGACTCTCCTCCCCCAGTCACAGCATCACCTGCCTGTTTATACGGGAGATTTGAAAGCTGTTACCTCCAACTCTTTTTATACCTTGGTCTAATCTAGATACTGTTAATGATATTTACTTTCAAGACGCTCACCTTAGATTGGCTTTTCAACATCTAAATTAAGCGTTCCATCCCAGTCTTTGATATCATGACGGCACTTCAGCTACCTTTGATCATATCTACTAAGTATTCTCATTAGTAATCAACATTACTTACTTAAAATAAACACATGTTTTCTTGAAGCTTTGTGGTTACGCTTAATCAGCCGCAAAAATTCCCCTTAAGAGGGTTTGTATCATTCAAGGGCATTCGCGTCCATAACCCTAAACAACAACCGTAAATAGTTGTTGCTTTCCCTGCGCTCTCCAAAATGCTGTCTGCCCAGATCTGACTTTCTAGTGAAAGGATTTGATATCTGTAACATCCCCCCCACCAAACCGCTGTTCGATACTGCCGTGTAAACTGGATCATGGTGAGAATTGCTGTTGGCAAACTCCACCTCTCCTATCCTGGCCCGCCTTGGCAGAGGGCAGGAAACGGCTCCTTGGTGCTGGGCCTGACCCCTGACTTCCCAGCAGTGGTGAAATCACCCGAGTCATGGCAGGAGATAACCGGTGGTGCTTTGGATGGGCGGCAGGTACCGCTGGCTCTGCACAGTGCCTGTGCCCTCAGACCGCGCCGTGGCGTTCAGACAATGCAGGCCCTTACAATAAAGGTCCCTCTGACATGCAGAAAATGGTGAGAGGCTTCAATGTTTTGGGTAGGGTGTGTGACTCAGCTGCTATTGCTGCACCCTGGGCACTTAAACCCTGCCTGGCTCAGGGTCCTGCACCGGCACTTCACGTTGCTAATGAGCAGCTTGTGTGTGAGCAGCCCTGACTCACCCTTGCCTGCACTTGAGGAAGCTCCCAGGAGAGGCAAATAGCTGCCTCCTTCTCCCAGCTCTGAAAGTGTCCCCGTGTCCCCTTCCACCTCCTTTCTCTTGTTCCCACCTTGTTCCTCACCTCCTCCCTTGGGAAACCCTATCCCAGTGCCCCAAATCTTGGAGTGGCCCCGGATCACCCAAATCCATCACAGCCACTCATGGTGAGGGATGGCAGAGGAGGCAGTTATGGTGATGATGGGCTCCCACCAGGATTTCTCCATCCCACCTGTCTCCAATGGGAGAGGACCACACCACCTCCCTGCCTGATAGGCACAGAGGGATTAGGAACACAAAGCCCCTGCTGGGGGGTGATTTTGCAGGGTCTAAATCTTTCCTGCTGCTGATAACACTTCCTCCAGCTTCACCCAATCCCCTCCACCCTTTGATGTCAACTGGAGGCACCAGGTCTAAAACAGCCACTGCTGTTCATTAGACCTAATTAGTCCCTAATGCCCTCTTAAATCCCATTTAAAAAGGGGACCATTCAGCACGTCGAGGGCTGAGACAGCCCTGGCTGAAGGCAAAGTTAAGGGGTCTGTGATCAAAAGGAGGGAGAGTGCTCACCAGGTAATTCAAGACAGAGGGATTTGCAGGCTGCTACCAGCTCTCACAGCACCAGCTCACACAGACTGGGCAGGAGGGCAGGCAGCATCCCTCACAGCTGGAAGCAACCCAAACCCATGGATTCCTCATGGAGGAATTGTGTCTCCACTGAGATGCTGCTTTCTGATGGGGGCAGGCACCATCAGCAAGGTGAGGAAGGGGAAAGGGTCTGAAGGGTTGGGCAGTCCAGGAATAGTGCATCTGGTCTGACTCAGTAGCAATGTTTTTCCAACAAAAGGTATTTTTAGAAATGTGTTGAATCAATCTGTTGAATCAACACCTCTTGGGGGCCATCCCTGGGCTGGGAAAAGGAGAGCATCTCCCCCTTCATCCAACTCATCTCCCATGAATGCAAGAGCTATGAACACAAGCCAGAGCTGAGTGATTAGGGCTTTGATTTTGAAATACTCAGTGGGGATGAAATACTATTTATCCCATGCTCCAGTACCACTCAACACCACTTCTTCTTGCCACTCCATCCTCATCCCACCTCCTTTGTGAGGCTCAAGAGCTGGAAACGGGATATTCCCCAGCCTGGGCCTTTGCCTGAGCCACACGACCAACCTCCCGCCTTTAGGTCCAACTTTCTCTAGAAACCAGGCCCACGTCCAAATTAATTTTCTGTATGTGTTGTTGGAGTGATTAGATCTGCAAATCAACATAGCCACAAACTGAATAATGCACCAGCGCCGAGCGCTGTCGGGGCAAAGCCCCAAGTTCCTCGTCAAGTTCAGTCCTGCAGAGCCTGTAACTAATGATTTTTCTCACTTGGCCCGGAGTCAGTGCCCTGTCTCACATGCACACACAAACATTGTACGTGTGCCTTGTTAGCATAGCACGATCTGCAGATAAAGGGAGGGAGGGAGGGCAGAGCACTGGCTCTGGGACACTCGTGGGACACCTCGCCCTCAGCTGAGCTGCTGAAACCAAGGGAAATGGCAGAATGTTGGGACAAACATCCCACTATCCAACTGCAGTCACATTGTGCCACTTGCCCTTTGTGACCGTGTTCACAGGGGTCTTAGGCTGAGGGAAGAGATGAGGATTTGACTCCATGTTTCAGAAGGCTTGATTTATTATTTTATGATATAAATGATATTAAAACTATATTAAAATAATAGAAGAAAGGATTTCATCCGAAGGCTGGCTAAGAATAGAATAGGAAGGAATGATAACAAAGGCTTGTGGCTCGGACTCTTTGTCTGAGCCAGCTGGGCTGTGATTGGCCATTAATTAGAAACAACTAACACGGGCCAATCGAAGATCCACTTGTTGCATTCTACAGCAGCAGATAGTCAATGTTTACGTTTTGTTCTTGAGGTCTCTCAGCTTCTCAGGAGGAAAACTCTTAAGGAAAGGATTTTTCATAAAAGATGTCTGCGACACCCTTCTCCCTCACTGGGATAGTATGCAGGTCTCTTTTTTGTCATGTTATTGAGAGCTGGCCCAAAGCCCTTGTTATCAATGAAAGCCAGGGATGAGGTCAGTGGTCTGGCAGGTCCCATGTCTGGACACTGCACCCCTGGCCACATGGTCATGGATATAGAGGGTGGTGGTAGCTCCCAGAAACACTCCAAGTGTCACCTGCTTGGATCCAGGAAGGAGAAACACAAGGGACAACCAGCTACAAGATGTCTTCTACATGCAGAGGCTGTCCCCAGAGTTTATTTGTTGGACCCTGACTGTGTCCTCTCATGGCAAATTTGGGTTTTCATCCACATTCACATTCCTCTTCAAGTCACAGGCTTCACCTCTGCCGGTGGGCTCTCCCAGTGCAGGGCTGTAGCCCCACCTGGGACCCACTGGGCGTGCTGGTGGGACTCAGGGCTGCCCTGCAGTGGGACAGGCAGCACCCAGCCCTGGGCCCTCTGCCCTGCAGCCACCCTCTTGCAGTGATGGATCTGTACCCATGAGCTCTCCTGCAGCCTGGTGAGAGGCAGTGATCTAAGACTAAAGGTAGGGAGGATGCTCATCTCCTAAGTTACCTTCTAGAACCCACCTCTAACACCTTTTAGCCACCTAAAAAATCTACTGTCCACAGCAAGAGACAGGATGCCCCAGAGGCCCATCCTGCTCCATCTCTGGAGATGTGTCTAGGGCAGGTAGGCTGAGCTGCCCTACAGGCATTTTCTCCACTCTCTGCTGAAGAAGCCCAGAGCCAAGTGTGACCAGGGTGACATTTGCATCACTCGACAGTCAGTCTCTGCAGCACTGACCTGGAGGTACCTCAGCTCCCTTTGTAGTCACCAAAGGCCCTCTGGAGGTAAAATTCACCCAGCCTGCTTGCAACTGCTTCAAGACAAGAGGAACTGCACCCTCAGTTCCCCTGGCTGTGCAGATTAAATCTCCATCAACTATGACAAGAACAGAGCAAGACCTCTGGGGCTTTTACCTGTCTGCATTTAGTGATACAGTTCCCAGCCCTGGTGACTGAAGCTGGTCGAAATAAGGATTTGCATCAGTGGAGCATTAACCAGGGTAGGTGAGGTCCCCATGGCTGGAACACAGAGAAAAATCAGCAAAATGGGCTTCTGGGTGAAGAAATTTATATTGTTAAATTTATATTGTGATATGCTTAGCATATCACATATCACATTTTATCTCTGCCCCACAGAGATGCCCCTGCTGGGACAGGATCTGTGCTGGTGACAGCTCAGGGCAGAGTGGGTCTTCACCCCCAGTGGCAGATGCCAGCTCCCAGGACAGAGTGGATGTTCAGTTCCACCTAAAGCCACCCTGCAGGGTGAGTGGCACCCCCTGGGCTCTCAGCACTGCCATGCAGTGACACAGACCATCTCTGGCTTTAGCTTGACCAAACTGACCTACCCCTGCACCAACCCAACCCACCTCACTGGTGCCAGCCCAAGGGAGATGTCATTTCTCGGGACTACCATGACATTTGCTGAGAAGCAACTTTGTGAGTGGCCTGGTCTCCCAGCCTGACATCCCTGTGTTTCAGACATGTGACATTTAATGCAAAGCAGAGCAGAAAGCCTTCCCTTTCAGTCCTGAACAGGATGACTTTGTGCTCAGCTACAGCTTTAGCTGTGATCTCCAGTTGTATTACCTTCTCCATTACCCTGCTCATTCCATTTCCTTATGATGAAGAAATGATGATAAAATTATCATTTTTCCATGTTATTTATTCTTGGTTGCCTGTCAGGTGTGATAACTGTAGAGGAGGTTATTCTTTATATTGCACATCCTAAACAGACTGTGACATCCTAATCTGACTCCAGTAGGAGCAGCCCTATCTCCACCAATCTTCTTTCCCCATCCCATGAGCTGACTGCCACTGAAAAAGAGACCTTCAGTGCTGCTGTTTCTACTGTAGCACTTCTAAACACACTCCTGCAAGGTTCTTTCCAAGGATATTCCCTTAGCATTAGCCCTGAGAAGGAAGTTGTAAGCTTAACCCAAAACAATCTGTCCCCTGCTCTATCCATACATCCCCTTCCCCTCCCTTGTGCCCATGCAGTGGCTCATCCAGCTGAACACTAACCTGGCAAAGTTTGGTCCCAGCTGAGTCAAAAAACTGCAAGGCTGGGATCTTGGGGGGCTACAACGCTGACCCATGCACCCATTCAATGTGCCAAGGTGCCAGGTGATGGCAGAGGAGCAGCACCACCCTGAGGTGGATCTCCAGAGTTAGACCTCGCTCACACCAGCAGAAAGGGAGAGGAGTCCTGCAGGTGTAGCTTGTACCAGCTTGCCAGGCCAAGGTCAGTGTGAAAGAATGCACCCATGAGTACAGCTCCAGGGCTCACCTTGGGGCCTCTGCCTTCATTGCCCCAGCCCAAGCCCCAGCCAGATGCTGCCACACACCAAAGGATTTGGTGAATTCACCCCAGGAGAGGAGCAGCCTAGAGGACTTCTGCTCCATCCTGGCTGTGCACTGTGCACACAGCCACAGGAGGGACACCCTGGGCTCCCCAGGTGACCCCCCAGAGGAGACAATCCACTCCTCTGTGAGCACCCATCAACCTGTTCCTGTTCTGCTGCAGGAACTTGCTGGGAACCTTTTCCTCCTTCCATGGTTTCCTCTGGGAAGCAAAGCTGTAGAGATGGTGGCCAAACAAAAGCAGGACATCCAGGAGCCTGGGAAGGGCATGGTTTGGGTGCTTTCAGACACCATAGGTCAAAACCCATATTCTGCAAGCAGAAGTCCTGTACAGATATCTCCTTTCTGCAAGAGGCAGGGAGGGACAGTCACCCTTAGTCGTCCCCATCTCCTCTGGGGTGATCCAGCAGTGTCAGAGATGTGCCTACGAGGTTCCAGAGTCTAAGCCTCTTGTGTTAGAATCCATGTGGGGACCATGGCATGAGGGTGATGGTCCCCAAACCTGTGTGGATCCTAACACAAGGGGCTTAGTGTGGGAGATGCTGGCCCGGGGCCGGTCTCTGCCGCCCACTCGCAGAGCATCTCCCGGTACCCCACCGCGCAGCTTCTCCTCTCGATGCCTTTGCTCCGCAGAGAGATCAAAAGGCATCCAACCCACTGATCGCTGGGTTTTGTGTCGAAAGGCTCCCTGATTACCTCACCATTAGCTGCGCCCATTAAACAAAATCCTAAAGGTTTTACACAAAGCTGAGGTTTCAGATGAGAGGGCGAAGGAATGACTCAGTGCCTTTAAACGCCAAAGTCTTCTCCTCCGTCCTGTTTGTACAGCACCTAGCACGAGGGGTCCAGGTGCATGCCTAGGGCTCTGAAACACCGCCACAATTAACTAATAAGTGTAATAGCAGCTGTACTCCCACCAGCACGGTTTCGTTTTATTATTTAAATATTCAGTTGCGCTGGGTAGCACCTCTCGGAGATGAAGTTTAATTCAGTGAGGAGGAAAATGTCCCCCCAGTGCCACTGGCAGCCGGTGCTGCAGCACAGGTACAGCCACAGGAGCAGCCCTGGTGCTGCTGAAATCAAGGATGGGGCAGAAGAGAGCAGCAGCCCAGGGTGGTGCAGCCCCCGGAGTGGTGGGGCAGAGCTGGGTGAGGGGGTTTTCAGCTGATTTAAGGAGCTTATTGGGCCGATCCGGGTGGTGAGATCCCCCTGGGACTCATCTGACTGAGACCCTGGCTGTAGGCATCTCTGCAGCATCTCTCCAGCTGGCAGCATCTGGGGACATTGGTCACAGCAGTATCAGCTGGAGTGGGATGCAGGAGAAGGGGAGCAGGGAGGGGCACCAAAACTCTCTTCTCCTCCCTTTTCACCTGGAGAGTCAGCAACAAACACCGATTTTCAGCCCTAAAAAAAGAGCCGATACAAAACAAAGCAGCGCAGTGGTTTGGCAGCACGGCCTGAGGTTTGTGCTGGTGCTCACTGAGTCACAGTCGGGCACCGAAGCCGATGGGAAGGGAACATCCAGCAGGACAGGTCTCCATGGGGACCCTGGGAACTCCCTACCCTGCTCCCGGCACCGGCAGGGAAGTGCATCCCGGCTGGAGCCCAAGGCTGCTGGGGCTCTGAAAGCACTTTGGGGCTCTGGAAGTGCTTTGTGGCTCTGGAAGAACTTTGGGGCTCTGGAAGCACTTTGCCCTGAGCCTGAAGCTTCCCCTGGTCCAGAGCCCATGGCTGGTGGGGCTCTGGAAGCACCTTGGGGCTTTGGAAGCATTTGGGGCTCTGGAGGCGCTTTGGGGGCTCTGGAGGCGCTTTGCTCTGACCCTGGAGCTTTCTATGGTCCAGAGCCCACGGTTGGTGGGGCTCTGGAAGAACTTGGGGGCTCTGGAAGCGCATTAGGGCTCTGGAAGCACCTTGGGGCTCTGGAAGTGCTTTGCCCTGATCCTGGAGCTTGCCCTGGTCCAGGCACGGCTCGGAGCAGGGGGATACCAGCAGCTCCTATGGCAGAAGAAATAGTGCCATCTGCTGACATTCCCGCTCCGTTCCTCGAAAGCCAGCCGTGCTTCTCTGCCCCCGTGGCCGGCCTCTGGGGTCGTGCCAGCCTGAGAAACACCCGCACGGGGCCGTGCTGCGGGGGCATCCCCGCAGGTGAGCCCCGGGGACCTGAGACACCCCCAGACATCCGGGGTGGCCCTGTGGTTACTGGGAATGCAGACCCCAAACACCCCTGGGAAGAGCTGGAGGGGAAGGTGCTGGTCACCGGCACCCAGCAGGGCTTAATTAACCCCTTCACAGCAATTAATGAACACAGCGAAACCCCTCCAACAGGCTGCTCTTCAAGAGACATCCCCCATCCCATGCAATTCCTTAGAACAGCTTCTTCCACCCCAGCCTGTGGTCCTACCACCTGTGGGGGGCTGGAGTTACTGGGACTCCCAGAGGAATTACTAGAAAACAGCCCTTGGCTGGTATGGTGAGTATTCCATTTTTTTTTTCTTCCTAATGAGCCCTCCCAAAATCACAAAAGTCTCAGGTCCCTGGGAGGTAACTGCACTTAGCATGATGGCTCCTGCTTGAGTTCCAGAGCAGATACAAGGAACAGATCTTTACAAGGAGAGGGGTGAGGCACTGGCACAGGCTGCCCAGAGAGGTGGTGGATGTCCCATCTGTGTAAATATTCAGGTCAGGTTGGTCACGTTGAGCACCCTGGTCTAGCTGAAGATGCAGGAAAGTTTGGGCCAGATGACCTTGAAAGGTCCTTTCCAACCTGGACTATTCTCTGGCTCTATAATAATACATTTATATACATTATATGCATTGGATCTATGTGACACCAGGACCGTGGCAGATGTCACCTGTCCCAGGCACTGGCAAGGCAGAGGTCACTGCTCATGTCCAAAACTGCTGGGAGAAACTCTTCCCTGGGAGCATCTTTTCCCACACGGGTGGGAGGAACCCTGTGACAGGGAGATGGTCCCACCCTGCCACCACCCCAGGGACAGGGGACCAGGCTGAAGTGAGAACCTGGTGGAGCTCGGCCTGGGAATGGCCCGTGGAAAGTAAAGCTGCTGATTTGCTGATTTTCCAAGCTGACCTACCAATAGCAAAACCATCAAAGCAAGAGACACATTCCTGAGGTCTGACCCAGCACGGCAAAGTCAAGGAAAGATTCCCACTGAACTCAACAGCCACTGGACTGTGGCCACAACACTTACACAGAGCCAAGACTTATTTATTATTTTTCCCCCATGGTTTTAATCAAGACTTCATCCCACTAGGGCTCTGTCTCATCCTGCAACAAGGAAGTCAGATTTATCCTACAGAGTCATTTTAAGACAATAGATAACCAAATATATATAGTTAGACACATTACCATGTAGGTATAAATATAAAAAACACGTATATATTTTATATACATACAAATAACCTCTTAAACTAGAAGCTAGCATAAAAAACAGAGTAAACACTGTAATAGTTTTAATTATGCAACGTATTCTGCCTAACATATTTATTTTTAATGGCAGTCATTTTAATAGCTCTAAGGCCCTGAATTAGTCCAATATGTTCTTAACTATGTTCACTTTAAATACAAATGTTAATGACTTTTCCAGAGGGTCCAGTGCCCTGGATGAGCTTGCTACACAGCAGTATATTCTCCTTAGCATGTTTGCTTTTAATAATAGGTTTAATGATGCACTTGGGGCCTTAATAACCATGTTTAGTCACAAAGAGAAAAACCAGCTACAAAATACTTTCTCTAAAAACTAGGCTACAGGGGATTTTGCTGTTTCAAAGCCACACCAGCCATCCTTTAATGTGCCTCTGTGTGTTTTGGCTCTGCCTGCATCCAGGCTGGGGTGCCTGGCCATGGAGGAGCAGCCCTGATCGATTTTTGAGGCTGGTTTTGGGGTGCCTTGGGGACCCTGCACAGCAGCTGAGCTGTTCAGGGTAAAGGAGCACAGCCAAAGGTGGCCTCACCTTCTCCCAGCCCCAGTGCTCAGTGGTGGGTTTGGGGAGACACAGGGCAAATTTCAAAGGGAGGTGTTCCCGGGCTCCAGCAGAGGCATCACCGACGCTGCTGGCACAGACGTGCCAAAGGGAACGCGTTTGAAAAATCACACCCACCACCCATTAAAAAAAAAACAAAAACACAACAAAACACCAAAAAGCACCAGCAACAACTACAAAACCCCACCTCCTACATTTAGCTTGATGAGAGCTAGAAATACCTCCAAATTCCGAGGCAGGCAGGTGACAGCTGCTCTCTCCTTTCATGCCCACCTCAAGCTGAGGACCTGCAGCCCCACTCGTGTCAGCGCTCCCGGCTGGGGCTGGGGGCAGGTGGGACCCCCGGGGCACATCCCTGCCAGCAGAGAGCCGATTCCAGCTCCCCAGAAGAGATTCACCCACTGGTGTGGCTGGCAGGGCTTCTCTCCTGGCTGTGTCCAGACCTGTCCAAGGCCAGAGCTGTGTCCAGACCATGAAATCTCTCATGCCGGGGGATGCTCAGAGCTGCCCCCATGACCTGCGGGCACAGGACCAGCCCAACCCTTCCCTCTCCACTCAGATTGAAGGGTCATCCCCCGCAGGGTGTCACAGATGTCCCCAGAGTGCAGCAGGTCCCCTACAGCATGTGCTGGCAGGGCTGGAGGTACCCCAGGGGCAGCACATTTCTCCCTCCATGCAGAAGCATTCTGGGGCATGCATCTTGCACAAAAAAAACCCTTATGGTTTGTCCTAAATATAACCATGGCAGACTTTGCTAGGCTTCAGCTCCACTTGCATGAAAAACACTTGCAAGGCTTGAACCAGCTCTGGTTTGTCTACCTTCTGCCCCAGGGCCTGAGTGAAAAGGGAGGGTGGAATCCAATAGCATGTTGTGCATAAAAAGATTATGCCAAAGATAACCTTATTGCTAATAATAACCCTGGAATCTATCCTGTGAATAGGCCCTATTGAATGCTTGAACACAGGCATTCCTCGGTTAGGTTTTTCTGCCTACAAATATTTCACTTGAGTCTTTAAATACTAATCACAGAATTCAGACGAGGGGGTTTTTATCTTCAAAGTGCTGCAGCGAAAAAAAAATTAAAATTAATTCATTAATCAAGTATAATTAAAGGGTATAAAAGATGCCTTTTTCCAGAGCAGGGAGCCAACCAACGCAGCGTGAAGCCACCGTGGGGACTCCAAGCATCTTTCCCACCGCGAACGTGATTTTCCCGGAGCGGCGCCCGGGCAGTAGCTGTGCTTGTTCCCAGCAGCTCTGCTCGAGCTGTCTTCCTGACATGTGTTAGGCTGTATGTCTGCCACGCAGGAAATAGGGTTTGAAGCTCACAGCCAGGAGCAAAAGCTGAGATTGAAGCTTTAATGAAGCTGGGATTGAGTGGCTAGGGTGGTTCAGTGAAGCAGTAAATGCAAACACATTATCACCTGAGAACTTGCTCCAATTTCACACCAATTAACTAGGAATGAGAGAGGAGGGCTGGGGCTGGCTGCAGAGATGGCTGATAATCCTGTGAATGGGCAGAAATGGCTCGAACGCAGACGCGCTTGTGCCAAAACGAGTTTGTTAGATAACGCCAGTCCCGGTAATTTTGTCTTTGGGAGGGAGCATGTCATTACTGGAGCTGCTTTTATTAGCAAATATTAAAAACATTTGCCGAAATACAGTTGCCCGTGAGGGAAGCAGGGGTGGAAAAAGTAATAAAGCAATAGCTGATTATTTTATTCCTCTGCCAATGCGTCATATCGCAGGGGAAGGGAAGGGGAGAGGGAGAAATGGGATGGGATGTGAAAGATTATTGGGGCAAAGTCGGCAGCTCATGGAGGGGAATATCCCATCCTCGAGGAGCCCCTCAGGATGCTCAGTTCTGGATTTCAGGTGGGTTTGACTTCTAATCCGCTGCCAGCAGATGTAGGTCTGAACAGGTCCCCAGAACTCACCTTGGCAGCAGCGACGGGGCCCATGCCCGTCCCCTCCACCCAGGAGCCAGCTCACCTTCACTGCACTTTAATATTTGAGTCCTTCCAAATTTTTTCCCTGCCGTGATTATTTCCATTTTAGGAGTTCAGGTGGAAGAAAGGCAGCACTTTAGAGGAAGTGCTGTTAAATGGATTTCCATGGATTGAATGCTAAAACAAATCCCACCCTCGGGGCCCCACATCACCCCTCCAGTCACTGCAGGTTTCAGTGTCTGGGAGCAACCAGCCAGATCCTCCAGATCCACCCCAGCCACGAGACATCCTGCAACCAGGAGGCTGCGCTGGAGCAAACTCTTGGACGTAAATAAAATCTCGTTTTTATTTTAAAAAGCATCAGGGATAAAAAAAGTTACTGCAAGTGCAAAGGCAAGAACCCCCTGCTGGGTTTTGTGGTGACACAAGGGGCTGGAGAAGATCTCAGGAGAAATCCCGTGTTGTGTGGTGAACCCTGGCGAAGGTCTGTGCCCCAAGGGGAGTCCTCGGTGCTCCCCCAGCTCTTCTGTGGCGAGGCAGCATCCAGGAAGTTGTGTTATTCCTGAGAGCTGCCTGCCCTGCCCTCCAGCAGGGAGCTCTAACAAAATAATTGCAAGAAAGGTGCAAACAGAGGAAAAGCAGTGACTGCAATCCTCTCACTCAATATTGAATTACTCCAGGCTACGGGAGGGACAGAGATATCTCCCTTTAAAATCAGGAAAGTGTTTTCTTCGGTGGTGAAGGCTGGATAGCCAGCAAGGGAGCAGGACAAACCATAATATAGTAAAAAACCCAAGTATTGTCCACCCCATTAAGAGCCAAGGAGAGTGCTGGGGCTGGCTGCTGCTCCTCATCTCTAAGCAAAGTGGGCACTGGATGCTTCTTACCCCACTCTGAGCCTGATTTTCAGCACCCTGCTCACTTCAGGTCCTCATTCCCTTCTGAACAGACGTGGGAAGGAGGAAAAAGCTGCAGCTTAAGTGAGCAAGGGTCAGTAACTGCTGAGCCAGGTGCTGGAGGATTCTTTCCCCAGGGCAGGCGGAGTGGGGGGCAGGGGGACACCTTGTTCCAGTTGTTCCAGCCATGGGAAGCGGGGATCTGTGGCATTCCCTGCTTCTGGCATGCAAACCACTCTCCCAAGCAGGAAAAACACTTCCAAGTGGCAGATATCCCATTCCATACACAACGGTGCTCCCCAGCCCCGGTGCAAATCCACAGGGCTCTTCCTGTCCGTGCTCTGCAGCCTGTAATTATCTTAAAGGCAACAATTAAAACTATTGAAACACATGTGATGGGTTTAGGGAGCAGAGCTTGGCTAATCCCCACAAGCATCCCGGAGGAGCGGAAGCGAGGCGTTCCCAGGGTGCTGGGGCTGTGCTGGGCAGGTAGGGACCAAGAGGAGCTGCGGGGCATCAAGCTCAGAGTGAGGAGGTGGCAGCAGCCTGGTCCCCAGGGACCCTGGGGGAGTCCCCCAGGTGGCAGTGACCAGGCTAGGGGAGCTGCAGGAGGGTCCCCCTGCTCCTCACCTCGACCCTTCCCAGGGTCACACAGAAAGTCAGTGACAGAACCATCCTCAAAACCTGTTAAGTTCTAATTGCAAACTTCAACACCAAAATATTTCATCTTCTTTTTCCCACATCAGTCCAGGAATTAGCACAGTGAGTCCTGCTCCATTCCCTACGCCAGGTACCAAAATAAAGCCATGTTCAGACACAGCCCCTTCTCCCTTTCCCACTTCTTTTACTGCAGCATCGTGCTGCTGTTTCATTTCATGAGCAAAAATTCTGCAAATATCTGTGATGCTCTGCTTGAGGGGTCCCAAGGCAAGAGCAACGAGATGAATAGTGAGGAATTGCACAAAATATCACTGACCTGTGGTCATCACTTTTAATTTATTTGTTTTTCAGGAATCATTATTTTTGCTATTTTTCTGAAAGCATCACCCTCCTGGAGCCACGTTATATGGGATTTTCTGCTTTGCTTTCTTTAAGAATTGGTTTCTAACCTGCCCTAAAAGTGCTGAACCAGCTTTGGGAGCCTGAAAATGCAGGGAACTACAGAGCAAAAAAGAGAACACAAACTCTTTGTTCTCAGTATCTCGTGATCTTAAAGTGCTCGGGGTGATCTCAGGGGTGTCAGGGCAAGGACAGAGGCACACAGGGCAGCTGCTCACCAGTCTTTTCCAGCCCTCTTGTTCTGCTTTTCATCTCCCTCATAACACCTTCTTTGTCGTCATATGGTGTTGTAAATATTCCTAGAATTTGCAAAATTTCTACAGTTCCTTCTTTTTCCCAAAACTGAAACATAACTTTAACCATTTGAGCTAAAAGTGAGTAATTTTGCCTTTCAGATACCTTTTTAAGGCTCTTTTTTTTCAGTTTCTGCTCAAAAGAAGCTCATGTTTGCTGAAAAGAAAAAAACTTTTGATTCAATTCAAACAAATTTAAACTCCTTTTTAATTAAGCATTTAATTTCTGAATGCTTACTTTTCTCCCTGCTTTTTCCATCCTATTTCTCCTCCTTTCTCATTTTTAAAATTCAAATAATTGAGAAAAAATCCCTTCTTAGGCACTTCTGTTGCTGCTGCCACCAACAGCCCCAAAGATGCTCCCACCCCATGCTTCCCTCACCACGGAAGGAATCTCAGAGTGTTCCAGACCCCTTCTTGTGTTTCCAATTCCCTGTGGATACCTGTCCAGCTGCATCAAAATCACAAGATAGCCATGGGGCTGAGGGAGACAGAAAACCCCATAGCAAATCCAGCCTTGATAGGACCCCAAAAGGGCTGTGGCTGTTTTATGAACTGTGTCAGGAGTTATCAAGGCAGAGGAGCATCACCCTGGGTGACCAAAGTGCTGCACTGCCCCAAATCGAGGATCCCCTCACAGGCAATGTCTGTGTTATATCCTCTGGGTATTTATTACACAAATTCTACACATCTCAGGTTATAAATTGCTCAAATGCATAATTAAATGTTTCCACTCACAAAAAAAAAAAAAAATTTATATATATATATATATATATATATGCAGCTGTTGAACACAGAAACTTTTCTCTCATGGACTATTTCTGACCAAGGCATCCTCTTAGTGAGCTGCATCTTCCCCCACCACTCTCATAAGCTTCACAGCAGACAGCCATTGTCTTTCATTGTCTTTCCATGTATTTCTTGATTAACAGCAGCATTTTAAATCAGTGAAGCCCAGTTGCTTTTAAGGGCAGAAAAAATTTGGGCTTAGGTGTCATTCAGCATTGTGGTCAAATGGGAAATTTTATTTGGTGGTTGCCTTCCATCACATGAGCATCTGACATTTTATTTGCATTTCTAGAGGGCTTTAGTGTATTTTAAGATGGCAAAAGGAGAGGGCAGCAGGGCTGGGGGGAGTTCCAGCTTCCCTGAGCAGCAGACCCTGAGTTGGGAGATTAATAATGACCAGAGGAGCAGCACAGGGATGGGAATTTTCAGCAGTGTCTGGTTTTTCACAGCAAGAGTGAAAAAAACTGGGGAAATTAAGAAACAAGTAGGCATGGAGAGAGAGGCATGGCATCCTATCTCCAGCTACTCAGATCAAAATGTTCATAAGGCAACAAGTTTCTTCTGGGCATGATGAATGCATCAGGAGGATGTTCAGCAGCCTGTGTAGCCCAGAGATTAAACAAAGTGATCTCCTCTGCCTTTTAAATGTATGAAGCTGAGAGATCTTAAGGGCAAATAAACTTACTTTGATAGCAGGGCTGAGATCTTGGAAGTCACATTCCTTTAATTTCCTTGGGCTGGTTGCCTTCCCTGTGAAGGACACGCACAGGGAAGTGAGTTTTCAGTGGAAACTGGTTTTGCCTCATTTTCCACTTCTCTCCTGTTACAAGGAAAGAAGTGCAGAGCTCCAGAGGCCTACCTGCCTCTTCCTATGCAGACAGAAAGGGCTGGGTGTCTGTTTTTAATTACAGCCTGAAAGAACTGCATTTAAAAGACAACAGAAAGCTATTTAATTAATACTTATCATTAGCACACATAGGAATGCCTAGCAGCAAATTGCAACAACAAAGCAATTCCTTTTTACTTTTTTTTCCTTGCACTTTGGATAAATTCAAAAAAATAAGAGTAAACAAATGGTTTGCACCATGTTTGAGATGATATTTTACAGAGTGAGTGTAGTGGGAGTGTAGGTATCACCCTAGGAGAGCAGAGATGTCTGAGCAGCCTTCTCCATCTCCAGTTTTTCAATCTCCAGCTCTCTTGGCCAAGAAGCTTATCTTCATCCATCCATCTATCTATCCTTCTATCTCAGCATTTACACCGGGCTCATCCCCATGTCTGAGCGCCTACTTGTCTTCATACCTGTCCATAAATTACATGGGGGCCCCAGGGCATTATAAATAATAATTCAGCTCCCAAACCTTCAGAACACTGTTTTAAAGCATTGGCTTATAATTCACCACGTTGTGGGCTCCTCCCAGCTCATAAATGGAGTAGAAGGACGTGACAGCCCAGTCAGTGGGGTAATTGCCCAAAGATCAATTCATTGGGTGGCCACAAGCTAGAAGATGAGGATGGACATTGTGACAAAGCTCAGGGGAAGGCTGGACTGCTCTGCTCATGGGAAAGAGACTCCTCACCCACAGCTCCTTTGGGATTTTATATTCCTCACAATTTTATCTCAGGCAGAGCAGCAGTCAGCCAGTCATCCCACGTCTCCCTTTAGTGAATAGATCTCTTAATGGAACTCTTAATGACTGGAGTGTTGAACCACTGCATGGCTCTGCTGGCAGATGAAGCCCCCATGGGGCACAGAGGCAGATGGCTTAGAGGGCAGATCCCACCTGCAGTCCAACAGATCCCAAACCACACCAGGACAGGTGCCCCAATCCCTTGCTGGACACACCAACTACAAGTGACTTTGGCTCAGGACAGCAAGTTGCTGTGGTACATGTGAGTTATTGAGTAGAAACTCCAGCTGAGCTATGACCCTATTCCTCTATCTCAACACATTCCATCTCCATCCCAAGACATTAGGAGTTGGGAACATGTCCCAGCCATGTCTTTCAGTGTCCCCATGGAGTATGGTCACCAGTTTGTGGGCATCACTATCTCCTGGATGACGTGTCAGACAGGCTTGGGGTCAGGGACCTGAAACTGGAATTTTTGCTGGAGAAAAGCAAGAACAGTTGATGTATGAGATTAATTATTTGACAAGCCTGTCCTGGGTTTGTGATCAGCTCTGGAAGGTGCAGGACTAAAATACCATTAACCCCAGGAACATGTGAACTGCCAGAGCCTGCAGCCACCCATCAGTGTTGGGTGAGGAAGTACCACTTTTTGTGTGACTTTCCTCCCTCCATTTCCCATCTTTCCATCAAACCAGGCTGACCTTCCCTCTCAGCCAGAGACCCAAGGATGAGCGAGCAGAGCCCCAAGCACCAGTTCTGGGGACAGAGTGGGAACTCCCAGTGTGAGAATGGCCATGGATGCCATGGTGCCTGAGCAGGTGGTGGGACAAAGCACATCCATGGGGCCAGGTTCACTCCCACATCCCAGGCACTGGGCTGGCACACATGGCTGTGCATTGTCCTCTGTGGGAGCACAGCGCCTCTGCAAGCAAAGCCTGTCTTGCTCCCTCTGCCTTGGCTCCAGGCATGGAACATGCTTTTCCTGCTGTTCTTCTGCTCCAGAGATCTCAGAGAAGGTTTCATAGTGTCCTGCCCTAAAAAAAGGTCTGATTTGGGCTGGGGGAGATGTAGCATCCTCACCCCATAAGGGTATCCTCAGGGATGGTTTAGAATTAAACTCCTTCTCACCCTGCAATGAGGCTGGACCCTTTACTCATCCTACTGCTTGAGGGCACTGGGATGGGAGCATGGAATGCATTTGTCACGCTTTCTGCTTGCAAAACACACCAGGATTTTGGCAGGCTGCAAGTCCAGCCCCATTCACCCCATCCTTCACAGTGCTCCCCAGTGAGGGGTTGGGGTCTTGCCAGCCAGGTTTGCAACCAATTGCAGAACTGGGTGCAATTTCGGGCCTCTCCCCTCTTGCAGGGTGTCTTGAGATATGATTAAGGGCTAAATTGCAACTGGGCCTGGCTGAGAACCACAAGATTTGGGGAGGCAGCTGTTAAGGGCAGTGGGGTCTAATAAGCATAACATCTGCATCAATGAAAGGGGAAACTGATCATGGGGGTCAAAAGGGATCAAGAAGTTTCTTATTGCCACCCCCAGAGATGTCCTGACCACCCCCAGTGCAAAGCCATGCTTTGGGGAAGGGTTATTTGTAAGGATGAAGATACTGCTTAAAGAAGACGTATTTTGCTGGTTTGGCTCTTAAAGAAGAGGGTGAATGATGGCCTCACAAAACATCACTCCTGGACCCCACCTCCCAGCTGCTCAATCCCTGAAAGTAGAGCTGCTAGCATCAAAAACATCCAAGTGCTGTGGTTTTTACATCATTCTCAGCTAAGCTGTTTCCCTCATCCCGTTAATTAGGATGGGGCAGCCTCAGCCCCCACCCTGGAGGAGGCACAGGTCCCTCCTCTCCTGCAGGGTTTCGGTGGGATGGAAGGAGGTGGCACAGAGCCAGCTGTGCCAGAGGGAGCCAAGGAAAAGGCTGCCTGGGTGCCAGCAAGGCAGCTTGCAGCCCAGGCCAAGCTTCCCACTCTTCCCGCACATTCTGCAACATCCCAAGCTGAATCACTTCACAGAATTTACTTTTACCCTGTTAAATGCCACTAAACCTTCAAATTAATCCTCCCATTACAGGACTTCCTTTGATGTCAAAGGGGGAATTTTTTTTTTTGATGGCAAAGGGGGATTTTTCCCCCTGGTATAATTATTCCTATGTTTCTTCCCCCTTTTTTAGGCACAAGAGATTCTTGCCAGATGCATGACTTGTGGAGGCAGCTCCCACACAAGGTATTTATGTATTTATATGTATATGATGAGAATGTGGTATTGAAAGACCTGAAGTTTCAGGCAGAAGATAAAGGGAATTTCCCATTTCCTACTTGTTACAGTGGAAGTTGCCTGGGAAGAGTCTGAAGCAGGACTAGGACCAAAAGCTGTGAGATACAGCACTGGAAAATAGCTCTTTAAGAGAAACTTGTCCAGGGAAAACATCTGCTATTTAACACGATCACACAGCAAGTTTCAGTGCCTGGGAACAATCCTGGCACTGCTTAAACTACAGGGATGGGTAAAGTGGATCCACCCCACTCTTGTATGTGTTTCCTATTGAGCATCTTGGGTGCTATTGGGATTGCTGGGCTGAACATCCCAGCACAGAGCCAGAATCACTGGATAATGCTCAAGAAGCAGGCAGCTGTGGGTAGTGCTATGACAGCTTTCTGGAACAGCCAGTAATGATGGAACAGCCAGGTTTACTCAGAGTTTAATTCAGTTTTTCTGATTTATTAGGAAAAAGGGATACAGTTGCAGTGCTCTTTACTGAAAATGTTATGAAATTGTCCAATTACACAGGGAAGTGAATTCTTGCTAATACATCATTGCATGGAGACTCCCAGCATAAGACAGGGCTTTTCTGGGAGTGGAGAATGAGCCCTGGGACATTGTCCAGCTGTGTCCAGTGGTCACATCTGTGTGACTACCTGCCCTGGGGTGCAGAGTGACCTGCCTGTGCCTCCCACTGCTGTGCCACAGCTTCAATCCGGCCCCGGAGCACCTGTGCCCAGTCCTGTCCCCGCTCCAGGGCAGTGGACCTGGTCTCCATTGCTGTCAGGGCAGAGATTTCAGGGGGGATCTGGGGAGCCAGGCCAGCTCGGAGAAGGGCATCCTGAAATTTGGCTGCAGAGGCTGGAGCCAAGCAACACCGGGGGATGCTGGAAAGTAAAGACAAGCAAAGAAAACTTATGGTGTAAGTGAGCTGGGCTGGAGATGCTGCAGGAGCAAGGGGATAATGATGGTCCAGTCCCTAATGCTCCTGACCATGGCTGTCCCTACCTGGGTGGCTGTGAGTAGTGGTAGTGAGCAGCCACAGCAGAGTGGGGGCACAGCAGGTACTGGTTCTCCTCCCAGCAGCGCCGCATGGCTCCCACAATGTCCTGGTCAGAGGCTGAGCACGATCCCAGGGTCTCAGAGAGCTGTGGAGAAACAGGGAGGGTCACACAGGGCACCACCCCCCCAGCTGGCTTTAAATCAGGTGGAAATAGAGAGGCTGGAGGATGGGTTCCCCCAGAGACTGAAGGAAAAGGGGCTGCTGCTGCTGCAGCCTGGGGATGAGGCACTGCTGGAATAAACCACAGGGATGGAGTGTGGGCAAGGGGTTTCTGTCCACAGGTGCTGTGAGTGTGGGTGAGCAGGAGCCAGGGCTCAGCTCCTCACCTCTGCACTGCTATTTCCATGCTCTGAGGGAGTTTCTGAGGACTTGTAAAATCCACCTCAGGGTAACAGTTCTTTTTGCTTTTAATAATAAAATCGTTTTATATTTATCTTCCTGCAGCACAAGCAGGAGTGGACACTGGGCAAAGGCTGCTCTGTGAAGGAGAACACATCAAAAATTGGACAGGAAAAGGCAGGATTTTGTACCTGTCCCTCTCACAACTCAAATCTTTGGTTTTCTCTTGTATCTCTCTCTGCTTTGTGTTTGTGCTCCCCTTTGCTGTAACAGCAAGGCTGAATTGCACCAAACTCAGCAGACCCACTCCCAAACACCTGATTTGTGCCAGCATCCACTGTACAATGCCTCAGTGCATGGCCAAGGATAGGCCAATTTCATATGCTACCTAAATAACTGCAGGTAATTTTTAACTTACTTTTCTGAAGAAGAGAGAGCATTCTTAAAAAAAAATATAAAGGGGTTTTTAGTATCTCCATGCCCACACATTGATATCAAACTGTTCTGGAGTCACGCTTAAATTTTTGGTTGCATACTCTCCATTATGATATTTTTAATTCTGAAAATGAATTGAAAATACCTGGCAATAATCTTACAGACACACACACAGTTGTATGGGTGAGGAACTGACCTTTCTGTGCAAATCCTCTGGCAGCTTCAGCCTTTTTGAGATGTTGAATTGCTCCATCAGAGTTTTTATCAGGTGGCTATCAGAGCCCGAGAGCAGCCAGAGGATCCTCTCCACATTGTAAGGCTCCTGGGATAACAAGGCAAGAGGTGAGGAAATTCAAATGGGGGGAGCATCCTTGTGGATTCTCTGATGTCTCATTAGGGCTGAGGTCCTACCACTGTGCTTTTCTTGTTGGAAGTCAGGGTGGGCTTTTTTACATCTCAGGACAAGTCTTTGGGAACACAATGTCTTTTGAACCTCTGACCTGTCAGAGCAGTCTGTCAGTGACCATCAGATTAAAACAGAAAATGAAGGGATGGCTGATGAATCAACAGCTTGACCACATCTGTACCATCACTGTGAGGAGCCCAGGCTAATAACACACTGTGTACTGGAGAACCAGACATATCCAGCTGTTTACTCAGTGTTGCAGATGCTGCTGTGAGTCAGCTCCTGCGTGACTTAATGAGACACCCAGCTCGCTGCAGGGCTGGCTGATAATCTCCCTGAATTCATAGGGCACATATAGGGCCTGACTGGCCTATATGGCTGTGGAGCAATCAGCATTGCAACACTGCAGCAGAACTCTGTGCAAGACCATACAGGAGGGTCCCAAACCAATTTCTCTGCCCTGCCTCATTCCTGCACATTTACAAGCACCAAGAAATATTCATCCAGGTGGTTTGGCTGAGATACCTTGTAGGGACAGACAGGACAAGGGCACCAATTTACAGAGTCCTCATCTCACCTCCTGGGCTCAAGTTTGGATAAACTCTTCATAACTTTTAACAGCTGACAGCGCCTGTGACCTTTTGTCACTCCATCGTGTCCTACCTTGTCAAGTCATCAGGACTTACTCAGCCTTTTGTGTCCTTATCTGGGTGTCTTATGGGCTCAGTTCTGTTCTTCATCTTCCCACCATCATCTCCCAGAGCCTTCAGCCTCTAATCTTCAGTCTAGTCTGGGTGTAGCCTGCCCTCTGCTCTAGGCTGTCCCCTGTTTTAGGCTGTCCTGGTCAGTGTGCCTGGACTTCCATGACCTGCTCCTGGATGTGCCTCCAACACTGTGCTCCTGACACCCTTTCTCCTGTCCTTCTTTCTGCTGTTCCCATATCCTTCCAACATCTTCCCACATTTCCCCTTCACCCTCCATTCCCACCAGCCTTACAGTTTCCATTACAGAACACTATGGTGACACCAGTAAGTTGAACTGGGCCAGGGCACTGGTGCAAGCACCAGCCTCACCATCTAAGTAAGGCTTTTGCTTGTGTCCCACACCACCAGAGCTCTCCAGGAGAATGTGTTTTGCTTGTGTCCCACACCACCAGAGCTCTCCAGGAGAATGTGTTTGGCTTGTGTCCCACACCACCAGAGCTCTCCAGGAGAATGTTGGGGCCCAGTTTGGAGGCCAGCTCATGCTGGGGACAACGTTTTGCAGTGTGGATATGAGCTCTGTGGCTCTTCCTGACCTCAGGGACAGAGAAAAGCCCCTGCTTGGCTGCAAAGACATAGCATCTGCTGGGATTGTCCTGGGATTGCTCCTTGCAAGGCTCATCCACACCAGACTTTCTGCTTCACCTTCAACTCTTCAGGCAGCATCTAACAGGAAAGTTTTCTCTGCCTTATCTTAGTCTGCAGAAGCAGCAACCTAAAGAGGCTGTGCACTCTCCATCTTCGAAGGTTTCCTACACCCAAATGGACAAAGCCCTGAGCAATCCCACTTGACCTCAAGGCTGAATCTGCTTTAAACAAGTCCCAACCAGAGACCTCCTGAATTCCCCTCCAGAACAAATGTTCTCTTTAGCTACAGAAATATTTGCATGGATGTTTCAGATGTGAGTGAACAGTGACATCCCATGCAGCTATGGAGAGGAATGTGCAGAGGGATTCACTCATCCAGCTCCTCAGGAATCTCAGGAAATCTCCTCACCTGACTGCCCCCAAGATCCCAAAGTGTGGCACTTGCTGACCAGTGCTAGTGAAGGGAGATGGGCTGAAGAGGAGCCCAGTTATCCCTGGAGCTCTGAGGAGCCCCACAAGTTCCTGGCTCAGGAGGAAAGCCAAGCACAGTCTGGTGAAAGGAGCATAAGGACTTAGTGACTGCAAAGCATGGCAATCCCTCCAGACTCCCAGGTCCTCCCAGTGTGTTTGAACAGCTTTTGGAAAATCCAGGCAGCTTAAGGCCACAGAGATGCAACACCAAGGGTTTCCCACTTTGATCACTTGTTTGGAAGCAGATCCAATCCCTGGGGATCCCAGGGTGGGAATGAAAGAGGAGGTATGTGCTTCCAGGTGTTTGGTTTCTGTACCTCCATGACTTTTCTTTCTGAGACCTCTCCCTGCCTGCTGGGACTTGTTTTGCTCTGAGCAAGCTGCAGGCAGCCATGAACAAGGCATTTCTTCTGGACTTCTCCACCTCCTTCCTAGTCTCTCCTCTTGCTCTTTGTGGAGCTTTTCAGAAGCATCAACAAAACCCTCGAGACATGATGCCATTTTTAGTTCTCTAGCTGTCTCATGTTGTGGAAATGTCCCTGTCTTGCTAAGCTTGCACAGAACAATCCCCAGAAACCCAGAACTCAACAACAAAGATCAGAAAGTCAGACCCTGAAAAGTGAGGGAGAAGGAGTTTGATCTATCTCAACTCAGCAGTCTGTAGCATAAATGGTCAATAGGAGTCACACCTCCTAATGCATCATCGAGTGGCAGAATTTTACAGGCAGAACAGAGTACAAGATTAAAAACCAGCCCAGCAATATTTTCTATTTTTGCATTTTGGCCAGTTCACTACATACCTGGATATCCATGGCTGATGCCAACGTAGCCTTCACGCTCTCTGCCAGTGAGAAATCTCCATGTTGAACAGTCCTATGAATGATGTCATTGCTGTTCACCACAGTAACAAGTTGAATTGGGAGACCCATTTTCTGGGCAATACAGCCAGCTAGGGGAAAAAAAGTGAAAAAAATGCACGAGTGCTCGATGAAGAAACATTTGAAGGAGATTTTGCAAAGCAGTCATCATACAAATTGATTGAGCATCTAGTTCAGAAGCAGGCAGAAATTATATTCCCTAGTGGACTCTGAGATATCTGACTTCAGTGGCTTGGTAGAGCACAGATTATAAAACCCAGGGATGCAATGCTCCACCTGCCATTGAACACAGACCCTTGCTCATCTTCACTTTTGCTGGTGGACAGGCAGGGGGCAGAGAGTTCAGGCAGCTGACAGGCAAGCAGGAGAGATGAAGATTTTGGGCTTTTGCCTCTCTGATGGCAGCCTGGAAGAGCAGTGAATATATAAAATCCTTTATTGCTTTCATAAGACAGTTCTACACCTATTTTGGGACTGAGGCAATCAAGGACTCTCATTTAGAAGGCCAGATTATGCAATTAAGAGTGGTTGTCCTGACCATGCATTACCATGCAAACCAGAGAGGACCAGGCAGGACTCCACACCTCTGTTAATGTCTCACTTAAGAAATCAGAGCCACAGCATTTTCCCTCTTTTCTGCATCAAACGCATTCTGTCCTCTTCTAATGTGCCCATCCTCAAGATAGTTACAGTCATCATCAAAGAGTGGTTTGGGTTTTTCTGCACCTTGCAAATCATCAGTGACACTTAAATTGAGTAATAACCATACATGAGTAATAAAATATAAGTGGTTCTGAAGAAATCCCACCAGAGAGTGGGTGTTTTAATAAATAGCAATACCCAGTATCTGCAAAGTGCTTTTGGTCCATAGATCAGAGCATTCTCTCTCTCTTATCTAACCCATCTCTTTTTCCCTTTACCCGTGATATTTCCTCCTCCTCCCGTGGGCACAACAATTTCCACCATTGGCAGCTGGGTGGTATCCAGGGATGGGGCACACTGAAAGTAAGCATAGAAGTAGTGGGCAATCTGCACCATAATCCTGGACCAATTGACAGAATTCAAGCTCATCAGGTTGTATTTTCCAGCAAAATTGACATCAGCAAACAGTTCCTTAATCGGCTCATCAATTTCATCGCTGTTCCCATGAGCTGTCAAAAGGAGAAAGGAAAGATTAGATCTGCCAGCAGCAGTGCATCAGGCACGAGGTGTTTCTGCTCAGAAATAGGGCTGGTCTCAAGCCCTGGGGTTTGCTGTGGCCAGGAGTTGCCCATCTGCCCTGGGGGCTGTGTGAACCAGGGCCTGAGTGGCACCCTCTGGATGTCAGGTGGTTTCTGCAGACACAGCACTCTGGGCTCCTGCTTCTACAAAATATAAACCTGCCAGGAAGGCAAATGCTGCATCCCCTTGTGAGATGCCAAGGTGAGACCAGGTTGAGCAGAGGACTCCATGGG
The DNA here is from genome assembly GCF_051311805.1 of Agelaius phoeniceus. Classification (NCBI taxonomy): domain Eukaryota; kingdom Metazoa; phylum Chordata; class Aves; order Passeriformes; family Icteridae; genus Agelaius; species Agelaius phoeniceus. The sequence continues at coordinate 68,970,109 of NC_135268.1, read as the reverse complement.
AACTCAAGCAGCTCAAGCACCCAGTGCTGATGCCAACCCACGGAGACGGCATGGTGGTAGGAGGTGGCTCACCCATGAAAGCAAGAGGACAGAGGGAAATTTGGAATTGGTTCCAAATCCTTTTAGTGACAAAAAATGGTGCTGAATTTAGTTCAACCAAACACCAACCACCTGCATGGAGGCAGCTCTGATCTACAGCCAGGAGAAAAAGAAGCCTTAAACTGCTTGGCTGTCAAACTGGGGATGTTGTCTCCTGTTAGCCAGGTGTCTGGGCATGGTGATAGCAATGACCCAGCTGGCTGCAGCTGCTAAAGCTGCAAACCCCACTGAGCAGCCCCCTCAGACTTTTAGGGTCAAGGTTTTGACACAGCAGGGCCATAAAGTGGACAGTTCAAGCAGCAGTGCCAACCAGCAAAGACATGGACGTTGTCTTCAATGACAGTGGTCATCTGAAGCTCCTGTATCTGGGTGCAGAGCCCCTTGGGCAGCAGAACAAAGATGTCCACGTTCTTCTGCCCTCTCATGCTCTCGATGGCCGAGCTCCCCGTGTCCCCTGAAGTCCCTGTTTCAAGGTGAGGAAGCAGAAAGAAAAGCAAAAAATTGCTGTGTCAATCAAACCTGCACCACTGCACTTTAAGAAAAAGATGCAGAGATGCTCTATGAGATGTTTTTGGCCAGAGCAGCCACTCTGGCATTGCCTGGAGATTATCAGGCAATACCATCCCGGGGCATCTTTGGGGAGGGCTGTAGGATGGTGGCTCTCAAGGTAAAGGCCTGCCCAAGAACCTTACCTCCAAGGAGTCATACTCACCCACCAGAATATTGACATGCTTCTGCTTTTTCTCCAAGAAATACTGTAAAAACTGCCCTGTGCAGGACAAGGACAGGTCCTTAAATGCATACGTAACACCATGCCAGAGCTCCAAAATGTTCAGCCCATCTTTCAGCCTGGACAGATGCACAACATTCTTGTGTCTGAATCTGCTGAAGGCCCTGTCGATCAGCTCTAGAGGGAAAATGGATAAATGGCCTGTTAAATGAAAGGAGTGTTTTTCTGACCCATGGCTTCCTGCATCTGTGCTCTTTGTGCTCCTGGGTACCCTCCTGCACAACCAAAGCTCTGTGCAGTGACAGGTATCCCAAAAGTGATTTATGGTTATTAGGAATGAACCAGCCCAGCTTCATGATGTTGGATAACTCTGAGCTAAGTAATCCCAGGGGACATGCCACACAATCAGAAAACTACATTAATACATAAAATACAGGAAACCTGAGTTTTATACCAACGTGCTGTTGAGACAGAGGTTGCAGCTGCCCTCTGGTGGAAAAGATAGCTCATAAGTGTTAAAAACATTTAAAAACACACATCAAGGCAAGTGTGAAGCAGAAGAAAGCCCTGGAGGGAGTGCCAGCAGTGAGCAGGGCCACAACATCAGCTTGTTGCTGTCACCAGAACCCTTATTTTTAAACAGGGGACACCTTTTCCATTAGTGCCAGAAAGGTGACAGAGGAGAGCAGGCTACAGAAAGGAGCAGGGAATGTGCAGCAGGCTCCTTCTCTTGGGGGCTGTGAAGAGGATGGAGAAAGGCAGGCAGAAGCATCCAGACCCCCCAAACCCTTGTCCACATCCCCACTAGCAGCTCCCCACTCAGCTCACCATTGAGCACGTTCCGTGGGACCAGCTCGGCTGGGATGAAGAGGGAGCACAGCTCCTTCACCAGCTCAGGGTAGGACAGGCTGCTCCACCTTCGCAGGGTGTCCCTGTGCAGCGAGGGGACGCGCTGGGGCATGAAGAGGCCCCCATCGGGGGCATACCCAGAGAAAAGGGCTCCCTCGAAGTCCACGGCCCCCGTGCCTCCCCGTGTGCTGATGTACTCCATGGCTGCTGAGGAGGCACCGCAATCACTGCCAGCAACACAAAGCACCCCCACACCAGGAACAGGCCCTCACCCCAAAACAACTCCCTCCAAAACCTCCTCTGTGGGCAGAGAGAACTCGCGAGGGGACAAACCACCTCCTTCCACAGGGAGCTGGAGCAGCCAGGGTCAGTGCAGGGCACTCGGCATTTTGCAGGAGGTGGAAAGGCTGCCTGGGATTTGTGCCAAGGTTGGAGCCTCCTTTGGAGCCTCCTTGTCCGGCTTTCCCTCTACCCTGCCCGGGGAGACACTTCCCGCCTGAGGAAAAGCCCTGACGGCGCACAAGTCGCTGCAGAAGCACGTCATGAACCTTTGGGGGGCTGTTTGCAAAAGCTGGAGCTTTAAATTAAAAAAGAAATCACTACGTTTTCAGAGCAGGCTGGTTTTGTTCAAAGGGGTTAAACTAAGGGCAGGATTTGACGCAGTGTAGGAAGGGCTGAGCTAAATCCTCCGGACCGGCGCAAATCCCGCCGGCGCTGCTGGGACCGGCCCGGTCTCCCCCTGCCCCTGTGCCCCCCTCGGCCGTGCCTCCCTCAGGCCCTGGGGCAGCGCTGCCCCCTCAGCGCGGCTCAGCACGGCGGGGAACTGCCCAAAGAAGCTGCGGCCACCGCTTCCAGCCCGGCCACCCTTTGCACCGGTGCTCACGGAAAATTGTCCCCGGTGTCACCCGCCGGTGTTCCCGGTGCCACGGCAGAGACGGCCGGCAGCAAGCCTGGAATGGGAATACGCGGGAGAGACGGAGCTCGGCTGCTTCTGCCGGTGCCAGGAGCCGGGACAAGGGGCAGCAGGTGCGAGCTGCAGCGAGGGGGAAATCTGGTTAAATATTAGGAGCCAGCTTTTAACCTGAGAGTGATCAGGCACAGGGCATGGAGACCTTGTGGTCTCTTGTGTAACCCGGGAGATATTCCGGCTTCGAGTGGGGAAACATGGAGACACCTGATTAAACCATGAGTTTGGACTTAAATTTGAGATTGAAACTGCCTAAAGAAGGGTTTGAGTCAGGAAACCCCAGAAGCACAATCAGTCTGGAACTCAGCTCTGCTCAGCCTCCCAGCAGCCGTCACTTCAACGGGGAAACTGAGGCACAGGGGAGAGAGGAGACATGGGAGGCGTTGTGCAAAAAAATCCAGTTCTTTGCAGGGAAGGGTTGTGCATCCCTTTCCTGCTTTTTTATTTTAATACAATCAGAATTTTTTGAAGGGAAAGGTCAGCACAGGACCAGTGGCTGCACAAACCCAGGACACAGTGCTGGAGAAAGCAAAAGGACTTCAGCCCAGGCAGGCAGGAGCTGAGGTACAAAGGATGGCTGATAACAGCCTGCTATGAGCCACGGAAGCCACATCTGCAGCAAAGGACATACCACCTGCCAAAGCACTGGAATCTGCCCCAAATACATTGCCTCTCTCTCCTTATTCTTATGGTTGTAACTGGAGCAATGAGAAAAATATCTGGTGGAGGGTGGTCCAGTCATTGCCCTGGACAGTGGTGTGGAAAATGACTTTTCTACACCCAACATCCCAAAAGACTCTTTCTGCAGGCTCTTTAGATAGAGGCAATAGGTAAATTTCAGGCTCTGGACAGAGCTGCTTTTGGTGGTGTTGCTGAAGGTTGAACAGGGCAGAGCAGGAAGCAAACAGAAGTGTTTTAATAATATATCTGAGCTCAAACAGTGGGCCAGAGAGAGCACACCTCTAGGAAATCAGCTAGGAAGGGAGCTATTTATCTATAACTATATAAATTATATTGCCAGCCAGCCTGCATCTCCCCACCATCTCTGTGCTCAATATTCCTCATGACATTGCAAAGATGAAGCCTGAGCCACCCAAACCTGCTGTGGCCCCATAGTTCTCCCTGTACCTGTAGTCACCAGATACTCTTGGCACAATGGCATGCAGTGGGGTGCTCACCCTGTAATGGAGGTCTGTCCCCATTCCAGATGTGGGTCCAGGTCTTTTCAGAAGGTTCTGGATAAAACAGCAAGGCTGGACCTTGTTCTTCAGGGATTGGTCGGGCTTAAATTGATGGTGAAACCTCCCTATCGCCATCCCTGGAGTCACTGGAAGCTCCTAGTGATGCTTTACTTAGATGCTGGGGGGAGTGGCTGATATCTCCAAAAGAGTCTCAGCTCCTCAACACGTTCCAGTGCTAGCTGCCACAAAAAACTGCAAGTAGTATCTCTGGACAAAACATCTGAAATGTTAGAAATAAAGGAAAGAGCAAAAGCTGTAGGATATGTGATTTGCCTCCTCTGTTCTAATCTCTCCGCTTTTCCATGATGGTGTGCCAAGGTGAACTCAGGATTTTCCTTCCTTGCCCATGCAGAGGCAGAGCACACTTTGAGCTCAGCTCAGATTCAGGCTAGAACAAGGACAGGATCAAATCCATAGGAAGAACTACACAAGCTGATAGTTTTTATTACCAATGCAAGTATTTAATATCACCAGTGTACATCTTTGCAAGAGTCACCCAGCACACTTCAATGAGACCTCACCTTTTCCCACCAGCATGGGACCTTGTGTCTCTGGGCATTCACTTGCCATGTGTCTAATTCTTTCAATGTGTGTTTTAGCTGTGTGAAATGACTTCATTAATGCATGCAATTTTTTTTTCCAAGTGAAGAGCTTACAATGAGATTGATGATTCCTTCAGCATTACATCCCTCTGGGATGCAGGAGCCCTGCAAAAATAAAAAATTGATTACAGCAGGATACCTGCTGCTCTGCATCTGCAAAGAGGCTGTTGCCACAGGTCTGTCCATGCCCTGGGTCTATCAGCAGTGATAACCCTCATTAACAAGGTCAGTGGTTACTGCTGGGGTGCAGGGACTGCTGATGTGGCAGTCACAGGTGAGCACAGCCTGGGACACAAACCAGGATGACACTGCCATTTACTTGGAGAGGTTTTTCCATGCTCAGCCCTACAATTTCCATGAACTCAAGTTTAGAGTGGCGTTTCATTTTGGGTGGAGCTCTGAGCAACCTGGTCTAGTGAAAGGTGTCCCTGCCCATGGCAGGGGAGTTGGAACTAGATGATCTTTAAGGTCCCTTCCAACCCAAACCATCATGATTCCATGATTCATTCTATGATTCTTTAATATTATTTTGAATTTTTAAGAAAAGGAGGGGAGGAGTGTGCCCATGCTGCCTGTCAGGACTCATCCACTGCAGCAACAGATGAAGAGCTAGAAAATGTAATAGCCTTTAATTAACCTGGCCTTACTCACTGCCTCCATATTTCTGCTGGGATTTGTAATTCTAGTTTGGACCTTGCCCATTCCTGAGCAGTTCGTGGTCTCTGGACTCCTACGTCAGGCATCACCTGTATTTGCAAGCCCCAGATCAAGCTGCTCTCAGACTTTCCCTTTTTTTTCCTCTCTCTTTTTTTTTTTTTTTTTTTTTTGGAATGCATCATTTTTCATCCCTCCAGGTGGATTTCCTCAACCTCTCCACCTTCCAAAGCATCCCAAAGCATGATGAGGACTGAGGAAGCAGAGAGACGTATAACAGCAAAAATTCAATTTTTTCCTGTACCAATCCCCCTAAAATAGCATCTGTCAGCCCCGACTGTTGCAGCACTCAAAGATAAGCACAGCAAAACTCTCAACTTCGTGTTTGCTGAGCAGCTTTTCCATCCTCTCCAGCAAAGCGTGCCCCTCTACATGTCCCAGGCACAAGAGGCGCGTTGGGTGGGGGTCCCCGGCCCATTTCCCGGCAGAGCATCCCCAGGAGCGCCGTGGACCAGCGGCTCTGCCGGCGAATCCCAAGTCACTAGATGGCGGCAGTGCCTCGTGTCCTGGCATCCTGGAGGAGCTGCACATCCCTGTCCCTGATCCCCTCCAGCCTTTCCCACTCTGCCACAGGTCCCTCCGCCCTTCGGGTTAGGGGCGCTGTCCCAACAAAAGCCGGGAAACACCTCCCCAAAGTTTTGGAGCTGAGGAAAAGGAAGCACGGGCGTTGTCCTGCGGCAGGAGGGTTGGATACAAAGCTGATGCAAGAGCTCATCGGGGTGGGAAGGAGGTTCTTCATGTTCTCCCATCTTCTCCCCAGAGGATTCCATCCTGGGATTTTATTACCTTCTTTTCAGTGAGATCTCTCCTGCCCCCAGTGAGACACTCAGAAAAGGGCACACAGAAAGGACCCCAACTCTCATGCAGGTCCAGAAAGGTCCACCACATTTAATAAAAAAGTAACACATAACCCTGAGCAGAACAAAAATGCCCCCATTACTCCCAGTCCTGTCTCTGCCCACAAATTGTCTGGGGTCTGAAAATCGCATTCAAACAAAGGCTTCCAGACCCAGACAACACCAGGCAGGTCAGAAAGGCAGTGACCAGGATATTTGGGATTTTGCAATGCCATTTACTGCCCTGTACAGAGTACCTCCCAGTGGGAAGTGTGTTACATTGGCTGAGAAAAATTACAGGAGTTTATCACTGGGGGTTGTGGAAGTTTTGTGTCCCCTGCCCTCTCATGTACAGAAGTTTGAACATTCACAAAGAGAACAGGGAGATTCTTGGTAAAAACTTCAAGGTTATGACCAGAAATCAAAGTATTTCAGTTGTGCCTTCTCAGAGGCAGGCACACCTTAGTCAGGCTCAGAATCTACACCAGAAAGGGGGCTGAGGAAGTTTGCAGAATGTCTGCAGCTGCACAGGCAAACATGCACCCAGAATTATTTATTTGAACCTCATGTCAAGGAGATATAAGACAGAAATGTATGACTGTAAATAAATTAAACTGTAAAAAGCTGCATCTTTGTTACAGCAAAGGTGGCTCTTTCCCCAGTTTCTAAATCTGATCTAAATTGCCAGTATCTCAGCTGATGTGAGGCAGAACTTCCACATGATTACCTCCTCTCATCTGCAAATGTGCACATGGAGACTTTTCCACCTCTGCTGATTTTGCAGGGCAAGGAGCTGCCAGCATGTCAGCCCTTTCCCCACATTTGGGTGCAACACTCTTGCCTCAGAGCAAGGTGTTTCACAACCAGGTCAAGGACATCTGTCTTGTGGTTTGGGTCTTGTAGGCCAAAGTGCAGGACCCACTCATAAAGGCAGAGCAGAAAGGGAGCTCAAGGAATTGTGCAGTGCTGGCATCCCTGGTGGGATATTGGAGAAGCTGTTGTATCCTGGAGAAGGTTGTGCAATCTGGTTCTACCATGCTGAAGTTTACATTGTTCCCTATAGCCACATTTTTTTATCAAAATCTGCAATCCCATAGAGTGTGGGCTCTACGACCCCCAGTTAGGGACTGGACAAGGAAGATGCTTTATCAGCTTCTCCAGGTGACTTTGGAAAAGTCAGGCTCCATAATGTGCAAAATGGGGATACCTGTGCTCAGGGAGACACTTTGACTATGAAAACACAACAGGACCAAGTGGACAGTGGCAATCCTGGGTTTTGTCCACAGCTCTGCTCTTGCTGGCACCATGGTTGTTCCCCATGGAGCACCTGTGTGGCCCTGAACCTGGTGAAGGCTCAGTTGCTGTCAGACTCCATGCAATTCTCTGCCCCCCTCACAGCTGTGAGCACTGCCTCAGCACTGACCCCCTGGCTGGTGCATCACTCTTGGCTCATTGCTTTCCCCAGCCAAGGGGCACTGTGTGCCAGGGAAGGTCTTGGGGGTTATTGCTTGGACTTTCCTTCATTTTCTGTATAAATTGTGGTTATATATTTACCTCAGGGAGAGACAGGAACAGGCTCCTCCCCACACTTGTCTGGCCCCAAGATGCTCTCCTTGGCTAATCACCTGCAGCCCTCTGTGAGGAGCACTGAGTGAGCCACTGTGCTTGATAAATCAGGATGAAGGGGAGCACAGCTGGACAGGTGAGTACTGGCCCACAGTGACAGCCAGGTGTCCCTCCAGGACAGGAGTTCACCTGACCACCTGTGGCACTTGGAGGCTGCTCCCTTTCCATGCCAACACATCAGTCTCCTGCACTTGCTCATTTAAGTTTCCTTGTCCCCACCGTGTCTCAGGGGCTCTTCATGTGCCTGGATCAGAGGGAAATGTTTGCACTGCAGATGTGTGGTGGGGTCAGATGCACCATTGGTTAAATCATCACTGGCTCTGCTTTGGGGGTCTCTTCCAGACCTTTCTCACTCAAGAACATTGACTGCTAATGGCTTCATTTCTTTCCCAACATTTTCTTCCCTTGTCCTGGCACAAACTAGTTCCATAAGCAATGAGCACCATTTTCAGTCCTTTACCCTGACTCCACAAGGGCTGTGGGATGGAGAGCAGCCTCACCCCACCAAAGGCCAACCTGCTGGGACAAAACACATCCTCTAAGGGCATAAACAGAGGGTGCCTGTGCCTGGAGAGAGGCCGCAGCTCTACACCACAGATGTTGGAAGCAAGAGAATGGGAAGTGGGTGGCAGAGCCAGCAGCTTTATTCCTATTGTAAAGCAAGATCCCAGCAGCAAAGTCCAACTCTTCTGTAAGCTGTGGTCCCCAGGTGATCATTGATAAGCAGAGCTAAGGCTCTTGTGCTATCAGTGCTAGAGCCACCTTGACCTTGAAGAAGCAATACGAACCCTTTGCTCCCTTTGGCACCTTTGCAATAAGATGACAAGGGCTGAGGGCTGCTCTTTTCTGAGTAACAGCATCAATGGAAAGCTTTAACAAGCAGCAGCTCTGTGCACAAGCTCCTGCTTTTGCATTCTTATCAGGGCTCTGATAATGACATATCTAATCTAAACCTATAGGAAATGGTGCTTGCATATCTGCAGCTTGGAAGTTACAGCTTGGAGGCAGGAATCTCAGCAGACTGCCAAGGGCATTTTAAAAAGAGAAGAATCTGGGAAAGATGCTGTATTTAATCTCAGTGCTGTCTTGGTAACACAGCACAGGGAAAACCAAGAGGGATGGAGAGCTTTCGGCAGCAGCAGCATCTTCTCCATCCCATCCAACCTTTCGAAGCAATGCACTCATGTGGCCTAATGAAGAAACCTTTGTACCTCAAGGTTCAAATTAATCATACCAGAGATGTGAAAACCTGGCAGCAGCCCAAGTTTCCAGGTTCAAGGGCAGCAGAAATAGAATTACCCAACAATACTATGTGTTGAGACAGAGGGGAGCCCACCTGGGGATCTGTGACTGGCAAGCTTGTGACCAAGCTTTTTAAAAAAATGTCTAGGGGTTTTGGGGTGTTCAACTGGACCTGCACTAGGAAAATCCAGGACTGAATCATCAAAGGTCCTGCCTTGTATCCTTTCACATTTGGGCCAAGAAAATCCTAGTGTAGAGCCCAACCCTGGCTTCCCAAAGCACTGAGCTGCTGGGCTCACTGGAGTCTGGGGAGTCACTGGTGGGACAGATAAGAGAAGCAAGTGAGCTGATAGAAGAGAAGCAAGTGAGCTGATAGAGGAAAGATACATGAAGACATTCCCAGACCTCCACAAGGCTGCCAGGGACCCTCCCCTGGGCTACAGAAGTGCCTCTCCCCATACTTTGGCTGTAAAGTCATTTTTGTAGTTCAGAACTTAATTAAGAGCTTCACTTTGAACTGGAGGAGGCAGAGACACTTTATTTTTTTCCTGTAGGAGCCATAAACCTGAAAATCTAGTTATAATGTCCAACTTACCAAGGAGTGCAGGTAGGGGGGTGGCTTCCCAGACAGTGAATGAAAGTGAGAGCTGAGAGCTGAGCTCAGGAATCCCAGGGAAGGGTTGAGGAGATGCCATAAAAGGATGCAACTGCTCCACAGGCAGCTACAGAGATGACAGAGACAAATTCTTTTTGATTATGGAAGATGTTGTAACATGAGGCACCAGCCACAAATTGCAGTTTGGGAGGTTTGTGTTGAGCACCTCTCCTTCAAGAGGTGGGTCTTGGAGACCCAGGATGAGTGCCCAGGGAGATGGAGGAGGTGAGGTTTAAAATTTGGCCAAAACCATGGCTGATCCACTGGTGCTATTCTTGCCTAAGATGTTCTGGATGTCCCTATCTCTGACTCAGGTGCAAAAAGCAGAAATAAGATACTTCAGTCTTTTTTTTTTCTGACAAGCTTCTAAGATCCTCTGCTTTATTTTCAAAGCAGCTTAAAGACAGAAGTACCTGCTGGCTTCCCTCAAGATGTAGCTTCCTCAATAATTTTTGAAAATGGTCCATGCCTTTTCTCTTTATACAAACCAGATTCAAGTTTTAGGGTATGGATTTACTTTAATCAAATTATCAATTGACATGGCCTCATGTTAATGCAAATCAAGTGCATTTTCTTGAAAAGTTAAAATTATATCATACTTTAAAAGATGCTGTATTCTGTAGGGGAGATGTACAAGTATTCTGAACTTTGCTATTGAGATTAAGTTTATCTCACCTGCCATTTGCTCAGCAGGCCTGGCTAGATAATAATTACCTTGGCCAAATTTCATTCAATAAGCATTTCTCCTTTCTTCAGTACAAACTACATATCTTTGCTAAAGAAAATAAAAGAACATTGAGCCCAACAGAACACAAAGAGGTTTTATTTTTGTTCATTGATCAAAAATCAGTTGATCACATTTCCAAACTTTCGAACAGTGACCCACAGTCCCCACTCAGCAATAGCAAATCAGGAACAGAGATGTGTTGTAGCTATTCACAGTAAGGAGAGGAGGAGAGGATACCCACAGAAAACAATTTGTGTTCCAAATTGTGTGAATTCTCTCATGAGTTGTCCATTTCTGTGAATGGAAAAATTTCTACCCTGTTACCAAGAGAGTCCTGGACAATTATATTCCCCTTTTAACATTTGATGAGTGACATCCAGCCCTTAGAAGCTTCATTTCCATGCACACTGTGGGCCTGGGAACTCTGCAGTTTTTTCAAGCCTAATCTCTCTCCCCATCATGCAAAGAGAGGGAACCTGAATTGCCTGGAGGAGCAGCTGGAGGTCCAGGGCATAAAAATGTGGGAGGCACACATGTACTTCCAAGCAGCCCACGGGCAGAGAATGTTGGCTGACAGGAGGCAGGGATCTGGCAGCTCAGGGTGCTGCCAGGACACAGCAAAAGAGGTCAGTCACCGCTGTCCCCATGAAGAGGACACTGAAAAGGGACATGTCAGCACAGCCCCGTGTGACACCGGGCTATTCACCTGAGGCAGGCATAAAAATGAAATGCAGTTCCTAACATGACATCATTCCTGAGGGGATAAAATGGAAAAAAACCCAAAAAGCTGTTTGGAGAAATTGCTGAGTCAATCCACCCCTCCATGAATGCTCTCTGAACCTGCCTGGCTCCCTCCATGGTGCACAGGGATGATGTCCCTGCAGATTTCCCCCCCTCCCAGCCAACTTCATCCACTGTCCATCCCACCAGCCAAGGTTTTCCCTCTCTTGCCTCATCTGGCAGACACTGCCTGTACTAATTAACCAGAAACTGAGGCTCACTGCTGCAGCACAGACAGTGGGGCTGAGGTGGCAGCAGCAGGACAGACAGCAGTAGAAGGCTCTGACAGCATCTCCAAATTGGAAGGAGATAGGTCTTTTTCATTCTTATACATTATTTCACTTCAAAAAGGGACAAAGATGTGAGCTGACTTTGGCAGGGAGGAGGAATTCATTGAGGCAAGAAGCCCAGCCTGGGAGTTCAGACCCAGAGGATGGATGCTCAGATGCCATGAAGCCATCCTGGGGTGCTCAGCCAAAGGGACTGGAAGAGGAGCCCAGCTCTGGGTCCTGCTTTGGAGGGAGGAATTTGGCTCAGCTTGGAGGCTGCTGCTGGCCCTTCTTCTGATGTGGCACCTGGGAGAATTGCAGCTCCAAGGCTTGGGATGCTTCTTCAATACAGAGTGACTGTGGCTCCTATGGGAAAAGGAGATGAAACTGATTTGGTAGATCACTAATGGCACCAGCTCCCTATCCACACAGGACCATAGAGGTGGAGCCTGATTCAAACTGCAGTCTTCAGGTGGGCCAGTGCAAAGCCAGGAATTGATTTGGAGCATTTTTCTTAGAGGACAGCCATGGGTTTGTGCTGCTGCTACGTCTGGGTCACACCAAACCCCACCAGCACAGGTCTGTGAGTGAGTCAGTCCCTGCCACTGTGCAGCCACTATTCTGCCAGTGCTAAAGACCCACCATGCACACACCAGTGAGCAGAAACCCCCCAGTGTCAGCCCCAGGGGACACACAGTCACCACATTCTCCTCCTCCTCCTCCACATACGTGCTTCCAGACTGCAAACTCATTAGATGATTTGGCTCGTTCCTCTGATAATGAGACTCTTTGCACAATTATTATTATATTTTTATCATTTGTTTATGGATGCCACATTGCAACCTCCATAAAACATATTTTATGGGGTTTTCCCTGCCCCCACGTTGTAAATTGTGGTTTGTAAAATGTAGAGAAATTTATCACTGACCATTGCCCAGTTTTATGTTAATGTTTGAACATGCCCATAAACCAATTACATCATCTTACCTCTGGCCAGCTTTTAAGGTGGAAGGATGATATAAAACCAAGCTCTGCTTACCAGCAAGGCACCTTCTCTTGTGTTAGGAGCACAGAGAGCTTTTCCACCATGAGCTTCACTGGGAAATATGAGCTCCAGCACCAGGAAAACTTTGAGCCCTTCATGAGAGCCCTCGGTATGTGCCTGCATGTGCTGTGTACTGCTTTGTCTCTGCAAATCCCACTGATTTTTGGGAGCCAACTGTGCTGATGTACTGATGATGTAGATTGAGACATCTCTGAAATTTGCTATTTCTGTCTGTCACCTTGTAATTATTGGGGTTTAAAATGTATTTGTGGGGAGATGTGATCTCAAAATAGAAGAGAAAGCATCTATGTCTGGGGCGAGGGGTCAAGAGATGATGGGTGAAGTTTTATGGCTTGCAGGAAGTCAGTCCTGGCAGGTTCTGCAGCCACTGGCCAGTGTGGCTGAGTGCTGCACACATGTGATAAGCCTGCAGGACCTTGGTGACTTAGGGGCACTGCAGACCTGTTCCATCAGGCTGTGAAATTTGGGGGCAAGCAGGACATTGCTCAGCCACTGTGCTGTGATGCTGCACAGCCTCACATCCCACCATTCATCAGAACAATAGTTGGTGTTGTTTAAATGCTGAATGATGAATGTGTCTGAAAGATTTCCACTTGTGTCTGTGACAGGGAATGTGGTCCTGCAGGGATCCAGGGGGCTTTGCAATATTTCTGCACAGTTACATGTCAGAATGGCTCTACCTGTCAGATCACCTTCAGGCTTTGGGAAAAGATTTTATAAACTGGTTCTGAGGAATCCCGGATCTCATTAAAAAATGCTTTGTTCCTTTATTCTGTCTTATTTAATCCATTTTCCCTTGCCTGTCAGTGAAGGAAGGAAAGCAGGATTTATTCTTAGACAGGGAGGTGGTGTTTGTGCTCCCAGTCAGGTCAGCAAGACACGGGACATGCCTAGTTCCCACACAAAATTCAGGATGACAGAATTAATCTTCCTCTCCAGCAGACTCAGGGACATGTGGCTCTTGGGGAAGCACCATCACTGAAAGGTTTTTCCACACTGGAATAGAAATTTTCCTAGCTGTAGGTCCCCAAATCCTGCCACATTGATTTGTTCAGCAGCAGCAATCTGCCCACAGATGGCTCCACCGTTCACTCCATGTCTTTTGTTCCTGGGCAGGGCTCCCTGAGGACCAGATCCAGAAGGGCAAGGACCTCAAGAGCATCTCAGAAATTGTGCAGGATGGGAAAAACTTCACAGTTACCGTAACCACTGGCTCCAAAGTGATGAAAAACCAGTTCACCATTGGAGAGGAGAGTGAGATAGAGATGCTGAATGGAGAGAAAGTGAAGGTGAGTGAGCAGCCCCTCCTCTGCCAGGGCCATGGAGGCTCAGGGACATTAAATTTCCTTTCCAGCCATTCCCTCTGCATATGAGCAAAGTGACTGACCATACCACAGGTATTAATTAATGCACTGCACTTCCTGCAGAAGAAGCCTTGTATTTCTGAATCTCAATAGCAATTTCTGAATTTCAATAGTAATTTTGGAAAACATTAGAAGCCAGTGTTTTAATATCCCATTTGGAAAAAGGGGATGGAGATGCTTTGGTAAAAATTTTTGACAGGAAGAGTTCTGAAAGATTTGAGGTGGAAAAGGATTGACTTTGTGTTGTGTTGCAACACAAAACATACCTCTGCCTTAATTTTGTTGATTCAAAGGTAGTGTAGGAAAATCAGATAATCAATCATAAACCAATAAATCTCCTTTTAAGTCCCAGTAGCTTCTCTGCTACCTTTCTCACTGCTTCAGGTTACCCTGGGGGAGATGATTTGGCAAGGTGAGGAGTTACCACCCTTTAACTTGGGTGCTCCCTTTCCTGGACATTAGTTTCCAATGGTTCATAGAGTGTCAAGGCAACACCACTGGCAAAATCTGCCTCTCATCTCTGCCTCAAGAGAATATGGAATTGCAGGGACTTTTGAAAGCAGGAGGGGTGATCACCAAAGAAATGCTCTGTGAATGGGGCTCTGAGAGCTCTACCAGCTGTGTCATGATTTCCAGCATCTCTGTACCCCCTTTGGCATAAACTCTTTTGGAAAGAGTTATTAGAAGACTTTTAGCCTCTGTACATCAGCAGCTCAAGGGCAAATGAACACATCTTATAACTGGGCAAGACAGATAAACAGAAATGGGCTTTGCTGTCTTATCTATTTGGTTAATTTCATTGATCAGTGACAGCTGCCCTGAGGGTGCTGGTGCTGTCTGTAGCCTTTTCAGATGTGCAGCTCAGGTGGCTCTGCAGTCCCCTCCTGCTGTGGCAGGGGAAGGACAGCATGCAGGGGTCCAGGTGGTCTCCAGCAATAACATGAATGCTTCTGTCTTCCACCAGGCTGTTGTGCAGCTGGAGGGTAACAACAAACTGGTCACACAGGTGAAAGGGATGAAATCCGTCACGGAGCTCAACGGAGACACCATCACCTACGTGAGTGTAGAAGGGCAATGGCTGGAACAACAGGGCTGCCTTCAGGAGCCTGCCCCAGGAAGCTGCAGAGGCACTGGGAGGTGCTGGAGCAGAGCATGTGCTTGCACACAGGCTCTGCAGCCAGGAGCTGAAGGCAGTGTCTCAGTAGACTATGATACAGAAAGTACTTTTTAAGACCCCAGTTTAGGCATGGCTGATCAAAGTTTTGGGTAATGAGGGCATGTTCTCACCCAGCCAGAGGAACAGGTATGTGCCAGGACTTGGCACTCTTAGAGCAGAAAGGTGAGGCAAACTGATCCCAGCTGAGGGATGCCAGCTTTTCCCTACGTGCTTTGGGATAGTCATGAAGAAATTAAAAGTTTTAAAAACCCAGTTTAGGAGAGGTAGACTGGGGATCAGTCCTGTTTTGATTTGCAAGACCAGATCCTAAGCATAGTTTGGAGCTAAATACCATGATGATCCTTATGTGTGCCTTTCAACTTGGGATATACAATGATTCTACAAATTCATAAAAAGCTAATACTTTCCATTTCTTTTTCAGACAATGACCATGGGTGACCTCACCTTGAAGAGAGTCAGCAAGAGAATCTAGAAATATTACACATGCCAGTAGTTTACCATGTAAAATGGGGCCATTAAAATAAAATTTTTTTTTGAATCCTCTTCATTGTCATCAAACTCTTCATTGCTACTATAAATAGACACAAGCCTCTAAAGCTCATGGAGGCAATGGTAGAAATTGGGCAACAAACTGACCTAAGGGTGTGCTGGTGTTGGAGAATGGAGCTGAGGGAAGGCACAGGCTCAGAGCCACTGAGTGACACATGCTGAGGAGTTTCTTCCAGCCCTTTCCTGGGGACAGGTGCCAGCAGCCTGCTGGGGGTGCCCTGGTGGGTCCTGCACCCGTGGCTGATCTGGGCTGGGGAGCACTGGGCAGGAAAAGGGCTCTGTTCCCTTTCCTTGCAGACATGGCCCAAGTGATCAGAGTGACCAGCAGGGCCAAAGGATTTGGGGTGGTTTTGGTGGAGTCAAGGAAGCACCAGTGACCCTGTTTGGAAAGCTGCCTTGGGAAAGAATCCAGCATGGGATACCAGCTGCTGTCTTCATCCTCACACCTCTGCAGTGCGATCCAGCCCTAAAGGCTCTGGCCACCCCATCCCCATCTCCTCCCCACCCCTTCCCACCAGCAGGAGGGTCATAAATCCCTTCAGGTATCCAGTGTGTGTTTCACCCCAAGCTGCACCTGATAAATTGGGTTGAACTGGAATGAAACACTTCTTCCAGGGTGAAATACAGGTTTTCTCTCCTGGCAGGAGATGGGCTGGTTGTTCACAGTGTAGACAGAGGGAGCACCAAAGTCATCTCCTGTACTCTTTTCAAGCCAAATGGAGATGTGGTTTTCTGCTGCACACAGGAAAGGAAACTCTTTCCTCTTACCTGCCTTTTCCAAGGCTGCTGCCAGGACTCCTCTGCACCCAGGAAAGCTTTTCATATTACAAATCAACATTGATCCTCATGCCAAGAACTGAACCAATATGGATTGTCACACAGGGCAGCAGAGGCACCTCACAGACAAATGGAAGGGCTTAGCTAAACAGTGCCTAAAATTCAGGTGTTGGTCTTTAGTGAACTCAGACCTGGAGAAACATCAGGAAAAATCACTGAGAAATGTCAAAGAGAAAAAGCCCTGGTTTTGTTTTCTTGCTATTGTGCTGAGGAGCAGGTAGGAGATTCTTGAATAAACCTTTTCCTCTCCTGGCTGCCACTGAAAATGTGCGGGAAATCAGTTGGATTTTGAGACATATGGGCAGACAACAAATACATTTTTTAATGTCTAGAAATCCAACTTTAGCCATTAGACTTCTCCTTAATTGTGTTAGCAGTCCACTGGCCACTGATCTATGGACTATCCTTTATTCCTCAGTGCAAAATTGGTTAAACAATTTAAGATAAAATGCAGATGTTTTAAGTCATCAGAGCCCCCAGCTCACCCTAAAGGTGAGCAAGGGTGGATTCCCCTCCCTGGAAACTCCTTGTCCAGTTAGAACAATCCACACAGCCAGTGCACCAAACTATAGCAACTGGCTTCTGGCATGGCCCTGTGTCCATCACTGTGGACATTTTCTAATTTGTAACTAAGGAGAATAATTTCTCAATTAACGTATCTTGATGTAAGGATTCCAGGTAGTCTCACTTGCAAATGGCCCACAGTTTGATGGTGCACCTGTGCCAGCTGCAAAATCATTTTCCAGCAGTTTTTAATCAGAAAAAATATCATTTAACACAAAACACCATCTGTGGGTCTTGTTCAGTTTGCATTCATTGCCCACAGGTGTACATGGCACTTCTTGGGACTGGCTTCCCACTTCTATCATCCCTTGGACACCACTGGAAAGATATTATGTCCTCTCAAGGAAGTGGTAGAACCTCTTAGGAAAAGTCAATCAAAATTTAACAAAGGAATTCAGAACCAGGACATGTGTAGAGAGAAACACGCTTCCAATAAAAATGTAAATAATTTTATAACAAGGTTTTTTTCTTTGATTATTTAATGCCTTAGTGATAGAAAAAGGGGTGTTGTTTCTGCCAGGACCTCTTCTGCTTTAAGCCCTCAGAAGAGCTTTCAGGATGCTCCCCCAGCAGGTCCATGCTGTCAGACTTGTGCCACTGGAAACAATCCTTGTGGATATATCCCATGGCTGTATCACATTCCCAGTGTTTGGAAGTACCACGGGTGATGGTATCCTGCAGGCATGAATTGGTGTCAAGCTCTGGGTTTATTCCTTTTTGTGGAAAAGGCTTGGTGCATTCTCATTGCTGGGCTCAGGCATGACTTGGATCTTCTGGTTCTTGAGGGCAGCTTCCCTCATCTTGTAATACATGAACTCGTTCTGCTGGAACATGCGCAGCTCCATCTCCGTCTGCACGCGCATGACCTGGGGACACAGCAGGTGACAAACCCTGGCACACAGGGACCTCAAAGCACGTGAGTCAAACACTGCCAGCTTCAGGCACTGTCCCCAAGGGATGTCCTAGGCCCTGCAGTGGCTGAGGCACCTTGCCCTCAGTGTCCCACCAGCAGGACCAAAGCTGGCTGGACACAGATATTCTGCTCCTTTCTCACTCCCATTTGCCTGAGTGCTGAAGAAAGCATCAGCCTTTCCTACATCCAGCTTTTCCACTGCCTACTGTGAAGCCTCACACTCCAAAAAGTGATGCAGGACCTGGAGGTGATGCTGTGCAGAGCCAGGAAATGAGTGCACTTCCCATCTACACCCTGGGCCTGGCCCTTGGGGTGGCCCATCACGAGGGTGGGGGACACCTCAAGTGGGAGAAGAGGGTTGCTCAGTCCCACAATTGCACCCTTTAGACCCCAGGATTCAGCAGCAGCAGTCATTCCTAGTGCTGCATTATAGCAGAGGATCAGAAGGGATTCTAGGATATATATTTACACCTGTCTGTGTGTTTATTCAGCCCTTTGTTTAGGAGCACAGGGATAAACATGTGCCATATATCTGCTATTTTCTTCCTAAAATGTGAAGGGAAACACAGAAACGGAGGTGCTGTGTCTCATCCTTTGCTACATATATGGAAACAGTCAACAGGTTGGCTTTAGGTAGTAGATATTAATTTTTCTGAAGATATAAAATTGCACCAATAAAGGTTATAGCTCTGTTATAACCTTTAAGACATCAATAAAGGATTTCATCTAGTATCCTATAATTTTTGGGGGGGCAATAAAGGAGAATGCTATAAAGCAAACAGGTTACATGAAGTGAATTAGGTGCTACAGAAATAATAGATCCCCAGCTGAAATTGTAAATAATTCCTCACATCTGAGCAGGTGCAATTCCCTGGGATCTCCACTCTTGACTCTAAGCTAGGAAATGCACCTATCAGTCATCTGAGGAAAAAACACACTGCTGCTGAGAAGGAGTGGGGAGTGCTAAATAAAGAAGAATGGACACCAATAAAGAAAATCAGGTGGGAAACTGGGCACATCCACCACATGTAATTTGATATACTCAAATTGCAATGTCATCCATCTGAGAGCAGTGAAATCAGCCTGCTGGAAGAATGGGGGCTCTGTCTTTTGGCACAGCAATTTTGAAGAAGATTCAGGGGCTCAGCTGCCGTTTCTCATGTATCTCCTGGTGCAGAATAAAAGCCGGCATGAATTTTCGCTGGAATTTTCAGGGATGAAAATTTCCAATAAGAAAGGACATGCATTTCCCAGCAGAATGTAACAGAATCTAATTAAAACCACAGCACTGGTAAGAAGCAGTCAGCACTTCATACATCTCTTATAGGTTGCTGTTTCTACAGTTTAACTGTAATCCTGCCCAGGTAGAGAGCAGAGACAGGACAGGAGATGGCACCTACCTCCAGGTCTTTGGTAATTGGGTGGGAAGGTCCATGGGTTATCAGGAGAATGGCATAGGCTTTGCAGATCAAGCCATGGCCAGCTTCAATGAGGCCAGCGTGCCAGTGGGTCACTCCCGCCCGCATCACGGCCATCCCCAGCTGAGCGTTGTTGGGATGGTAAATTTTCCTGGGAAAACATTGGGTAATTTTAGTTCAGGAGAAATCTGGGTTCCTAAAAGTGTCACTGACATGATATGTTTGCCAAAGAGCAGGCTGTTTACTCAGGTGAAGAGCCTGTTGCAGCTAATGCCCTTGAAATGTGCCCTTCTTAGAAAGGGGAGGGGACACATTACTCAAGGACAGAGCTGTACAGGGTCATGAGTTATGAAAGATGGGATGTGAACTGGGAAAGTTCAGCTCCTGGCTTGGAGAAAGCCAAGCTTTGTCATCTCATGCCAAGAGAAAACCACGCTCTGTCAATATTTTGGCACAAGCAGAGCACAGATCTGAGCCTACAGCTCAGAGGGCAGCAGCTTAACCCGACACACTTAGTGGGGTAACAATGCAACAATCACCAGCTCCTCATTCAAAGCAGGAAGAGAAACAGATGGTTCCAGAAACTCCAGAAATGTTCGTCTCACCCTCTGCAGATGCATCCCTTCATCTGGGAATTTTCATTGCCTAAGGTGGGAAAAATGAAAGTTCTCCTCTATATCCAACTTTGAAAGCTGAAGCAGAGTTAGAAGCTGCTTGGACTTAGCTGAAAACCCGCCCTCAAGGGCTTCTTTGGAATTTTGAATTGACACTTAAAGCAAGAAAGAAAACTACCAAGGTCCTAACCATGGGCTGAAAAGGTGAGGAACGCAGAGGGGAAGGAATTTTCTCTCTGTCAATTAGCTCAGCACCAGGGCTGGGACATGAAGTTGCTGGTCAGGCCTGCAAGCCAGGGAGGTGACTCTGTCACCCCTCTGCAAAAGAACAAAATATAACAGGCCTTTGGGATAGAATGCCCAAAAAGATAAGTAATGAGTGAGATGTCCTCAGCAGGAGGGTGAATGAGATGATGAATTAGGCTTTTCTCTCTTCTCAACAGTTTCCATTCTTTTTCTTTCTTTCCTTTTTTTTCCCTTCTGTTAAATACTCATCAGTCCTGTCATAAAACCTCAGTAATAATAAAGCGTGTAATTTTTAATGTGAGGTTTACCCTGGATCTAAACCTGAATTTCTTCATTCTCAGTAAGCTTTTACCACAGGACTATATAATGAGCCAAGAGAAAATCCATGTAATACTGAGGAGTGAGGGGACATCTTGAGTGACAGCCATTTGACATGGTTTCTCTTTGACCTCTCTTTCCTGCAGGGTGCAGGGAACAGGCATCTCCTGCAGTGACAGCCCAGGCTCTGTGTCTTGCTATCAGGGCAGCCCTAAGATGCCTCTGAGACAAAACAAAAAGGCCAGTGAAAGATGTTCCTAAACCATTTGCCAATTCCAGTTTAGTAAATCAAGGTGTTTGGGAGCCTTTGTGCATTTAGGAAGGGACCCCTCTCTGTCTGGTGGTACAAAAAGGTCCCCATATGAATTTCACCATCACTGCCCTCATGGGAGCAGACTGAGAAAATGATTCCTGTGACACAGTGCTGAACATGGCAGGAGCACAGAGAGCTGCCAGGAGTAGGGCACACACGCACAGGTAGCCATCCACCATCCTCTTGGCATAGTCAGCTGCTTCCTCAAACATCTGCAGGTAGGAGAGCACCTCGGAGGCAATGCTGAGGATCCTCAGCAGGTAAATGTTGGTGTCCCCCAGCACAGGCTCCTGTTTCTTCAGGCAGTCACGGCACAGCTTCACAACCTGAGTGTGGAGGAAGCAGGGACAGGAAGGGTCAGTCCAAGCACCTTTGAGAAATAGGAGCCTCCTCAAGCCAGGTCTCATAAGCTCTTGGAGGTCTACATCACACCCAAGATAGTTCAGCTACCTTAGAAGGCATAAAATCAGCAGGATGGCTTCTGTTGCAGTGTTGGAAACAAAAAGATTTAATAAAAGGCAAAATAACAAAACTCTTTACAGCGAAAAACCGATCCAGGTCGGCTCTCCTGCCCCTGGTAAAACACCTCACAAAAGCAATAAGTTGCTTTGCTTTCTTCTTTTTCTAGTAAATTGCCCAGGCAGGACTTTTTGGCTCCTGTCCAATTAGCTATCCTTAAGTTTGAAGTGAAGTTCTCCAGGCCTATAAGATGCCTTTTTCACCTGATCAAAGAAAACAACTTCTAGACTTATTTCCTTTTTAAGGGGGCAAAAGATAGTTTTGTCCGTCTGTCTACAGGAGGCACATTCCTACACCTTTGGGCCTGAAGCTGACCCAAGACCCAAGACCTTGTGGTTTGCACAGTCCATAGCAGTCCCAGAAGCTGAGCCAGCCTCTGTGAAGGCTGGGGAAGAGAGGATGTGCTTTGATTTATTGGGAGAATTCAGCCTATGAAAATGATTGGAACTCACAGCTTTCTCTCCCAGGCTTACACTCCTAAAACTGGGGAGGAAAAAGTGATTTCTACTGCTCAGGAGAAGAAAGACACCAAGTGCCTGTAGGACTCATACCCCAGTGCCATCCACCAGCCTTCTGAAAATATTCAATGCAAGGAATACTCTTAATACCCTTGGGGCTGGAGACACAGAGCTGCACTGTTCCATGCCTGATCTAGCCATGAGTCAGCGTCCAGATTTCTGTTCCAGGGGGCTTCAGCCTTTTCCCAAAAACAATTAAAACCCAGAGGTCATTACTTAACCTGGAATGCTTTCTGAGGAGAACAATTAAATATTTCCTGGGTGAACAAAAGAGAGAGAGAAAAAAAATTGCTTGAGTTCTGTCAGCCATTGCCCTTGCAGCTTGGGCTCCAGGGTGGGACATGGTTCACCCAAACCACACACCTATCCTCAGCACCCAACAAATGAGCAACACAGGACACTGAAGAGATCAACACAAAGACCCCTGATGGTCTTGTTCCTTTCCCAAACCCACTGTCCTTCTTTTTTTGAGGCTACCTGCCAGGGCTGACTTGTTACACCTGCCCTGTAACTCATGAGTTTCACCCAGGAGCCCTGGCTTCAACACCTGTGTCAGTCAGAGGCGCTGGAAGTCACCTGAATCTCCTGGTGTCATCACTACAAAAGAAATTAATCTGGGGTGTCTCAGACATGGTTGTGCTTTACAGTTTCATCCATAAATCAGGAATGTAGAGGGGGACAAGGCCTCCTTTCCTGGGCAGTGTGTGTGCAGCAAGAGAGCAGAAGCACCAGGACTCACCTCATGGTAATGTCCCTCCATGCGGGCCTTGTTGATCTTCTCCAGCGTGTCCTTGGAGAGCTGGATCACCTCCTTCACCGTGTCTGCAGAGGGCTGGGGACAGCAGTGGGGACACCAATGAAGAAAAGGCACTGCCTCACACATGCCAAGAGGTGCTGGTTGAAAGAATGCTTGGTCCAAATCACCCTGGTGGGATGCTTCCCACATCACCGCTTCCCACTGCTGGTTGCAAATGCCACTGTGCCCCTCAGACCTGCCCAAGGCTGAAATGGGCTGCAATGTCCCAGTTCCAGGTCAAAAGGTGAAGGTCCTGCTGACTTCACTAAGTGTTTCCTGTCAGGGTACTGGCCATGTGCCTCTGAGATGCATGGCTAGGTTCCTCAACCCTCCCTGCCATTCTTCCCTTCTGGAGAAGGGGCAGAATTCACCCTGCAGCTGTGAGGTCTTGTGAGATACCAAAGAGGCTGTGAAAGCCACCAGCTGGTGAGTATAAGGTGCTCTTAGTGCAGCTGCTAGAGAGAAATGAGGGTCTTTAATGAGAGATCAGTGGAATAGGACAGATCCCTGGATTTTACCTACCCTGAGAAATGCTGTCATTAGTTCCAAATTCCCTTAGATGTCTGAGGTCAGATTTCAGCTGCACCCTGATAGGGAAATGTGTTTTCCCTCACACCTCAAAGAAGTTTGTGTTTCACCATGCATTTAGAGACATGAAGCACATCTAGGAACCCCTGGCAAAACACTAAGGAGCTCATAATTAGCTGCCACCTCTTTCTTCTCTTAATACTGAAATATAACATGATATCCAGCACAAGCATTCATCCTCTGCTTCTCTGAGCCCTTCAAATTTGCACTTCCCTACTATTCTATCTATCATGGCCTTCCTTTTCATAAATGAGGAATCTGAAATCAGCCCACAGTCACATGACTCTGGGAATTTTTGGCAAGAGCCTGGTCTGGAGACACACAGCAGAGCCAGCAGCCAGGAAAGACCTCTGGGTGTAGATCAAAAGCAGAGTCCCAACATTGCAATGAAGGATGCAAAAATTGGCAGTCAGGACTGTAGGACTGAACTATTGTCTTTTTTCCACACCTGGTCAATGAGACTTTTGAGGAATCTGAAATTCATCTAGTTGGGAGATCCTCTTCAAAGTCTAGTATTGAAGGAAAACCCATCATTTTCAGATCCATTTACCCCTGTCTGTTTCAGATGTTATTATGTTAACATTTGTGTTATGATTTATTATTCTACAGCATTATACTGAAGCTACTGTAGCTAATCAGATTTGGGCAGCTGTCTGAGCAGCACAGGGTGTCCTGGGGCACAGAGCACACCCAAAGGCAATGTTAATGG
This sequence comes from Agelaius phoeniceus, assembly GCF_051311805.1. Classification (NCBI taxonomy): domain Eukaryota; kingdom Metazoa; phylum Chordata; class Aves; order Passeriformes; family Icteridae; genus Agelaius; species Agelaius phoeniceus. The sequence goes on along the minus strand of NC_135268.1, from coordinate 68,946,263 downwards.
CAATGTCAGTGCAAATCACATTGCTGTGCTGTCTGAGTCAAGACTCCCAGAACAGGCACCTTAAACAGCATTTCCACAGTGGCTTTGTCTAATAAAAATCCTCCCTTGCCTTTACAAGACTTCTAAGTCAGTTGCCACTATAACAATGGGAACTTTGCTACTCTTTGGAAGGGGTGAAGGACTGGAGGTCAGAGCAGCTGTTGAGGATGGAAGCTGTCCATCTCCCATGTATTCCTAGCTCTTTTTCCATGCAGCTGTGAGTGCTGCTGCCCCCAGACAGGTGTGCCTGAGCTCAGGAAATGTGACACAGCCAACGTGCTCTGAGGGTGAGGTCAGCCTGGATGCTTATTGTCTGTGGATGGGGTGTATTTTTAATAGCTGATATCATGCACCTGGCATACTTACAGGCTTTTTCTGCACAAGCACTTCACACTGTGGAGGACATTCCCCCAGAAGTGCATGTTCTCCTGCTATGTGCTGTGCTCTCCAAAAGGGAATGGTGCATGGCTAGTGGAAGGGTGTCCCTGCTCATGGTAGGGCAGATGGAATGAGGTGATCTATAAAGTCCCTTCCAAGCCAAATCATTCTGTGATTCATGGTCTCACTGTTCAGTCAAGACTTGATAGCAGGTGTTGAATGAGGGATGAGATTTTTTTTTTAATGCTGTCTACTGGAGAATGTGTTCAAAAATACTCCTGCAGAAAACCAGATAAAAATCCTTCTGCATCAGAGAACTGAGCTCTGAACAGCTTTATATTAGAAGTGGAGAGGTACAGTTGTCAGCATTAGCTGTAAGATGAAGCTTGATAATTTAAAATGGGTTTATAGCAGGGTCATTTGCAGCAGAGGAGAACATGACCCAGCAAGGAAAGGGTCTCCTCTAGATCCATCTCCTGTCTCTCCTATAAGGGATCTCCCTTGTATCAGCTCAACAGTATTTCTCTAAACCTTTCTCAAGGAGAGATTTGCACTCTGCAGTATCCAGCCTTACCTGGCTCCACCTCTCTGAAAGAAGAGTTACAGGACTGAGCTTGGCATCCTGGCACCTCCTGAGAGGGAGGCTGAGAATTCTGTGCTCCTTCCCAGGAAGCTGCATCTCACTGGGCCTCTCCTGGTGGCACTGCTTCTGTGAGGTCACATTTCCTCATCCCAACTTTTCTGTTTCCTTTCCCACCTTTCCTCATCCCAACTTTTCTGTTTCATTTCCCACCTTTCCTCATCCCAACTTTTCTGTTTCGTTTCCCACCTGCTCCACATCAACCCTGGGCTCTTTGATTCATGGTGGGACTGCTCAACACTGCAGATCAATGACTTGGTGATACACTTATTGCTCTGCCTTGCTTTGCCTTCCCTTATAAACTTTATAAGGCTTGCAGGAGTAGAAATCCCCAAGCTAACACTGCCAGAGATGACAAAACCTGTGAGCAATTATATCCTTGGGCAGAGGAACTAAAAAGAAGCTCTTAGAGCTGCCAGCACACTCATAAACTGGAGCTGCTGGCCAAGCCACTGCCAACAGCAAGATACAGCCTCTTATACCTCCTACTGGATGACTTGTGAGACCTCCAAGGAAAAGAAAGATTTCTTAAAAATGAGCAGTTCTACATGTTAATTCCTCACAGTCAGTCTGCCTGCAGCAAGCCTGCAAAAATGTCAAGTGAAGGTGCAAACTCCTTGTGACAGGCCTTTGCAAAGAGGGGCTGGAAGTTCAGGCTTCCCACATTCCTGGAGCTGCTGTGAGGGTACAAAGCACAGAGTTCCAGCAGCCCTCATTAGTCCTGTCACCATGGCTCACCTGCAATGCATTTCTCTTTCTGCACTCAAAATGTAGAGTCCCTTGCAGTTTTTCCAAAAACAAAACCAAAACAAAACCAAAAAAAAAACCAACAAAAAAAAAAAAAACAAAAAACCAAAAACAACCAAACAAAAAAAAAAACCAAACAAAAAACCACAACAATCTCAAAATGCCAGCATTTTTTCTCAGCTCTAGACCTAATTTTACAATATTTTTGCATCCTGTCTATTGTTGGATTTTTAGGTTAAAGGTAACTTCTGGAGGCTTTTTGAAATTAAAAACTGTACTTATCTTGCATAATAAGGATTAAGCTTGCCTTGTATGTTTGGCTTGAATTGCTGTTGTGTCCAGTCAAGGTCCAGTTCTGCTCTCATTTTTTTTACAATGCCAAAATCTGACTATGTTCCTATCGAGACTGCTGAGAAACCACAATCCTAGAGACCCACAGGTGCCTTGGTAGAGGAGAAGCAGCCACCCCTTGTGGGATCTCAGCACATCGCTCCGGATGTCCAGAGATGCCAGGAGAACCCTTGGGGATCCCGGAAACCCTGGAATGTTGCCAAGAGTGCTTGGTGGCTTGATTTTGATCCATCCACAGAAGTGACAGCAGTTTGAGGGCTTGAGAATCACTTTAGAGTGAAGGGTGTAAAAGGGACACATTTAGAGGGTGAAATATAAACTTCAAGGGTTTTGGTACAGGGGGGTTATGGAGACAAGATGGAGGGATCAGGGCGTGTCTCGTCCTTCTTCTTTCTTCTTCTTGTCTTCCATCTCCTGTGGTGATGTTGGCACTTGGGGATTGGTTTATGGTAAGGTGCACTTGCCAACATGGGTGAAAAGTATTAGAAAATAAAAGTAAATATCATGTACGTAGATTTTAGTATAAAAAGACACGACCGCCCCGTGGGTAGTCAGAGTGCCCTTGGCTGCCTTGCAGGTCAGACCTCTGTTGGGCAGACAGAAAATTTTGTAGATAAGAAACAATAAACAATCTGAAGATCGAAAAGCTGAAGAGTCCAGGCTCGTCCTTTGAAACGCGTGCCACCCAAGAACCACCCTGCCCGTGTCGGGGCAGAGACAGACAGCCGGACCCGACAGCCCCTGGGTTTGGACACTGCAGGACAGACCATACCTTGCTTTCCCCTGCTTTCACTGCCAGCATCAGGTCATCCTTGAGCTGTTTCTTGCAGTGCTCACAGGTGCAGTCGAAGTAATATTGCTTCTTCAGCTGCGTCCGCCGCTCCTCGCTCAGGCTGAGGAAATCCACGTAGGAAACTGTCAGCTCATCCCCCGGGGAAATCTTGCTCAGGGCCCTCAGCTCGATCCTGGGGGCACAGGAGATGGGATGTGCGTTTGGAGAAGCAGCAGAAGCAGAAGTGCAGCCACAGAGCCGGCAGGGACAAATCCTGCAGCCTGCCCTGCTTGCAGAGGTGAGCCCTCACCCTAAGGCGCTGCCTTAAGTCTTCAGGGAGGCAGTGCAGAGGTGAACAGCAGCCTGGTAACTGAATACAGAGCATGAACACACTCACACCAGGTTTTCCTGCTCTTCTACAAGTCCCTGGTAGGGGTATGTAAAGGTCTGAGCTATAAAGAAGTTATGGCTCCATTAATTTATCCATGTGGTGACTCAACCTAGACATCAATTTTTAGTTTGTTGCAGATCTCACCAGAAGAAAAAAAAAACCATTGAGATCAGAAATACACACCAAAATGCTGAGTTTGGATTTGGGGTCTTTTTTTAAGTGCTGTTTTGCATTCTACCCACACACCCCTGGCTATACTCCCAGATCCTGAGCTCTGCTGCCTTTGGTATCATTTTCACTTTGAAAAGTTAAGATAAATTCCCTCCGGGTGCTGCATAAGAGATGCCCTCACCCTGTTCATGCATTTCCACATAAAAGCTTAGAAGTAATTATCTGGAGAGAGTCTATTTTTAAGTAGCTCATTTGACCTATTACCACAATTCAGTTGCCAATCTCTGTTACTGAAATCCATGGCAAGCCCCTGATGATGGGATTTGGAAAGCCGGACCTTTGTACCTCCCTTTTCCTCATGTCATTCCCTACAACAGTTCTTAAATAATGTGGAGATTCAGAGCTATTCCCTTGCTGTTTCACTCCACATACTGAATGTCCCAGTTTCTCTGGGCCATCTCTCAGATGTAGGGGCTAAACAGGCACAACTGGCTAGAGAATTTGGCCAGAATGGGGAAAAAATCCATCAAATACCAACTGTGAGGAGTTCTTTTGTATCCACCTCCTCTCCCAGCTACTACTGAGCTCAACAGTGTGTTTAATGTACATGTCTGCCCTGAGATGGAGCTGGGGGGGACCTGCTGGCTCCCACCTGAGCATGAGGTGCCCTAGGTGGAACCCAACAAAAGGCTCACCAAAGGCAGAGGCGGCAGAGGACTCACAGCTATCACCTGGTGCTTTAGAAGGAAGCCTTTTGGGAAGGACATGACTTATTCTATGGGATCATGTTTTTGCAAAGGGATTTTAATTCTCCTGTAATTCCCTTTTAATTCCCTTGGAATTCCTATTACAGGCTCTCAGGGCGTAGCTCTAAGTCTTCCAGCTCTGCTAAAGCTGCTGTCAAAATTCTTCTCCAAGGCTGGTCTTGATCTTCTCTGGGTGTTGCCGTATCAAAACCAAGTTTCATACAAAATTTACCACCAAACATGCCATTGTCACAAAGGGCAGCTATTAGTTATGTCACAACCACAGGAAAGTGCCAGACAGAGAAAGGTGCAACCAGCTATTCCAGGAGGAAGTGCACAAAAAAGAGCAATTCCCAGCTGAAAAGTTTACACACATAAACATTCCTGTTCACACTTCACAGGATCCTTGTCAAAGTGAGTCATGCAACCAGAGAAGCAAAATCAAGCCTCTGACTTTCATGATGCCCCTGATAGCCCAAGCACCACAGGGGTATTTTAAGCAGCCATCCCTTGTGTGGAGGGCATTGATAGCCCTTGGGGTAAGCCAGGAAACACATGGCATACTTTAAATACTGTAGTTAAAGAGACACTGTCAGCCAGGAGCACACCACTGAGCTTGTCAAGGGCTCTTTCCCCAGTGTCTGCCACAAGCAGCAGGGACCTGGATAGCTGCATGCACAGGCACAGAGAGTGCCTGATAGCTCAAAACTCAAATTGCCCCAAATAGCAACTCTAATCAGAACTGAAACTCTTTTTCCCCCTTTTTTATGGCCCTATCTATAATGTACTGAGTAAGATTCAGTGGTGAAGAAGAGCAATTCAAATGCATTTCACATCTTCTTTGAGGAAAGTGCATGCCTGCTTGAAATTAAATTTTAAAGGCAAACAGTGTCCCCTTAAGAACACTAACTATAATATACCAAATGCCATGAGTCAAGCAAAGACTTTTTTTTTCCACATTTTTTTGTGATTTATTTAGTTTGGATCAGGTAACAGTGGCATCATTAAAAGGTGGAACATTAATCATGGATTATGATAAAAAGGAATTGAAACCTACATCTCATGGTACTGCTCCTGTAGGCAACACATTCCTCGGGCACAGTTTGTTGCAGGAGAAACATGAGTTGCATGAGTATTTAGTGTGTCAGTAACACAGTCATTTCTCATCTCCTAATATGCAAGGCTTTATTTTGGGCTGTACAAGATTAGCAAGACCTTGTTCTGACTTTCATGCTCTTGCCATGGTCAGGGGAGGAGAAATGAGAAGTGGAGAGGGGAAATACTGACAGGGAGGAAGCCAAGGGAGGGGGTGGGAAGGCAGAGAGTGAATTCACCCTGGGGAAGACAGTCTATTACCACTATTATTTTAATTTACTACAAAATGCAGAGTTAAGTGAGGTTTGGGTTTAGTGGGGCTTTACACAGGGGAAGAGGAGAAGTTTAGAAAACAGGAAAAGTGGAATTTGGAGTAAACAGAGGGAGCCCCTTGGGGTCTTTGCATCTTTTCCATTAGACATGGGGGGTACAGGGTAATGGAGGAGAATGATGCTTTCAAGACTGACCCACCTCATCTGTGTGTGGAACATTGATCTTACAGCCTCATGACTGAAAGACAAAACAAACATCTGCAGTTTACACATGTACAAGTACAACAACAAAAAAATGGGTACATGGCATAGCACTGGACACTGCACTGACAGGAGACAAGGGGGCTGCCTGTGCCTGGCACTGCAGGAGAGCTTCCCTTTGGATGTGCAGCTGCCAGGACCAAACTGTCCATCACTGGGCCATAGAGGATTTGGTGGAGAACTGCCCTGGCACTGTGATCTTAGGAGTGGTCTAGGTCAGGGAACACAAAAAACCTGCTCCTGATATTTGGCAGGAGCAAGGGGACTGGATCTCCTGCACAGAAAGGTCTCCACTGACATCAGCTGTGCTCTCTAGAACACAGCTTGAAATGGAAATCAGACTGGGCTATCAGCCACAATTTACCTGGCCAATAACCTGATGGTCAAGTTTAAAGTCAGTTACCAGATACATGTGGGAGATTTGACAAGCTGCCAGGCAAATCAATGCCATTCCTGTACTTACCCAGAAAGTCAGGGCTGTTATCACTGCTGGGAGCTGTTTGGAGAGGCTTTTCTATCAGCCCACTATGGATCCAATCCAGGGCAACTGGATATCATAGTACAGACTCCAACCTGACTTTGGATCAGACCCTATTTCCCACCAAGGTAATCACCCAGTTTTGTTTTCTCTTGGCTTATCAGCTGCTTGGAAAATTCTGGTGTAGTTTTATCAGGGAAAACCAGCAGTGATAACTGGAGTGCACAACCAATGTGTTAGTTAAAAAAGGAGGGGCAGGGGGGAAGAGGGGTGGTTAAGTTATAGCACTGAAGTTTAGTGAGGACAGGTAGCTGTAAAATAGCAGAAAGATCAGAGGAAATCCTGTGGCTGTGCAGTTTTTGGCAAGCAATTTCCCACAGTTAATGTTTTGCACACACTGCAACTTTCTGAATCAACAGCAGCTTATACCTGCCATGGGTTGGAAACTGGGAAGGGCAGAGCATCCCTCCTGTGGGCTGCCTCCCCTCCCAGCTCTGCTGAAACATCTCCCATCTCCCACTGAATGTTTTCCCATCTCACTCGTCCTGCAGAGGTTTTCTTACAGGACTGGGGTGGGAATAGGAAATGACCAGAGACTGAGAGCACCCTGCACTCTCAGGTGACTCTGCTTGCAGATAACAATCACACCTAAGGTCTCGTTGCTAAAGAGTTAATCAGTGATTAATTGAGATGGCACTCTCACCAGCTGGGGGCTGTGTTAGGAATGGTTATAAACACACCAGCAGACAGTGATACACAGCTGAGTGCAAGCTTCAGTTAGGAGAAACTCCTGGGTTGTAGACTCAGCATAATGCTTGATAATTTGCAAGTAGAATTACTCCTCAACTGTCTATAAATGAGACTTCAATCTAAGGGGTGAGTTAGACAGCTGCTACTACTTTAGCTACCTATTTTGAGACTAGTTACCAAACTCATAAGAGACTAGGGAAAAATTCTTTGCTGGTTGCTGGATTTGGAGTCAAATCTTATGTATTTGTTAGTACATCAGATGGCAATTTTTTAAATAATGAGGAGAAAAACCAGTTTGTCTTCAGCAAGAAAATACTGTTTGGGGTTTTTTTTCTGAGCTAGAGAAGGAAAGAAGAATGAATAGATTTTTCTGGGGCAGGGACCTGGCACTGGGGTGGCAGACCCTGCTGAGTTTTGGCTGTTAGGATCCATCCCTGCTGCACCAAAGGAAAGAAATCCACTCACTTGCCATTGTTGAAGACGACAGTGCAGTTGGGCCAGCAGTCGTGGTTGGCCTGGCAGAGGTTGGGGAAGATTCCCACACCAACAGCCTGCAGTCCTCTTTGGTCACTGAGGGTAAAGCCATTGCAGCTGATCTAGCCCCAAAACACAGGCAGGAAGAAGTGTTAAAGCAGAAAAAGCTGAAACACTCCATTTGGCATAAAGCATCAGAAGAGAAGCAATGCAGGACTCGTGCAGAGGGAGCAGGCCAGAGCTGAGTCAATGTTAGAGAATATTTGCTGTCAGTGTTCACTTGGGATGCCTAAGATAAACTTGGTTTGGCCATGCATTGATTTCCTTATATTTGGTTCCTGAAAATAATCCAGAGAAAGGTCACAGGAAAATGACTTTGAGGCAATTCAAGCAGAAAGCAAAGTTCACACTCATGAAAACAGGTATCAGTTAGAAATTAACCTTGACTGCTGTATTGAACCTGTTCATGTTTGCTGGGTTGCCCTCAAAACTCATAAAAACCAGCTACTACTCTTTGCTGTGAATTTTCAGCATTCCTACTTTTGCATGACATATATTCCAAGAATGAATTATTTCACTTTTCTATGTGATCCACTATTATGAACAGAGCAGTTCTTAGGCACAAGCATAAATAATGGAAATATCTGCAAAGAGAAAACATGATAGGATAAATCAAAGGAAATAATTAACTCAGCTGCTGATTATTTTATCCTGTTAATAGTTTTATTTCCTTTGTGAACTGATTCTGTTGTTTTTCTGTACTTCCTTCTCCTGCACAGACAAGCTGTGCTGGTCACTAGCACAGAGGGTCTCTCTGTGTCCAGTGGACTGGGTTTTCTTTGTGGTGTGGGTACCAAAAGAAAGGACCAAAGCATGCTGTGTCCTCTCCCTGTGCTGGGAGTGGCAAAGGCCAGCTTGTCTTGCACAGCAGCCACTGGCAGAGGGGTGAGCAGAGCCTGTGTCTCCTCTTGGCAGTGTTGGGAGCTGAGGGGGCAGTGCAGGGATACCCAGGGCTGGGAGCAGAGCAGCTCAGCCTGAACTGGAATTTTCCTCTCTGCTACGCTAAGAACAAAAATGTGTAGTTAACAACTTCGTGATTGATATTATTAAATATATTTCCATTTTTTACTATTTTTATTGTATATATTATGTCAATGTAAAAAATCTAATGCACGCAATATTAGTAGACATTAATGTATCTACTAAACCAGATCTTCTATATTCAAATATATTCTAGATGTATTCACTAAAAATATACTTTCTCAGCTCTCCCAGGTGCAGAGAGATGCCCAGTGGGACTTGTGATGAAAATGTAGCACCTACGGTTGAGCAAAACACTTGTCTGCACATTGAGACAGACAAAATGCTTCAGCCTTTGCTATGCCTCAATTTCCCAGTGTCAGTGCAGAGGAGAAGCAGGTGGGGAATGGGATGAAGTCAGCCATCCTCCCATGAGGCCAGCTGCAGAGTTTCTCCCCAAGCTGGCATCACAAACCCTCCCCAGGTGCACTGCCCCCCTCGGACATACCACCCCGAAGATATGGGAGATGAGCTGCATCCCGAACTGCTGGCAGTGGGGCGGCCAGAACTCCAGGAAACTCTCCACGTCAGCACGCAGCTCCTTCTTCTCCTCTTCCCCAAAGCTGTCCACATGGTTCTGCAGCTCCTCGATGGCCACCAGGCAGCCCTCGGACAGCCCGGTGCCCTCCCGCTCCATCTTCCACAGGATGCGGGCAGCCAGCCTGGCCAGGGGACAGCCACGGGGTCACAGCACCAGCGCCACGGGCAGAGAACAAAATTCATCGTGGAGAAAACAAAATTCATCAAAACTCATCGTGGAGAAAACAAAATTCATCAAAGCTCATCGTGGAGAAAACAAAATTCATCAAAACTCATCTCCTGGGGGGAATGGTGTGAAGGTAGATTGACTGAGACAGGCTCAGCATCCAGTGGGTGATGGATGGTCAGCATCCTCAGCCTTCTGAAGGACAGGGAGATGCAGGGTTTGTCCCAGCACGTGTGTTCTCATCTGGAGATGTTCTACAGATCCCCAGGTCCCCAGCCCTCCACAGCTGCTCCCAGTTCCCTTGAGGATTCCTCTCATTTTTTTATGGTGGAGCTAGAATGTGAAGACAAGTTATGTGCCATTCACATTCTCTGAAAAATCCCTTTGCCAAGGATTTTTCTCCTGGGAAGCTGAGAAGCCTCAAAAAAAAAAAAAAAGGAAAACAATTCTTATCTCATTTGCTTCTCCTGTGTTGTGCTCATGTGGAATGTGTTTGGAGATTGTTCACCCACATGTGATTGTTTCATTGGACTCTGGTGTGAGTTGGTTTCAGTCTTTGACCAATCAGGGCCAAGCTGTGTCAGGACTCTGGAGAGAGTCACGAGTTTTCATTATTAGTTTCATTATTTTCATTTTTATATATCTTTTTAGTGTTGAGTAAGTATCCTTTCTGTATTCTTTAGTATAGTATAGTATTCTTCAATATAATATAGTATAATAAAGTAATAAATTAGTCTTCTGAGAACATGGAGTGAGATTCATCATTCCTGCCTTCATCAGGACATTCCCAGCAAATACAATAAAGTTAGTGTATCCTTTAGGCAAACTGGGGAAGAACCCATCTCTTCTTTCACTTTCCCACCTACTCCCCAGTTTCCCACACTTCCTAAACCATGCAGGGTAGCTTTACCTTACCATGTTCAGAGTTTTTGGGGCCCAGCACCAAGAAAAACCCAAACAAGAACACATCTCTTGTGCCACTGATGCTCCTCTGTCACCATGATATTTTATGAAAAATCCCTTCACCAGGATTTCTTCTCCCGGCAAGATGAGAAGCCTCAGCTTCTCCATGTTTTGCTCCTCTGGAATGTGATTTGGAGAATTGTTTACCCAGCATGAGAATTGTTTTAACTTAATGACCAATCCCAGTCCAGGTGTGTTTGGACTCTGGACAGTCATGAGTTTTCATTATAATTTCTTGTCTAGCCTTCTGATGTCTCCTTTCTCTTTTTTTTTTAGTACAGTTTTAGTATATAATTTCTTTTAATATAATATCATAAAATAATAAATCATCCTTCTGAGAACTTGGAGTCAATTCTCATCTCTCACCTCGTCCTGGGGACCCTCACAACACCACAGCACTCCTCCACGTACCTTCCCTATCTCAGGGATGCTCCTGGCCTATCCTAAACCTTCTCCCACCTCCACCTTGCCCAAATCAGGCCACCCAGCTGTTCTTTGCCACAAGAAGAACATGTCCCATGTCTGTCCTGTCCTCTCCCAGGCCACGGGGGCCAGCTCTCACCTGATGTTTTCGGTGGGTGCCTTGCCATGCCTCTTGATGGCAGAGCACTCGTTTTTGTGGTTGAGCCAGGCTGCTCTCTGGCAGGTCCTGTCGCAGTAATGGGCAAACTTGCACTGCCCGCAGCGGTGCAGCCTCTCCTGCCTCTTGAAGCAGGTGTGACAGATGACGTGTGTCAGGCTGCAAGGACAGAAGGACACCTTGGATCAGTGAGGCCCCAGCTCTGCCCAGTGAAATCCCTGCCAGTTTTGTACCCCTGCGCACAAATGAACTGTCACTGTGGTATTTTATGAAAAATCCCTTTGCCAGGATTTCTTCTCCTGGCAAGATGAGAAGCCTCAGCTTCTCCATGTTTTGTTCCTCTATAATGTGGCCTGGAGATTGCTTATCAAAACATGTGAATTGTTTTTAATTAATGACCAATCACAGCCAGCTGTGTCAGGCTCTCTGAGTCAGTCACGGGTTTTTTATTATTCATTCTTGTCTAGCCTTCTGATGTCTCCTTTCTCTTTCTTTAGAATAGTTTTTGTATATAATTTTAATATAATATAGTAATATAGTAATATAATAATATAATAATATAATATCAGCCTTCTGAGAACCTGGAGTCAGATTCTCATCTCTCACCTCATCCTGGGGACCCTCTCAACACCACAACAATGAACCCCTCAAGATTTTTGGGGAGGATGGAGAAACATCCCACCCAGCTTAATGGTTGTGTTCTTGCCTGGTGCTGTTGCTGTAAGTTGAATGGTGATGGAATAACTGGGACCCCTTCAAAAGGGGTATTTCATCTTTGGGGAGTTCAAAACAGGATTTCCAAGAAGCATCCTACAATTGTGTGCATGTAACCATAACCAAGGCTGGGGGAGGATACTGATGATGAAGTCTGACCTCACATCCTCCCTCTGAGAGTGTCCAGGGTCCCAGAGTGGGGGGAAACCTCCCCCATGTTCCCCTTCAGGTGTCCAGCTTTTGCTCCTAGAACTTAATTCACTGAGAAGGAGGGGGAGACACTTTGGTCTCCTGTCCAAAAAATTTTGGGACTTTCCCCTTGCTGCTAGAGAAGGCTTTCACTGCCTGATTTGGTGTCTGCAGCTGTCTGCTTCTCCAGGCAACCACCTACTTTATCTGGGCCTCCAGCCAGGCTTGACAGTACAGGAGAATTTAAATTCCCATCACTCAGGCACTGCTGGTGCCAGAAGGGAGGCTCTCCTCACTGCAAAAAGCTCAGGGACCACAGAGGCTTCGTGATCAAAGGAACATTTATAATTGTGCACAGTGCAGACTGGGGAAACTGAGGCAGGGGGAAATAAAAAAAGATTATTGATGAGCCTGTAAGGAGGATGTGCCACAAGCAGGAATCAGACTCACAGCCCCAGAGATTCCAGCCCAAAGATTCTCCTCTGTCTCTGCGCTACCTATACCTATATATAGGTACACACATACATATGCATGTTTATATTTATATCACAGTACATTTTAAATGCATTTTCTTTTCTCTGAAAATATTGTGTGAGCTGCTGACTTAATCTACCCTGTGCCTTGGCTCTTGCAGGACAAAGAGGGGCACAGATTTAAAAGCAGGATGACCCCCACATCAGACAAAACCATGTGCAAAAATGAGGTTTTGGAAAAAAAGGTTTAGGAAAGTGAGGAGTGCTGGAGGGAGCCCAATGTAAGGCAAGCAGCTGGGATGGGGCAGGGGGAAATGTGTCTGGGAAGGGGGATGCAGCCAGCTCCACTGTGTCCAATGGGAGAGCTGAGAGCTGGTGAGAAATGTGAGGCTGTGCTCTGTCAGCTGTCAGGTCAGGGGGGCAGAGAGGTGCAAGAGAGATTAAACTCCTTGTAAGGCAAAGCAGAGCCAGAGAGCTGATAAACCCACATGGTTACATCGTGCCAGGAAGCACAGGGAGATATCTCACATGGAATGGGGGTCCCTCCTGCCACCCAGGTGTTTTAAGGGCCGTCAGAAAGAAAGAAAAAGTTTAAAAAGTTTCCTTGTAGAGAGGAATGACAGGTTGGAACATGGTGCAGAAAAATCCAAGGCTTCAACAGGTACTTCTCTCCCCTCACTTTGCTCCCTGAGAATAAAATAATACTGAAATGCTGACTTTGCATTTTGCTGTTTATTGCATGGGGTGTCCAGATTTTCCAAAGCAAACCTGGCTGGCAGAACTTACCACCAGCTCTGGAGATCTCTCATTTCTGAGGAGATGCAGAAATGCTCCAAAAATGTTATACAAGACTTTCTGAGAAAGAGAAGGAGCAGCCGTTGTGGTATTGAAACTACAGAGACAATTACTCCCAGGTAATCTGACTGGCAAGTGTAAGAAATACTGCAGCTCTTACAAAACCATTATGGGATCCTCTGTGCCCCAAAATGGTCTCAAAGAATACTGGATCTGTGGATTCTGTGTGTTATCAGGACTCTAGAGGCCTGGGCTCACCTCCTGGCACAGTAAAAAAAAATAAGAAGACACAAGTATTTGAGATCCATTCCGTAAAACTTCAACTAGCATTGCTTAAGCATCTGCAAGCACCTAAATTCCCCAGGTGCCCCTTGGCAGTTGTGAAACTCCTGCTGTGTCAGAGGAGCTCAGAGCTGGATGCTCCAAAAGGGAGGGACGAAGTGGGGCTCTGCCTTGGCTGGGTTCTGGTTCCACCTGTCTTGGAGACACACAACACCCAGACACCAAAGGCTTGCATGGTTCACAGGCTCCTCTCTCATCCCCTCTGCAAGGCTGAGGTTCTCCAGGTGGAGTAGCCTGAGATTAAATTTAAGTCTCTCAGCCTGCGGAAATCATTGGTCTACAGAACCTTCTCTGTCTGGTCTAGAAAGTGTTTGACACAACCCAAAATGGTGCCAGGTACCCCAGATCTCCCCTCCAGAACAGAGAGCAGCCCCTTCCCATGCATGGCCAGGCTGATGCCTTGTGAGGGCTGACCTAGAGCTGAGGCTGGACAAAGCTAAAGAATAAAGTAGGGATTTATTAGAAGGCCTCCATGGATCCACCTTGGGCAGCACAAGAACCCAGCCAGGGCTGCACCCAAGATGAACCCAAAATGGTCACAAAATGCACAACCAGTCACAGGGTCTGTCACTTTTATAAGTTCTGCTCCATTTGCATATTGGAGTTAATTGTCCAATTACAGCTTCAGTTTATGAAGTCCCATCCTTCTTTTTTTTCTCTCTTCAGTCCACATTGTTTATGCTCTTGGGTTTGAGATTTGTCCTTGGTCCCCAGCTAGAGCAGGAATTGTTTTCTCCCCCTGCTCTGTGCAGAGCTCACCATCCCCTAATATGAAGCTCAGAATTACACACTAAAGCAGCACAGAATCTGAAAAATATAAAAGCTAAAACCTGAGGCACAAAGGCAGCACTAAAAGTTCCTGGAGAGGAGCCTGGGGAGGCGCCTTCTGCTGTGGCACCCACCAAGGAACCCTGGAGGTCTGAACCCTCTGGGTCTTGCTGCTCAGCTTCCCTTGCCTCATCACAGGGACAGCACAACTGATTTCTGCTCTGTCTGTGCACTCCACAACCCCGGAGGTGATCAGTGCCCTTTTCCACACATAGTGAGAACTGGTTCTCACCCTGCCCAAACCAGGACCTTCTTCAGTACAGTGATGCCTCCAGCCCATCACAAGCTTGCCAGGTCAGGATTTAGGGCTGACTTAGAGGGCAGATGCCACTGACTGAGTCACTGAATGACTTTGTGGGGAGCCTCAGGTTTCCTTGGCCACTTTTCCTTCCCACCCCAGCATCAACCCAGCTGAACTCTGAAGGGCCCACGTGCTCTGGTGTCACTTAGGTGTGGAAACCCAGGGCACCAGGAATATTTCTTGTCTGCTCTGGGGTGCCCTGACCCCCAGGGCAGCACTGACTTTCACCCTCATTCATGGAGAAAGTTTCCCAGACTTCAAGATAGACTGGAATCCACAAAACTGTGAAATAGATTATAGAGAGCAGTGTAGGTGTATCACTTGGTGAGAAATTTAGGTTTTGGGATTTTTAGTATGCTGTGGATGGAAGCAAGATGGAGGGCACAGGGTGTCATCCTGGGTTTCCCCTTCATGCTTCTTCTTCCTTCTTCTTCATGGGTTTGGGTGGCATTTTGTAATTGGGCAGAAAAGTCTGCATTGTGGGCTCTGTGGGATCAGTTATTGGGTTAAAAGGGAAAATAATCTAGGTGTCCTTTCTTAATTGGATAGTTTAGTCTTAAAAGATCTTGGAACAAGAGATTGTTGGCCATTTTGTGCCTTCTAATGAAAAGCTGCTGGATTCACAGTAGTGAGACTGTTTTACTGACCAGAAATAATAAACACTTGAGTCCAAACACAATTTACTGTCTCAAGTGCCTAAAATCCAGAACCAGAGAAATCAACAACTGGGACCCTGGCAACTGGGACCCCCACACTTAGGTGGGACACACAGCTCCAACTAATCCTGAATGCAGCTACAGTGATTCAACGTGCCAGCCAACAAATGCAAGAGGTAACACAGCACTGACAGCTAAACCATGGCTCCTGCAAGCCCAGCTTGCAGTGAAAGCACAAGAAACAAATAACTCTTGTAACTGCTTGGATTGGATTCAGACAGATTAAGGTCTGTTGGACCTGCCAGAGTTGAGCACTGTCACAAGGAAATGTATTACCCTCATCTCTGAGACATGCACAGCCCAAACATCTGCCATCCAGCACACAAAACATCTCATTCAGTGGCTGGGAAAGCCAGGTGAGATGGCTTTAGTGCAAAGAACCGAGGAGGATTTCATTGAGGAGCTGATAGACACAGTGAGTAGCTCCCAAACTGTTAACCATGGGTCCCTGCTGTTCTGTACATCACAGATGATACACAGAGCCTAATTTACACCTAAATCCTATTTATTGTTGCTTGGCAGGACATCTCTCTCCTCAGTCTGCTACAGAGAACAGCATAAGAACAACTTAGGATGTAGGGCAAAGTCTCCTTGGTTTTCAGAGCAGAGGCTGTAACACTTCATTAAAGACAACAGCCTAAGAAAATGCACCTGCTACCTAAAGAAGAATTATCAGCATAAGAATGGGTTTGCTCCTTTAAAAAAGAGTTGGAGCTTAGTACTTTCATCTTTAAAATGTCAGGGATGAGATATCCTAGTTTTTCTGATTTGAGAGGAGGATTTATTTTAGACTAATTTTTGACTATTTTATTTTTAGTCTTTCATTACAAGATTTCCCAGCCTTTTCTTAGAGGTGTGGGTGAGATTTTCTTTTAGAAATCTGGGTTTGTTCCCAGGTTTTAATTAGGCTTTTGAACAAATGAGATAGTAATAAAAGATCAAACCCCAGAACATTTTTAAAATATGAATATGATCACATTAGCTCTCAGTTTTTATTGGTGACAACTCAAAGAATTTGTTCCCATAATCTTTTCAGTTATGCTGTTATGGAAAATTTTGGATTTCTTGTATGTCTAGATCATCCTAACTACAATAGCAGACCTCCCCACATTTCCTTGGAAAATGTTTTTGGCCTCTTTGTACATCAAAAAGACACGCAAAAATTGCAAGATCTCAGTTTTTTATCAATTTGCAGATCACTCATCAAGCAGACCTTCAGGTGACTCAACTTTCCACCACATGACACTGTTTCCTTTGACCACTGTCCCTCAAATCCTGCTGGTTAAAGAGCAAATTTCTCTTGGCAAAGGCTGACAGAGACATATGAGGCATCCCCTTGCTTATAGGAAATGTAAACTCTTGTAGGTTTGAGAGCCAAGGGATGTGTCAGAGGAGAAGGTCACATACAGCACATTGAGACCAGGCACTGGGAATGCCATGGTTGGGAAGGTGATGGAGGAAAGGAGACCTGGGATCTTCAGGGAGAAAGCAAAGAGGGAGGGAGCATTAGAAAAAGCTTCAGTGAGAGGCTCAGGGCCCTTGCAAATTGAAAAATTACCCCAACAAAGGCAAAGAATCCCTTGAGAAGATGCATTTCCAGCTTTCTGCTTCTACATCAGAGCAAAGCCTGACAGTGATGTTTTCTGGGTGATATTTCAGCTGGGGACAGCAAGGGTACATCAGAGATCAGGCTGTGTCTGCACTTTATCCTGGAAATCACACAGAGTTCTGCATCCCTTTGCCATCAGTATTCACCATTTCTTTAAGCAGCCTGCTCTCATTCAGGTAGAAGTAACAGGCTTGATACAGGAGTCAATGCTAAGTACACAGTGTGTTAAGCAACTAAGTCATAAAAGCATAAAATCAGAATGGTTTGGGTTGGAAGGGACCTTTAAAGGTCACCCAGTCCTAGTCCAACCCCCCTGAAATGAACAGGGTTAGCCTTGTGAGTCATGCTCTGGCCTTAAAATCTGACTGTGAGCTGGCTGGTGTTTATAGGAACCTCATTTTTCTTTGAGTTTTACATACTTCTGGATTAAAAGCCTCTGGCACTATGTAAAAAACTGCTGCTCAGATGGCCATCATTGTCCTAAAGAGTACAAGCCCTCCCCAACTTAAACAACTTCAGGGGCTTTCAGGGTCCCTGTGACCTTCAGGGATTTCCAGGGTGGGATGCGGCCTGTAGATTTGGACACCTAGATGTGCTCATCTGAACCCCCTGTGCCTGAGTAGAGATTCCCCACCAGACTCAGTGGGGTCTGGAAAGCCATTCAGCTCAAAGGTAGATGTCTGTGTTCACTGAACATACAAAATTCCAATAATTATATCAGCATTTAGTGTTGGATTCACTTGTCTGGACACAGAAGTCCAGTGTTAGGCTCTACCTGATGATAGAGTTTTGTCAAAGGAAACATTTGCCTTTTTTCCTAGCAAAATAAAATCTCAATTCCTCAAGTTCAGCCTCCTGCTGAAAGACAGACATCAATAAAGAGCAGTTGGGTGACAAATTACTTTGACAGCTCCTCACATGTATCTGTCTGTCTAGGTATCCATCTCTATCTACACATGTCAGTCAGGTTGGAGTCTGTACTGTGATATCCACAGTGTTTATATATAAATGTATGTATGTGTATATATAAAAATGCATGTATATATATATGTATGTGTGTGTACATATATGCATTTAGATAAATATAAATATATAAATATATAAATGTGTGTATATATATATATGTATGTATGTATGTATGTATATATAAATGTATATATATATATGGGTTGGATCCATAGTGGGCTGATAGAAGAACCTCTCCAAACAGCTCCCAGCAGTGATCACAGCCCTGACTTTCTGGCTAAGTGCAGGAAGGGCATTGATTGATTTGCCTGGCAGCTTGTCTAAGCTCCCATGTGTAACTTGCTACTGACTTTAAACTTGACCATCTGGTTATTGGCCAGGTAAATTGTGGCTGATAGCCCAGTCTGATCTCCATTCCAAGCTGTGCTCTGGACAGCACAACAGTGTTGTATCTCTGCAGAGCTGCTCCTCCTAATCTCAAAGAGATCTTTGCTTTGCCTGCACATCCTATGCAGCCATACAGAAATCCCTGTGTGGCCTCTGCTCTGCAGCTGCCTTCCAGACACTTTTCAACAGCAAAACCAGGGGAAGGATTTCAAGGTCTCAACACCCACAGACTGGGAATGGACTTCTCAAAGGACTGAGTTCTTCAAAGGGCTGCAAAACAGAGACCAGCTCTGCACTCTAGTGCATCTGTGTGGTCTTTATGCACAAAGGCAGCTGAGATCTCTGGAAAATCTGGTCACATATTTGGTAGGGCCTGAGCCAAAAGCTTAAACCCAGCACTCATTCATATTTGAGTCCCTTTTCCATAGTACACAGTGCTTTCAGCAAGGCATGGGAGATACTGAGTTGAATTAGGATAAGGGACTCTGGATTTTGGGTTTCCCTGTGCAGGCTGAGGCCCTTTTCTAATAGTGTAGATTCAACAGCAATTTTAGGAGCTATACACCTGTGTTTGTGGGCTAGGAGAGGCACATGCCCCTTCACTGGGCTCTCCATCCATGCAGAGACAAAAGCAGTTCCTCTAGGATAAAACCAGCTACCAAGGCCAGGTGTGGATTTAATCTTGCAGGAATAAAGAATATGAGGATGCAGGCAACCCTTCTTTGACAGCAATTAATCCAATGGAGTTTGATGCAGCTGAAACCCTGGGACAGCAATAGAAGGGACCTTTAAAGGCAAAGCCCTGGGTGTGGAAGAAAAGCATCAGGGTAATTGCCACAAGCAAAATGTGTGTTTCCATTATATCTCACACCCAGGCTATGTCCTGCTAAGCTCTTACCAACAAGCATTTGGTCTGTTTCGGAGATTTTGGGGCTGTGTTTCACCCCTGACCCATATTCAGTGCTTGGAGATGAAATGTGCCACAGGAGGGTCAGAATCCATTGTTATTGCTCAACAGTTGCAGAGAAGGGCTGTGCTTACCTTGACTTCTGCTGCTCAACCTCTGGACCTGCCCTCTGGGAGCTAAACAGGCCCAGCTTGGGCAGGAAGGGAGGGAAACACATCTGAGGTTTTCTGTTGGAAACCTCAGCCTGAGACCCAGCCTGCAGTCTGAGCTGTGACAGCTTCTGCCCTTATCTCACATTACACCAGTGACATTTGAAAATGCACCAAAGTTGCAGCTCTTCAACATGGGCAGCTCTGCTCTCTGCATGGTGCAACATTGCACATGGAAGAAAAAATATTTTTAACCCACCATCAAAAGCCAAGATGTTTCCAGCTGTTTAAAAAAAAAAAAAAGTATTTTTAATAAGGCATTTGATAGAAATAATTGTCCATAGCACTTCCAAAGCAAATCACCACAAAATTCCAGCTAGTGACATGAGTGAAACAAGTACTGACTGAAGAGCTAAAAGGACACATCAAGGAGAAATTATTTTGTCACCAACTCCTGTAGTTGAGCTCAGGGTTAAGACTTCAAGAACTCAACATTTTAAAGTGAAAAAAGGCATTTTTCATGTGAGCTCTTGCAATGACATATTAAAATAAAAACTAAAGGTGTCATTCCTGCTACGGCAAAGATTCATAATCATGTTCACCCACTGACAGTTAAAGGACAAAGAAACAGTGAATGAAAGACACATAAAAAAACTTATTTCTTCCTCTGCACATTTAATATCCAATTCTCTGCTACTGCCAGATCACACCGTGGCACTGAGCAGCTTCAGCTATGATTTGACCAGGGCTAACACAGCAGCACAGCCTCTGCTTGTGCCCCAGACTTCATCAGCAGAGCTGATTTAATTAGACAAACTCAGCTAAGCAGAATTGCTCACAGCCCTGTTTGGTGTGCAGGGTTAGGGTTATTTACTGGAGTCACTGTCTGTCTGGGGCTAAAAATTCAGTCTCAGGACTCACCATGATGCCCTTGAAGAGCACTCACAACTTTCTTAAGCTCAGAATTAAACCTTCAGCTGCCATCTAAGTCCTCAGTTTAAAAATCAGGGCCACATTCTGTTCTCAGTTACCATGTTATAAGGCTGAAGAAATTTCATTTGTGTCAGAGGCTTTAATTTATATTTAATCCAATGGAAATCAACACAGAAATCCATTTTTGCATCTTTTCTCTTCCAGGTTATTTAAGTGAATCTTCCACTGATCCAAAGGGCAGAAGTGTGCACCTAACCAGCCACACCAGCAGCACAGGTTGAGTGAATGTTGTGATTAAAACAAGCAGCAGAAAAGAAAAATATCCTTGCACCAGAACTCCGTCTGGCTACATCAGTGTGAACATAAATTCAAAACCAGTCTCGTGAAAGAGCAAAAGCAGACATTTGTCTCCAGTTAGCTCAGCCAGCTGTAAATATTAAATCTGTTTAACAGAAACAGTGTCACTTGCTGATCCCCAGCAGCTCCTCGCTCCAGGGCAGCTGGGGATGGTAAAAGTGAGCAGAGCACCACAGAACTCACTTTTATCATGTGTTACCCACCAGAGACTTGTGCAAAGCCAGTCTGGCACTCCTGTAGCTGAATTACCCTGGCTCCTGGCAGTTCTCTGCAGTGCAGCACGGGGCTGCTTCTGTGAGGCACTGAGTGCATGCACCTTTCAGTGCTTCTCTCAAAGGTTCCACCACCAGGCACCTTGCAGGGTCACATCCTGGAAACAAACTGCACCTACTGCAAGTGAGCAAGCGGGTCTGAGCCCTGGGAAGGACATTCACTATAAACTGTGAAGGTGTCTTTCCAGAAGACTTCTGACTTCCCTCTGATCCCTTCTCTGATGTCATCCAGGCACCTCCAAACTTTTGTACAACCACCCAGATGAAATTTTGCAGCGAGATCATTTTTGCTCTGAGTTTTCCAAGCGCTTTTCTCTTACCTGTCAAACACCACGGCTGCGTAGGCTGGCTCTGCAAAGATGACATCCCCAGGCAAGAATTCCTTCTGGGCTTTCAAACCCCTGCCTTTGCCTTCAGTTGTGAACAATTCCACTGACTCCATTCCTCCTTTGGTCATCCCAGGGACCCCAGGCTTTGGGAGGTGCGTGTCTCAGAGCAAGCCAAACCTCCTGGCACTGCTGCCAGCTTGGATGTGCTGGGAGGTTTATAAAAGGAGGGCTGGTCTGCCCCCTCCCCTGGGCACATGGATTCCCATAGGAGGGCCAGGGGGTGGGAGCAGGAGAGGCAGGAGATCCTCTGCTCAATAGCCCTGAGCTATGCAGGAATGGGACAGGGCTGGGGTTTCTGCTCCATTAGGAAAACCCTCTCCCAAAGTGACGTGGGGAGGTGTTTCTCCCAGCCACAAGAAGTTGTATATATTACAACTCAGCTTAATTTATACTCTCCCATTGGAGAGAGAGTGTATTCTCTTCCCAGGGTATTTTTAGCCACCACATGCTTCTGTCTCTCAGGAAGCAACAGCTGAGACAGTGGGATGGGGAGGGCTGGGATGCCTATTTCTGACCCCTGCTCTGCTGTCTGGCTTTTTCTAGAAATCAAACAAAGCTGCTTTATTTTTACCCTCCAAGAGATGGACAGCGAGTTCAGAGGCAGGGATAACAGAGAAACATGTGCCTTGACATTCTCAGCATCCTGTCAGCACCAGGAAAAGAGGAATTCACATCCCAAATGCCAGTGGCAGCGTGTGTACAGAGCAGCAGTGGGGAAGGAGCTGGAAGGACACCAAGAGTTCAGCACAGACTGCAGGAGCAAGCAGGACATCCTGACACTCTCACCACCTTGGATGCTCTAAACCTCTTTGAACCAGCACCTGAGAGCTGTCTCCACCTCCAGTGCTCAGCTGTGGAACAGAATCTGAGCCTCCTGAGTGGAAAAGGATGGGCCCAACAGAGAGACCAAACTCAGGAGCAGCAAGGCCCTGGCTTTACTCTCTGCACCAGTGCAAGTTCAGGGATCCCCAAGGAAAGGCCCTCATGTGTAAGAGTGAACTCATTGTGAAAACTGAACCCAGCCCACACTGCCCTTCAGCATTTCTTTATCATTCAACAGCATTCACAGGGCTGGTTCCTGCTAATCTCACCCTCCACTGAGGAAACCTGATGCTGTGTCCTGCTCTAAGCACTGTGCAGATAACAGTGATTGCAGTCCTCTTCCCACATGTCTGTGCTGCACAGGAAAATCTGCCTGGTTAACAGCAAAAGTGAGCTGCAGGGAAATAAAGAGGGAAAATCCTGTGCATCCTGTGGCAGTAAAATGAATCCTTTACATTTCCAAGGCAGTGGGAAGTTTCACTGGACTCTTTGAGACACAGAACTGCACAGCAGCTTCTGCTAAAAGCCTCTGGCAGTGTTTCTTGCCTGCAGATGAAGTCTGGTATCATAACAAATCCCTGCCTTATAGCCTGCCTGCAAGACAAGTGCCTTGTCTTGTTTGTGCCAAGCACAAGCAGGATCAATCCACAGCTCCACAAATGCAGGCTGATCTGGCTATTCATGTGGCTGGGAGCAGTATTTCCATAACCACCAGACACCTCCACTGCTCCTGAGAGGACCAGAGCTGTCCCAGAGCCACCAGCACAAGGCTCCCAGCTCACCCTGAGCAGCACAGAAAAGTCACTACAGGCAATTGACTCCCACAAGCAATGGCAATTTGAGCTGCAATGCTCTGCATGTGTGGTAGGTGATGGCAGGAGATGCTCTGGTCTCATCTCTTGTTCAGAGGTTATTCCCTTGGCTATGGGCATCTTTTAGAAGGACTTCAGCACCTCAAAATCATTGCTGATTGTTTTTTTCCTCCCAAACTCACTCAGTTTGGAGTGTGGCTACGTTGAACAGAGTCATTAATCACACCAAGCATTGTTTCTGGTTCCCAAATAACAAATAATACAGAACAGAATAATAAAATTACAACAAAGAATCCATATTTTCAAAGTAGGTGCTGGATATCAGGGATTCCTTCTTTTTCAACCCATATTTAGAGCAGTGAACCTACTCTGAGCCCCTTGAAAAAACCATTGAATTTCAGAGCCAGCTGGAGAAATTGAATTGAATTTCAGCACCAGTTTTGGAGCATGGAGCAAGGCTGAGCCCTCAGCAGGAGATTATTCTGGGCTTTGGGTCTGTCTGGATTTTGGGCTGGAGGGGTGAATGGCCCCATCCTCCCAGCAGGAGAATTAACAGCACCCTCTGCTGCCCTCTAAAAATTATCCAAAGCACGATTTTTATCAAATTTGATGGCAGCAGCTTTGGACTGTTGTGAACAGAGCTCAGACAAGCCATGAATTAGAGAGGAAAAAAACAAAAAAAGCACAAGGAAAAAAATCCCTGTGCCAAGCAGGAGCTCCTGAGACTCCTCCTGCCACTGCAACCCAGCTTTAACCACCTACAGCTGAGAGGAGGCCCTGATCTCAGTGAAGCTCCTTTTCGGAGAAAAGTGGGGGGAAATTACTCTGCTCATTCTCCTTGGGGTGGAAACAATGGGAATTCAGCCCTGAAAAGGGCTGGGTCAATGGGGCCATTCCCTTCATGAAGGGAAGGGCAGGTATTAGGCAGGTATTAGGTATTAGTATCAACTAGGCAGTTACTAGTAATTATTAGGCAGGTATTGAGTAGCTACTAGGAGCTCTTAGGCAGCAACTATTATTTACTAGGCAGTTACAAATTAATTAGTAATTTAGTAATTGTTAGATATTAGATTAGTAAATGTTAGATGTATATTAGTAATTGCTAGATATTTAGATTAGTAAATGTTAGATGTTAGATACTACAAAGTCATTACTAGCAGTTGTCAGGCACTAAGATATTATCAGCAGTTACCACAATTATTATCATATCATTATTATTATTATTATTATTATTATTATTATTATTATTATTATTATTATTATTATTATTATTATTTTATTGCAATTTGTTAGATTCTTCCTAGTAGTTACTGAGAAACTCTTCTTGCAGTTATTGAGCAGTTCCTAGGGATTTACTAGCTGTAGTAGTTACTGGGAATTACTAGACAGGTTCTTCTAGCTCTGAGGCAATTACAAGGCAGTTACTAACTAATTACTAGCATTCTCTACAATTCATTGAATGGCTTTGGTCAGTGGTTAAGCATTGACTGATAGGTTGTATAATGAAAATCAAGTTAAAAAACTAAAAACCCGCACACTTAGCAACACATAAATGTGGGCTATATTTAAAATATGTGAGACATCCATTAGCAGCAGCTTTCCCCATTGTCAGTTAATTTTATTAGTATTCTTGGGAGCAGAAATAACTCCAGTGGAATTAATCACTCCCTTTAGAAAGCTGACAGCTATTTTAAGCAGTCAGCTTTCTGGAGGAAAGTATGAGAGCTCTCCAAAAGAATATACTTGGGGAAAGTTCCAACATGGCCTTGCTATGTTTAGGTTTAAATTCCTACTTTCACACATATTTCCTAAATTGAATTGCCATGTTTCTGAACTCCAAAATCTGCTTTGGTACATTAACAACTTCAGAAGCACTCTGAGCTCCTGGAAACAGCAAGGGGTTTAGGAGTCTGAGGGTTGTGGTTTTTAACCTTTAGAGGTAGCTCACACTCTTATTTTTAGTGCAGAGCTGGTCCGGGTTTTGTCATGAGCCAGACACAGCAAGGACTGTTGGTTGTGTTTGTCAGTTCATACCTCTGCCAAACAGAGGTGTTGAACTGCATATTTTGGGTACTTTCTGGTCTGAGAATCTGTGAGAACAGAGGGTACCCTTTTCTTCAATGCAAAATCAGCAGTAACTTTCAGCTTTGGAAAGCTCAATGGCACAATTCTTGATGATTTTATCACACAACACACACATCCTCCCTTTGGAGCATGTGTATGTTGTTTGATTAAATGATAAAGAATTTATCATTTTTATTTCTTTTTGTTTGTTTTTGTGTAAGGAATTTCTTTTGACTCAGTGTTCAAGCTAAAACCCCTTGGTACCTGTAGGAATGGAGTCAGTCTGTAGTTAAAGTCATGCATCCTTTTAAAAGACTCAATAAGTAGCTCTCAGATGTTAGAAATTACGCATTTTCCTCTCTCCCTTCTTCAGCACATCTTATTCACTTGCTGGAGAGGAGAAAGAGTTTGGGTACCAATTTACTGATTGTGTTTCTCACCCAGTATTCCACAAACCCCTCTTCAAGGGCACTGAGAGGAGGCTGGGAAATTACATTGTACAAAGTGCTCTCTTACAATCAAATGGGAGCATTTGTGTGTCAGAAAGGAGCTGGACAGAAGGACAAGAACCTTGTCTTAACCTGCCCCAGAGAGTCTGCAGAGTGAGGTGTATTTCTTACTGTGTTCTCAGGGCACAAGGAGCACTAAAACATGCCAGTGTGGAAAAGGAAAAGAGTCTATTATCCTAAGGATTCTTCTTTGGAAGGAATCAGCCACTCAGCATAGACTTAATCAGCTTTCTGCTGCACCCTGGTCAAGTTTTTGGTGTATTTGGAGAATTAAAGCACAGCTGGATCAAACCATACTCACAGAAACTGAAACAAAAAATCAAATCCTTGTTTTCTGAAACCCTGAGCTACTGGTTTCAATAAAAATCTATTGACACTTTTAAAAAGTGCAGCTTTTTTTTTTTTTCCTAATAAAATCAGAATAGCTGATTTCAGTCTGCTGCAGCACTGATAATCTGGCCCAGTTCTCATGGGTGTTATAGAAAGGAGGAAGCAGAGGACAGGCTTAGTCCTGTGTTATAGCCAAATTAATGCTAATGTAGTGTTCAAAGATGCCTATGAAAGCTTGTAAATTAACTCTTGTTTTAATATTCTGTGGGGGGAAATTCTTTGGTTTTGAGTGATGAAACTAGTTTATGGAAACACACAGTGCCAGCATTAACAGCATTCATTTCCAAGCAGAAACCACTCTGGTGTTTCAATTTTGTGCATTCCCATGAGCTTTGAAAACAAAACAAAAATCACTCAAAATACATTCGGAGAGTAAGCTCACTGAGAGAATGAAAATTTAATGCTACTACAATATTGTTTGCTTGGATAAGCCTTTCACCTAACTGCAGAAATGGAAATCTCACTAGTAGAGCCTCCCTTTCTCATTTGAAATACAGAGCTGTAACACCACAGTCCAGAGTACTTGATAGGGGATTTGAAGTCTGTTACCTTTGCCTGCCCTTTCTAAGTTGAATTTCTGTGGGTATCTGAGTGAATTTCCATGTTTGCTCTGTGGCTCCTCCTGTGCACTGCCCATGCTTCCTGCTGCCCACAGCCCAAAGGGATTTCAGTGCTGCTCTTTGCCTGCAGCTTGACACACCTGATACTCTCAGCATCCAAGCTTCTGTTCATCTTTTCTCCCTTTATGGAGCAGGAATATGATGCCTGATCGAGTTTTAGCATGATGTGGAGCTGCAAGCAGTCAGCTGAGCCAGTGACAGCCTGCAGGCGCTGCCTTCACTGCTTGCAGAGTGAAACAAATGAATGTGGATATTAATGAGGTGCACGTGATGCAAATGAACCTGTTCTGTGTGCTGCTGGGACAGGCTTGAGCATGCACAGCTCCAGTGGGGCTGCCAGGCGGTCCTGGTGAGGTTTGTAACCCCAGGATTGCCAGCCAGGGGTTTATGTACAAACCACAAACTGGACAGAGCTGCTGTGGGACACATCTCGAGCTGTTTGTTTTGCAGCATCAGTCTCATTCCATGGTTATGCCAATGGGAAGATGCCAGCAGCTCACATCCCAGTCAGCAGACAAAGAACTCAATGTTACAACTCACTTCAAAAGTTTTTTGACCCGTCACACAAAGCAAAAGCACATTGACAGTAGATTTAGCCAACCACTATAAGCACAGGTATGTATCCTCATTTCTCTTCACAGAGAAAAGCGAGGCACAACTTCCCAAGAATATTTCTGGGATTCACATTCTCTGAACCTCAGAAAAAGGAAAAGCAATTCTTATCTCATTTACTGCTCCTGTGTTGTTCACAATTGGAATGCATTGGGGAAGATTGCTTACCTGAAGGGAATTGGTAATTGGATTCTGCTGTGAGTGTTTTGATTCACTGGCCAATGGAATCCAGGTGTGTGTCAGGACTGTGGGCTTGCAGTCACAAGATTCTGAGCAGTTGAGTTGGGTGCTTGTGCAGATTCAGTTTGTATGTAGTGTAATATAATATAGAATAATATAGTTTAATAAAGTAATTCATTAGTCTTCTGATATTGATGGAGTCCTCCTCATTGATTCTCTCCCCTCATCAGGGTTGCCCTGCTTTCTGATACACGTACTTTAGTTAAAAAAATTTTAAACAATTGCTTATTTTGAATAGAATACCTGCTTGTAACCTTAAAATACAATGCACAGAGCTCCATTATGAAGCTTAGAACTTCCTAATATCTTCCTAGATAAACTTTTCTGTAGCCTAGGGAGTTATTCTAACCTAGCATTAATACACAGACCCATGTTCTATTTGTCCTTACTCTCTACATCTCATATAACTTCTGCTGACAAATCTTATGACTATTGCTTAGCTCTAATCACAGTGCTGCTCTCTCTGAGGCTTTTTGCAGCTTTCCCAAAACCCTCTGATTTCAAGGATTCCCACACCCATGGCGTGTGAGGCTGTGGAAGGGCTCATAAACTGAGAAAGGTGTGAGTCAGTGTTTGCTCTTGAGGAACTGCAGTTGTTGTACCTGATTCATGCACATCCACCTACTTCTCATTAAAATGCTGCGTTTGCTCTTGGCATCTGAAGGTACAATTTGGCTGTGTCATTTTGTGGGTTTAGTACCTTGAACTTGAAACTTTATGCCTTTGCCTTAAGGGGTTTGTCTAGCTTAGACATTTTCTTTACTCCATTATTCTGTTTTCTGTCTTCTTTGCCCTGAAGTATTGGGAAAGAAAAGTTAATAATAGGCTTAAGCTGGGAGCATTTCCTTTTTAATCAAGCGGTAGAAAATCCTGGGGTGAACAGACTTTTTAAAATTACCTCCTTTCTGATATTTTAATTACTGTTACTATTTTTCCTACCATGTTTATATTGCCCCCAGGGAACACCTTTTTCCTTGCCTTTCCTACATGGAATTCTACAAAGATTCCTCTACAATTAATGCAGCAAAAGTAAGGAAACAGACAGCAACGGTTTAAAGTTGGAAAGACATTCTCAAACTTCTCTCAAGTGGTAAAATTTACAAATATAATAATGCTAAAATGTCCTTAAGTGTTCTCATATCAAAGTTTTAGTGGCTTTATGGAATTGCTGTAACAATAAAGAAAAAAACTTTAAAAAGCTGGGTGTGATTCTAAGATCACAATGGAGAATAGAGAAACAGTAAGCAAATCATTATCTTTCAATTCACACAGCAAGAATCTGATTCATTATTATTAGGCAACTTGTTTGGTTTCAGGTTTTCAAAATCCACCTCAGTTACTTTTATTCTTTTTATTTATTTAAAGGGCTTCAGGTTTTTTTGTTAAGAGAGCCTGAAGTTCCCATTGCCTTCTCAATGTCCATAATTTGTGTCTAAACGTTGAAACAATTAAGTTGTTCTCTGTCTTCACTGTTATTCACTATTATCTCAGACTGCTTTTAATGTCCTTTCATCTGGTGTATTAAGTGTTGTGTCCTTCCTTCAGAATGCACAAGTCAGAAAATTACACCAATAAATAGCAAGCTGGCTTTCAAGCATGCATTTATTGTTATGATTTATTGTTTTAATAACAGTTTCTTTTTATTCATGTCATTTTAAGTCACATTGGAGATAAGAAGGAGAAGCCATTTTTATGAGAGTAAAAGTAAATGTGTTTAGGAAAGTCTTCATCTCTCAGTCTTTGTAAAGTTTGAGTGATTTTTGCTAATTAATAAATTTTCAGTGACCCATGGCTTGTGTTATGCTGGAGGACTTGCAAGACTGAGACCAACTCACTAAAACATTAGTTTCCAATCAAATCATTTCCTTACAAACCTCTGTCTCAAGCTTTTAAAATGGTATTGCAGAAAGTTAAATTATGAGGCAGAATTCCAAGTGTGACTTAAGGTGAACATTGGCTCAGAGGGAGCAGTGATGCAGCAAAAACACTGACTGTGTTTGCTCAGAGGAGTCAAGCACTTAGAACAGTTTTGAAACACCTGTTTTCTGATAAAACCAGTGAATTCAAACAAAGATTGTTCATACCCCAACTGAAAACAGCCATTTAAAGTGATGCTGTTAATGCCAGTGCTGCTGGTTAGGGTAATACTGAAAAGTCCATCAAAGTTACATTCATACATAAGAATTGAGTTTTAACTCATCCCTTTACAGTAACTCATTGCTCCCATGCTACCTTTGCAGGATTCAGAGATGCACAGAAGTGAAAAGCAGATTTCAGACTTACAAGCCTAAATACAAAAGTACCTGCACGTGAGAACGTATATTTAAGGGTGTTGAGCAGGTCTTGTCCCCTGTCTCTGTGCAGAGCCATAAACCAACTTTCCAGCCTTCTTCTTTCTCACCTCCTCCCTCCCTCCTGTCTTAAGGCTCCTTAGCCTCAGGAGCACATTTGGAATTTAAGTCTGATTGTAAAGCAGCCTTTTATTAAAATGCCCAAGTATCTCAGATGAGTGCTATACATGAATAGTGTTACACATCCAGGAAGGAATACAGATTGACTTTTGTGTGCATGTGTTTTGCTTTGTTAACATTTTGCAGGCATTTTGATAGATAAAATCTTTTTGGCACCGATTCTCTGTCCTAGACTCGAAGTTCTTGAATCATCAAAGAGCTAAGGAATCACAGGAAATACTTTATGGCTGCTGAGAGTTGGTAGTGAAAAGAATCATGTCACTCTGGGTAGCAGTAGTCCCCAGGGTCTGCTTTCCTTGGCCTTGACAATCCAACAACAATAATATTCTGCTTTTCTTGGCACATATATCTGCTATTTAAAGGACAGCTTTTAGGTAGTACATTCATGGAAGTCTAGGCTGTATTTCACATTTACTTTCTGGGCACACAAGTGAAGTATGACAGAACAGGAAGATGTTGCCAGTTTTGTTGCTGGATTTTCCCTTTATGCCTGGCTGGTGCCTCAACACTCATCTCCCATTCTGTCTAGTCAGCTCTGACAGGTGCTTTTTGCAGCCCAGTTCCCTCAGAAAAGAATTATTTCTGTAGTGCTTGGGAAGGGTGATGGGGCAAAGCCAATGGTACAGGTGAGGCAGATGGTGTGTTGTGAAACTAAAACAGGGCCATAACTGCAGGGGGACCAATCTGTTCTGTGGGATTTCTCACCGCAGAAGCCAGAGGGAATTGTTACAGCTCCACACTTCCCATGAATGTGAAACTAAATCTTGGAGGGATCTTTGCAATTCTCTTCATGGAATCTCATGAGTGTCTGAGGCTAAATATCTTGTGCTAAAATCACCTGCCAAGCCCTTCTTAGCATTCCAGTAGGATCAGATTCATAATTTGTTCTCTAGAAACTCCTTATGTTTGCTGCTTCATTTATGCATTCCTTTGAGATGCTTAAACTGCTGTCAATATTTGCTGTAGCCATGGTATGTCAGTGGACTTCTCAAGCCATGAACTCTCACAGCATGTCTGTGGCACTGCCAGGTGCCATAAATTCCAAAACACAGCTGAGGAACCCGTGGAAAGACAGACCATAGGATTTACTAAGAATCACACGAGGAGATATTGCCATTGGGTCTGGTAAATAGGAGATGTGGGCTGGATCCATGTCTCCAGTCTGGAAATCTGGTTTCTGGTAAATAGGAGATGTGGGCTGGATCCATGTCTCCAGTCTGGAAATCTGGTTTCTGGTAAAAAGGAGATGTGGGCTGGAGACGTGGATCCAGTCAAAAATCTGGTATCCCCTCTGACATTTGGCTGTTGACAAACAAATTGTTTAGACTAAAAATAAAGGGAAAGAAAAACTGAAAATTATTGTTTGACTTCATCATGTTTGTATCTTTTATTTAAAACAACCAACAACTAAAATCCATCTCACATTTCATAGGCATTTTTATTAATATCTTTTTATTCAAGAGCTGCACCTTTGTGACAATCAGTAGTTTGTCTGCTCTGCAGTGAACCATTTCTTAATGCCAGAAATTTGTTCCACTCCAAATTCACACCACCAGCCCCATTAAATATTTCAGAGGCATATAAATGACAATGTCAGTTTGGCAGTTCTGAAGGGCCACAGATTTTGATTGATTCTCTCAAAAGTTTCTGATGACATGGTTACAAACTGTCAGGTAGCCTTTTAAAGAAGTTTTTCTTCATTGCCAGGAAAGATGTCTTGTGAATCTGAAAGCAAAAAGACCTAAAATTTGGCTTAACATTTCTAGAACTGCCTGCACACAGGCAGTGGGAATGTAGATGTCCCCATGCTCTGTCAATTTTGTGTATAACAAATGGCCTTGAGGCAGAATATGAAGGAGAAAGGCCAGACTTGTTCATGACCCCTCTCTGGGAGTGAGCAGGGATGTGTCATTTAGCAGCTGTGGATGTGTGTGGTGCCCTTGGGAAGGAGCCTGCAGTGTCCCAGACCAAACTGAAAACCATTTACAGCTCACTGCCTGGTTGGGATTTCAGTGAGAGACACATCACTTTATTCCTGAGCTTGCCTCAGGCAGATTTGTCAGAATACCAAATGTAGAAATACCCTGCCCAGGTATTACATACATATATATATATTTATTTTTATATATATTTATATATGTATATGTCTGTATAGATAGATATATATGATAAATAACTAGGATAGATAGATATAGATATCTATATATCTATATATCAATATATATCTATATAGATAGATATGTCTATATAGATATATGTACATATATATGTACATTGATTTATTTATTTTTTATATATATACAAACATGTATTTGATGTATTTGCATAAAAATCTGATAACTTATAAAATAAGAAAATAGAAATAAATAAAATTGTGATATTACAGACAGGGCACAAGTAACAATAAAAAGAAATAAAAAGAAAAATGCTACATGTGTCTGTACATCTTTTTTCATGTGGTTTGAAGCTGAAATTATACCAGATCAGGCTTTTTTAAGTGGTTACCCAGCACTCCTGAAGTTGGAAGTTGCTGTTCTTCCATCCCCATCCCCAGCAGCAGCTGCTGTCCCCATTTGTGGATCAGGATGTCCCAGCCTTGTTTGGGCTGGGGGAGCAGGCCAGGCTGAGCTGTGCTGGGCTGTGCTGGGCTGTGTGACCCTGGCAGAGCTGGAGCTGAGCTCCTGTGCTATTTCCTGATGGAACAGCAGGGCAGTGCCAGCAACTGCACCAGAGCAGGTGACATTGCCATGCTCGAGGTGCTGCCCTGCCTTCCCCAGCCAAGTCACTGCTTGGGGACCCAGCCTGTTTCATGTCAAATGTGTTAAACATCATCCTGTGAGCATGCAGAAAACCTGAGCAGAGTGAACCTGTAGGGTTCCTGTGGGGGTAGCAGTCATTGGTTTTTCTGGGTCTGGATTGAAGGCACTTGAGACAGTAATTCATGTTCAGATTCAGGTGTTTGTTATTTCTTATCAGTAAAACAGTCTCACTACTGTGAGTTCAGCAGCTTTTCATTAGAAGGCACAAAATGGCCAGCAATCTCTTGGTACAAGGGCTTTTAAGACTAAACTATCCAGTTAAGAAAGGACACCTGGATTATTTTCCCTTTTAACCCAATAACCGATCCCACAGAGCCCACATTGCAGACTCTTCTGCCCAATTAAAAATGCCACCCAAACCCATGAAGAAAAAGGAAGAAGAAGCATGAAGAAGAAACCCAGGATGACACCCTGTGCCCTCCATCTTGCTGCCATCCACAACACACTAAAAATCCCAAAACCTCAATTTCTCCCCAAGTGATACACCTACACTACTCTCTATAATCTATTTCACACTTTTGTGGATTCCAGTCTATCTTGAAGTCTGGGAAACTTTCTCCATGAATGAGGGTCAAAGTCAGTGCTGCCCTGGGGTCAGGGCACCCCAGAGCAGACAGAGAAATATTCCTGGTGCCCTGGGTTTCCACAGGTTCCAAAACTGGGATAAATGTTTTGAATTCTGTGTATTTTTTTTTGAAGCTGTTTCTCTCGTGGGACAAATGAATTAACAGCACTACAAGTGTTATACTGAGGTAAGAGGTTGTTGTAGCTCTACATCCATCACTGCTGACTCAGCTGGAGCAGCTTAATTTTATATTGGCAAAGACTGAGCACAAACAGAGGCACTACATTGTTAAGAGGTGGGGAAATTGACTTAACAAGCAAGAGAAAAGACAATAATATGAAAAGAGAACTAAAATATGATGAATTTACAAAGAAGAAAGAATCTTAAGTCCTGTCAGCCTTTTTACAACACCAAGGATTGAAAATGGATCTTGTAATAACAAAGGGTAATATTTGAAGCTGTCCCTAGAAAATATTTCTGTGCAATTCATCAGCTACTGTAAAATATTGAGGACAAGGTCACAGCAGGGTCCAGGATTGCTCCAGGAGGCACAATAGATGTTACTTGGCCAACCAGACTGTTACTCCCCATAATCCAATCTTTTCAGTAGAGTGGTCAGCAAGAAAAAGGTGAACTAAACCTCATTTAAAATTTTACATTATAAAGTTTTAGGGCTTTTTTGTAGTGTGTACTTGGTTGGGTTATTTCTGCCAAGAAGGCTGCGCAGTTCACTGCTAATCCAAGGAAAATATACAGAAAGTACTGTCCTTGATTCATATCAAGAAGTCTGTCTTTGAAACAAATACATGTGTTCCAGAGAGAAGTTATGCAACTTGAAATAGAGTGAATACTGCCCATGATAGCAACAGTTCATAGACTTCTGCAATTGGCCTTTGTTTAACTGGGTGGTAGGTTTTTAACAGAGAGTATTGTTCCTTCTATCTTTCTCTAGGTAACTCTTTCTGCAGTTCAGTACACTTGAGCAAATTGCAATTTTCCTCTGTAAATGCCTTTTCTGCTACAAACACTGGCAATTTATGTATTTTGTGTGCAAGAAGGGCTTTCATCTGATGGTCAGAACTCAGTCACTGGATTTTCTTGTGTGAAAATCTTCTTCTTCTTGTGTGAAAATCTTTTCTTTCTTCTTCAGCTCAAGTTATTGTGTCTATCTTTCACTCCTCTGTTGAAGGGATTAAGCTGCATGAATCAGTAACAGTAGAATATTCAACTTTTTTGGGTGACTTACACCACAGCATACAGAATCTCTAAAAGATGAGCCACCAGGCCCATTGTGTGTCATAAAAATAAAGTTTTAATTGGAAAATTAATTCCTATATTGGAAACTAAAGGCACTCCATGCCAATCAGCAGCATTTTGATACCCAGTTTGGCATTCCTTGCTGGGGCCACACTCCTGGGGTGATACTGTCTCACATCATGTTTAAACTGATCTTATTTTAATGAAATCTGGACTGACTAGATTGGTATCTATTGGTGCTTGCTTTGAGTTGAGCATCTATAATACTGTTTAATTTTTCAGAATGGTTTATTCTCATCAGCACTTGGCAACATTTTGCTGGAATATCTTGCATCACTTCAGACATCAGAAATGCTCTTTGTTAATGTTTAAGCCATGGTTACATTGCCACAGGACACCTTAGCAGCTCCCTTCATAAATACTAGTGTAAAATTTATCAATTCTAGTGTAAAACTGCAGCAGAGCTGTATTATCTATAAATACTGTTCATGTCATTGTGTCAGGACTCCTGCATTGGATGGGATCCTTCTGGCTGCCCTGGAGGACTTGGCACCCTGGCAGGGGTCTCAGAGACCTTGGCATGGAGTCACAAACACCTGTGCCTTCCATCTTAGCCCATGGAAACAATTACCAACTTTGTACAAGGAGTTACAAGCCACAGAGGTTTGAATAGAATGATAGGGAATTTATCACAGGGTGAAAAAGTTGAATTTTGGAGATTTAGAATGGAGGTTCAAGAGGCAAGATGGAGGGATCTGGGTGTGTCCTGTCCTCCTCCTTCTTCTTGCCCTCCATCTTCTGCTGTGATGGGGGCACTTCTGCATTGGTTTAGGGTAGAGACAGACTGTCTAACATAGATGATGGGTATTGGAAAGTTATTGTAAATAAAGTACACGTAGTTTTTAGTATAAAAAGATAACACTGCCCTGAGGGTGGTCAGTGAGCCTCAACCCAACCTGCAGGACAGACCCCAGCAGGTCAGAGCAAGAATGTATTGGATAAGAGAAAATGAGCAACCTTGAAAACCAGAGCTGAGGAATCTCAACTTCTTCCTTGAGCGCAGGGCTGGGAAAAAAGACTTTTTAATACCTCAGGAGCCATTTTAGCAACAACAAACCTGAGATCTCTCATTGTCTTCAGGTCACAGGAGAGCTTCTGTAAGCCTTGATGTGGGACCTGGAAGCCATCACACACACATCACTGTTGTTGGTGTGCAGCACTCCAACTGTGCTCTCCCCAGGGTGGGTCTGTTTGAAGAGCCACCTGTGCAGAGCTGCTGTGCTCAGTCAATCTGCCCAACTGAAGCTTTCTGTTGTGGGTTATTGTGCTGTGGGGTAGAGTAGAGACCAGGGCCCTCAAAACCTTGAATTCTGTCTGATTTCTCTTAGTTTTAGTTTTGTGAGTATGAGAGGAAGGTTGAAAACCCCCAAAAAATAATGTAGTCTGCTTTTTCTTTCTGGTTTGTTGTTTATGGGGATTTTTTGTTTGGTTTTTTTGGGGGGGTTTTGTTTGTTTTTGTTTGGTTGGTTTTTTATTTTTTGTTTGTTTGGTTTTGTTTTGGTTTTTGTTCTGTTTTGGGAGGGGGTTGGGGTTTTTTGGGGGTGTTTTTGGGGTTTTTTTATTAATTTGTATTTTCTTGTCGATCGCAATCTTGGCTCTAGATCTTTCCTGCTACTGCTAAATTATAGATCTGTGTAGTCAGAACCTGGGCTGTCAAGTAGTTTAGTCCATCCTCTAACAGACAAACTGAACTAAGCTGAGCTGAGCAGGGGCTTGCAGGTGCCAATAACAATTCATTGGGCAGAAGTCCCAGGAACATCAACCCAAAGCCCATGAGGATTCAGTTTTGAGTTCAAGGTGCCCATGGGGTTCTTGTTTCAGTCTCCTTTCCTAAACTCTTTCAGTCTTTATTTGAGACTGATGATGCCTCTGCTTTCTTCAGTGTGTCTCTTTTCTCACTCAGATCTGATCTTCCCTCTGAGTTTCTGCCACTCTGTCACAGAGGGCTGTGCAAATTTGGCCAGTGACATTTATTGCTAGGGCACCCTTGCTCCATGTGGTCACACAGACATCCTTTTCTTAGGAAGTCAGCCTAAAAAACCTTGTAAAACTTCCCAGGAGGTGGAAAGGCCATGATGTAGTACCCCACTTGGACACTGTGAACACACTAATTGAAGGGAAATAAGAGGCAATTGACTCCCTTTTGAAAAAAACATTGCACTTTTGAAGTCAGGAGGAGGAGATTTACATCTCTGAAAGTATGGAAAAGGTGTGAACTGGCAGAACAAGAAAATGGTTTTGGTGTGTTCAGTGATCATTCCCAAATGTGAACTCTGCTCACCCACCCACTGCAAGTGGTTGCAGAAACTGTGCTCTAAACTAAGGTTCTTGGTTTCAAACATGAAAGATAAGAGCCCAAATGTTCTTGTCACATTTCCATTAAAAAAATGATGCATCTATGACATAAATGCTGCAAATGAGACATAACAGATTCTCATCTAGCAGAAGTGACTGACAGCTTTAATTTAGGTAAGCAATAACCAATTTTCTAAGGTCATAAATAATGGTTCTTGTTGATGTGTTTCCTGATCTCCTTGTTCCTGGCCTTTCACATTTGTGCCAGTAGTTCTTTACATTTATAGTGCTAAGCACAGAGGCTGATGATGTTATTTACTCTTTACTTAAATACATCTTTTTTCACTTCTTAGAGACAAATGTCTAATGAAACCTAATTCTGCTTATCTGTTCCTCCCATTTAAGCCAAGAAAGCATTACAATTCTGATTTGAGAAACAAATGGAGCCACAGATCTTTGTCACATGTGAGCAGAAAATCTTTCAGATCTTCCTGGGGACCCCTTGGAGACCACAGTGTCCAGGGCAGGTACAACCATTCCTCTCTGCAGCACTGAATGAGATCTGTTCCTTATCTGGAAAACTTGTGTGCTGCTTGGCTTTGTGAGAGAACTGCTCTGTACATAAAGGCCAAGGTAAAACTCTGTACATGTAGAGCACAAAATCAAGGTTAGAGCTGCTGTTTAAAACTGAGCTTGAATGGAAGACTCCTGCATTTCAATTTTCAATTTTTGTTCTGTCCCTGATTCACCAGGTCACCTGGATTAAGTAGCTCTTCCAAGGCCTCTTGTCTCAGCTACAAATGGTGCAAAAAGGGATTCTGGCCAAGATTTCTCCTGGCCATGCTGTGGCAGATTGCTGCTGCCACTTCACTTCCTTCCTCCCAAAGGTGACCATTCCTTGGGCATCCTTGTGTCCCTGTGTCTGCTGCTCTCCCTCACTGGCAAACAGATCTGCTGGAACTCTCCAAGAAGGGCAGCCAGCATCAGAGGGAGGTAAGACACCCTTCTGAGGGAGCAGGAATAACAGCAGATGCCTGCAAGCAGTGGAATTGCTTGTTCAGTGAACACAGTGGAGCCCAGATAGCTCCAGATAGCTGTGTTCATCTCTGAACACAGCTGTCACATCCATTGCCCTGTGTAGAGTGCCATGAATGTGCAAAATACTGTAACTATTTCATAGCTTGTTCTCCCTTTTATGACTCTTTGTACATTGGTTTTGTGACTGGCTGCAGTATGTGACTCATTTGTGGCAAGATGCTGGTTCACAGTCTGCCTGAAAAAGTCCACAAGTGAAGAAACAGAACATCTCAGGGTGAAGTGAGCAAAAAGGTGTTTCCACAGTGGAAGGTTCTCACCAAAGAAAGGGAGAACCACTGAATCACCTTGTGTTTTCAGAGAGGCACACAGGGAGCACCAACACCAGCCAAGTTAACCCCACTGCTGGCTCATGAGCCACATCCTTGTCAGATCTAACCTTTCAACTTTTCCAAGCATGTTTCCTTAAAGGTTGAGAGGCATTCAACCAAAATCACTACAAATTACCCAAATGCAACACCTTGTGCTGCATTTTAAATGTGCCATTTACCCGTGGAACCAGATCATCACAGTGTAAAACTGTTGCAGCTTTTTTAACCATAACATGTTGTAGCTGCTGGTTCTTCTGGGCCTGCAGTGGTGGAAGTGGCCTGAAGGAGGAGGTGAGAGCCCTGCCAGATCTGCTGGTGTCTCTCCAGCTGTACCTGTTTCCCATCCTGCTTCTGTTTTCAGAGCAAGGTGTTGAGCAGCCAAGCATGGCATCCTTTTAACCCTGACCAGCTGTAACAGTTCTTGAGTGTACCCTACAGCAGTGTCACAAAAATAGTCACAAAACCCCCCAATTAATAGGAAACTGTAAATAAGTGCAGTGCCATAAATCTGTGGGACAGCTTTGGAAAAGGAGCACCAAGGGTTCTTCATCTCCTTTTCAGAGCTCAATTTATAGTTGAAAGCAATGAAGTGCTATTTCAGCCAGGTTGGGCTGGTTTTTGGGGGTTTTTTTTCTGGCAAAATGAAGGCTTAGGCATTGATTCCTATTGAATTTAGGAAAACCCTGCTTTGATTTCAGAGGGCTGCAGAAAAATGCCTGCCCAGATTTGCTCCTAGGAGTGTGCTGCCAGTCACTCCTGCTCCAGGGTGGAACACTGAGCGTGGGCATAAAACTTAAACCAAAGTTTGCACAGGGGACTGACACAGCCACAAGCCCTGAACACCTGTGGGAGCCCACCTTGCACAATGTGCTGGTACCACTTGCCACACAGTTGGGCTTCATTGCAGAATTGATACTTAACAGCACCTGGCAAAACCACAGATCCTCAGGTCACAGACCTTTTCCTCCTGCATTGGCAGGCTCAGGTCCTTGCTGCTTCTGTACTTGAGATATGAAAGTTTGATAGAAAACTAGATTCTCAGTGGGGGGATTGTGAAAGAAGCAGTACATTATGGGTTTTTTCTCTGTGAGAGCTGTGGAGAAAACTGAAAATCTGTTTGTGTGGGAGAGGGGAGATTTAAAAGATGCCCTGAAAGTGAAGTAGGATTCCTTAGAATTAAGGAGGAAACAGTTCCCAGCAGTGTTCCTAACACTAACCTAACAAGAGTTGAAATGAAGTTGTTTTCCCCAAAGCTAAGTGCTAGATGTTTCCAAACCATTTGCATTATAAATTCAAGCTCCAAAAGCGGAGCCACAGTTATCAATAATATCATGATGTGTGAGAAACACATTGGCTGTGATACCTCTTGCATTTAGGTATGCTTTTTCCCCTCAAAATGTTTCTTTTGGAATTGTATCATGTCAGTCTATGTGTGTAGCTTCTTTAGGTGATGGAGGATGCTGGAAGGTCTCCCTGGAGCCTGTTCCAAGCTGAACATCCTCAGCTCTCTCATCCTGTCTCCACAGCAGAGGAGCTCCAGCACTCTGAGCATCTTCTCCTCTGGATTCACTTCAGCAGATCCACATCTTTCTTATGCTGGGGGCATAGCCAGCTGCTGTGCTTAAAAAAACCACAACAAATGACTCTGCCTTGTTCAGCTGCACCCCACTAATGCCCCCTCTCTTGCTCTGCACTCCCCACGTTGCTGCAGCACAGGAAACTCCATTTCTGCCTGGACAAATGAGTCACTCAGGCTGGGCAAAGTGGTGTGTCACCACTGAACATGACACTTCTCAGCAGCTTGCAACATTTGGCTCTTTTTCCCACTTCTTAGAGGCCAATAGAAGTTTTGGTGCTGCAGTTTCATGCAAGTTCAGATCAGGGCACCGTGGGCTCAGCTTTTGTGGGTTTCTCTCGGGCAGCACCTGGGCTCCACTTCAGGAGCAGCATCTGGGCATGCACTGAGGTCCCTGGGCCCTAAACTCATGTCAGTGGTGCTCGTGGTGCAGAGAGCTCAGAGCCCCTTGGGAAGGCACCTTTTTCACCTGTGTTGTGTGAACTGTTCAAATTTGAGTGTACACCAGCAGCTTCTCCACATGTGAGCTCCATCCCTGCTCCGTGCTGTCCGGAGCAGGATAACTGGGAAGCTGATGTGAAATCAGCACCCTGAAAATAGAGTTGTATCCTGAAAAACAGCATCAGATCCCATCAGATTTAAATAAATTCTGCATTTTGGAGCTGTCTGTGAATGGTCAGCAACTTGGCATTGCTGGCATTTGAGCCTGTTCAAGCATTTACAGTTCTGTGATATTTTTTGAAAACTCTTGGGATGAATGTCTCTCCTCTGCTCAGTTATTCCATGTCACTCTCTGAGGGTATCCCAGCCTAAAGAAGGAGATGGACCCATTTCCTTAGAATTGCCCTTAACTTGAGAGGATTTTATGAAAGTGGCTCTGCTTTCAGAAAATTCCCTCTCAAATCAGATAGAGAAGGTGATGCCAGCTGTTCACTGCCTGCCTTCAGGTTTGTTTAAGGCTCTTTTTAATCTCTTATTTGGTTTGTTGTTTTTTTTTTTTTTTCTGAGCTCAACAAGTGCAGAAATCTGACCGCATGTGCTTGGGGGTGTCTGTGGTGGAGGAGTTGTGGCAGCAGCCCCAGCAGAGCCAGCCCCTGCCTGCCCTGCCCTGTGAGCAGGGGGCTGCACAGCCTGCCTTTCATCTCTGCACCCTGCTCCAAGCAGCAGCTGCTGAAGGAAAGGAGCTGAGCAGCCCCCAGAAGCTGGTGTCCATCTCTGCCTTACTCTGTGGCATTATCTGCTGCCCAACACCCATCTCACAGCTCCCTGCTGCCCAGCACCCATCTCACAGCTCCCTGCCCATCTCACAGCTCCCTCACCTCCTGGTGTGATTGTACTGCTCTGGCAGCTCACTGGGTTAGGATTACAGATGAGGTTTCTGATGAAGTGTGAAGGAAGTGGGGACGCACACACCACTGCTGTTGTGGTGGTGCTTTCTTGTTCACTGGTGGGTGGGCTGTTAGAACAAATGAACCTTTGTTTCTTTCTCTTTTTTTAGCAATTTTCAATAGACTTTCTGATGCCATTTGCTTAGGCAAGCATAGGCAAGCAGGCCAAAGCCACCAGGATCCTCTGCAGCAGGAAAATGTTGTAGCCTTACAACATTTGCTCATGGAGAGCAAGGATAACTTACAGGCTGTTAAGGTAGATATTTTCCCCCCATATCTTCTAGTCTGCACTATTTCAAGTAACTTCATGACTTCCTATTCTCTTTCCAGATACCTGTGACTCCTCTCCACTGGTGAAGATGCTGAGAGCAGCTAGAGGAAGGAGGACACTTTGATTGTCCCATGCTGTAGAAGGCCTAATTCTTAATTACACTCTTTTGTTAGCCATGCCAAATCCAACAGTCACATTAATGATAGGTATCTCTCAAAATTGGAATTTGTCTCAGTTGTGTTTTATTTTTAAGCAGATGAGTGAACCCAGAAGAATTCCCACTGCAGGATACATCTTCAGTCATTTCACTGTGACTGTGGTCACAAAGGTTTTCAGGATGAAGAAGAGACGAGAATGTTGACTCCATGATCAGAAGGCTTGATTTATTATTTTATGATATATGTCACATTAAGAGTATACTAAAAAGCAATAGAAAGGAAAAGGTTTCT
Organism: Agelaius phoeniceus; assembly: GCF_051311805.1. Lineage (NCBI taxonomy): Eukaryota > Metazoa > Chordata > Aves > Passeriformes > Icteridae > Agelaius > Agelaius phoeniceus. The sequence continues at coordinate 68,904,416 of NC_135268.1, read as the reverse complement.
TCAGAAGCTAGCTAAGCTAAGAATAGAAAAGAATGAATAACAAAGATCTGTGTTTCAGACAGAGCAAGAGCCAGCTCTGCCATGAGTGGTCAGGAAATCCCAACATCCACAGGAGACCAATCACAGGTCTACCTGTTGCATTGCACAGCAGCAGATAACCATTGTTTACTTTTGGTTGCTGAAACTGCAGCTTCTCACAAGGAAAAATCCTAAGAAAGGATTTTTCATGAAAGATGTCTGCGACAATTTCACCACTCCTAAGAGTAAACTAACTCCCTGCTGAGTTATTCATGACCCTTCTCAGCCAGGCTGATGTAGATCTGATCACTTCCTGAGGCTCTAGTGAGGAATAAAGCAAGCATCTCCCTTCATGCTGAGTGCTGGCACATCACAGAATTTCTCTGAGACTCTATGAAAGAATACAAAATCAACACAAACCATCATCTGTCCCACATCCCAGATAAGCTACCCAGCATTTTAGCTCTCAAACCAATTCTCCTTATCGTGCCTCTCAGTCCTGATGCTCTTCCTTATTCCTCTGCCTAGAGCTCATTTCTTCCATCATGCCCATAAACTGTGATCAGCCAGGTTATATCACTGCCCTTTTATCACCGTCCCTGGGGCTTTCTCACTCCTGAAAGATGATCTGGAGTGACAGTCACACTTGAAAAGCAAGAAAAATGGTGTTACGGAGGGTGGAAAGCAGCTGGTGCAGGAAGGGGTGAAAGTTGGAGATGGGAAAGAGGGAAGAGAGAGAAGGAAAAAGAGCCATGGCCAAGCCTCAAGTCTGAAAAGCAAAGTTAACACCAGAGGGTGACTGTGGTTAAAATGCTGATGGTGGGTTTGAGAGGCAGCTCTGACAGAGAAATCTGCCCAAAGAGGTATGAAATTAACCTTGATGGTCTTTAGGGTTTCGCAGGCAGAACCCCCCCAAAGCTCCAAGCTTTGTTGAACATTTTTGTGAAAATACAATGCTGTAATTTGTTTGGGGATGGAAAATCAAAGTCTGAGCTTTTTCTGAGCCATGTGCTCAGGTACAAGCGCAGCCAGGGAAGGACCCAGGTGCAAATCCCTTCTGCCCTTGGTTGAGAGGAGCCCATGTGGGAGGTTTGGGTTCAGGGCATCTGCCAGGTCCTTTCCCCAGGGCTGGCTCTGCAGATGGCCCCATGCAGCCATGATCTGGTATCTCAGACATCTCCACTCACCTGGGCTTTGGAGGGGGTGCAGACTCTGTGTCTGCTCAAATGGAGTGAGGAGCTGCTGTGGCACCTGTGTGTGGCTGCAGGCCACCTTGCAAAGCCACCAAGATCCTCTGCAGCAGGAAATGTCCATCACACCAGGTACACAAGAGAAATAAGAGAAGTTTCTCTGCAGCCTCCTGAGATATATCCAGAGATCAGCACTTAACTTGTCTTAAATTATGTGTTTGGTACATTTCTGTCCCTTATGGGCATTTTTTTAAGACTCCTAAGAGGACCCCAGCAGGTCTGAAGTTCCACCAAGGCTTCTTTTTACAAAGCTTTATTCAGGTTGAGTCAAAACTGCTTCTCAGCAGCACGTTAAGCCCTAATTTCAGAATTTAATCTGAATTATTGCTATGGGGCCAGGTCAGTGGGGCTAGTGACCTGCTCACAGCCTGACACAGAGGCAGCCAGGCTGGGCTAGAGCTGAAAACCACCTCTTTGATGTGCCTAGCTGGAGCTGAGGGAAGCCAGAGCACAGTGGATGGATGGGGGGCTTCCACAGGCCACTGCTCACAGAGTCCACTCTGCCCCAAAGCAGAGAGGATAGGGACAAAAAGAGCAGGGAATAAATCCAGTTGTGTTACCCACTTGACTCAGAAGCGCAGGCAGGTTTGGGTAGAATCTTTTCTGGCATCTACTGAAACTGCAGGAAGAGCAGACAGATCCTGAAGTCCTGTCCGTGTCACAGCCACAGCAGTGGTGCTGCTGCTGTGAAAACAGCCCTCCTTGGTTTGTGGTGATAAACAAATGGTAGTTAAGGGGGGAAACTTCATCATTTTTCTGAACTTTCCCAACCCACATGCACACATGAGCTGGCTGTGCAGAGGGAGCAGCTCAGTGCAGCTGCAGAGGATGCACGTGCAGGGCTCTGTGCTCAGCCAAAAGCTGTGTGTAGCTGTAGGAACCCTTTCCCTATGGCTATACCATCATCCCAGGGCTGATCCCAGCTGGGCCACACTCACAGTGCATGTGTGGGATTGAAAATGGATAATGGGAAGTGGATAATGGGAATTTTCTGTGGTGTAAGGGGTAAAGGTTCTGTGTAAAAGAGTAATTATTCCTTGGAAAATTAGTTCTCGTGAAACATGTGAGGTCTTAGCAGGTAAGAAGGTGCTTGAACCAAAATAACTCTGTGTTTTCTGTGAGGCTTTATGATGGGGAAACTGAAGGGAGCAGCAAAGCATAGAGGGGATCAGACCATGGCCCTTTCCCAGCCAGGTGAGAGGGGTGAAGGGAGAGTTCAAACTCCCATCCCAATTGTGAAAGGGGTGTATTTTCAGTTATTGGAGGGAAAGAAATGGATTTCTGTGGATTTAGACCATTATTTATATATTTATATCTTCATGAGCTTCATATTTTTAAGGGGAAGTGTCTTTATGAAAGCTTTGCATTTCTTTAAAACACCTGTGCTGCAGCACCATGATATTTCTTTGCATTTCTCAGCCTGGTGATTGTGAAAAGTGAGTTTTAAATTAATTTCTCAGTTTGCACTTGGTTTCTGCTAGGTTAAAGGACTTTATCTATTTACTTCAACCTAAATTGCAAACAGTTTTTTTGTCTTTGTAACCCCCCCACTCCCTGCCCCATTCTCAGAGTGCAGCACCTCTGAGATTAAATTGAACATGGCCTGCAAATGAGGTAGTTAATCTAATTCTTGAAATTTCCCATGTTTTAAAATTGTTTGAGACCCTCTATGTGTATTTTGAGGCTCTTTCTGTATTCAGAGGCAGGGGAGAGATGCAGGTGAGGAGGGGCAGAGTGAGAGAGGGGAGTGAGTTTGTGCATCAGCTGAGAGCCCCATCCTGCAGCCCAAGGCTGAAATCTTTGTGTTTGAGTGAATATTCTGCAGACAAGAAAGCAAGTGAGAGATCTGGACTTATAAAAGAGGGGGAAAACCCACTTTTTTTTTTTTTCTTTTAACCAGGATTCCTCTTTCCCAGGTTAGCCAAGGGTACAAGCCTGGGTAGTGAGTGAGAGGCAGAGATTGAACAGACAGCCCACTCTCTAACAGACAGATTTATTGACTACATGCACAACTAAGCAAAGCAAAGCAGTGAAGTCCAGGCTCCAAAAACAAGATCTCACCAATCCGCTGGCCAGGCGTGCTGGGAGTCTTGGGAACCTGGGGGTGGTGCTGCAAAGGTCCATGTGGATTCAGCTCCTTAAAGTCCATGGTGACAACATGGTCTTCTGTTCTGCTCATCTTTTACCATCTCTCCAAGTCTTTGCACCCCTGCTGTCTTCCATGGGTGCTTTTCCAAGCTCAGGTGTGACATTTCCTTCTCTTTCCTTCCAAAGACAGTTGGAACTCAGGACATCCCTCTGGGTGTCCAGAGTAGCCAGGACCCCTGCCAGGGGGCTCAGGGACCCTGGCACACAGCCCAGAACACCTGTGGGTTTGATTATGACCCGTGGAGCAAATTACCAGCTTTGTATGAAGACCTGAAAGCCACAGAAGTTTAAGTAGTGTAATAATAAAATTATCACTAGGTTAAAAAGTAGATTTTGGGGTTTTTAGAATAGGGGTTTTGGGGACAAGATGCAAGGACTTGGGTGTGTCCAGCCTTTGTTCTTCTTCTTCTTTACCTCCACCTTCTGCTGTGATGTTGGCACTTTTAGATTGGTCTAGAGTAGAAGCTCACTGTCTAACATAGGTGACAGGTATTGGGCAGTAATTGTAAACATGTTGTACATAGTTTTTAGTATAAAGACATAACACTGCCCCGGGGGCAGGCAGTGTGCCTGGAACTGTCCTGCTGGATGGACCTCAGCAAGGCAGGAGAAAAATTTTTATAGATAAGATACAATAAACAACTCTGAGACCAAGAACTGAAGAACTCCAACTCATTCTTCGAATGTGAGGGCCGAAACAGAGACTGTTCCCGTGTCTCGGGGCTGCAATAAACCGCAACCTTCCGAGAGTGTCCTTGGCTTTCCTTACCCCTAGCTCCCTGGTTTAAGGACTCTTAAATCACACAAGAGCAGCTTCTTAACATTACTATTTGGGGATGGGAAGTTCAAAAACAAGCTACTTATGCTAACTTTTGCTTCTTTACTATGAGGGTGATCAAACAATGAAACAGGTTTGCCCAGAGAAGTTGTGGAGTCTCCATCCATGGAGGTGGTCAAAGCCCAGCAGAACACAGTCCTGGGCAATCTGCTTGAGCAGGTGGGTTCAGACTAAATGAAACCTCTCAAGAGGTCCCTTCCAACCTCAGCCATTCTGTGACTCAGCCTGCAGGCTGCTTGGCCTGTCCTCCCCTCCTGGGTGGCCCTCTGGTAACAGAGAAGGCCATCCCTGTCATCAAGGTCTGGCATGGCGTGTGTCCCCACCGCTCAACGCCTACTGGGTTGCAGCCAACAGCGGAGCCAAAAGATCTTCTTGGTGGCAAACACAGAGGCCAACCCAGTCTTGCCCTTGACTATTTCAGGAGGCTCTTGGCCAGCCCTGCTCCTTTCACCTGGTTATCAAAGCAGAGCTTCACCTGCCTCATCCGGTAACAAGTGGCTACCATGGCAAAGCACACACAGATTTGCATCAGCAGGATGACTACAATGGGGTGCAGCAGCGTGTTGAAAATGCCAGTGGCCGTGGGGGACCAGCCAAAAAAAACTTCCCACCAGTGGTGCTCTCCCGCCTTCTTAATTCGTTCCATGATCTGTTTTATAACTTTACCATCGTGGTGAACCGTTATTAGGATCTTTTTAGCTTGGGCCTTGGCATTTTCTAGCAGCTGCTGCAAATCTGCATGCTCTAACATTTCTTTTACAAGTGATAAATCCATACCGATGGGGGTCGGGGTTATACTACGATACAAGGTATAGTTTCTGATTAGCAACTGGGTGGTAAACACAGGTGGTTTATACACAAAATCACAGCCTCTAATAGTAGCTACATTGCAAGCACACATATTTGAGTCGCTAAACACAGTCTGGTTATAAGCTTCATTAATCTGCACGTATTTACACGTCGTTCTGAAGCACACGCAGCCTTTCCCTACGTACACTAACATGGTTTTGTTACTGCTCTGGGGGTTGATCTCAAAGTGGCACACCCCTTCTTTGGTGTCAAAGCACACGTCACTCGCCTTAAGGGCATCATCTTCGCATATGAATCCCAGCCCCCTCTCCAAAATGCAGGCTTCCAAATCCACCGTCTCCCACCTCCCGTCAGACACCCTGGCCCACATGCGGTGCTCCAGGGGGTAGACCACAGACCCGTTGGTGTTCACCCCCAGGGCCACGATGGGGTAAACCTTTTCAATGCGAGCCTCTGCCACAGTGAGGACGTGGGCAATGACCGCGTTGAGGGCCTGGTCGTGGGTGAAGTTGACGAGCCTCCACCAGGCCTGGAGCTGCCGCTCCTTCTCTGTGGCCGCGTCCCACACGATCTTTCGGATCTCGGTGGGCAGGACGCCGTTGTCACCGTCTCTCAGGATGCCTGCAACAACACTCTGCACCCACATCTGGGCCTGGATGCAGCTAAGAGCAAGAGAGACGTTACTTTGTTCCATGCCCAGGGCTCGCAACAGCACCTGATGGTCTTTCTCACTTATTTGTTCCCAGGTGGGAAGCACCTCCGACACAAGCCACTGCCCCATCCCAAGGCTGGACAGGGATGAATTCAGGGGCTTGAGGAGGCCCTGCACGCCCGAGGTGACAGTCTCCAGCTTGTTTGCCAAGACTTCAGCATCCATGCTGTTGAGGACTCCCAGGCCAGCAGCTCCTCCTCCCAGGGCTGTGGCCAGCAGGTCCCTCCTGGCCCGTGTGGCCTGGAGGGAGCGGCTGTGGAGCCATGCCAGCCAGCCAGTGTGCAGAGTGGACAGGAAAGGGGCACAGTGTGGGCTGACAGAGGAAATGTTAACAGTGGAGAGAGACAGCACCACCTTCTTTAGTGACCGGACAGGCCCTGTCAACAGCTCCTGGATGTGATTTTTCTTAACTACGTAAGGACCTATTTTGGAAACAAAAGGGGGCAACACAGCAATGATGGCAAATTCTTTTTTAAATCCTTCGGGGCCTCCTATCCACCACCTTCCTCCGAGTTTGGGGGACATTTCTACGCTCAGGTTTCCTTGACACCACACCTGGAGGGTTATGATCAGGTGTGGGCAGCGTCCATAATCCTGATTATACCACGAAGCCTCCATATCTAATTCAGATCTATCAAGTGTTTTGGTCTCACAGAGGCAGGTCAGTGGAATGATCCACTTGTGGCTGTCAGGGGCTGTGACAGTCACGGTGGTGCCATTAATTTGCATTGGGTCAGCAACACTTTCTTGGGAGTATTTAATTTCCAGTTTTACCTGGTTGCCAATTTCAACATAACGGGGTGCATGCCAGGCCAAAAAATGGCACTTTGAGATCTTAATGGCAGCAAAGGAGGGTGCTGTGGTGCTGATCTTAAATTTAAAGGACAGCCCCACACTGTTGTGTGCCCAAAGGCAAACCACAAAGACTGGCTGGACCAAAGTAAAATTGTACCAGCAGTCCAAATTCTCCACAGCACAGATTTTGTTCTGATTCTTCTTAGTTTTTATTTCAGTGACAGAGATTTGAGTTACTCGCTGGTGAGTGGATCCGTTAATTACCCTGCACCCCACCTTTATTTGCTGTCCCACCTTTCCCAGCAGCTGTGGAAGTCTGTTTGTGCTATCCCAGCCCCACTCATTTTCCAAGTACACCTCTGCCCCATGCATAACCACTGTTGACAAATTTAAGCCTTTGTTAGAATTTAATCCCATGATTCCTGTATGTTTTATGTAAGCTTGGGACCAGGGCCAATCAGTCCCAGTTTTTGTGTGCCTCCTAAGCCTGCGCTGGGCTGTGGCCTGTGTGTCAAGGTGCCTTTCTAAGTGAGAATGAATGACATTTTTACCAAGATGCTGATGGGTCGGTTGGACACACTGGGTGCTCAGCACTATGCACATACCAGAAAGCAAAGTAAATCCTGCAATCACAAATTTGAAAGCATTTTCCCCGCAGCACAAACAGGGCTGGTGATGCCACGAAGATCGCCCTTCCCGCTGGTCACAATCGCCTTCCATTTTCCTTTATCTGCAAAACATAAGCAAGGAGGGCTCTCCAGCCCCGTTAGTTTCCCTTCCATGCTTTTAATTGTGAAGAATGGAACCACTTCTCCTGCCTTTTTGCCCCTTTTCTGATTTCTACCTGGTACACAGAGGGGCTGGCCTTGTTCACAACCCTAACAGGCCCCAGCCACTGGGGTTCCAGCACCTGGTTCTTCTCCCTAACCCCTCTGTATATGACCAGGTCCCCTGTGTTCCACTCCACGGGGCGCAGGAGCACTCCCAGCTGCTTATCCATCTTAGGGATGCTGGTCTCCTGCACTGAGGCAAGTTGGTGGTAGGTGGCTGACACCGTCCTCAGCATGTCCTGGACCCACCTGTCCATCAGCACGCGGGGCTGCATTTCATCCGGGGGCTCCCCTCCTTGCCACCAGTGCTCCAGAAACTTCGGGTCTCTTGCAGGAGGAAATTTAGTGGGGAAAAGTGTTTGAGATGCCAGAGACCCCCTCAGTGCCAGCAAGGTCAGTGGGAGCTTATGATCCCAGTCTTTCCTTTGCTGGCTCACAAGCTTCCTCAGTGCTGTCTTCAGTGGCTGGTTGGGCCCCTCTGCTGAGACTGGCTTCTGGAAATGCCCTGTGATGTGGAGCTTTTGCTTGATTCCCAGGGCCTGGCACACCCCCTTTGTGACTTCCCCAATGAAGCGCTGGCCGTGATCTGAGTGGATCTCCTTTGGGATGCCCCACTGTGAGAAGATGTGCTCTACCAGGATCTTTGCAGTTGCACTGGCTGAGTTGTTTCGAGCTGGGAATGCTTCCACCCATTTGGTGAAGATATCACTGACCACTAGGCAGTACTTATTGCCTTGGGCTGTTTGGGACAGAGGGCCAATAAACTCCATCTGCAACTTGCTCCATGGCCCAGAAACCCTCTGGTGGCCCAGGATGGCTTTGGCTGTTTTGGCATCGGGATTGTTGGCTGCACAGGTCAGGCAGTTGCTGACATACCTCTCCACATCCTCTCTCATTTCAGGCCACCACCCAGCACCCTGCAGCCTCACCATGGTCTTGTCTGTCCCCAGATGCCCCTGCTCATGAGCCAGGGCCACCAGCTCTGTCCGGACCAGCTCAGGCACCACCCAGACTGGGAAATCTGCCCCCTCCCTCCGTGCCAGGATCAGCCCTGAGACATCTTTCCACACCTTGCACCCTTTGTACTCCCTGCCCTGCGCTAACTCCCTGAGCCTGGGGTCCTGTGCCTGCAAGCCCACCAGATCCACACTCTCCCAGTGCCTGCTGGGAGCCACTGACACTGGGCCACTCTCTGGTACCTTGCTGGCCTTCCACATCAGCCCTTCCTTGGCACCTTGCTTGGCTTTGGCGTCTGCCTCCTTGTTCCACTTGGCTTCCTCTGTTCCCTTCTTGTGGGCCTTGACCTTAATGATCTGTGCTGGGCACGCCCTCTGCTCTGCCAGCCTTGCAAGGTACAGCAGCTTTTTGGCATAGGTGACAGGCTTGCCATCAGCAGACTGCATGTCCCTCTCCCTCCAGAGGGGCAGCCACTCCAGTGCCATACGCACCACCCAACCTGAGTCTGAAAATATGGCCAGTGGCTTGTCTGAGGGTGTGTTTTCCAGGGCAGCCATCACAGCCACCAGCTCGGCGGCCTGGATGGAGTGTGGCAGGCACCTCCCCTTCACCACCTCCCCCGTGCCCCTGTTGACAGCGGCATAGCCCGTGTAGGGCACCCCTTCCTCGTGGTAGTTGGACCCATCTACGAACCACACAACATAGCCTCTCTGCTTGGCTTCCTCCAGGCTGAGGCTGCTCTCAAAGAGGGGTGCCCGCCGTGGCTTGGGGTCAGTAAGGGACTCTCCCAGCTCCTCCCCATCCCTCTCTGCACGGACTACCACCCTGTAGGCACCAGGGGAGAGGTCCCCGGGGACCTCCTTGTTGGTCAGTGCCAACGCCCAGTTGGCCATCCTGGGGCAGCACAGGGGACCTTCATCCCCCTTTCCCAACAAGAGGTACCTCACCGGAGTGCAGGAGGTCCTCAGCAGCACTGGGGCCGAGCCCAGCAGGTAATCCCAGTGCTGCAGGGCCCAGGTTAAGGTTAGAACCTCCCTCTCATAGTCACTGAACTGTTGCTCGACTGGCGTCAGGAGACGCGAGGCATGGGCCACAGGGAGCAGCTTGGCACTGTGCTGCTGGCCCAGGGTGGCCTGCAGCCCCATCCCCGTGCTGGCCAGCTGCAGAACATAGGGCCTGTCCCCCCGGGGATGTGCCAGCGTGGGGGCTCGTGCCACACTCTCCTTTAAGGTCTTCACTGCCTCTTCCTGCTCTGGCCCCCATTCCCAGGGGGTGTTCTTTTTCAGGAGGTGGCAAAGGGGGGCTGTTTTCTCTGCATAGCTCTCAATGAACTCACGGCACAGCCTCAGGAGGAAGAGGAAGGACCTCAGGGTGGTGACATCAGATGGGGCTGACATCTTCTGTATTAGCTCAACCCTCTGCTTTTCCAGTGAGCGCCCTTCCTCCCCCAGGGTCACCCCCACAAAGGACACCTCCTTCCAGCACAGCTGGGCCTTTGTGGGGCTGATCCTGAAGCCTGTCTTCTGGACAGCCCCCAGCACCTCTGCCAGCACCTCCAGGTTCTTCTCCTTTGTCCGGGTGTGGATGAGGATATCACCAGCACAGGACAGCACGCTCTCCCGGTGGCTGACCTGCTCCCACATCCTCACCACACGGGCATGGCAGATGGCAGGGGCACTGTGGAAACCCGGAGGGACTCTGGTGAAAGCAAATTGCCGTCCTCGAATCATGAAGGCAAACTTGTGCCAGGAGTCGGGGTGCAAGGGGATGGCAAATGATGGGCTGGTCAGGCTGAGCACCGAGAACCACTCGGAGCCCTGGGAGATGGCTGCCATGATGTTGGGGTACCTGACCACTGTGGAGGTCTGCATTGGGGTGACTTGGTTCAGGGTGCTGAAATCAACTGTCAGCTTCCACGTTTTCCCATCAGCTTTCCTCAGGGGCCACACTGGGGCATTGCTGGTGCTCTGCTGCTCCACCAGCACGCCCTGGTTCAGCAAGGCTTTGACTGTGTCCCACAAGCTGTCCTCAGCTTCAGTCGGGTACCAGGGCTGAAGCTGAGGAGGCGGATCCGGCCCTTTGATGGACACAGCAGCATCAATCTGCCCACAATCCAGCTTGCTCCTTGCCCAGACCTGGGGGAACTGCTCTGTGACCCGTTTCACCCGGGGCTCCCACTCAGGGTGGACCAGGATCTCAGGGGCTTTCACTGACATCACCCTGTGGCTTGCTGGGATGACGGGCAAATCAATTTGTGGGCAGTGTAGCAACGCTTGGTTTGCCAGGTCCACCACCACCCCCATCTTTGTCAGTGTGGAGATGGCTAAAATTCCTGGCTTTCCTTTCATTTCTATTTTCCCAAATTTTTCAGACCCTTTGGCAGCCCCAATTTCAAAGGGTATGGGCCCTGTGAAGGGCACTGAGGATTTCTGGCCGTTGGGCCCTGTCAGTTCAATAATTTCAGAGGTTTGGAAGATCCCGGCTCTGCCGGGGGCCATGTTCAGAATTGAATAAGAGGCACCAGTATCAATTAACATCACTTGTCCAAGCACCCCCCCTCCAATAGTTGTATCAACTATCAGGCGCCCCCACAAATCGGTCTTAATCGGTGCCACAAAAAGGGGCGATGCGGGTGCCTGGCAGCCCTATTGCTGAGCCTTAGCCCCCGGGTCAATCAGGTGGGAGCTGCTGGTTTTTTTGGCCTCATGCAGGGCCAGTTTTTGGAAGAGCTCCGCATCCGGCAAGCCATCAATGTCCTCCTGTTTCTCGTATTTTATCAAGCGCTTCCTCAGCTCAGCCCGCCAAGGGTTAGACTTCTGAAACCTCAGCCCTTGCTGGTTCTCCTTCCCCATCCCCCCCTTGCTATCAGGATCTTTTCTGTTGTCTCCTTGCATTTTTCTCATCCCTGCATTTTGGAAAGGCATGCCCAAGGTTTTCCCTTTCTTCCCCCCCAGCATGTACCCCGGGAACGCCTGCTTTTGTAGCTCAAAATTCTGGTTCAGGATCTGCTCCAGCTCTGACAGAGGCTTTTTGGCTGCATCCCCACCAGCAATCACCCGCAGTGGGGGTGTCAGCCCCACCACCAGCGGCTCCTTGAATTCAGGCCTGTCAAAATCAGGGGGGAAGTCCTTTGAGCCAGGCAGCCCAGCCATCTGGTAGAGCATCTTTTTACGGTTAACGTAGGCATCGGGCCTCTCCTCGGGGTTTTGCTTCTCCTGGTGGAAGAGCACTAAGGGGTTGACCTCTGGGAAGAACACCTTCAGCACGGCCAGCTGGACATCCCCAATGTCTGGGACATTGCCCATCTGCACATCCCCTGGCAGTGATGCAAAATCATCTGGTTTCATGGACTTTCTCACAATGTCTATCAGGTCACTCACAAAGCTGCCACTCTGGCACTTGGGCAGACGCTGGACCCTGGACAGCCAGTTAATTGCTGTCTCCTTTGTCAGTGGCCCCAGCATCTTCCCCACTGTCTTAAGCTGCTCAGGAGTAAACCAGAGCACAGCCCTGTTGGTGTCTATGGGCTGGAGTGGGACATGGCTGACTGGCTCATCGTGGGGGACCTTTTTATCTTTGGAAGCCTCTGCCTCCCCTGCTTGCAGCTGGCACACCTCCTCCCGCAGAGGAGCATAGGGGGATGGCCTGGTGGGGCTGTTAGCACCCCACACATCATCCTCATAATCATAGTGGGGTGGGTGCAGGTCCAGGGAGTCCTCCCCATCACCAGTTCCAATCTGGGTCCTCTTGCCTTTAATGGCAGCCACGATGCCCCTTGACACCCCCAGCTCTGCCTCCAGCTCCTGGATTTTAGCGTGGCACACCTTGTGATCGGGGCCAGTGCCCCGGTCCCGCTGGACGTCCTGCAGGACCGCCCTCACCGCGCTCTGCGCGTCCTGGGTCTCCCCGATCCACTTGCCAACCTCCTTTTTCAGCTCCTCCGTTTTCAGCTTCTCATAGCCCAGCTTGCTTTCCAGCCGGGTGATCTCCACCGCGCTCCGCAGAGAGTCCCCACACAGACCCTGCACCTCTGCCCGCAGGTTGTCCACCTGCACTTTGAGCTCCTCCTTGGCCTGCTCCAAGGTCTGCACGTTCTCAAGAGCCTCCTTCAGCAATTTGGACAACTCCCTGCCTACCATCAGCAAACCCTGCAAAGCCGCTCGCTTCTTACACTTGTTAGTGGGTTTGGGCTTTTTGTTCTCCTCCGACCAGCTCTCCCACTGCTGGCACAGCTGCTGGTAAGCATCTGGGCCCTGGAAAGACCCTGGTGACCAAATTGGGGGGAGACACTTCTGGAGCACAAACTGCTCCAGCTTCCAACTGCTAACAATGTCACTCATCATAGCAAAGGGGACAAGATCTGAGACTGCTCCGACTCAGGGCAAAACTACCATAACACACCAGCACTGACAACTCCTTCAGCCCCTCCACAGAGCAAGGCCACAATCCTACAACCCTGCAACCCACCTCTCCAAAAAGGCCCCTGGGGGGACACCGAGCCTGGGCACAAGGGAAGGGGAAGGTGGGAACAGGAGGCCGCGGCCGGGCCGGCAGCTGCTGCGAGCCGCCGGCTCCCGGGAGGGAGCGGGGAAGGGATGTGGATGTGGGAGCAGGTGAAGCAAAGGAGAGATGGAGTAGGAGCCCAACAATGAGATCTCACCAATCCTCGGCTGAGCGTTCTGGCAGTCCCAGGAGTTTGGAGATGGTCTCTGCAGAGGTCCAGCAGATCCGGCACCTTTAAGGTAAAGGTGGTGACAAGGTGGCAGCCCGGTGATTTTTATAGCCATGGCAGGTCGTTGTTTGGGGCTGATGACACCTGTGTTTACTTCCTTGGTGGCTTTTCCTCCTCCGTGTGCTGCCTTCCCAAGGACACTTTCTTTGTCTTTCCTTATCCTCTTCAACACTGATTAGGGAAACTGAAATCACACGGCAGCACCTGCACTGCCCCTTATCTGTTAGGGGAGGTCCAGGATTATCGTGGCTCACGCTGAACTCCTGCTTGCACCAAATGTCCTGAAGAGGGAGAGCTGGAGCCTGTCCTCTGACCGTCCATCCCTCCAGATCCCCCCATGGCCCCCTCATTTACTGCACACCCCATTAGCACCTGGGCTTTGTGAGCAGATCACACAAGAAGCTCACACCTGACACTTGTAACAAACACATTCCTGCCAAACCACCCTCCAAGCACAGATCTATTTGCCAGGGAGGGATGAAATGACAGGAAAATTCACACAAATCATCATTTAGATCCATTTTGGCATCTGGTCTTTAAAAGCAGCATTTTTCTGTGCCACACCCCAGCTCATCATACATTGACATGGACCTTGGGGTTAGCCCATGAGATGTCAGGAGCCTCAACAGTGATACTGCATCAGCTGAATTGCAGCAGTAAATCTGCACCTGCAAAAGCAGATGGACACCCCCCCCAGCCTCACCATACAAACCACATCTTAGCTTGGAGAAGTTTAGAAAAGTTGACCCACTTGTTTTGGGGTTTTGGGGTTATTTTTTTTTTTCCTGCTATTACACTCAGAAAAAGGTACCAATCATCTCACTCAGTGAAAATGCTATCATTTTCATTACTGCTTTTACCTCTAATGAAGTACTCCAGAAGCTAAAGCCTCCACTAGAATAAAACCATTTTTTAAAAATTTTAAAAGGAAAAAAAGTGTTCACAGCTGCTGGAGCCCCGGGAGTTTCAATCCTGCACCCCTTTACCCCCAGAGCAGCCCCTATTTCTACATAGTACACATCCAGCTTGTGTTGGACTGGCCCGGAGGCTGAGCAGCCTTCCCTGACCCCTGAAATCAATCCTTCTAACCTCAAAAGCACAGAGAGAATGATTTTTTTCTCTATTTTTGTGATAGCTGTTTTCTCTAGCCAGGCATTCACAGCCCAGCTGCAATTAACCTCCTCTGCAGCATGGGAGTTTAACAGATATGAAACCCCAGCCAGGTCCTGCTTCTTGGCTCTAAACCCTGTTCTTCTACACCAGTGCTTTGCTCCAGCCCCCCAAAACAAACACTTTATTGTAGAAAATTCATAAGAGGGGGGAAAAGAAAGAGTGAAAAGTGCAGAAAATCTGGTGAAAGCACCAGAAATTAGTCTCAGCGTGGTGAGGTGGACAGGATGCAAGCTGGAAAAAAGAAGAGGGGCTGTTTCCCACTAGGATGAGTTCACAGGGGACATAACTGGGCTGGGGACAGGGATGGTTGTCTTTAATTTCAGAAAAAGAATAAAATTCCCCTGGAAATTGTGCAGCTTCGTAGTACAAATACACCAAAATTCAACTATTCCCCCCAGCACAGCCCAGCCATGAGCCAAACACTGGTGATTAGGAGCTGCTATTCTTCAGCAAGGTCACCAACAAATCTTGCTTGTGTGAACAGATAAGATCAACTTACACCCTTCTTTCCTCCCATTTTCTTCCCAGGACAGCAGCCCCAAACAATGTGGGGATGTTACAAACAGCAGCTGTCTCCTGCTGTCTCCTGCACGTTCACACACTGCTTTGATTTTTGTCAGAGCTTTGCTGCCAGACAAAGAATTCCCTCCTCCAAAATGTTTTCTTGTAGGAGAAACAGCCAGTCCTGAGAACAGCTTGGCCACTGGTAAACAGCTTCACTGAGTATAAACAGCAATTTTTGAAAAATTATATTTAATCTATATTCCAGTACACCATGCTTTTACATTTCATATATTTCTTGTGCTTTCTCAAAAGCTGCCGTAATTTCCTGGGGAGCCATCCCAGTGTAACACCCCCATATCCAAAGTTGTAATGATGGCAAAAGCCACCTCTGGGAAAAATTCTTGTCTTGGCCAGGAAGCCAGCAGTTGCTCCAGGTGACAGCAGCAGTGGGAAAAGAGGGATTTAACCTTTGCAGCAGCTGGGGATTTGGGCTCACCTCACAGACTTCACCAGAGGGAGGAAGGGAAAATTCACTTGCAGTGGCATTTCTCATACCAAGCACTCCCTGCCACCCCACCTCAATAAAAAGAAGTGTTTCACCTCATTCTAGGGAGGGCCCAATCTCAGGGTGATGTGAAACAAAAGGGGACAGATGAGCAGAAGGTGAGGACAGCAGAGGCAAGTGTTGCTGCAACCCACATCAAGGGCTCAGCTCTGAAAACAAGAGCTTAAAAGCACTGAAATGGGTTTGAGAACTCTAAAATTGCCTTCTCCTGCCAGGAAAGAGTTAAGGAGCAATTCAGCCCACCCTAAAGTTTAGCAGATGAGCCTTTTGTGGCAAGGGTTTTGCAGCTAGCAACCCGCTTCGAGCAGGAAATTAATTTAAACAGAAATGGGGAGAGGATGTGTTACAGCAGCACGGAAAAATCTGGTATAAAACAGACCAAAAGCTCACAGTGTACAAGATGCAATATTGTTTTTCCTATTCATCTGCCAGCTCAATCCTGGAAGAGGTTTCTCAGTGCCCCCATGTGAGATTTCCTTTTCTGGGGAGATGCTGAAGCATGGTAAGGACCACAAGTATGTGCATGAGAGGGACAGAAAGGAAAACTGAATCTCACTTGGCAGCCAAGTGGGCAGCAAATAAGTAAAAATAATTTCTATTTTTTCCCCAAACATGAAAATATTGAAGTCTGCTGACACCAGTTCATCTCCATAATTTCACCTCTTGTACTTGTCTTTGAATCCCAAACCCCAAGTGCTTCAAACCTCTTCCTCCCAGACATTTCAAAGTCATTCTGATACTTTATCATTTAAATATTTCTGCCTATGAGCTGCATGCTGTCACAGCTACCGAAGCAGCACTGCTCTGAGGTGGAAAGCCCCAGCAGAATTTCTTCATTTTTGTGGTTTTTCAGCCACAAATTTGTTTGAGGTTTCTTGCTCTTGATTTCAAAGCTTTCTGTGATGCTTCACATCTCTGCTTTATGTTGGGTTGGTCTGGTGTTCAGCATTTTTCAGAGAAAAACACCTGCTATAAATTCTGCTGAAGGAAACAAATTGATCAAGTTGCATCTTTTCCCTGTTTTGAATGCTTTTTTATTTCAACAGGGAGAAAACCAGCCAAAATTCATCCTTCCCTTCTTTTATCTTTAAGACCATGGTCCCATTTGTAAATTTTTGATAGGATAGAAGTAGATTAAAAGAAGAAGGAACAACTAGGTGGTGAAATATTAAGAAATCTGAAGAAATTAAAAAGCAGTGAGTTTTCTTGGTTTTATTTTTCTGAAGGGGATTTAAGGTGCCCTGTGAAGTGCTGGAGGAGAGCAAAGGGCGCTGCCCTGACGGACTCTTGGATTTGGGGCTCGGCGCAGAAGAAGCTGCCGGGCTGAGGCTCTTTAGCAGCTGCTGGTGAGAGATCTGCACAGAGAGGGGCAAGGACTTCCTGAGGTGAAGCCAGCCCTGCCACCAAGAGGTGACAGCGAGTGGAAAGGGGGATTTGTCACAAAACCCCTCTGTCACCGAGTCCGCCACCATGGCCCGGCCATGGCTCCATCTCTGCATCTGCCTCCAGATCCCAGGTAAGAGGGACACATCTCTTAGGGGTTGAGGGCACCTAAAATCCTGCTGGAGCCTCTCCTCCACCACACTCCAGCAGCTGGATGATGGAAGATTAAATATACCATCACAGTAGAGATCTACAGGGTATTGTTACCTATTTCAAATAGTTTTGGATCATTCTATAAATAACATGCTTTATGTTTTGGTCAGCCCTGAACTGGTCAGAAAGTGCTTGCTGTAGGTCCCCTCCAACTGAAATAGTCCATTCTATTCTGTGCTATTCTATTCCATTCCATTCTACTCTATTCTATATTCTATTCATATTTCCATACATAGTGGTAGAGACACCACAGAGTTTTTACTCCTCAGTGCAGATGGGCTGTAGGAAGCTGCTAATAGAGAAGTAAAAAAAGCTCCTTTCTCCACTACCTATGTAACACAAATATGGCAAACATCCCAAATTTTCTAAATCATCCAAAGACTGAGTATTTCCCAAGGGCCACAGCTGCAATGAAGTGTTGTAAAACCATTCTGCCTTACAGGTTCTGATATCCACTAGATTTGTGAGGTGGGGAACCCACTGAGAATACCTCAATAAATGGGAGTTTGCTTTGCCCCATGCAAAAGGAAAAGGGGTAATTTTTAAGTTGCTGCAGGCTGGTCTGGGCAAACACCATGATTCTCCATGGTCCCCCTGAATATTCACCAGGAAAGGGAACAGAGAGGTTTTGGGGTTGAAGGTATGACTGAGGATGAGTTTTCTTCTCTGTCTCCATCCCAGCTCACTCCTGGCTTGACCACTGGCACTGAGCTGAGGTCTTCCAGAATCTCTTCTTATCTTTTCTGATTTATATAGCAGTGTCTCCAACAGGTCAAGGATAAGTTTTTCATGGAGAGTTATGTTTCCCATACCCAGCAGAGCCAGACCTCAGGGCAGTCAAGGAGACCCTGAAGCCCCCATGTGCCGTGGCCACACACACTTCATCCCCTAAAAAACCACACAGGTGTTTGCCAGGACAAAATCTGAGAGAATTTAAACCTTAAATTTAATTCTTTCTTAATCTGAGAGAATTTAAACCTCTCTAAAGCCTTAAAATTATATATTTTAATAAAAAGAGACATTAATGCTATCACAGAGCCAGAGGATGTGGTGAAACGCTGCAGCTGCTGTGTAACACTGGAATATTGGCATTGCAATGTTAGTGCTCTGCAGCACTGGGGTCACTGGTGTGGGGACAGAGGAAGGCTCTGGAACCCTGTCAGTCACCAAAGCCCTCTCCTCTGCCTGTCCCATTGGGAACATGGGAGACATCAGGACCTTGGGACACATTAATGCCTTCAGATGTTCTTGGGTCGTCCCCATCCATCCCCACACCACAGGGCTGCATGAGGCTGAAAAAACTGCCCTAAGCAACTTCAGGATTTTGAAGAAAAAGGAACATTTTAAAGTAAAAAAAAAGACAAGAAACATGTATTTTTGAGCTTTTTGCACAGCTTCAAAACATGCCTGGGAAAGAGATGGGGGAAGCAGGAGTGTCCTTATCTCCAGAGAGCTGTTTTTCACTCGGGCTCAGAGTATCTGCAGCTTCACAGGACTGTTTGCTGAACAGCAAGGATCACAAGTTACCTGTTATCCTTTCCACAAGGACATATCCTCACTCTCACAGACACCCCTCACATCTGCCTGGGCCAAACAAGACTCAGATAATTTCCACCAAGCTGCAAAGCCCAAACAGGGAGATGTGATCCCAAACCAAAGCTTTGAACCCCACCGCTGCCCCTCACTCCCTCTCCTTCCCCATGTCTCAAAATTCCCTTGAAAAATATTATTGTCTGAAAACTAATATCAAAGTGGTTCATTTTGACATGTTTTGCATGTTTTTGGTCTCTTTTTCTGCTCCTGAAATGTTTGTGTTGTATCTGTTAGAAGAAAAATTTGGCGAATTAGTTAAGAGGCACTAAAATTTGTTGAAAAAGGAGTAAAATGTCTGAAAAATGAGAAAGGTAAGGAGGGCAGGAGAGGGGCATTCACAGGGGCAGGCAGGGATGCTCTTCCCTGTACATACAGCCCCCAGGAGACCCTCAAAACCATCCCTCCATCCCTCTCCCTGTCAGTGAGCCTCCTTCCTATAGGAATGTTTACAGAGAAAATGTGCTTGTATAATTTGGCTTGGCCAAAACAATAGCTGGGGAACCCAAAAAGGCCTCTGAGGGAATATGGGAGCATCCTGATAAAAATGCTCCTGTTTCTCACTCGTGTGACCCCCCTGGTCTATGTGTCTACTGTGATTTTATTGAACCCAGAAAGAAAATCTGTATTTTGCACGAAAGAAAAACAATGAGGTTAAAATAATAACTGTACATTTCTCTTTTTCCTTAGGTTTTTATACAACTCTACTATTAACCCAAACTCCAGGGCATATGCTAACCCAAACTAGCAATAAAACTGAAATCCTCTGTGACCTGAAGAAGGACCATACCGGGGTCTACTGGTACCGCTGGAGCCAGGAGAGGCAACAATTCCAGTTCTTGTTGTTCTCCAACACAATGGGCAAAGCCACATATGGCCAAAATGTGGAGAAGGGCAAGTTTAGTGTCCATGAGGCGGGGTCCCAGAGCTCCTACAGCCTGCACATCAGCGGCCTGCATCCCTCAGACAGCGGCATCTACTACTGCTCCATGTCCCAGTCCTCCCAGCTCCTCCTGGGCACTGGGACACAGCTCACAGTGGGTAAGCAGCACCCTTGGGCTTCCAAAATGTGCCACCAGTAGGCTGTGATGAGCCTGGGAAAGGGCTGATTCCTTTTGGTAGACTCTTCCCAATTTTGAATTGCAAGGCTGGGGCTCTGGGTTTTGTCTCTGAGACCGGATAAAGCAGAAAATACAGAAAATGGCTAAAATTTAGGTCAGCTTCATGTGATAGTTCTTTTGCCGTCAGCATTTGCTCTGCTGTGGGCATGCCTTGAGCACAGCATTGCTCCTGGTGCTCTAGGATTTCATTGGCAGGACCTGATATTGCCATGCCCTGTGTTTTTCTCATTCCCTGCTGTAGTCTGGATGAGAGGCTGCATGTGTGCCCTGCTCAGTTCACAGCTCCTTCCATCCCATAATTCTCCCTTACTCTCACTCCAAGTGACAAGAGCAGCATTGAGGCCAGAGAGCATCACCCCTGAAATCTCTGGGGTGGATCTGATGGCAGCTTTCAAGACCACCCCCTCAAAAAAAAAAAATACTGAAATGGATTTATTCCTCAAAGCCACAGCCCAGGGTCCCTGGGGAGATCCAAACAGGAATAACATTTTTCTGCAGGTGTCATGGGAGGAGAGAGGCTTTACAGACACCTGGGGCATACAGAAGCTCTTTTCAGCCCATTTTCCTTTTGACCACAGAGCAGTAGTTGATGCAGAAAAACGAATGTATTTGAAGTGGGATTCAGCCTCTATTTTTGCAGACTTTCAGGGAGACAAATAACTTATTTAACTAAGATACAAATAACTTATTTAAGCAAAATGCCACTTCTTGCTCTAAAGCGGACCCAGTGTCCCAGTTTTTCTGGGGTTTTTTTGCAAATACACTCTGTACCTTGAACTGGATGAGAAATCCCTTTTGGTTTCTTGCAAGCTCAGAGAAAAGCTGGTTTAAGATAAAGGAGAATTGTTTTTTAACAGCTGGGCACATATCTCTGTGCAAAGCATGAAAAACAGGCTTGAAATGCAGCTTGATCAAGGACACCAATTAAAAAGTAAACAGCAGCAGGTGCTCTGGGAAGACTCAGGCTTGGCTGGATATTTTCGTTTTTTCCTTTTAGTTCTCATGATAAAACAAGTTGTCTTTAAGTTTCTTTTCCCTAAGTCTATTATAATTTAAGGGAGAAGTCGTCCAGATAAATCCCAGAGCCCTGATGTTTCATCTTTTCATGTAAAAGAATGGTAGTTTCTGTAAGAATTTACAGGGAAAAAAAAGTTTTCAATCACCTAAAATTTTGAATAAATATGGTTTGAGCAGTCAGACATGCAGCTATTTAATGACATTACTGGAATATTTTCCTGGCCAACTTTACTCAGAAACAAGTGTGTTCCATTGTAGTTTAGACACACCATAATAAATCCTACCCTCATTTTATCAGGAAAAAAAATCAAGTGTTGAGCAAAGATTAGAGCAATGTGAATAAAGAAAAGATCCAGGGATCCCTTAAAGCATTCCAGTGCTGCTGAAATCTCCTGCTACCCATGACTTTGTGCAATTCTGGTGAGCTAATGCTTGGCAGCAAATGTCACTGAAGAAAATTGGGGGGTTTTCCCTGCATGAGACTTCTTTACCTGGTACATTACTTTATGAACACTTTTAAAAGCTCTTGGTAACTTCTGTGAGCCCCAAGAGGCTCAGGTCAGGTCAAGCTCACCCCTCTGAGTGAGGGGGTCACTGTTGGGGGCTGGTTCAAGGCACAAGGGGCTGGTTCAAAACAATAGCTGGGGAACCCAAGCTCTTGGCTGCTCTTGGAGATCTCTCTGCACCCTCTGCCACACTCAGCATCCTCCTTTTCTCCTTATCCCCAGTTGATGCTTTGCCTCCAAAGACCACACAGACACCAGTGTCCAAAACGCCTCTGCCACGGACAACCAAAAGGAAAGCTGCCAGCAGGGGAGGTATGGCTCTGTCTCAGCTCCTGGGAAAGGCTTTGCTGAGCTCCTGGGCTCCTCAGGGCTCAGCTGGGGTTTGTCCTGGGGTGGGGGCCACCACAGTGTCACCCTGCAGGAGTGGCTGTCTGGGTCCAGATGGACTCACTGCCCTGGATAGAGCTGAGTTCTGCCTCTGGGAGGGATTCCCTGGGACATCCACAGGTTTAGGGGTAGGATGGATTTCAGTTTAGGGTCTCAGGACCTCAGAGCTCAGTTCCCTGCAGTGCCTTTTTCACTGTGAGGGAGACTGAACACCAGAACAGGCTGCCCAGAGAGGTTATGGAGTCTCCCTCATCAAAAATATGCAAAAGCCACCTGGACACAAACCTGTGCCATGTGCCCTGGGATGATCCTGCTTGAGCAGGGAGGTTGGCCCAGGTGACCCACTGGGCTCTCTTCCACCTTTACCCATTCTGTGGTTCTGTGGGGCATCCTTCAAAGGTTGATGGTCACATCCTCACCACCCCTCTGCCTTGCTTTCCTCCCTTCTCCATCCCCAAAGCTGCTGGGGCAGGGTGGTGCCAGGTGCTGAGTGCTCTCCTCTCCCCAGGTGCCTGCAGTCCCCTGGTCTGGATCCCACTGGCTGCTGCTGTCCTGCTGCTCCTGCTGAGCCTGGTCCCCATCGCCTGCCGCCTGCACCGTGAGTTTCCTGAGGGGGCCAGGCCCTGGGACAGCCCAGGAGGGGATGGACAGCTGGGACAGGGGCACAGGACTGACGGACGCTGTCTCTTGTCTCTTCCCAGGTCTGCGGCGGAGGCTGCGGCTTCGCGTCCACAGGCAGTAATTCCCAATAAATCCCAGTAAATTCCCAGTAAATCCCAGTAAATCCCAGTAAATCCCAGTAAATCCCAGTAAATCCCACTGCCCTCCCTGCCTCAGCAGGCAGGGAGAAGCCACAGACCCTCCCCTGCAGGAGCCTGAGCACTGCCTGGACATGACCAGGAAGGACCTGGCAGGGGACAGACATGGGCTTGTACCACAGGAGAGACATTTCTTTCCTGCATGACTTCAACATTCTCCTGGACACAACAGCTGGCAAAAGGACCAAGCTGGATTCTGCAGCATCCTGAGCACTTCCCAAAGGACACTGAGCAGGACAAATGCCATGGCTGGCTCTGCACAGGGGGAAAGGGGCTGGTACCAAAGCGTCGCCACATTTCTCTTCGCAGAGAAAAGCAAGGCACAGTTCTTCCCAAGAATATTTCTGGGTTTCACATTCTCTGAACATCAGAGAAAGAAAACACAATTCTTATTTGCTGTGCCTGTGTTTGTGCAAAAGTAGAAGGCAATAAGGAGATTGTTTATCCAGAGTGATGGAGTTTTGTTTCCTTGGCCTATCAGGGCCAGGTGTGTGTGTTGGGACTGTGGGCTGACAGTCGCGAGATTCAGAGCAGTGTGTGCAGAGTTGAGTGCTTGGCAGATTCAGCTTAGATGTAATGTAATATAGTGCAATATAATATAGAATAAGATAGTATAATAAAGTAATTAATTAGCCTTCTGGTAAGATGGAGTCAGAAGCATCATTCTCTTCCCCCGTTGGGGGTGAAAATATCCACGATACCAAAGGGACTCAGATGGGCTGGAAAGCTGTGAAAAAGCTCCTTGGCTCTCCTCTGTGTCCATCTGTAGGACAGCACAAAGGTGCTTTTTTAGCTCCTGTTAATACTGATTGATAAAAATCTGGTAATGAACACTTTAAGGGTAACCAGCAGGGATGGGCCAGAGGCAACCTTAAAGATCCTGTGCAGGTTTATTCAATACCAAAAGTGAAAATATCACTCAGTTATTTTGTTCTACAGGCTGGCATCTTTTCATCCACACAGTTGTGTGGCAAGCAAGGAACCATGGCCTCCAGCCAGCAAAGAGTTAAAGCAGAGCAAAATCTCCAGGATGAGCAGATCTGGGAGGGTGTCTTCTCCCATGGGAGACTGCCAACAGCCAGGGGTGGGAGAGGAAAACCAGACAAAGCCATGCACACAAGGCCAAACACTTGGCACAGCCTGAAGGTCAACAGCACCTCTGAGAGCAAACAGAGGCCCCCAGGGGCTGGCCCTGAGCCCAGCATGGCCAGTGGGAACTGCCCTGAGGGATGCCTGGGTGTGCTGAGCCCCAGGTGATAACCCTGTGCCCTGAACCCTGAGTGACACCCCTGCATGCTGAGCACTGAGTGATGCCCATGGGTGCTGAGTTTTGAGTGATGCCAGAAGCAGGGAGGGTCTCCCCAGGGATGGCAACAAGGCTCAGCTGCTGCCCAGGGTGCCAAGGCAGAGCTGGGGCTGGAAATCTGGCATCCTGCTGGGCACAGGCAGCGAGCACTCGCTCCCAGGTGCACCCCCAGCCCCACATCTGCTCCCACACAGGCACCAGCCCCATGTCAGCTACTGGGAGGGCAAGGGGAAGGTGGTCCAGAGTCCCCAGGGCTGGGGCTAACACAGTCTTGGGATGAGCTTTTGGGTGAAAGCATCACAATGGCACAGCAGCACCACTCTGGCCTTCCCCTCCCTTCCCTCGCAGCTGCAGGTGCTGCTGCTTTCCTCTTTAATGCTGAATTTTCTGTAGAGCTTGGTCTCAAGCCCAGCTATTGGTGCTTCCCCTAAATGAAGCAGTGGATAAATAAGGCTGGCAGTGGGTCATGCTGAGCCAGCTTTCCCAGGCTGTGACACTCACCCCAGGCTCTCAGGCCACCCAGCTGATGGCTGTGGGGACACCAGCACCAGACCCCACCCCAGGTGCAGCAGGGAGGGGGACTCTGAGCATCTCTGACCCCCACACATCACAATTTATCCTCTGGGAGAGCTCAGATTAACTAAAACCATCACTTTCCTGCCCTGCAAGTAGTGCAAGAGCTTTGCCCCAGAAGCAGATGCTTTTTATGGCATGTACATTCTTATGCTGTAAGAAAACCCCTTTGAAACTTCTCATGAGCAAAGGTTAATTCCTTAAAAAAACCAGGGGCTTTCCCTCTGCCTGCAGCTGCCTTTGAAATCCCAGCTCCTTTTCTCACTCTTGAGGTGTCCTGACCTCAATGCCCACACCTTGCTCTGCTCTCCCACCTCCCATGGCCAAGCAGCAAACGCAGGCTGCAGAGCCCAACCCTCCTCTTCCTCAGGAAGGTGAGCAGCCTCGGGATAACCCTGCCCAGTCCACTCCTGCTCCTTCTTCCCCACACTCAGGACATCCTCACAGTGTCTGACCTTGACTGAAACCCCTCCCCAGGACAACACCTTCTTCTCTTGGTGGATTTTTTTTGATTTCAGTCACTTGTACCAACTCCAACAACACAAGCACAAGGGAGAGGGATTTACTCCTTGGCTCTCTGCTCACCCACAGCAAAAAACTTGCTTAATGTCTGAATTCCCCAATTAGTTTTCACTTTTCCTTTGTATTTAGGAGAAAACAAAACCAAAACAACAACAAAACCACCCCAAAAATAACAACCCAAAACCCACCCAGATTCTCCATCACCTGTGTGCAGTGAAAACAGGAGAGGACAGTGACAGCCAAAGATGTTGTCTGGCCTGTTGAAACACAGGTTTGGGCAGTTTACCAGTAGAAATTATGAAAACAATAACAGTAATTTCTATAATCATCAATAGAGTGCTTTAGACAGTAAAACTGGGAGAGATTTTAGCAGCAGGTTTCACAATTGTGAGAGTTGATAGATAAAAACAGATACTCATTTTGTAGACTTTTTTTCCCAGAGCATAAATAAGCACAAAACAGAAACACCAAAGGAAAGATGCTGAGAAAATTATCCCAGTTCCCTGCTATCCCAGTTCCTGCAGCTTCTTTGCTGAGAGCACAGTGATGATGCCAGCCAAGGGTCAGGGATGCCCTGTTCTGGTGTGGCACAAGGTTCCCAACTTGAAAATGAATGGGAAAGTGTTTCTGTGCATCTCTGTAAAATCAGGATCCCTGGATTCACAGAGGGACAGAGATACAGGTGACAGCATTGTCCATCACAGTGTCACTCATGCCACCATGTCCTGGCACATGAGGGCTCCTAATTTATTCCTTGACTCCTTCCAATGATGGATCAGCCTTCTCCTGTCTCCCACTGTCACCATCCTGCCTGCAGCAAGGAGCAGCCATACCTAGAAGGAAAAGTAACAGGATTTTATAGATATAAATCAAATATCTCGCTTCAAATGTAAATAAACCATTTCCTCTTAAATGACAAAAGGAGACACCACAAAATTTGGACAAAGGCAAAAGGACAAGGAGGGTTTTGCAGATGTATGGGTTCATGAACAAAACTTCACCTATGTTGTGCCCATCCCCACAAATCATTGGGAAAGCAATTGTAAAAGAGATCAAAAATTATATGTTGCAATAGTCTGGTTTATTATTACTATTATTTCTTTTATATTTTATAGTATATATTATATATTTGATATAGAACATCCTATAGAACAGATATAACATAAATATATGTTATATATATAACATATATATAACATATATATTGTTTTATATATATCTATATATAAATAAAATATAGAATATATAGACTATATACAACAAATATATAGAATTCATATTCTATATTCTAAAACTATAATCCAGTCATTCTCTCAATGAAAAGTGCAGAGCTTGAAAGCATTAAAATATCCAAAGGACATAGATACAGAGCATAAATACAGGTACTTCAGGCGTTGCAGTAAATAGTCTTCATGGTTTTGCTACAGTTCTGTAAATGCATTTTTAAAAATATGCCAGTCTTTACAGAATAGCTCAGTTGTTAATCTAATATTGGAAGTGCTCAATTTTTCTTTTTTTCTTTTAAACTGCTCAGTCATTTTTATGTGGATGGTCTGTGATTTTATGATGCAGAAAAGTAAATCAAATCAGGTGCAGTTGAAAACATTCAACTGAAAGAAAATTATTGACAGAAGAGTAAAGTTATCTCTGAGTTTAAAGCTCCTAACTTATAAAAAACAATTTTTCAGTTAGAAACTGCTGGGTAAGGCACAGTAATGGAGAAAGGCTGAAAAACCTCTATTAAATTATTCAACTTGAAATCTGAGCAAAAAAAATGAGATACTTTATCCATGGAGGCTGTTTAAATTCCTTCAGATTTATCCTCACCCAGAACAGCTCCATGCACTGCAGCTCTTTATTAAATATGTTGTCCTGGCAGGAGGAATGGATTAACAGCAGGGCTTCTAAGCTTTCAGGTCAGATCTGTTAAGTGGGAATTTCTAAATGTCTTTTTCTGTCACTGAATAAATCAGATGTGTCCCAGAAACTACAAGGAAATCCCCCCAAAAAAACCGTCTAGGAATAAAAGAACTACCTCCTGGTAGCATTAGTACTTTTTGCCCCTATTTCTCTGGACTTCATTAAGCCAAAAATACCAATGTGTTAAATTTTTGGCTCATATAAACAAGAAATTGGGGGTTTTAATATATTATTCTGATTATTGTTTAATATAATTTCTGGATATTAAAGTATATATAATTTGCTGAAATAACAAGTACTTGTGTATATCAATATACCTATAATGAGTGCACTCAGGGTGAGATCTGCAGCTTCTCTGGGATTATAAACAAATATTTGTTATTCCAGCATTCATTTAAGTGGAACACATATTAGACCAAGTAAAAAATAAATTCATATAAGTTCTGTGTTTTGCTCCTCCACTACCTTGCTATGAGAAAGGTTAATTTGACTTCATACACCAATGGTTCTTCCACATGAAGCAAAACTCACCCGTGCTTTAAATGTTTGCAAGATGACAGAAGCCTTTAACATTCCTCCCTTGGGCATTTGTGTTTTTCTACTAAAGTTCAACTTCTCATTTAGCCTTTAAGATGCACATGAGCATGAAAGGGAGCTGCATCACAATTTTAAGAGAGAATCATTATTGCTATTTACACTTTCTGATCTAGTTAATAAATGAAAACCAGATGTGAAACACTCCAAAAAATACCCCCAGTGATGACATCAAGCTCAGAATCTTTTCTCTGTCAGGTACAACAGATCTAAGTGTTGTTGCAACAGGGATCTCACATAGCAAAATTATTTAGTTCACTTAATATAAAACCCCCAAATCCCTAAGAGCTGAATGGCTCATCTGGAAGTCAATAAGTGAAGGAAACTTGTTCAGATGGCAAAGCCAGGGGTGTTTGTGAGGGTCCCCAGGACGAGGTGAGAGATGAGAATCTTCATGTTCTCAGAAGGCTGATATTATATTATATTATATTATATTATATTATATTATATTATATTATATTATATTATATTATATTATATTATATTATATTATATTATATTATATTATATTATATGCTAAAACTATGCTAAAGAGAAGGATACAGACAGAAGGCTTAACAAGAATGAATAATAAAAGCTTGTGACTGATTCCTCAGAGTCTGACACAGCTGGCTGTGATTGGTCATTAATTAAAAACAATTCACATGGAACCAATCAAACATACACCTGTTGGTAAACAATGTCCAAGCCACATTCCAAAGCAGCAAACACAGGAGAAGGAATCAGATAATTATTGTTTTCATTCTTTTCTGAGGCTTCTCAGTTTCTCAGGAGAAGAAATCCTCAGGAAGAGGATTTTTCAGAAAATATCACGGTGACAAAAGCCCTCTCCATGCTCTGCCAAAAGCTCCTTGGATTGGAGGGAGCTGTCAGGCACCCAGGTTGACACAGCTACCTCAAATTTTGTCTCCTTGGCCTTTTTTGGCCCCAGCAATGAGTCAGGGCTAAGTTTTGTCTTGCCCAGGACTGAGCCTCTCCATCAGGCAGAAAAAAACTCGATCCTGGAGAAATTTGGAGAAGTTTTGCAATACTGATTTTTTTTCCGAGGCCTTGAGCTTTGCTGGGAAACACCAAAAAACTCTGGAATTCCTTCTGCAGAGCATTGGGAGCAATGGATGCCTCCAAAGAAAAGCCAGGACAAGAGGAAATGGTCTGAAGTTGTGCCAGGGGAGTTTCAGATCAGATATTAGGAAAAATTTCTTCACTGAAAGAAGCGAAGGAATGTGGAAGAAGTGGTGGAGTCCCCATCCCTGGAGGGGTTTAAAAGACATGAAGATGTGGCACTTGGGGACATGCTTTAGTGGTGGCCTTGGCAGTGCTGGGTCAAGGGTTGGACTCAATGACCTTAAAGTTCTTCTCCAACCTAAACAATTCTGAGATTCTGTGCTGAGCCCCCAGGCTGTGCCAACCACCACGGGCACCCTGGCAGTGCCCAGAGGAGCCAGCCTGACCCTGCCCCAGCTGCAAACCACGCTGGCTTTGCTGCTTAGAGCATCCAGCCAGGAGGTCAGGCACCAAAATCTGGTGTGCAACCACCCTCCCTCCCCTCAGCAGGCACCAAAATCTGGTGTGCAACCACCCTCCCTCCCCTCAGGGCTCCACAGGCAGGAGGGCTGTGGCTTAGGAGACGTCTCTGTGCCCAGAGCTGGGTGTGTGATCTCACCCAGCACACATCCTGCTGTGCAGGCAGCATGACATGCAGCTCAAACCCTCCCTGCTGGGCTGTGGGCTGTGCAGGCAGCATGACATGCAGCACAAACCCTCCCTGCTGGGCTCTGCAGGCAGCATGACATGCAGCTCAAACCCTCCCTGCTGGGCAGCTGCCTCTGGGCACAGGCACAGCATTCTCAGAGGAGCTGCGTGCATGCTGCTCTTCCACATGGCAGCATCACACCTGAGTGCCACCAGAGCACAGAACCAGAGAATCATTTCAGTTGGAAATGACCTCCAAGATCATCAAGTCCAGCCTTTGGCCCAATGCCTCAATGCCAAAGTGCAATGTCTGCTTGTTTTTTGAGCACTACCATTGATGGTGATTCCACCCTGGGCAGCCTGTTCCTGTTCTTAGCCACTCCTTCAGTGAGGAAATTTTTCCTAATATCCAACTGAACCTCCCTTGGCTAAACCTGAGGCCAGCTCCCCTTGTCCTATCAATACCTGACCCCTCTTCAGGCACAGCAGGGATGAGATGCTGAGCTCTGGGGGCTCCTGGCTTACAGGCAGGGTCACAGAAGAACTGCTGCCATTCTTCAACAAAGCCCAAGTGCAATCATCCAGCACAAGCACGAGGTAAACTCACTGACTGATGCCTTAGGGAGAGGTGCTGGGCTGCACTGATGCCCAGCTCTGGAGTCTCAAAACATGATGCCTTAACATCAACACTGAATGCAAAATTCAAGCTAGGGTATTTCCTATCAGTCACTTAAAAAATTGACACAAAATATTCCTGGGGGCTGGGGTTGTATATTCCTGCCCTGAGCAATGAGCTGCAAATGACATTCCTGTTATTAAAATACATGTCTCAAGTCATCTGGATGCAGGAGGAAATGAGTCAGAGCAGTGGTGGAACAGCCATTACTGTAATTGATGCCTTTCCTCAGGTCCTTTCATTTTAATCTGACACCCATCACTGCCATAGCCAGGACAATTTTGATACAATTAAAAACATGGGTCACATCCCAATGTGCAGAGCCCAAGGTGACATCCCCAAGGAAATGCCAGGGGAAGGAAGATGCCTCTGTGCAAATTCTCCTGGTCTCCAAACCTGGGTCACTCCTTGCTTTCCTAAAGCTGGAACACAAACTGAGGTGTTTGCCCAGGGTCAAACATCTTTGCTGGCAATTATCCCTTTTCCAAGGGGGATAAATGTTCTCCTGTGAAAAACCACAGGATCTTTTGTTGGGATAAATGTCCTTGTGCAGGGTGAACAGCTAAGGAAGATTAAAGTGCCCAGCATTAAAGAATGAGATAATTGGAAAATTAATAGCATTTCAGAGGAAATGGATGTGGAGTTTTGTAACAAATGGCTTCCTTAAAATGACACATTGTAATGAGATCTCATATTTAGGAATATAAAAATGACAGGTTTGGTTCAAAGCAAAGATTCATGCAGACATGAATCCTGTATCCAACACTGGCTGTGAGCACATAGCTAAGTAATAATGACAAGAAAATCATATATGACACTCCCTTAATGTTCAGTCCATTTTTAATTAAATAGATTTCCTGAGCCTGTTGCTGTCTATTGAGTAACCCACAATGAGCCTCTCTCCCAGGCATTTGTCCAGGCTCTGCATCCACAGTGTCCTTTGTCAGGGACACCCAGGGGGGAGGATTTCTTTTGCTTTCAGCCTCATCCAACATCAGCTTCACCTGCTGCCCCTTACTTTCAGTATTGGAAAAGGCAGAGAATAATCAACCCCTCTCCACTCCTTTCCAGCCACTCCTTACCCTGGAGACCTTTAGTGTAAATCCATTTAAATCAGCTTTTCAGGGTAAAGAGCCCTCGCTTAACAAACAAAATCCATCCCAGACCTCTGATCCTACATTTTGTCCTGCTTTGAACCTTTTCTTGCTCTACTACTTCTTATTTGAGCCCCTTCTGTGAGATGAGGGGTGAGAAGAGCCCACAGCACTCAGGATTTATGCAGTGCATTGGACCATGCCTTGGCTGTGGTCCATTGGACCACACAATGGCAAAGCTGTGTTCTCTGGTTTATATCTAATTTCCTTCCTACCTGCTGACATCCAATTTGCTTTTCCTGCTGGGAAAAGAGTTGATATTCCCATGGTAGTACCTGTCTTAACCCAAATTTTATAGCCAAGTCTGGGCTGGTTTTCCTTTCATGCAACACTTCATAGCCACCTACTCCAAATTTCACCTTCCCCTGTATTGCCCACTCTCTATAAAATCCTTCTGCAGTTCTGTATTTGCAACACATAAATGAAAATAAATTAATGTGCATAAAATAAAGTTTGCAGGATTTGTTTAGATGTGATTTGCCACTTGTCCTCTGAGTCCAACACTCACAAACAGGGAGTGCAGTGGTGCCTGCAGGAGAACAGGCATGGGAAGAGCAATCACACTCCTCTTGCAGTGCTGGTGGGGACCAGGCTGTTAAATGTGAACTCAACACCAAATCTAGTTTGTTTTGTTGATGGCAGGAGAGCATTAAACCAGCTGCTGCTTTTTGATGCCACCATCCCTCCCACCCTGCCCCTTTTGAACAGGGTGTTTTGGCTTAGGGCTGCATCTTACAGGTCTGAATCAACAGAGGGGGTTGGGGTTTTTTCAAATAAATGCAAAATTTAGAAGAAATAAGCTGTACAAGCCAGCAAACACCATTCATAGGACCACAAAATGGATGAAGCAAGTTGTCTCCAGCAAGCCATGGGTTTCCATCCTGCCAGCTCTGCCAGCAGGAGAGGTGGAGAACAGAAGTGGGAACATTTCTTCCATTTCCATTAGCTGTGGAAATTAATTCCCTCTCAAAGACTTTAACAGTAAAGATGCACAGCAATACCCTGCCTGGGGAAGTCCTGCACCACACAGATGGACCCAGAAACTCCCTGAGGGATCTCCACCAGGATTTCCTGCCCAGGGTGGTTGGGGAAGAAGGCCAGTGTGCAGCAAAGGAGACCAGACACGGCAGGACTCTGGATTGGTGACAGAAGACATCAGCTCTGGAGATTGCACCAAGGCTGTGAGAGCCTGGAAGGGAGCTGAACTCAGAGGACAACAATCAAACAGTGCCTGGAACCCAACAGAAACCTGATTGTGAGAATTGGAAATGAGATAACCAGACCAGTTCACCTACTTGAACAGCTCAGACAAAAAAAAATATATGTTGGAGCCAAGCAGGAAATTTACCTTAAGTCTATACAGAGTTAGAAGAACATAAAGTTCTTTTTTAATTCTAGTTTGAATCTGTGGTATTTAGATTAAAGAGGCAGAAAAGCAGCCTGTCCACTGTTAACTGGAGCTGGGGCACTGGCACATTGTCACCAGCCCCCAAAAGATACCACCACAAATTGCTGATGTACTGAGCAAGAGAGGAAGTTTCCCACAAGGAAAACTCACAACACATCCAGGTCTCCTATCAAACTTTCATCTGAGGTACCAACAAGCCTGGAGATTGTGGAGAGTTTCCACCCTATGGTCAGTTAAAGGCTGCACCAAGGAGAGGTGAGAGCACAGGAGGGTTTGTGGTTTGCATTCTGGATTTTAAGGTAAGTGACGTGCACACAGAGCACCCGGAGCAGTGGGCAGTACTGGCCACCAAATTGGAAACACTGGCTGCAGTGGAAAAACAGTGTGAGTGCCTGGTTGGTGGCTGTTGCACTTGACATTCTGCAAAGCCCTTTGAGTGCTGCAGCTTTGCAAAGAAAAGGGGGGCAGCAAGGGGCTCACAAACCACAGCTTCACACCGGAAAAGCTGCGTGCTACAGCCTCAACAGGGTCTTTTTCCCTCTGTTCGAAAAACAATGCTGGTAATTTGCCACTAAATTTTGAGGTCTTCATTGAAACTTTCCATTCTTGGTTGTGAAAAGGGAATGGAAAATTTTAATGCCATCCTCCAGGGGTTAGGAACAGGAAGAGTGAGTGGTGCTGTGGCAAAGCCTGGTGCCACCCCTCAGCTGGCACCACTGACCCCTCACAGGGATCCACCAGCACCTGCTCATCCTCAGGAATGTGGCATCACTGCCTGGCAATGGGATGTCCTTCTGGAGCACTAGGAGACTCCATGGGCAGCAGAACCATGGGCACAGTCATTTTGGTGCTCCTTTGGTGTTCACCAGTCATGGCATGACTCCCATGTCCCCAGAGGAGCTCCAGCCTCTCAATACTGGGACACATCCAGGCCATGTCTGCTATGGCTGACACTGAGAAACCAAAGAGGTTCTTACCTCATGAAAAAGCCCCTGAGAGCTTTCCACAATTGAGAAATCAAACATATCCAAGCATGGTTCTCCAGCTCTGGTGCCTCAGCTCCCTCTCCTTTCCCATTCCTTCTCTGTCAAATGGATGTAAGAAAGCAGAGAAAATGAATTCTAAATTCACCTCCTGCTAAGCCCTGATCAAAACCAGGTGAATCCTTGTTACTCTTCTCATCCCTGCATGATTTTGTCTCTTGTCTCCTTGCTCCTGTCTTCCACTAATTATTTGACATTAATTAAATAGAGACCTAGGCTGGCCCTAGTATATAAATATAAACCTCAGTCATAAGCAACTTAGGTTGGAGTGCAAAATAATCAGAGTCCTGTAACCTTAGCTGAGAGTAAAATAAAACTTACATGTAGGTTTGGGAAAAAAAAGAAATTACTTCTACTTTCTAATCAACCTGTCTGGTCTCCTGACTTCTCTTACATGATGCTTTGCAGAAGTACTGGTTGAGTATTTTTTCTTTTTCCTTAGTCATATCATACCAGTGATATGATACAACAGAAATTACTAACTAAATTACTAATAAAACAATGCTGGTGTTCATTGATTTGGCTTAGGTCCTCAGTCAAACAATGACAGGCTATTCTAAAATCCTGTATAGAGGACAAATAGGCAAACCAGAACATAAAAAAAATCAAGGAGATTCTCTAATTAATCTGATTCCCCACCTTCTCCACCCAGTTTTAGAGTTGGTCATCACTATCAAACTTACATTAATGAATCTAAATTATTTATACAAGTGTTGATTTTAAATCTGAGCATTTTCCTAGAGGTCCTGTTTGTGTTCTGGAGCTTTTCCTAATCAAATGATTGTCACTGCAACTTTATTTTTTGTTCTTTGTCGCTATGCCAAATAGAAATAGCTTCATACTATGCAAAACCTTATCACAAAAATCGATATAAAAGAAATGTGTGCCAGCCCTCCTTCAGCCATATCTCCCAGCTGAGTATAAGGTTTTGCCTTGCCTTTGTAGGATATATTCATTAGCAGGGGAAAAGGTGGCCTTGCCTGGAAATCAGCTCAGTCTGTGAGCAAAGAGGACCAAGATCAAGGACACCTCCACACAGAGGAGAGGAATATCTGGGCACCACTTTGGTACCCTGGGCTGATTCATAGAAAATTTACTGTTTGTCAGAGACAAGAAAGAAATGAGATATCCCTGTTAAGAAAGGCAGTAGCCCTTCCTGGATGAGCCTTTAGATGCACAGGTTCTCTCAGCACATCCACCTCACATCCCTGAGGACATGCACTGCGTGCTCACTCTGCAGCAGAGTGAGAACCTAGAACTGATGAAATTTTTGTCCCATCCTCATTGGCCAGCACATTCATTTCCATTTTACTTTTATTTGCTTTATTTAAGGTAGACATCACAAGTCTCCCAGCCTAACAAAAGCATAAACTTCACATATTTCAGCAGGCCTAACATGAGCTTTCTTCACTCACCAACATGCATTGAAGACCAGAGAAATAAACCCAGTTCCTAAACTGTTTTCAGTGATTCAGCTCTGAGCCCCAACAGAAATGGCATCAAACCCAGCAGCACCTACTTTCTGACAGATCCAGGGAAAAGGGGCTTTCTTTGCAGAGGGGTAGTGGAAAAAAAAATAAAATCAACAGGAAAGCCAGGAAGAAAGAAAGAAATCAGACACCATCCCAGCCCCTCACAGGCTGGTGAAGCTGTTGTTACTGTGTGTTTTTAAAGCTCAAAGAAGCATCACCCATCCCTACGTGCCAGTGGTCACCTGGAGGCAGCAGCAAGGGCCATTGGGGCACACAAGGGGATATTTTTGGCAGAGAGGAAACACTTGTGGTGAGAGAGCCACGGGTTGGTAAAACAAACAAAAAGCAAAGCACACGCTGGACATTGGGTTCTCACACGAAGTTTCTGCTCACAGACCACCTCCCCTGCACGATGAGATTTGCAATTGCAAAGAAGAATTAAACAAAGAAGAATTGCAAAGAGAACAATCAAGCACCTGAAGGCCCCAGCTGTGTGCCAGCAGCACGTGTGCTTGGAGATAAATGATCTGTGTCTCTATGCCATGAAACACCTGTGTCCCACTTGCCAGGTAACAAAATAGTCTGGGCTCTGCCACCCACATGAGACCCCTTGAGTGTGCTAAGGAGAAGGAGGCAGAACCCCTGCCAAGAAAAGCAAAGTGCAGCCTGCACCAAAAGCAAGGGACTCATCCATAACCTTCTGCAGAGCTGGAGCTGCTGTGGGTCCCCAGGGGGCTGGGGAGAGCAGGCTGTGGTGGCTGATCCTACCTCAGCCATGAGCAGCATCGCTGGATCTCTAGGGAAGGCATCCAGGAAAAAGCCTTGAGGCACCATTAAGAGCTGATAAGGATATAGAAACTCTGGACAAGAAATTAATTTCTTCAGGAATCTTTTTTGTCCTCGTTATGCCGCAGATGCTGAGCATCACCTCCCTACCCAAGAGGGTCCTGGTGACATCACATCCTCCCCAAAGAGTCACAGAACCTCCCAAGCCAAGAGAGAAAAACCATCTCAGCTGCTCTGCACCAGCCCTAAGCACAGGCACCACAGGAGAAGATGGACACATCTCCTGCCCTGCTCCTGCTGCTCACCCTGGGATTCTGTGAGTAGGGACACGGGACTGTGCAGCCCCTTCACTGGGAGGGACAAGGAAAACCTTTCTATTGAATCCAAGACATTGGGGTAAATAACTAAAGGGGTAAAAAGCAAACCAAAACTGCTGACCTTGAGGTGTGCTCGGTGAGTTTGGAAGGAAGGGTGGCATCACCTCAGCCAGCAAAGGGCAGCCAGAGGGGCGGCTGCAGCACCACCTGCACTGGGAAGGGAGATTGATCCAATGAGTGCTTCCAGAGGGGAGGGAGAAGGGTGGGAAAAAAGAGGCCTTGCAAGAAGTGTAAATGGAGTCACTTCAGAGAAGCTGGGAAGGTGTAATGTCCCTGAGAAGACACTGGAAGGGCAGCACCCATCTCTCAAGCCCGGCTGGCTGATTGCTGAGCACCCTCCATGCACCATCCCAGCAAGGACTCCAAGAAAACCTTCACATCCTCCAGACACTGAGGGCTTCCCTTTCCATTTCTACTCCCACCCCATGGACAGGGAGGGAGGGTGGGTTCCTCAGAGAAGCCTTTGACTCTTCCCAAGTGGTTCCAGCAAGGATTTCTCTCCTGCAGGCTGCCCTGGGATCTATGGCCAGTCACTTCAGATCAAGCTCAGGTCTCCCAAGGACATCAGCCAGCTCCAGGTGGGACAGAAGCTGGAGCTGGAGTGTCACACTGACGGGAACCATGGGGCATCCTGGATCCGCCAGGACAGCAGTGGGAGCCTTCACTTCATTGTCTTCATCAGCTCCATGTCTCGGGCCACGTTTCAAGGGGGTCAGAAAACATCCACTCGCTTTGAGGCGAGCAAAGACAGCTCGATCCATCGGCTGGCAGTGAAATCTTTCACACCACAGGACCAGGGGAGCTATTTCTGCGTGATGAATCTCAACCAAATGCTGCACTTCAGCCCTGGCCAGCGTGCCTTCCTCCCAGGTCAGCAACACCTTCCCCCAGCCTCACCCAGCCCTGCCAAAATGCCCAGCACCTCCTGCCCGTGCCCTTTGGAACCAGACATCCCTCCCCAGACCCCATGTCCCTGCTGGCTTGCCCAGGCCATCCTGTGAGCAACCCACTGCTCCTCCTGCCAGAGCCTCCCTGCTTCCCACCTCTCCTCCTGGCACAGCTCCTGCCCAAAAGCAAACATGATTGGGCAGACCCAACATCATCTCCCCATGCCCACTTCCCCACCCCACCCACGGCTCTGAAGGGAGAGCATTAAAGCCAAGTCCAGCACCACCTCCTCCTTCCTCAGCACACACACAGCTCCCAAAAGTACCACCAGGCTCAGGGGGCTCAGGCTTTGTGGGGATGGTGTCAGAAAGTGAGAAACAAGCAGGCTGCAGCCCTCTCTTGGCTCTTGGGAGACCCTCCTTGGGGGAGTGCCCCTCCAGGATGGGCTCTGTGAAGTTCTCCTGGAGCTGAACTCAGGAGCACCTGTGCCCTGGCAGGGGTAAGAGAGCAGAAAGGCAGGAGAGATCTGTTTTATTGTATTTCCCTACATGCTGAGTTCATCCATTTCACTTACAGTCACCACTACAGTGGCACCCAGCACTCCAGGACCCACCACCCAGAGGGGCACCACTGAGGAGCCCAACCTCACAATTGCAGATCCAGGTAACCTGAATGCAGGGAGGGAGAGGGAAGGGCTAGACTCTGGTCCACTGATACCAAGGGGGATCCTGCAGATATTTTGGGATTGGGAGGGAGAGAGAAGATCCACACAGCTTCTTTATGGATTAAATTCCAGTGTTTCATTCAACCTAAGAATATCTAAATATGCTGTAAAAAGTTTGAGCATGTCTGGGCACACCAGGGATATGGGGAGGGAGGGGAGAGCCTTGGGGGCTGGGGCTGCTTTTAGTCTCAGCAGGAAACAGGGGAAAAGTTTTGCCCACGTCTCCTCCCTCGAGTCCTCAGGAAAACGCTGACACCAGAACTGTCTTGGGCACTTGGTGGACATTCCATCTTCTCTCTTCCTGCAGAGGGAAGAATACGGGGAGATCTGAATTTCTTCTGCCACATCTTCATCTGGGGGCCCTTGGCAGGTGCCTGCCTCCTGCTCTTCATTGCCCTGGTGATCACCATCGTGCTGTGCCAACGTAAGGCTCCCCACAACCCTCTCCAGATCCATCTCTGTTCTGAGCCCACAGCCCTGCACTCAGGGACATGGATGTTCTGGCAGTCTTGGGAGGTAGCTGCTAATCAGAGCACAGCCAATGCAAGACAAGGACCACTGCTAAAATCAGTGCCTGTATTTTAATCCTCATCACTAGGGTTAGGATGAGAAAGAATTATCAACTTAGAATCACACAGTCAGGAAATTATTTATGTTGGAAAAGAGTTTCAAGGAAGAAAAATAGATTAGAAAGAGACAGTACTTACTCTACCAACTGTCTGGGCTCATAAATGGGTGTGTCACGGGTTAAAGCCCCAGAGCCTGAAACATTCTGACCTAACAGAGTAAATCTGCTCCAGCAGATGATGAGAGTGGCATCTCAACTGGAACCAGATGAGAAACTTCATCACAATATGATCAGTGAAAAGCCCTCAGCTGCAGGTAATTTCTGCAGCAATTGCCAAGCCCTTTAGGATGGATTTTTACTTTAGTCTAAAATTAATGGCTGGGCCATATTTAAATAATTAAATAATTAAATTCAATAATTAATTTATTTAGCTTAATCTACCCCAAAGTAACAACATAGAGGCTGGAATGGA
Organism: Agelaius phoeniceus; assembly: GCF_051311805.1. Classification (NCBI taxonomy): domain Eukaryota; kingdom Metazoa; phylum Chordata; class Aves; order Passeriformes; family Icteridae; genus Agelaius; species Agelaius phoeniceus. The sequence goes on along the minus strand of NC_135268.1, from coordinate 68,865,874 downwards.
GGAGAGCATCATTACCTTGGGTGCAAGTGACATGGCATCATTGCCACTCACCTGCTGCAGAAATTATTGCTGCTGAGGGATTTTCAGCAATGCCCCAAAGTCACTGGAGCCAGAAAACAGAAATAATTCACCCTCAGTGTTCCCCGGCCGATTCTGCTGCTGCTACTCACCTCAAAGATTAATTCATGAAAATATTAAACTGGATTACTGGGGTAACACGAGCTGCAGCACCACTCCCTGGCATGGATTTCCTCAAGAAGAGGCTTGGTTTATCTGTTATTAAAGATATCAGCTGCAGGGGAGCACCAGCCCTACCTCACTGGAGTGTTTCTTTCCTGAGCTGTCACTTGGCACCTTTGAACTAAAACATTTTCTCTCTTTTCTTAGAAACCAGAAGACGAAGATGCAGGTGTAAGAGGTGAGTGACAGGCACTGGCATTTTCCTCTTCAACTTGGCAACATCTCACCCTCAAGAGATAAAGGAGGCAGGTGCCAAAAAGCAACCTAAAAATTCTTCATCTGATAGAGGATGGTTGGGAGGAGCCTGAGCAATGACTTAAGGGCAAAAACGGAACAGAAGGTTCTCCCGTTCTCTATTTTTGGTTTTGTTTGGGGTTTTTTTTATCTATTTGGGCTTTTTCTTTGGTTTTACAACTATTAAGTCATTCAAATCATTGAGCTCTGACCCAGCAGCAGATACAAAACAGAAGGACAGGAGGTGTTTGTGGCAGCCCAAAAGCTTTGTGCATCTCCCAGTGCTCATAACCAACCACATTTCTGTGCTTCCAATGCACCATTCCCAACTCGAGCTTGGGGGTGACCATATTCCACCCCTTCCCCTCCCCAAACCATCACTGCCTATTCAGATGTGCCCATGGTTCACATGTAAGTTCCTGCACCCCAGATCCCCCTCTGCACCGTGCTGCACCAGCAGCACCAGGGTTTCTGTGCCTCTGTGTCCCCCCAGGCACTGAGGAGCAGCAGCAGAGGGGCTGCTGCAGCCTCACAGGACCCTCCTGAGAAACACCAGTGCAGACAGGGATGGATTGAGGGATATCCCAGTTCCTAGGGCACACAGGAACCTTTTCCTTATGCTTTCCCTCCTGCCTCCTCAGCTCAGCCTGGGTGACCAGGAAAACACAATCAGAATGAGAACTGCAGTGTCCTGGGGTTTGGGAGAGGAAATGCTTTTTCCCCACACATATTTTGCTTCTGCAAATCGACCTCCCTGCATCTGGTTTGTCACTCCTCCTGCTCTGAATGAAAGCACTTCTGCAGGCTTTGTGCACCCTGGGGCTTGTGGCAAGAGAGACACCAAGAAATCCCCACTACTGCCCAAAGGCAAGCAGGGCTGGGCTAGTGCTTGGAACAGCTGGGATGCCAAGAAACTTTGGAACAGCATTTTCCCACCTCTGGAGCCTCATTCTTTGCCAATCAAAGCATCTTTTAAACCAGATAAATTCCTGTTCCTTGTTATACGTCCATAGGTTTTTTAGTACAAGAGGTAATTGCCATTTAGTTCCCCAAATTAAAATACAGTCCCACCCCAACATTAGTAGGTAATGGATCCCTACAAATTTATTTTTCTTTCAAAGGCAGGTTGCATTTTTTAAGCTGTCTGTAAAATGAACAGACTGTCACTTTCACAGAGGATATTTATCACACCCAGAGCTTTCCTGATCCTCGTCTGCCTTTCCAGGGGAGAAATGATAAGGAAGAGCTCTTTGTGCAGCCTTGTTTAGGAGAATGTTTGCATTTTTCACTTATCTCAACCCCTGTTGCCAGCTCTGTGCAAGGATGTTCTGTCTCTGTGGGGAGAAAAACACCCTGCAGAGCTCTCCCACTTTGCCCTGATGCAGTGGGGCCTCAGGAAATCATGGTTCTCCTTCAGCAGCCCCTCAGCTTGACAGAGCTCTGGTTTTAGCTATTGTACCACATTTCAGGTTTGATTTAGAGAGGAAATTCCTGCTGCTCTGAGCAGCTCCTGCTCAGTGAAAGGAAGCTCTGTGGAAGGTAGCAGTGCAATTCACTCCCTTACAAAGCTCCCCAGGATCTGGCCTGCCATCCTTGCTGCCAGCACAAGGATTCATTTTCCACCACCAATTAATCTTCCCTGAAAAGGGGTGCCAAACCCCCAACTCATTAGATCAGCATAAACCTCTCAGTTGATGGAAAGCTGTCATTTTTTATCATTTTGGATGCATATTGGCTGTCTGGAAAGCCTCCTTTCAAACTTCTCTGCAGGCAACACGTTCCAACAAGAAAAAATCTCTCTGCAATTATAACACCCTGTCTAACTCAAAAAAAACCACAAACCCTTAGCTCTTCCTTCTTCATTCTTTTCTAAATGTAGAGAAAGGCTTAATGAGAGGACAGGAGTGTGCAGAAGTCAGAGGTAAATTTATAAAGCCCACTTTATTTATTAATTAATATAAGAATTGACCATCAGTGTGTCTTGAGAATACCCTCCTGTTATCTGTCACTGCTTGAAATGGAGACAGACCTTTCACTTGCACAAGGAGGATCTAGGAACACTTTGCAGCTTCCTCTTGGAGGTCCCTGACTGCAGCCCAAGGCTAAAGGAGCCTTTAGCCTGAATTGTCTTCTTGCTCCTCTCCCATCTGAGTAAACCAAACCCTCTTCTCTCTCCAGACCTGCAAACGGGAAGCCCCCCACGAAACCCAGGACACCAAACTAGCACAGATCAGCATCTGCTCCTCCTGGCTGCTGGATCTTCTCCTGGGAGCTGTCAGCACAGAAATCCATCTCCTACCTTATCCACAAGGCCATAGCACCTCAGTCACTCTGCCCTGGCAGGCTTGAGGAGATGACAGGGAGCACAGACACACGGACAAGGAGCAGGAGTTCCTGTGAGCTGCAGGGTGAGCACAGCTCCTCCCAAACCCTGAGCTCCTCCAGGCAATGCCAGGGGTCAAGCACAGCTCCTTCCAAACCCTGAGCTCCTCCAGGCAATGCCAGGGGTCAAGCACAGCTCCTTCCAAACCCTGCGCTTCCCTGGGCAATGCCAGGGGTCAAGCACAGCTCCTTCCAAACCCTGAGCTCCTCCAGGCAATGCCAGGGGTCAAGCACAGCTCCTTCCAAACCCTGAGCTCCTCCAGGCAATGCCAGGGGTCAAGCACAGCTCCTTCCAAACCCTGAGCTCCTCCAGGCAATGCCAGGGGTCAAGCACAGCTCCTTCCAGACCCTGAGCTCTTCCAGGCAATGCCAGGGGCCAAAAGCCACCTCTGCTCCCAGGGACAGGGTTCAGGCACTAGAGCCAGGCCAATCCTGGTGCTGACACACCTCAGTGAGAAGCTGGTGAGAAATAAGGGCATGAGCTGGACCTTTGCTCAAGGCTCTGTGTGATTTCCTCCCAAAATGCAGCCAGAGGTGGCATTTGCTACACAAAGCCTTAGAAATAATTATCCTCACTCAACACATCTTCTGGTTGTGGTGCCTCTCTCCTAGGGCTTTTGTTGTTTCAGGTAATGGGATACAAGACTGCTTTGAGAAGCTAAATATGGATTCATTGCCTTACTTTTGAGGTTTTTACAGTCCTGGGGGCTAAGTTTCACTGCTCCCCTCACACTTGTTCTGCTGCTACCCCTGATTCTCCTATTTCTGCAGGAGTTTGGCCTAAGTAAGGAAAGTGGGATTTGCTTTCTTTCTGAGGGAAATGCCTGAGTGATTAAAAAAATTGTTTTGGTTAAGCAGGATGTTTAACATGTTGATATTTTGGGGACATGTTATGGACTACTGTAAGTTCTGTTTTTTCAGATCTGTATTTCATGTAAATATTTCCTTAGTATGCTTGCAATTTAAGAACTGACACATAAAATAAAATTATTCTAGTCATATTCATGACCATTATTTCTTTCTTTCTTTCTTCAATTCCTAGTCTCAGAAAAGCTAAAATCCTTCAGGAAGATAATAAACAAGGGGTTGAAAAAGTCTTGGCTAAGGGAAAAGCCAGTGATTAATACACCATCCTGAGCATTAGGGTGCAGACTTCAGCTTCCAGCTTACCACAGCCTAAAATCATCTAAAGGTGTCTTCCCAGGGATTTGCTGATGGGCCCAGTAACACTCCCACATCCCAGGAAAATGCCAAGAAGGTGTCTGAGATAAAGAGTCTGCGGGTACTCTGGAATTCTTGTCACGGGGCTGATAAAAACCTGGACAAAAAAGGAGTGGAAGAAACCCTTTGATAGTCTCCTCCTCTGTAAACAAGATGGGAAAGAGAGAATATCAAAGAAAAACAAAGTTCTTCCAAACTTACTTGTTTGTAAGGATAAAAAAAAAGAAAAAAATGAGGATTAGATAAGTGTATCTAAACAATAGCAAGCAAATACTGAATGGCAATTCCACAGAACTACACACACTATGAAAATAAAAATAAAGGAAAAGCCCCAACATTGAGGCTATGAGATCAATTTAATTATTGGGTGGTTTCTTATTGAATTAGTGTGAGCTAAAAATTTTCTCTTAAAAAGTTATAACTCCAAGTGTTTCTGCCAAAAAGCTATAGGTCTTTCCTCATGTTCTCTTTTCCACTTTTTCACATTACACATCACACCACATTCCTGCAGCCCAGGCAGAAGGGCAGTGAGCTCCTGCTGTGCTACTGACTCCCACATCCAAATCCTCTTCCAATAGATGAAGGAATAGTAGCAGGATCTGTTTGCTCTGGGAATTGTTATTTGATTCAGAGAGGTTGTTTGTTGTTTCAGAACACACCTGATCACCTTCAAGCCCAGTGCCAAACTCAGGAGGCTCTGGGATGGCTCAGCACGTCTGCACGCTGATCCTCCAACCCACACTCTGCAGGGCACAGCTCACACAGCCCCAGTGACCCTCACACATGCCAGCAGCAGCTTTCTCCATTCATTAACACACTTTGATGCCCAGTGACATAACCACAGCTCCCAAACCATTTTCCATAACTCAGCTGTCGGTAGCAGCACAAAGAGCGGCGCCCATTTTCTGACAGAGCCAGGAATCAAGAGGCTTCTTGGCAAAGGGTTGGCAAAAAAAAAAAAAGAAATTAAACAAAAAACCTTACACAGAAAGATAATCAACAGGAAAGCCTGTGTGTGCAAAGCTCCAGGAAATGTCAGCCACTGCCCTGTGCCAGTGGTCACCCAGAGGCAGCAGCAAGGGCCACTGGAGCACACAGAGGGCTTGGGGCAGGATGGAAGGAACCCGTGGTGAGACAAAGGAACCACAAGCAGACAAAACAAAGAAGAAGCAAGTAACAAATTCTGGACTAGAAACTAATTTCTTCAGAAATTCTTTTTTTCCTCAATGTTTTGTCACAGAGGCCAAGCATTGTCACTTTACCCAAGAGGGTCCTGATGACATCACATCCCCCCAAAGAGCAGCACAGCCTCCCAAGCCAAGTGACAAAGTGACAAAGTTCATCTCAGCTGTGCTGCACTGTCCCCAAGGACAGACACTCCAGGAGAAGATGCCTGGGTCATCTCATGCTCTGAGTATCAGCCCCAAGAGCAACTGCATCAAACTCAGCAGCACTTGGCTTCTGACAGATGAGGAAAAACAGAGCTTCTTTGCAAAGGTGTAATAAAAAAACCCCTCACACAGAAAAGCAATTAACAGGAAAGTTCAATCAAACACTAGCCCAGCCCCTTGCACTCTGGTGAAATGATTCTTTCTATGCATGCAAAGGTCCAGGAAGCATCACCCATCCCCATGTGCAAGTGGTCACCTGGAGGCAGCAGCAAGAGCCCTCTCTGGTGAACCATAAAAGGGTTTTTTTGAAGAGCAGAAGACCCTGTGGTTAAAGAAGAGAACCACGAGTTTGAAAAACAAAGAAAAGGCAAAACACTCACTTGTGCAAGGGGCAATCTCAACAGGTTCCAGTTCCAAAACCAACTACCTTTCATGAAAAGGCTTTTGCCGAGCAACAGCAAAGAACTGAACAAAGAAGTGCAACAAGAACAACAGAGAAGTACCATCAGTGTGCCAGAAACCCGTGCTTGGAGATAAACAATACACATGGATCTACACCAGGAACATCTGAGTGACTGCAGGCTCTGCCGTGCACACGGGACTCCATGAATGTGCTCAAGAGAAGGAGGCAGAATCCCCACCAAGAAAAGCGTTCTAGGGTCTGCACCAAAGCATGGGGCAGTTCTGTGTCGTCTGCACAGAAGCTGTGGGGAGGGAAGAGCAGGCTGCAGTGGCTGATCCCACCTCAGCCATGAGCAGCATCACTCTGGATCTCTCTGAAAGTCACACAGAAACAAGCTTGTAAGAAATTATGAGGTTAAAGGGACCCAGACTCTGGACACAAACTGAATGCATCCTGGTCCTGGTGACATCACATCCTCCCCAAAGAGTGACACAGCCTCCCAAGCCAAGAGAGAAAAACCATCTCAGCTGCTCTGCACCAGCCCAAGCACAGGCACCACAGGAGATGATGGACACATCTCCTGCCCTGCTCCTGCTGCTCACTCTGGGATTCTGTGAGTAGGGACACGGGACTGTACAGCCCCTTCACTGGGAGGGACAAGGAAAACCTTTCTATTGAATGCAAGACATTGGGGTAAATAATTCAGGGGAAGGAAAAAAACAAACCAAAACTGCTGACCTTGAGGTGTGCTCAGTAGTTGTGGGGGGAGAGGCAGAATCACCTCAGCCAGCAAAGGGCAGCCAGAGGGGCGGCTGCAGCACCACCTGCACGGGGAAGGGAGATTGATCCAATGAGTGCTTCCAGAGGGGAGGGAGAAGTTTAAAAATTAGTGTTCACAGGGAGCTTAAACAGCTTATCACTTCAGAGAAGCTGGGAAGGTGTAATGTCCCTGAGAAGACACTGGAAGGGCAGCACCCATCTCTCATGCCCGGCTGGCTGATTGCTGAGCACCCTCCATGCACCATCCCAGCAAGGACTCCAAGAAAACCTTCACATCCTCCAGACACTGAGGGCTTCCCTTTCCATTTCTACTCCCACCCCATGGACAGGGAGGGAGGGGTGGTTTCCTCAGAGAAGCCTTTGACTCTTCCCAAGTGGTTCCAGCAAGGATTTCTCTCCTGCAGGCTGCCCTGGGATCTATGGCCAGTCACTTCAGATCAAGCTCAGGTCTCCCAAGGACATCAGCCAGCTCCAGGTGGGACAGAAGCTGGAGCTGGAGTGTCACACTGATGGGAACCATGGGGCATCCTGGATCCGCCAGGACAGCAGTGGGAGCCTTCACTTCATTGTCTTCATCAGCTCCATGTCTCGGGCCACGTTTCAAGGGGGTCAGAGAACATCCACTCGCTTTGAGGCGAGCAAAGACAGCTCGATCCATCGGCTGGCAGTGAAATCTTTCACACCACAGGACCAGGGGAGCTATTTCTGCGTGATGAATTTCAACCAAATGCTGCACTTCAGCCCTGGCCAGCGTGCCTTCCTCCCAGGTCAGCAACACCTTCCCCCAGCCTCACCCAGCCCTGCCAAAATGCCCAGCACCTCCTGCCCCTGCCCTTTGTAACCAGCCATCCCTCCCCAGACCCCATGTCCCTGCTGGCTTGCCCAGGCCATCCTGTGAGCAACCCACTGCTCCTCCTGCCAGAGCCTCCCTGCTTCCCACCTCTCCTCCTGGCACAGCTCCTGCCCAAAAGCAAACACGATTGGGCAGACCCAACATCATCTCCCCATGCCCACTTCCCCACCCCACCCACGGCTCTGAAGGGAGAGCATTAAAGCCAAGTCCAGCACCACCTCCTCCTTCCTCAGCACACACACGGTCCCAAAAGTACCACCAGGCTCAGGCTTTGTGGGGATGGTGTCAGAAAGTGAGAAACAAGCAGGCTGCAGCTCCCCCTTGGCTCTTGGGAGACCCTCCTTAGGGAGACCCTATCCACACTTGGCTCTACAAAGATCCCCCAGAGCTGAGGGCTTCACTGTGCACAGGAACAGCCCTGCCCAGGCTGGAGAGCAGAAAGGCAGGAGAGATCTGTTTTATTGTATTTCCCTACATGCTGAGTTCATCCATTTCACTTACAGTCACCACTGCAGTGGCACCAAGCACACCCGGACCCACCACCCAGAGGGGCACCACTGAAGGGGACTCCTGCCTGAGGACACCAGATCCAAGTAGCCTGAATGCAGGGAGGGAGAGGGGAAGAGCTGGACCCTTGTCCACTGATACCAAAAGGAATCCTGCAGATATTTTGGGATGGGGGAAGAGTGAAAATCCATACAGCTTTAGCAGAGCTGGAAGGATTAAATTCCATCATTTCATCCCCCATAGGAAAGGCTAAGGATGATGTAAAAAGCATGAGCATCTCCCCTGCCTGGGACACCAGGAACAGGGGGAGGGAAGGTAGAGCCTCAGTGCCCAGGTCTGCTTTTAGCCTCATCAAAGGACACAGGAAAACTTTTGGCCACATTTCCCCCCTCCAGTTGCCAGGAAATTGCTGACAGCAGCAGACCATCACTGCAGGCCCAGGGGAAGCTCTGTGCCTCAGGCACCCCAGGCAGGGCCCTGGGCAGCTCCCTTGGCTCCACCAGAGCTGGCTGTAACCTTCCCTCTTCTCTATCCCTGCAGACAGCAGAATGCAGGAAGACCTGGATTCCTCCTGTCTCACCTTCCTCTGTGTCACCTTGGCAGGCCTCTGTCTCCTGCTCCTGGCCACCACCATCGTGCTGTATCAACTTAAGGTCGCACCTACGCCCTCTATGTGCACCTGAGGCCTGAAACCACAGCCCTGTCCGTGCTGGCTGCTTTGGGAAGTGTGGGATAACAGGACACAGTGCAGGAGAAGGATCCCTGTTATAGTCACTGCCTGGACATCTTCCAACAAATCATCTTGATACTTCCTGAGTGCCCTTCCCCTCCCAGTCCAGCTCTTTCCCATGATTTTGTAGGAAGGAGGTGCAGTGATCTGACTGCAGCATCAGGGCTTCTTTCCCAACAAAAGGCCATGAGTTTTGCATGGGAAGCATTGCCCTGAAAATGTATTTTCTCTATTCGCTGAATGTGACATGTGGCACACACCAAAATTAAATGTATGAACATTGAACAGAAACTGTTCAGAAAACTGAGCAAAAGCATTCTTCTGTATTGCAATCTCTATAAACTTTGTTATTCTTCCAAATTAAATTACTACATCCTGACCCAGAGATTAATTATTTATTGCCTGTTCTACTGCTTGGGAGCGTACAGTGGACAATCCTGTGGGGAGAAACAGGACATGGGTATTTAAATTCAAAAAAGCATTTCAATAAGATGAACACATGTAGAATAAAGTCCTTGCTACTGCATGGAATGCTAACACAGGATAAAGAGAGAAAAATAAAACCCCAAGCAATAAAAAATATATTTAATATATTAATATTAAATATTAATACCTGACATTACTAATAGTAATGCTCCACTGTGCAGTGCTGCACTAAGACCCCAGTCCTGAAGCAATATTGATCCAGGCAAGACTGATGCAGTGAAGAACTGGGAGTAGGGAATCTTTGGGTTTGGGTTTTTTGTCATTTTGTCAGGTTTGATGGTTGGTGCTTTTTCTGCAGTCTTTCATTTGCACAGGAAATCAACTTCTAAAAAAGAATTACAATGCTGACAGTGGTAATTACACCCCTGAACACAGCTCCAAACCCACTGCACAGTGAAAACTTCCCATTTTTAACCTCTAGTAGCACTGCAACAGATATCATGAGTTAGCATAAGCCTGTGAGGGAAGGGAGTTTAAAAGCAAATCCAGCTCTCCACCTGTGGATTTTCAGTGAGATCCTGCATGTTTGTGGACTGCTGTCCATCCCAAGATACTCAGGGGGTAACACTTGTCCTTCTGTCTCTTCTGACACAAGGCTTTATCACTGAGCCCCTTAAATTTTAGTATGTTTTACAAATACACCCAATGCACTGCACTGAACTGCTCTGATTCCACCTTGACTGCAAAGGCAGCACAATCCCCTCTGCAGCAGTTAAGAAGGCTGAGAGGAGCAGAACAGCTTGGGGTGAGCACCAAAACAAAGCCTTTGGTAGCTACTGCCCCAGTTTCTCACTGAATACCCCAAAAATGACCAACTTCACCACAGAAGACTCCAGCAGAGGCAGTGACCCAGCACAGCTCTCCAAAGCAACACTGACTTTCCTTTGCCAGCTCTCCCTTCCACACAGTCCCTTGATCAGCCTGTCACAGTCCCCTTCCAGCTCAGCTCAGCTGCACCCAGCACTGCACCTTGCATTTCAAAGAGCCTGTAAAGTTTTCCACCAACAGCTAGACCTGAGGAACAATATTCTCTATAATCCACTTACAACCTGGATTTTCTGTAGAAGACTTTGCACCCCTACTAATAAGGTAATAATAGAAGGCAAAACCAAAACATATTTTGCAGTAAAATGTTAAGAAGCAATTGCAAATATGAGTGCAGCAGTGAGAAGGGAAAATGCCAAGAGCATCTCCAGCCCTGCATGCACACACCTCTAACAAATCATGCAAGTTCAGGGCAAACTGGCTGGGTTTGTGGTTGGGTGGCAATGTCTGGGCAAGGAGCCTGGACTGCTGCTTGCACTAATAACAAGGGAACTGGCTGAGCTGGAGTGCAGAGAAGCAGCTCAAAGGTGCTTGTTAGTGCATGCAGGAAGCTGCTGTGGGACAGGCCCTACAGATCTGACAGCTTCTGGTTACAGCACATGGAAGAGGTTCCAGTTCCAGTGAGCTGACAGAGCAAGGTGCAGGCTGGAAGCTGTCACAGGGCAAACTGGAGTCTGGCATGGAGAATGACATTCAAAGAGGAGCAGAAGGAATGCATTTGTTCAGAGGTCAAGGTTACCCAACTGCACATTTGCTCCAAACTAATAATGGAGTAACTCATAACTCAGGACCTGATGGGCTAAAGACAAACAAGCCAGGAGTTAACACTTCATGGTGGGGAGAGCAAGAGCTGGTGCACAATTTAAGCATAACCTCAACTAATAAAGGAAAAAAAAGAGTACAAAATGGTTGCTGAAAAAGCCTATGAAGATGAGGATGACACCAGATGCCCCCAAAACACAGAGCATCCAGAATTTGTTGACAGACCCCTGCTTTTACACCATACAGAGCATCACTTACTCAGTGAACTTTTCTGAGAGAGAAAGGATTTTGATACATAATACAGCCAAGATTACCCCAGCAGAGCCAGTAACTGGACTGGTCAGTTGAAGTCAAAAAGCTTTGTCTGTCCAAGAATTTGACAGATGACAGATTTCACAGGGAAGTAACCTAAGCTCCTCCCAGGCTGCTCAGACTAATTCTGTGGTGCATTTTGTGCAAGTGCTTGGAATCCACCCCCAAAACCATGCCCTTGCTGCTGCTTCTGCAGCATTCAACATAGAAAAGCAAAATTAGGCAGGGAAAAAAAGTACAGAAACCTCTGGAAGAACAGTAAATAGGCAGTGAAACACAACCTTCCTGTAGGTAGGTTTCTTCCTTCTGATTCATCTGACATCAAAATGTGCAGGGTCAGCACTACCTATCCATCACCAGATCCCCATCCTGAGCTGTGCTGAATAAATTGAATACATGTAAATTTTTGTCATGGGAGATCAACCACATCTGTTTGTCTTTCACATTCCTGGAAATCTCCCACATAACTCAGAAACCTTGGAAATAGTGGATTTGCTCTCAGTTCTGAGGGGAAAGAATTGTCAGTGAAAATAGCTACATTCATATATTTATTTCCTCTCCCCACAGGCAAATGTCTCATGGATGATGCTCAAGACTTGAACTGAAACATTATTTACACCTTCCCCATCCCTTTTCTCTAGCCAAAGGAAAAGTCCTAGCCATGACCTGACATTTAGTAAGAAGAAAGAAACCAACAGGAGTGTCACCAGGTCTGAAAATAAACACCAGGCAGAGGAAATGCAGGAGAAAAGGGCATCTCCTTTTAAAAGCCAAATCAGGGAAGCTTTGCTCACTGCAGCCCAGGTCACAGCACCCACCAGTCTTTGTTCCACTCTACACTGCTCCTTTCAAAAAATGAAAAGTTTTCTCTAGAAAGTAAAAGTTCTGAGGTGGAATAGGAAGTGGACAACACTTCAGGGCTTTTGCATTTGAAAACACAGATACAGCTGCCCTGTAAAAATAAGTACAAGTCAGTGTGATCTGAAACCCCAGTTCCTACAAACAGACCCAGCAGGATTCACTAAGAGCTCACAGGAGGCTGTGAACAGCTCCAGTTCCTGTATTTCTCCACAGGACTGCTAACAATGCAAACTTGAAGTCATGGAGAGAAATAAAGTCACTCTCATTTCACATATGTACATTTTTGTAAACTACTCTTCCTTTTTACATAATAAGGTTTGAATTAAATTCAGAGTAGTGATGTAACACCACGTTACAGCTTTACTCACTACAAATCATTGCTGCCAGACTCTTCTTCTTAAAATTTCATTTCAACAGCTTCTTTCCCTACACTTCAGTCTCCTACTCACAAAAGGAAAGGAGCAAGGGTTGGGATGGATTAAGGACCAAATTATCCCTCCCTGCCCAAGAGACACATCAACCTCTGAAGTGATAAGCACAGAAGGAAAAACTGTACCTTGCAGTGGGCAAACAAACCTTGCAAGCAAAATCTAACCCAAACTTACTGCCTTTACCTTGGCAAGCTGGCTCTGAGTGATAAGTAACTTCAACCTTGAATTTTAGCAGCAGCCATCCTGTAAAGCATCAAGAAGAAAGATTCAAAGCAACAGGATGGACACAGGTCTAAGCTAACAGAGATCAGAAGCTCTGACTCATTACTGGGAACACACAGCATCCACTTCAGCTTCCCCACAGGAGGAGACTGAAATCAATGTTTCCACAGAGGAACACTGCTTTTAGGAGGGAGGATTGTTAGCTCAGCCATACCTAGCTGCAATGTGCAGTGCTGAGGTCACAGCAGGAAAAGACTTAATTAAAAAATACTTCAGAGAGCAGACGAACATCCAGAGTACTAACAGGAGGTGAGGACATGAACTTTGTGTAAATGACAACCAAAAATGAACAATACCTGTGAAGTTTAAAAAGGTTATGTGCTGCTTTCCTTTCCTACTCTTTTGAAGTTTTGATAATGCTTTATAACACAAGTCAGACCTGAAACACCACAAGAACGCATCGCAATACATTTCCTATTTAAGGCATTTGCAAAAATTAAAATCCAAGTCTATTAATAGACATTGAACTGACACTACAAACAAGCTGCTGGTATGAAAATCAAGTTATAAACATCCATTACTTTCAAAGGAGCCATAAGTTAAACTTTATATAAGCATGGTCAAAAAATTCTTGACTGGATGCCCATCCACACCACTAACTTGGGTGCACTTGCTCAGAGCTGCTGTTCTGACAGCTTGCAAAGGGGAGGAGCAGCAGCTGCCAGCCCAGCACAACCCAAGGAGGACAGGCTGATCTGGATACAGATACAAACACACTGAGTGTCTTTGCTCCCATCCTGAAGCACTAAAAGGCACCTGGGACACACAGGGCTACTTCAGGGACTAGCCCAAGGCTTCACAATCTGGTCCAAAAGTGAAATGGAGACACATCACCGGTCCCACTGAAGCTTCAAAATCAAATCCATTTTTTACTGTGGACATTCCCACCCCACTAGGGACAATGCACACATACCAGATGCCAACTATACTTTAGGTATGGAAACCACAGAGTTTTATTCACTCTTCCCCTGCAAGCCTGCTCTCCAGTTACCAGAAGCACAGCAAGCAGTAGCAGGAGAGAACCCACATCACTACACAGGGCAAACTGGATTATTTGTGCCAACCAAAGAGCAGAACTGCTTCCCAAATGCTCAGCACAGCCTCCTGTTAGGGTGAGCACACATGCTCTCAGTACTGAACCGTGAGCAGCATCTGTTGGTGGAGCTGCACAACTGCAGGCAAGGATTTTTAAGTCAGACAGGGAAAGAATGGCAATGATCTGGTGAGAACAGAGTTTTTGAATTAGCTATGGATCCATAACATGCACAAGTTAAGGTGATATTTAATAACCAAGGTGAATTTTTACCCTATTTCCATTAAATAACTGTTCCATCCTTGGGCTCTAAGCTATCAACAGGTACTGGTGTTCACACCAGTGCTAAAATACCATCAGTGTAACTCAGAAAGATGCAGCACTCATACTTGAGGCTGGTTGTGTGGGGGTTTGTTATTGTTGGGTTTTGAAATTACTTCATATGCCATTTCATAGAGATCCAAAGCATTAAGCAATTAGAGTCAAAAGCAAATATTAAAAGCAATTTCAGCAAGACTAGGAAACCTACATGGAAAATAATATCCTCACCCGTTTATTGTTGATTTCAGCGCTTGGTAACGCGGCTGTTTGGAACTCAGTGTGAATACAATGGAAGTTTTGCAGAAAATCACACACCTGGAATTTTTCACATGTATCAAACACATCTGAAGTTTAAAATTTGTGTGCCTTGACTCGCTCCTCACTTTACAATGTCTCTGTAGGTTTGTCCATTGTCACTGATCCCACAAGAGTCCGACTCAGTCTCTCCATCAGGTGACAGACAAATTCAAAAGGTGTAGATTTCCCAAAGACGGTCTTCTCTGTAGTGCATTGTGCTAGTGCATTCAACCAGTGTGTCAGTGTTCAACCAGACAAGCTTGGGGTTGGTTGGTTGCTGTTTTTTTTAACTACACAATACAGAAATATAATTTTACAAGTAGCTTTGCATGCCTTATGGCTGCTTGCCCTACTATAGGACAGTGCAATAAATACAAATATATGCACACTAAAAAAGATTCAACTGCCGTGATCTACGTCTCCTTTATGAGTACAAATTTACCTAGTCAACAATATGACAAATTTAGCAGAGAAAGTGGCAATGGCAGTAATATTCTACTACAAAAACAAGGCTAGAAGCAAAGTGTTCTCAAGCTACAGAAAACTTGCTACCTCCTAATATATGATGTAGGGCCCAGTTCTGCCAAGTGCAGAGTTGTGATCAGTAGATTGCATCAGAACATGCTTTTCCCCCCATTTAACAATGAATACTTCTACAATTTATTTGGTTTTGATAACTGTTTATAAATAGCACACTATAATGACTATTAAACTATACAGCAACATGACATTTATAGCCTAATCCTGAATACAAAGTTCAAAGAACATGACTACAAAGGCCAGAGAGCAAATGTCATCAACTAAAAGCATTTCCACTTCAGAATTTATTGAATGTTCTCTTACACAAACGCTTTTCAATCGTGAAAAGGAACAGGATTTCCTACTCCTTCTCTGCCCCAGTAGCAGTTTAGCCACACATCACCCTTATAAATTAGTGATGGATTTCAACAGGTAGCCCCTTGGGGCTATATATTTTATATACTTTATATATATGCACATTTACTTTGAATTCTATGTAAAAGTTGAAAAAATGTTTGAAAGAAAAACTCAGAATATATCACAGCATTTTCAGCAAAAAAAATACAAATTAGTTTTATAACGACTATTCAATTTATCAAACTTTTTTTTTCTGAAGTATTTACCTTTAATTATGTACACATTACAGGAAATAAAACTTTGTCCACAAACGTTCTCTAAGATGACAGTTATCAATAAAATGATAGAATAATAGCAGGAAGAATATTAAACAAATGGGGGTGATCAATTTCTGCTTTTAAAAAGTAAAAAGTCACCATATAATTAAGTACAAAAACCTGCATTGAATGACAACTGCTGGTGTAGTAACTTGATCAGGTATGGAGACCAAGAGTATAGTAGAGCCCTATGGTAATAATATTTCTGTAGCATTTCCACTTGGTATGTATATACTAAATGTTGGCAAAGTTTCTGTAGCATTAGCTTATACAAACATAGGAGTCCTCAGTCTGCTGCATAATAGGGAACAAGAGTGTTTTACTTCTCCTGAAATGCACCTGAAATCCAGAGTGTCACTTACAAACTGCATAATGTAACTTTTCTTCAGAAAAATATCTGTTTGGCATCTCCAGGGCTCTGTTCCATTGGACAATAGGGGCATTTTAACCTGGGGACAAAGACAATGTGTTAGAACTGGGGCAATGTGTGACAACAGAGCATTAAAGGTACTGAGTTTTCCCTCTGCAGCAGGAAACAACTGCACTCTTAAGCCACAGTACTTTACCTGGCTCCAAGAAAAGTCCCCTTTAGCTGAGAGAGAACTTACCATGCTTCTCCTTCTAGTTATAGTCTCTCACCTTTCACCCACAAGCCCCTGAATTACTGGATTATCATAAAGAGCAATTTCTCTGTAGTTATTATTCCTACTTGTGGATTTGCTTGTTGCATTTTAGAATCACAAAATGGTTTGGGCTGGAAGGGACCTTAAGGACCATCCCATCCCAACCCTGCTGCCATGGGCAAGGGACATCTTCCACTAGAGCAGGTTGCCTAGAGCCCCATCCAGCCTGGCCTTGCAGAAATTTTAAATCAGCTGGTAGCTTTCACTGTGGCTTCCTCAATATCCAGTTCATTGTAGTGTCTGGTTCCCAAAATGCTGTGATTTTCCAACCCACTTAGATCAGCTCCTGCAGGCTCTGACTGAAGGGTCAGCCTGGTCTCCCTGCTGAGGTCTCTCAGTCAATCCCACCTACTTACAATATTTCTTCTTTTTGAAGAAATTGATTCTACTTTGAAGCATTGATCCATTTGGCTCCCCATCTCCCACGTTTGGGCATTCTACCTTCTTCCCCCACCCACCCCTCCAGAGTTAATATTGTCAGAGCTGTGCTGTCAGTAAAACTGATCAATGAAAGCACCAGGAATGAGTGATCAGGGACAGGAATGATGCAGCAGCAAGTTTACAGCTGCAAATGGCTAAAGTCACCCAAAGTCACCCACAAAGGCATCCCTTAAGGCTTTTCTAACAGGGCACAGAATGCAAACATCACTTGACATTTTCATTCATAGCTTCAGTTATTTTCACACTGGATTTCCCAGAATGACTTAGAGCTCTAAATTAAGCTGACAGCCTCCACAGAAGCTGTATATATTCAATCCAAATAACCACTGTTCTTCCTCAAGAAAATCTGTAGAGATTTCTCTCTCCCATTTCCTTCTGCCCAAAAGCCTGAAGCACGCCACAGATATCTAAGGAGGAGTATTTCCACAGTTATAGTTCCCCTCCTTGCTCAATTATTAAGGCATATTTCCCCTAGAGGTTTAATTTTATTTTTCAAGAGATTTTTCATGCATTACTAACCTTGCTCCCAAGGAAAAACTGTGTGTGTAAAGCCTTTCAGTTTGAATTTAAGACAACACAATGGTTGCAACAAAGTGAAAAATTACTCTGCTTGCTGCATTCCTTCATGCAAGCTCACTTTCAACAACATCAGAGGGTTTATTATGCTTTTCTCCAGTGCACCAACCCAGCTTATGCAGCTTTCAAGCCATTCTCCAAGATTAACAAGCTTCCATCAATCACATCATTATGGACTCAGTTTTCCCAAAACACAGTATTCTAGTCTTAAGATGTGTCCTTGTCTGCATGTTATTTGAAATAAAAGAATGGTACTTACTTGCTGCCATTAAACATTTTATTCAAAGCATCTCTGGATATAATATGACCACAGACTAATTTCATAGGTGGATTATTATCTGTTGTTTGCTGACGAAGAATGGGACAGGCAAATATTGAATGATACCAGCACTTTTTACCGAGGTCCACTTCAATCTGTGAAAAAAATTAACATCATTTATCTCAGGAAATTACATTTCTAGATAAAATCCCTTCAGGTCATGGCAGTTACTTAACAGATTTCACAATTCAGCTGTGAAAGCAACAAAATCCGTTGTGTGGATGCCTGACAATATCCCAGCCAAAAACACTTAACTGTGATCTTAAAATGGTGATTTATGTTGGGGATGGGGAGTAACAACAAAACAGCATATTCTGCCAAGGGACAGGTGCAAATTTTGTTGCAGATCTATGCTCTGGCAGGAAAACTGAGCTGGTGACCCATCAAGACTTTCTGGAAATCACTGGCTAGGAAATAAAAAGTAATTTATAGATTTGATTTTAGGGGGAAATTAAAAAAGAGAAAAACCCTTGAATTTACTATATTCATGTTCTATAGCTTCTTGAAAGGCTCTGCCAAGACCTTGCTGTCATGTGAACAATGAAGCATATCACAATCACTGATTTTCAGTACCAACACAGAAGATACTTGTGCAGCACAACTCTTGCCATGAGTACAAAATTATTTCAAAAAGGGACATATAACAGAGAAGAACAGGTCTGTGACTTCAGTAATTAACTGAGAACTGCAAAAATCACACCAGAGCTCACCTGGCTCTGAGCAGTCCTCTGTTCTAAGGTTTAACCTTCAACAAAACCTGACAATGTGACCTTTTCATGCTACTTAATCTGTCTTTGCACAAGGAAAACAAGGTTTCCCACCCCCATACTGCCTTAGCAGAAGACACTACAGATCCTTCAGTTTAAAATGCAAGGAGACACATGTGAATTATTAACTGATTTGCATCAGACAGGAATCTTTTTCCAAATGCTCCCTAGCTATTCATTCCTGGCTGGACAGCAAGGCAGGAATCTGTCACACTCAGAGGATACACTCTCAGCACTACAGAAAACACAGCTGGGAGAAAACTCAGCACTCCTCCTTACTCTATAAATGAATCTCTTCCAGCTGCAGTGCAAGAGGCTAACTCAGTTCATGCCCAGTTTGCACTAAATAAGTTTCCTTTCCAAATCAGGAGCAGGTCACTGGAGAGCTGCACATGCTTGGCAGGAGCTATAAAGGGAAACTGGGGTTTCATAACAAGTGAACTTCATTTCAACTGATCTAAATGAGATGTGCTGGAAGCATAATGCACTGGATCCCAGCTCCTGTGTCCCCAGATGCAGCAGTAATTCTTCCATCTCCTGTCTGCCTGATAAAGAGCCAGTGCAAAGCAAGCCCTGGACTAAGCTCAAGCCTAGCTAGGGGAAGTGAATGTGTCTCTGTGGGATCCATTTTCTTCCCAGTTATACAGAAACATCTCTGGGTAAGTGGAAGGTGAGAGCATCAGTTTTTTAAGGTCATTTATCAAAGATCCTTCCAATATGAGAGGGGATAACAAGTGAAAGGGGAGGGGCAACAAACAAAACTGAGAGGTACAAACCTGATGGACAAAAATAATGGAGATAACAACAAGAAACAACCTTGAGAGGTCATCAAGAAACTGCAACCAAACCTGGACTTTGCAACAGGCACAACTCTAAACCTGAGGGTCTCTGAGGAGAGGGGGTCAGCAGAACTATAAAAACTGTAGGAAGAAAGTGCAGGGGAAGAAGACTGCAGAGGAACAGCTGGAAAAGGGTGTCAAAGGGGCTAGGAGGGCCATGCTGCAATTAAGGATCCATGAGCACGTGTCTGCCTGTGAATCTGGAGTTTGTGCTTTCACTGGTATGTGAATGGCAATCATTTCCAGCCAAGGAGAAGGAAGGCATCTTGGCTGTCTGTACTTTTGTTTCCAGCCAAGGAGAAGGAAGGCATCTTGGCTGTCTGTACTTTTGTTTCAGGTGAGTGCTGTGTGGGAGCTGCTGAGGGCAGTGCTGTGTCTGGGGCAGCCTGTGTGGCTGCTGCCTCAGTGTCTGGGGGTGTCTGTGAGCCCCAGCCCTGGGCAGCAGAGATCCCCAAGTCCCAGAGCTGCTGGAGGTGGTGGCCATGTAAAACATCCTGTAACATGCAGCACAAAACAAACCTGAAAACAGCATTTGCCCTTAGAAATCTGCCCCAGGGGTAGCTCAGCCCCCACTCACCGGGAGCTCATCCTTCTGGTTCCACACCCCTGTGCACTGCCTTTGCTCAATTACTGCCTTGATGTTGATTAGAGCTGGTAATGCTACACAACCTGCTGAAAAACTGCAGAAAAAGGACATGTTAATATGAGGAGCATGTTAGGAAACCAACTCTTCTCACATTTCTATTTTAAAGGTTAACTGGGAGACAAGGTTTTTGTATTTTTTCATTTACATCTTGTTATACCTGAAGGGAGCTTAGAAGTACAGACAAGCAAGAGTTTTGGGGCAGGTTATCAATTATTCATGTGTTTTAGGCTGGGGCCCTCAGGTACTACATTGTGGACAGAAAACAACAGTTAATCCCTCCTCTGAGATTCATAATGAATTGATTTCTTCTACCACCCACTTTGATTTTGAGCTGTACAGGAGGAAGACATAGCATTAATTTATACAGGATGTTGCTCTCAGCTATGGTGGAGTATGTGCAGCACAAGAGTTTCCATGTAACCCACACACACACACAACCCATAATCCTTTAATTATATATAATTATCATGTAAAGAAACATGTCTTTCCACCTTCACCATAAACCAAGAAAAGAAATGCAGAAAAAGCAGGTAGGTAAGGAAAGGGAGGAAACCAGGGCCTGTGACAAGAACAGCAGTATAAGACTGCCCAAAGTCTGTGTCCCAACAAACAGTTCAGCCTCCTCTGGGATTTACCCACTACCAGAATTTAGCACATTATCTAGAAACATTTCAGTATTTTACAAAAGAAATTATGACAGACTTTTCCATGAATTAACAGATGAGTTGATGGATTTAAGTCTAATGACAGTACTGGAAATCACCAGCAACAGAAAGAGGATTTGACCTTGCTATCAGCCTGCTCTGTTTGGCAGATTATTTTACTATTTGTGCAAGTTTTATTGTCTACATAAGTCATGCCTTTCCTCTATCTGAAACCTGTGGATCTCTTGCCTAAGCTAATATATATATAATATATATAAATAAATTATATCTCACCCCCAACTGGCCATTTTAACTCTTACACTTGGCTTTCTTGTTAATTCAGCCCAGAGTGTAACTTGTGTTAATCCTGTGAGAAGTCTAACAAACAGACTAGTAGTATTTGTGTGAAAACATCCCTGAAGAGCCCTTTCAGAATATAAAAACTCAGGTTGATAGTAAATTCAAATTCCTGTAGTCCTTCAAGACCCCACACCCCAACCTCCATAACACAGGAGTTTTTCTGCTGTCTCCACATAATAACTCAGACCATGAGGTCTGTACAGGATTAGATAAATATTGATGAAGCCAATCAGCATTAAGAAAGTGCCCTCTACTCATGTTCAATAAAGCAAAATATTTTACAGCAGGGATTTCACTTCAAGCTTGTTTAATTCCTAAAGGATCTGCAGCACTCCAAGGTCACACCAGTTGAGAACAGCCTTGTTTATGACAAGAGCATCAATAGCACCTATACAGTAAATACATTTCAGCACAATCAATTCCACACCAGGAGCAGAGCAAATGTCCCACCACTCCAAACATCAGGAATAGGGATTTTCCACATCATCAAAAATCTCTTGGCCATGTGCTCTGAAAACTGCATTTGCAGCATCAGTGCATGAGCAATGAAAATCTAAGGGAGTGCTGGTTATTTGCATGAAACAAGAGGAAGATAAAAAAACCATTTAAGCTCTAAATACCTATAAAATACTCCAACTGAAACTTGAAAGTTTATTGTAGAAAAACAATTTTAAGTTTATTGTAGAAAAATTAGTCTGAAGTGCTCCCTTTGCTGTTTCTGTTGTATTTTGTAACTGAGGTACAAACAGGAAAAGCAAAAGGCTTAACAATGTGAGAGCTCTGAACCAAACACAGAAGTCAAACAATAGTGAATGGAAACAGTAAAAAAAAAAAAATAAAGCCAAAACAAACAAACAAAAAAAAACCCCCGAAGCAGTGAAGCTTCTGCTAAGTACCAAATCCAGCCTAGAAAGACACAATAAAATTTATTTTAACATTTTAAATGAAAATGAGAGCATCAGGGGAGTGTACTGGGGGAACTGACATGCAAAGGCTAAATAGCAGCTAATCTGTTTTATCTTCAAAGAAGCTAGAAGATTTGGTTGGGTTTTCTTCATTTTTCCAACAGCCTCCTACAGATTTGCATTTTGTCAGATTAGCTACTGAGTTTGAAAGTGCCTCTTTCTTCTTTGCAAAAGAGGCCCAGCAGACAATTTAGAAATTTTAGCAGCTGAAACCACAACATAACTGTTGAGCATTCTTTTAAGAAGATGACTAGTGATGTGTGGAAAAAAAAAAAAGAAAAAACAAACAAAATTATCAAATGCTGATGGAATCATGGCCACATTTTCAGGGTTATTTTTCAGCTGAACAGCAGGGACAGCTGTCACACATTTGTTGTGGGAATAACTGGCTGATTGCCATCCTCATCTTTAGCAGTTATGTCTAAACTATGGAAGATAAATTCCATCCAGAAATGCTTCCTCTTGAGCTGCAGTGGTGCAGGGTAAAGTCCAGCACACAGGAACCTCTGCTTTTTAATCTTTGCAGACTTGTTAACTGTAACTATACCCTGCATTTAAGGCAAGCTAGTCAAAAAGTCATTTCTTTTGTCTTCAACAAAAAACAGGAACCAAACCACGAAGTACCTGGTCTCAAAAGCAAGAGAAAAGCAGCATACCTAACACTGAGAGGGGATTCAACTGAGAGGCCCAGGAGAGCACAGGCATCCCTGGTGAAGATGTCACAGATGTCAGCCCACTGGTTGGCGTCCAGGAGGTGAACGTAGGGCGAGTTCTCGATGCCCTGCCGCAGGTACACCAGGCTGCCCATCAGAACCTGGATATCTGTGAGGGACCAGGAACAGCAGAGTTTGTACAACAAACAAGAGACTGGGTCTCCAGCTGGAGCTTTCACATGGAAAACAGGCAGATACACACAAACAATTACAGCCATGACAGCCAGGAGAGCTCCACTCCTGCTACTTTTAGGCTGGGGAGTTGCCAGGGTGTGCTGCCTGGGAATTTGCTTCTAGCAGCTTTAGTTTTTTTGTAAGCTTTCTGACACACACAGTACCCTAAAAAAATAGACTTTGTTGGATTCAGCTTGAGATGGTTCATTTTACTCACATGATCTCCATTTTTCAAAAGTTTAATTTCTCTTTGTATTATCCCACGCAGCAGAAAATAGCAGATGACTATTCCAAGAACATTCCTCTGCATTTTTAGCACTTGACTCTGGCAGCAGGCCTATTCTAGATGCAATCTACATTTTATTTAAAGAGTCAAAAACCTTAAATTTCAGCAAATGTGCAATCATTTAGGTATTATTTTTGAGCCCTCTTAAAAAAAGAAGAAAGAAGATAATTCTAATTGTAAGGATCTGGGTTATACATGATAAATCCAAAAAGAAGCAGCCTTTAACAAACTGAAAAGAATGGAGTAAAACATATTTGAAACATGTTTTACTCAAAGGTGCTATATCCCAATGCTTTAATTGACCAAAAATGTACCTTTCTGATGATTTAGGGCGAAGGGCTGGAAGTTTTTCGCATACTGAAGTGCTTCCCTTTGATTTGCTGTTCCACCCATCAATAAACTGATGAAATATAACCTGTGCAGTTTGAATTCCAAGGAGCTGTTCTGGGCCATCAGCATCTCTCTGTTGGAGACCGCCCACCTGGAAGAACGAGGAGGTACAATGGGACGTGACACCAGAGTCATGAAATGGCAGCCCACAGCAGATGAAATCACTGCAATTATCTATTATCTGCATCTATTTCAAGGCAAGTGGGACTGTTCCCTGAACTTCTGAGAGCCTCTACAGAGCACAGAAAATGGCAAGGCCCTTTACAAGTGATGGAGCTACACAGGGTGCACAAAATGTGGACGATGTTAATTCTGGTGCTGCTGTAGAGGTTAAGCGCTGCAAAATTCAACATTCACTGGTTGAAAGACAGGACTAAATTAGGCACAATATAAGGCAGAAATAGCTCAAGTCTATTGTATTTCAATTAATAGCACTCTGAATCTTAACAATTACTGACAGTTCTTCAGCTGCATGTCAAGAAGTTTGACCAAGAACATTTTCCAATGTCCTCATACAGCAAACATGTTGTCCAAGGCACTGTGTTTGTGTGTGTGCCTCTGTTGCTTGGAGAGGGGAACTGCATCTATGGGACCTCAAAGACTGACATCAAGATCTCACAGTGGGGGAAGGAAATCAGTTTCAATATTACACTTTACCCTGCTTAAACTTTGCTGTGTTATTTTCAACCTGGACAATAAAAATATTTCTCCTTTTCTGTGTCTCTTTCACCATGACAACACTAATGTTTGGCTCCTAAATAACATGAAAGAATTCTTAAACATACAGAGAGTAAAATGAACTGAAATTTTCAAAGCATTTTATACAAGTTTTTCTTCATTATTTAGAATTTATCCATCCCCTTCTTGGTTTTTTTGGTACTGTTTTTTTTTTCCTTGATTCCATTTAGTCAGGCCTAAATCAATCCAATCTTTCTCTTAAGAACCTCAAGTTTCAATGTCCTCCAGTACATCTGTTTCTCATTAGTGTTAATTAGTTCTACTATTTTCACTGTGGGGGCCCTATTAAGCAAAAAGCTTTTCACTTTTTAGCAAGGAAGTGAGGAAGTCTGTGTTCCTTAAAAAAAAACCAGGGTATGTGAGGCTTCTTTTCAATCAATACTAAAATGAGAAAATTAAGCATTCTTACTGTATTGGGAAGGCTTTCAAAGCAAGTCAGCCTTCTGCATTAGGATGTAGCATTAATGAGCAAGTATCCACTTTCAATTTGTTGTGGTGGAAGTATCAGGAGCCTGACTTCACTGGCAAGGCTTTGTAAAGACACAGTAACCTTTCAGTAGGAAACAGTGAAAAATGGAGCCTTTGAACTAAAAACAAGCCCTACTGTCCCCAATTTCAGGCAGTTTCAGATTTTCCTGAATCTCCACCAGGAAGGAGTGAAGAGCACACTCACTAACCATGGGTGCTGAGTGCATTTTTGGGGTGGTTTCATAAGTTGGGGGGGTATAATTGTATTTTTATGATCAGTGGGCACAGTGGACAACAGGATATTATGGCAATAAAGTACAATCCCAGCTACAAAAACAAGAGCCTGAGGTTAACAACCATAGACTAATAAGCAGATGAAGGACAAAATCTATTATAAATAAACACTAAGACTAGTCCACAGTGCCATCAATGAGATATTAATCTCTATTGCATCAAAAGAGCCTCCATCCTCTCCCTGCCAATATTTGCACCCACATGACAGAGTACTTCATCTTGCTGAGGTCGAGTCTATTTTTCCAAATTAGCTTTTAGGCAGGCTTTCCATTTTTAGGTCTTTGAGTGGCAGCACAAATTTGTATCAGAAGAAAGCAACCACAGAGGCAAGGCCTGAGGTGCTCAGTCTGGGACATGCTGTTCCTATTTCCAACAGAAAAACAAAAAACCAGCAAGGGAGGTTTAAAACACTCGATCCACATATTCTCTACCACTGCCCAAAATTATTAGGAATCACATCACCTGTCTTCCTACCTCTTCTCAAAATGACACCCAGTCATTTTCACTTCTGAGACTCAAATCCATCTGAATTTTTTTAAAGTTTACACTGTACTTTGCAAACCACAGGACTCCCTTCAGCTCCCACATGGGATTTAGATGTTAAAATGAATTTACCAAAGCCTACTAAAGATTAAATTAAGTTTAAATCATACCCCAAGGACCCAGCAAATACCAGGACCTGTGCAACTTGCTGTTTACAGGCAGAAGAGAAGAGAACATCTCTTTTACAAATTACAGCCAAATCTGTGAGCCTCCAAGTCATTTCCACCAGGACCTCACACAGGGGCCCAACCTGGGCTCTGAAGGGCCAGAATACATCCTGAAAAATAACTGGATTCCTTTTCCCATCACCAAACTACAGTGAGAAATGTCACTGGAAGTTAATGGGATCTTGCAGGCATACAAAGATTACACAGCCCAGAGTGCAAGGCCAGATTAGGCCTCTATAATAAAGTCAACTTCCACACCCCACATGGGAAAACAAAAAAATGATGGCCAGTCACATTGTATTTAAATCTGAAAGGTCATATTTTGAAGTGTTGAAATTTGTATTAGAAAGAAAACCTGGATGACAAATACTGTTAGGGTCCTTTTTTTTTTTTTTTTTGAGACACAAGTATTAATTTCCATCACCTCAGCAGGTCCTTTTGAAAAGTCATTAATTTGACAACTCCCTTCCCATGGCAGTGACCAGGAGCCACCTGAGTTTGTTTTGTTTCCAGCACAGAGAGAAGTTGAGCACAGACAGAGAGTGCTGGCAGAGCCAGAGAAACTGGTTGGCTTTTAATCCCAGCTTTTCACAATTTTGCATGGATAAAACCTGCTATACTCCACTTCCTGGTTCAGGAGACTGTAATTAATCATCCTTGTGTGACACTTTGCCTCAACACCACTGTCAGCAGCCTGATCCTGCAATGGGCCAGTCTGGGGCTGTTTCAGGCTGAACTTTTATTCATTGGAGCCAATTTTAGCCCAAGGAACACAGTGCCACTTTGTCATATGGAGGCCATTCACACAGCACTGGTTTCTATCCTTCCTCCTGAACACTTGTGTCTGCCAGGAAATAAAAGGGAAATACCTTCACAAGCATCAGCAGTTCTGTGGGCAGCTAATGCACTGGTTACCCCCTCAGCCAGAGAGCTCAAACCATGACATTTTGTCACATGTTGATCATCCTCCCCAAGAGCCATGGTTTTTATATCAGCAGCACCACTATAAATAAGGCCCCTCTGTGCCCAGCAGCAGCCAAGAGAGGCAGACAGCATTTGCACTGTCCAGTTGAAACAGAATAAACATTATAGACAGAAATAAGATGGGGAGGGGTAGGCCAACACACAAACTGTGCTGACAATACACCCCATTGTCTGCCCATGCAGCTGGAAAATAAAAATTCCTCTGAGGGACAACCATGCCTTCTCCTTTGTTTGAAAAACATTTCACACATTGCAGAAACTGCATGATACAACTCAGTAGCAAAGAGTAAGGCCTAAAGCACTGCAAACTGGAGCTGAAATGAATTTAGAGATTTCAGGGGAACACTCATAACAGCAAGTTACTGTTCCTCAGGGACTATCCTTCACAGCTCTGCTATTATTTGAACTACAAGATGTATGTGTTGTAGCTGACAGTAAATCTTGTTTCAGCTGTAATATCAGAGTTGCTTCCCTTCAATTAGCCAATTCAACAGCAATAAACCACCCCAGCTTTCCACCTGTGTAACTAGATTCAATGACCAACTATTTAGGTCAAACTTTGCATGACCCAGAGGCATTACCCAGGATTTGGTCAATGAACACCAGGGTTTGAATATCAGAGTGTCCCTGCACTCAGTTTAGATGCCAGTAAATGCTCAACTGACACACCTATGTTGGTTCATGTAAAAGGGAAAAGAAAATGTTTTTAATATGAAAATGTACTTAACTGAATAATGCAAAAAATTCTATCTCAAGTGTAAGATCTATGCTCTGAAATGAAGGACAAATTTTGAATTTCTTTTTAGTTTCACTGTTTTTATTTTTAAAAGGTCACTTTAAAGTTGGTTAGGTTGTTTTGTTTGGTTGGTTGTTTTTTGTGTTTTGATTTCTTGTCTTACTTTTGAGAGCAACCTAAGCTTAGAAAAGTTTGAAAAAAAAACAGGATGAGGGGGTTTCAGGGGGTTTCTTATTGTTTTTTCAGGAGGAATCTCATTAACAAGTGCCACTGTCAGCCCCAGGCTCTTCCCACCCTCTGGTCCCTTGTCTGGAAAGGGAGGGTGACTGAAGGACAAGTGAGAACTTTGATCCAAGTCAAGTTCTGCTCACCCCAAAGGCTTCATGGAACCCAACACCTTTACTAAGTCCTGGTACCCTTCACAATGGGACCTCTTAAAATAAGGTTACTAATGATCCAACAGAAGGTCAAGCACCATCATTGGCCAACAACTTTTCCTCCAAGTGATGTTTCTTCCTTAAAGCAGCACCACAAGTGATTAAAGTGAACCCTTAATCTAAGAAAGAGACCCTTAGTTAATCACTTCCCATGGGGACTGACACAGAGGGGATGGAAAAGGAAAGATTCACTCAGTAAATTCACTCACTACCCCTCTCAAAGGACAAGCAGGGACACATCAGAATACACTAAAGAGAGTACTGAAAGTGAAAAAACTAAAGAACTGTTAAAAGCATTCTTTTAAAAAAGTGAGGAAAATAAATGAGTGGACTCACTCTAGTGCAGGTCTCAAAACTCTAACTTTTAATGCTTCCAATATTCGATTTAACTCCACAAATGGTTCTTTTTGACTTTGATCTATTGATAGACCAGATTCCTAAAAAGAAAAGAAAAAACAAAAGGGCACTTTTTAGTTAAAGCATGAAAACCAATGGGTTGGCTGACAGTTTAAATATTCATCTGGAACATTCAAATGAGGAAGCTAAGACAAAGCTTTGCTTTCCTCAGTGGATAACCTTCAACACCCACACTTGTTACCTGACAGAGCTCCTCAGCTACATCCAGCATTCCCTGCCTGAAGAAGTGCTCCACCATCACCTCATTGAGGATCCTCTGGCTGTCAGCCTGCCAGCACCCATCGATCCCCACGCTGCTGATGTCCGAGTCAAAGTTCTGAAACACACAAATTAACAGTTAATAGGCTGCAACAAACCACCCCACATCACTTCTCTTTAATCATGCAGGACACCTGTGTCTCCACCCTGATGCCTTCTGCCTATTACTCACTTGGCCCTCAATTATCTCCAAAGTGAAATAAATACATGGCAGCTTCCTTCATTACCTCCTGTGTAGGAAGAAGAAGAAATCTTTTAGCTTGCTCCTTTCAAGTCAATATTATTCACTACAAGGAATTACAGCAACAAATTACAAGTTTAACTAGAAAGTTAGAAACCTAGTTAGCTAATAAAGGGGTTTGAGTCCATGATGAAGCCACATGATGAAGGAAGTACCTGCATATATGAAAACTGAAAATGTTTAGAGAACAGAACACAAAATCACCTACATTAGAATCAAGACAGAGTCATCAATGTATCTCTATCAGTACAAGCACACCAAATTGCAAGTAATACTTTAACTTAAGGATTTTTTACATATCTGGAGACTAAGCAATGCTGAAAAAGCAAAAAAAATCATTTCTCCCCACATCCAAACAACAAAATTCAAATCTCTGATGACCTCAACATCCCAACAACAGGATGAGCTTTGAAGATCCAAGAGATATTTTTTAGAACTAACCCAGATGATCCCAGTGCCATGTATTTTTAGGCCAGTGGCCTAAGGACATATTCCAGGAATAACTGAAGACATTGTCACGCTGACTCCTTGCTAACACTTGGCACTGCTTGGCACTTTGCCTCTTGGCAGCAGGAGAGCAACATTTATTCTAATCCAAGATATAAAGCAGGATTTTTAACTGCTAACATGTTTTATGATCAGGGCAAGCAGGTTAATTTTAATAAAAATCCTCACCCACTGCTTTAAAGAAGCCTCTTGCAAAATAAAGAGTCTAGAAGCCAGTGCATTGCTTGCTGCCTGCTCTGATGACTGCAGCCCTCTCCCAAGAAGGAATTCAGAGGAGCTGTGGCTCTGTGAGGATCCACAGCCCTGCACAAATGGGAACACCAGCCTCACACAAACACAGGTTTCTGTCACAGCAGGCAGGGCAGATAACACCCAGCTGGTACCAGCTATCTTCCCATGCACAGCTCAGCTTCACACTGCACCTTCCTGTTACTCACCACTTACTAATTTCCTTCATCAGCACCTCTACATCCCCTTTGATGCTGCTCTGTGTCACCGTGAAAAAGGGACAGACTTTTCATCCCTGCCCACACAGCTCCAAAGCCACTGCTTCCTTCAGGGCTCTCAGCAAACTCTCAGTCAAACATTAACCTTAGTCTGGCAAACTGACTTTTCCACCTTTCTGAGATGGTGGAGCGAGGTGAGCATTTAAATTATTGCCACTGATTCATGTCACACATTTAATAACATTTGCACTTGGGTGTCTTAACCTGTAAGCTCCTTGTCATGCTGTTCACCTCTAAGCTGTATCTTGAAAAACTCAAGCATCTTGAAGACTGAGGAATACTGTTCTTATTTGTGCCAACCATTCAAATCCTTAAAGGTTCAGCAGCATTGCTGACTCTGCTCTCAGTGTCCAACCACCACCAGTAGGTAACACAAATAAATCCATTAACAAAGCACTAAAGGATGTAAGACAGGACTCAGAATGCACAAGCTTGCATTTGTTACCTGGCTTCCAGGGTGGAGATCATCTTTAATCTAAAAATAATGGACTATAAGTTATTCTTCATGCAATTCCAAGTCCTAGCAATGACACAATCCCCTAAGCAGAAACTGGACAGTTCTGGACAGTTCCCAACCAGGGAAGCTGCACCCATGTCTCAACATTATCACATCATTTTCACTGCTCAGGGGCAGAGATGCTGAAACTAATTACCTCAGTGCTCTCACAAAATGCTCATTTTCTTTTGAAACAGCAAACCCACCAGCCCTTACAAAACCCCACCATTAGATCTTTCCAAGTCACACAAAATAAGTTGTCAAGTCCCATGATTCAACCTGAGGACCTCAGTCATTCTCTGACCAACTCAGTCCTGGTAATTCTCATTCTAATAATCTTTTTTTAGTTTGTTTTAAACGATTCTGAGGTCTGTATTAAATGTGGGATTCTACAGCTCTGCCTCCTCTGGGTCCCGAGGAGCTTTAGGAACTGATTGCACAGATTACAGTGAGTGACTGCCACATGTCAGAAAAAATTATCACTTGCCTTTGGCTTATATATTTCACAACTGTCAGGCATGAAGGATCTGCTGGTGACTACAACCCTCAGTTTTGTTTGGTAAATGCTAACAGTATGCTAACTGACAGCACATGGGGTTTAATAAGATTTCAACAGTTAAAAGCATTTCTGCAAGTTAAAAACTCCAGGAAGCTTAAAACCCAAAAAACACAAAATAACCTGTATGTCAGCTAGTATTCCTGAAGAACACATCTTTTTTAAAAGCTTGATTTGCAAACCTGGGGCCAAAATGTACAGAATTATGTACTAAATACAGGAATGATACAATGTACAGCACATTATCAATACCTGTTAGAACATGATGACTTCAAGATGTTCACAAACACAAGATGGACATTTTCCACCAACATACAACCCTCCATGTTACCCATAACAACAGGACATATAGAAGGATGATGATTAAGGACAGTTTTATTCCTCAGTTACTCAGTTGAGATTACTTTGTGCATTCCTCCCTTCTGAATTCTTACCCAAAATACAAATAAAACATTTGTTTATCTTCTCGGTTCAATCTGTTTACACATAATAGAAAGTTCAACTTGCAAAGACTCTGTATTTATGTAGCCTCATTCTTCACATCAACACAATTAAATGATGTTCAGTAAAGGTTTTTTGTGTGTTCATACACGAGTCTTTACATGAAATGAACACTACTTTAGGCAAAAGGCTGCTTTCCCAAAACAAAGACTGGGTTAAAATGTTTGCCTTATAAAAGATATAAAATTCAGGGGGGAAACAGAAGGAACTACCCTTTACTCCTCTTACTTTCCCAAA
Source organism: Agelaius phoeniceus (assembly GCF_051311805.1). Classification (NCBI taxonomy): domain Eukaryota; kingdom Metazoa; phylum Chordata; class Aves; order Passeriformes; family Icteridae; genus Agelaius; species Agelaius phoeniceus. The sequence goes on along the minus strand of NC_135268.1, from coordinate 68,834,441 downwards.
AGAAGGCATTTAACCACTACTCAGATTGTTCCTATAGGTTTGATTTACCAGCCTATCAAATATGCTTTGAGATTAATTCAAATCATTCCAAAGAGTGACTGATTTACAGGGACACTGATGAATGAGCCACCTGATAACAACTTGCTGAACAACAGTGACATGATGAGTTCTGCAAGCAGAGCAATTGCCAGTACAATACAGAAAAAACTGGATGCAAACATTTCCTTTCAAAGGAGAAAATGCTCTTTGGAAGACAGGGTAGCCTTTGGTGGATCAGAAGCAAGCAATCCACACAGGACTGCCATGAAAAGAGGTTCAGCTTATTAGATAAATCTTCCAAACAACACACAAAGCTCTGGCATTTCAGACTTCAATGTATTTGATACCAAATTTCAACTACATTTTGCTCTAAGGGTTTCTGTTCTCAGAGTGAACTCTGCAGGCAGACAAGTCTAGGGCCCAGGCAAGTTCACAAGCAACAACTACAATAACTTAAAAACTGACCAGACTAAACTTTTTATGTAGGTATAACCTTGTCCCATATGGAATAAAAAGAAATTTAACCTGAAATTGCCACTGGGAGATAATACAGCAAGTTCTTTCACAATCCAAGCTTGCTAAATAGGAAGTCTATTGATTCTACATGCAACAGCAGCTGCCATTTGGCTGTGTCACATGAAATGAGTACCAGTATTAGCACATTTCCCAACCTCAAACCAGGCCACTCATCTGGGCCTGAGCATGCAGGGTTAGCAAGGCCATAAGCAGTGTTGTGGAGATGTTCATCTGTCTGTACAATAAGTGAGGGCTTACATGTGACAGAAACAGAACTCCAGTCTCATGAAGCAAGGCAAGGGCTGTGCTTCCTTCAATTCTAGTGAGTGTTTTAGTTTGGAAGCAGCAGGATTTTGACCAGAATGTGTTGAGAATCAGTTCACTACATCAATTACACTTAATTACTTCTACTGGTTTAAGCTTAAGTACATTATGGTGAAGGGATGGGGGAGGGCAATTCCAGTTTGGGACTCTGGTGCCAACAAACACTTTGCTGATAGGTTCCAAGTGCAGTTTCCAGCAGCACAAGGGAAAGTGCATTAGGTACATATGGAAGATTTGCTTCCAATGTTACAGCTCAGGGAAATGCTGAATTTCACCTGGATTTAAACATTACACACATTCTTCTGACAAAAAGGCCCAGTCCTTAGGGTGTATTTTAAAGTAGGCCCTTTAAGATACTACTATATTTGGGAAAATAAAAAAAAATTCTTTTATATTTATATTGATATTTATTTTATATTTAAATATTTATGTATTTTATATATTTATATATATAATTTATATTTTTACAGATATTTTATTTCCAGCAGCACAAGGGAAAGTGCATTAGGTACATATGGAAGATTTGCTTCCAATGTTACAGTTCAGGGAAATGCTGAATTTCACCTGGATTTAAACATTACACAGATTCATCTGACAAAAAGGCCTAAACTTTGGGGTATATTTTAAAGTAGGCCCTTTAAAATACTACCATATTTGGGAAAATAAAAAAAAATTGATATTTATTTTATATTTATATATGTATGTATTTTTATATTTATAGATATAATTTATATTTTATATTTATATTTCTTTTATTTCCAGCAGCACAAGGGAAAGTGCATTAGGTACATAGGGAAGATTTGCTTCCAATGTTACAGTTCAGGGAAATGCTGAATTTCACCTGGATTCAAACATTACACATATTCATCTGACAAAAAGGCCTAAACTTTGGGGTATAATTTAAAGTAAGCCCTTTAAGATACTACAGTTGGGGAAAACCATTAAAAAATTCCACCAAGGACATATTTAAGGAGACAATCCTAAGTTGTGCTCTGAACTTCACAGAACAACATCCTTTGTTACAAGCAGAACTGGGGACTTGAGCAGCTCCCACTGCTTTTAATTTTTTAATGCAAACACCACAGACAATAAGAGAGATTGAAAATCCAGAGGAACAAGCACACTGCACCCAGCCAGTTGAGCTCATCTTTGAAGACCTCACTGAAAAAGCCCTTCTGACACTCAACAGGAACAGAGCAGATTAATGGGATCCTTTCTACTATTTTACCAAGCAACATATTTGAAATTTAAAAAAAATTGGTTTTATTTACATCTATTATTTTTTAAATTAAAAAACTACATAAACTTAAAACAGCAGGACAGAACACTGAAAAAATTATTCCCATGACAACTGAAGCAGCAATTTGGAGATTAGACTCAAGCCTAAGCTTCATTATGCTTGCAAGCATTTTCTTTGGCTTCTAAGAAATACCATCACCAATTTCCACTGAACACTTACACCCTCTCCATACAACCTGGGGCTCTTCTACCTCAGAGGATTCAAATGAAGAAAGTATGGCTAAACCCAGAAGTGAATTTGTACACAGTCCACTTTCTAAAGCAGAATTGGAAAGTTTAAAAACTTAGGACAAGATTACATAGATTTATTTCAGGCTTCAAGCTGGTAATAAGGATGGAATTTTACTCTAGTTAATTGGTTTAGATACAGAAGCAAGGATTTGAGACAGATGCATCCTTAAGCTTTGGATAACAGTGACGTGTGGATTAAAGCTTTTAGTACAAAGTTTGAACTCTCCACCATGGTCAGTCAGATATAAACAAAAAATACAAGTTTCATGGACATTCTGCCTAATAATGCAGCATTATGTACTTTGTTTCTTCATCTCATTATTGTTACATTGTGCTTTAGCAGATTACCATTACTACCAAAGTTGAAATGAGATTCCCAAAGGATAAATCAGTGCTGTGTACTGAACAAATGTTTAGACCCTGTCAGAGGCACAATCTGATGTGAAGCTATCACAAAAATGTCCATAACAGCAAGTATCAGACTCCCTGCACACAGAACTACTTTTATATAAGAGAATTGAGGGAGAAAAGCATGGCCTGAAAGTATACATATGTAGCACCATTTCAGTATAATTTCAAAGAATTGTTAATATTTAGCTACAAAAATAGGTACAAAAATCATATCCCAGTTATTGTTGAACCTGGAATTCAGATGTCTCATATGTAAAGCACCAAAGACAAGCTACCCTATTTTATTATTTAGACACAGAGACTGTGAAATGCTCAATCTCCTCTATTGCTCATTAAGAGCACTGCTACAAAATTAGGCTCCCAAAACCAGTAACATCCCTTTAAGAGGTACAAAATGCCTTTCTTAAAAAATTCTCTGTCTTACAAGATCACAGAATGTTTTAGGTTAGATCCTAAAGATATCTTATTCAACTCCCTGCCATGGCAGGGTCTCCCCATTGGACCAGATTGCCCAAAGTTGCTTTGAACACTTCCAGGGATGGGGCAGCCACTTACACAGCAAAATGGCACTTTAGAGTTACCTGCTGGTGACAATTAGCTAGAAATATATATATACACATAAATAAAATCTAACAGTATTTCTTTCTGAGACACACATTGAAGAAAACATTTTGCTCAGCTGATAAAACACAAAATAGTTCTACATGCTGTAGTGTCTATAGGGTCTGTTCTGTAAGGAATCAGGAGATTTGAGCTGTCCCAGAAGGAACAGGCTGTCTGCAGTGAGTTCTGAAAGCAAGTACTGTGCTGCCCACCAGCTTCCCTTTGCTTCTGCAGCTGACAGAATATTTAGTTCAGATTAATTGTAGCAAAAATCCAAATTTTGTGCTATAATGTGAGAATGCAGTCAAAGCACAAAACAAATACCTTATCAATGGCTTTTCCAACTCTGGATACACTGCTGTGGATGTCTTTGTGGTCTGAGGCCAGCTTCTGGACTGTGTCTTTTATTCTCTTACAACACTGTGTCATAACAAGTGAAATCGTCCCCGACAAGTCCCCATCTTGATCTAGACAAAAGAGAGGAAAATCACCAACTTTGTTACAGACCAATGGGAATAGCAAATCTCTTAATATGCAACAACATCAACTGACAAAAAGTGGTATTAAAGAAATGCAATCTAGAGAGTCTCTGCAAAGCAAGATCAGCTTAACTGAAGGCAGTGTACAGGAATTCACCTGTATGAAAACTCTCCTGTGGAATCAGGAATCCAGCTGGGTGCACAATAACTTTGAACAAGCACAACAGTTTAAAAATTTAATGCAAAGGTCTCATGTGTCCCAGTCACAGCAGATGAATAAACATCTCAAAAGTAACACTCAGTTCACAAATCTCTAAGGACACAACAGAAGGACACTGAAGCTACTGCAGGATCAGTTTGCTTTTAGACAGCCCCTAAAGGTACATGAGAATATAATGTTTAACTTCAACAGGGTGCAAGCAAAATGAGGGTGCAAGCAAATGTGGATTAATGATGGCCCAATTAATTCCTGCCCCACAAGCCACCCACTGCTATTGGACTGTGTGTCTGAGCTGAATGAAATTCCTGCTCCCTGACTTGTGGCAGAAGCTCTGAACAGTCTCCAGTTTCCCCTCAGTGGATGAGAAACAGTCCACAGAGGACCTGTGGACCTTGTTATGAGATTTATTCTCTAGAAACTGTGACATTTCTTAGCTGATGTCCAACAGGTTCACTGCTGTATGACCCACTCTGTGAAGAAAATAATAAACAGGACAGGCTTACAGACCCCTGACCACATCACAGCTTACCCCCTTTGTCCTTGATTCAAACATCATTCAGAAGCTTGAGTCAGAAAAAAAAAAATTACATTTTTTTGGTGCTTTACTTCAGTTCTTTCTTCCTGCTTTTGATTTAAAAATACAAGAAAAATCTCACTTCCCGTCTTACCTCTGAAGGTCTCTCCTGTCTCAAAGCTGAAGAATTTTTTCTTTAGGGACACAGACTTAGCAGCCTTCCACTGCATGGGAAGGTTAATTTAAGTGGGAGAGGATCTCAGAAATGTCTCCCTAATATTCCAGACCCAAAGCCTTCATGTGAAAAAACAAAATCACCCAAGTATCTCTTAAGAAGAAGGATCTTATGGCAAACGTGTTCACTTTTTAAGTTTGTTCCTTTTTGATTTCATATTTTAACACATCTTTGCTTTCAGCAGTGTGTTAAGAGCCCAGTTTCTGCAGAGAGCAAAGAGAATCCAGAGAAAACTGCAATCATAGGGAGTAGATAATAACTTCACAGCCATTTTTCTAGGCCCCTTCCTTCTTGCACCCTCTGAAAGCTGCTGCTGACACTGTCACACACTGAGCCACCCCTGTGAGCAGCAACAGCTCCTGCCCAGCCCCAGCTGGGCAAGTTTCCACAGCATTTCTGCAACAGCCACAGCTTCTAAGAACAAAAATAACCTTTACCATGCTTTTTTCTCCCTGCAGCCCCATGAAGCCAAGGATCATCTCCTGGGCAAAAGGCTAATGGGGTTCTGTGGGTTTTTTCCTAGGGGATGAGTGAGGAGAAATAAGACTGAAATAGTCACTTCAGTGACTCTGTGCATCCCAAATTAAAAGTGAAAATTCCACTCAACTATTCCAAAAAGTTCATCTCCCAAAATTATTTCAAGAATAATCATAATTTCATAGTTGCTATTTAAGTTTTATGACAAACACTTAAAATAACACGAAGGATCTTTAACTGTCTCATGAATTTTGCCATGGCAAAATGACCAGCCAGAGATTATGCAACAAGCAAAAGGGAAATACTCATTCTCCAAGAAACAGAAAGGCTGAAATGCACTTTCTGAAAGCCATTAAGCTAAAACCCAAACAACCCACAGGGGTGCCTGCTCTTACCCCAAGCAAAGAAGTGAATTATTGGTCCCTGACATTGTACAGAAACCCAACACCAGCAAAGCAATGAAAATGTCTACAGAGGAAAAGCCATCAGAGCCACAGAAGGTTTCCCCTCTGCACCCCTCTCCATCAGCTGCAATCAAACTCTGAGCTACCTGCACTAAATCAGCAGGAGAAAGCCTGCAGCCATCCCTGCTGGTAATTCAGGGTGCACAGGACAGACAGACAGCTTCTCTCTGTGATGTGTGTGCACAATTTTAAAAAAATTAAATATATTGGCCCACAAACACCAAGCACAGAGCAGAGTGCAATGCCAAGTTTACTCAGGCAGACACACTTATACCATCCAAGAATATGCAATCCTTGGCTACTCCAGGAAGACAGATTTATTAAGAGAACAGAGAAGGAAAACAAATTTGTCTTCCCATTCACAGGCCTGAGCATAGGGCTGGTCTGCCCTTAGGCTTTAACATGAAATCAGCTCAAGACATTTTAATACACTTGTGAGGGGGGGAGAAGGAAACCAGTTTAGAGGGTAAGGCAGTTTCAACAGTTTCTCCTTCTCCACCCACTTCCTTTTTTATCCAGTGCCTATTTAAGGTCTTTTCATACATCTTTGCTCTCAGATCTTGTCCTAACCTCTTCTTCAGCAGTGAAGGCTTTCATTTCTCTTTCTTTTTTCCTTTGAAATTACATCCAGGAGCCTATTTCTGCAGTTCATAGCCCTGAATTAGACTTCCACATTAAGATGTCTGGCTGCCTTCAATTCCATCCATTTTCAAAAATCCTCAAGATAGTGTGTAAAAGCTGAAAATACCTGTTCTTTTCAGAAAGTTACAAATAACATGTTAAAGAAAAGAGAAAATAGTAAGAATTTTGACCCCTATGAATCCAGCTCACCCTCAGATGCCAAAATTGTAGTCCCTAGATATCTGAGGGTGCACTAGCAATGTAGTGGCTTCATTCTAGAGCACTTACTAAAAGAAAATCCAATTTGGGATGTGCTCTCTGGGACAACATCACCTGGTAAGTGCTGAAATTATTCACTGGACAGTGCCAAATCCAACCTGGATGGAAAACCCAATGAGGATCCTGAAGGAATCACACACTGGAACCTTCTAAATTCATTACAAAGAGAGTAAAAGCTCTGGAGCTGCCACAGGAATGTCACAGCCAAACCTTTACAGCCCAACAAAGACCAACACAAGCGTGAGGGTGACACACACAGCTCTCCAGCAAGGTCAGCACCTCACTTTGTGAAGACACATATTTTAGTGACTGTCCTCAATGCCCAAGCCCAGGCTGTTCCAACCAGCACAAATAACAGTTACTGAAACACAGCTCAAAACAATGCCAAAGAGACCAAGCCTTATTTCATCCCAAATAAACACCTCACAATCAGAATTCCATGTTTGCTCTCCACAGAAACTTCTGGGTACACATAGAGCAGCTCCAGCACACTGGTGCTTGTGTTCCTGGAATTATCCACACTCCTGAGTGAGCTCTGCACCTGTATTTGCACAGGCAAACAACGGCAAACACATTCTCCCCCATCCAAACAAAAACAAAAGCAGAGCAGCAGCACAGTTGCTCTCAAGTTTGGTTTCAGGAGCCTGCAAGTTCCTATTTTTAATCCCTGAGCCATCACCCGCTTCCTGCATGGCCTTGGGTAAATCACTTCAGCTGCTTCTCCATTCCCTCCCACTCCAGCAAACACGGCACTACCTCCGTCCCCGGGATTTCGCAAGCTTTAAACGCCCCGTGTTTACAGCTCTGCAAGTGCCCAGCATCAGCTGTGACACAGACACAAGGCTTGTTTACCTCCTGCTTCACCGCCAGAGCCGGCCGCAGCAAAGGAACACAGCTCAGGGACACAGGAAAAGAGAGACAAAAACAGAAAAGAAACGGGGGCGGGGAGTGGAGGGGGAAAGCAAACAGGTCAGCTGTGCCCTATTTCCTCTGTATTTCCCCCGGGATGAACAACCTGTCTGTAACCCAACATAAACCAGGGGCACGCCAGAGCTGCTGGCCGGGAACAAACCAACCTCTCCAGGAGGCCCGGGAGGGTGAGATTGATCACAGAATTATGGAATATGCTGAGCTGTAAGGGACCCACCAGAACCATCGAGTCCGGCTGCTGGCCCTGCACAGGACAGCCCCAACAATGCCACCATAGGGCTCAGAGCATTGTCCCAACACTCCTTAAACTCTGTGCTGTGACCACTGCCCTGGGGAGCCTGGTCAGTGCCCAGCCACTCTCTGGGTGAAAAACCTTTTTGTGATATTCAACACAAACCTCCCCTGCTCCCACCTTTTAAATGTTCCCTGTCAACAACGCCCCAAAGCTCCGGGGGCTGCGGGAGAAGATCCCCGGCACAGAAACCTCAGGATGGGGGTCCCTGGAGCCCGGGCTCCCCTCAGGATGGGGGACCCTGGAGCCGGGGCTCTCCTCAGGGGGGCTCCCAGCCCACAAAGCCCGAAGTTTTCGCGGGTGTCCAGCCCACAACACCCCAAATTTCAGGCTTCCCCTCCCCGGAGGGAGGAGCGGGCCCGCGTCCCCTAGGCAGAGGAGGTTGCGGGGGGGGTCTGCACGTACTCTCGGTCTGCAGGATCTCCCTGCGCAGCCCTCCCGCGTACTGGATCAGCTCCTCCAGGCTGCGCTCGCACAGCTGCCCGTATCCCGAGAACTTCTGCAGCACCTTCTCCAGCTCCCGCTCCACCGTCACGCACTGGTCCATCGCGCCTGGGCCGCGTTGCTCCTCCTCCTCGTCGTCCTGCTCCTCCTGCTGCCCCGCGGCCGGGCCGCCCGGGCCCCCCGCCAGCCCCGGCCCCCGGCCGGCCCCGGCCCCGCTACCCCGCGGCACCGTCACCCCGGGCCGCCGCACTTCCGCGCAGGCAGCGCCGCGGACACGCGGGGACCTCAGAGCGCTCCGCGCAGGCAGCGCCGGGGACGCCTCAGCGAGGGGCCTTGGCGCAATGCAGGGCGGAGCGGTGATTTTCGGTCAGGCGGCGCGGCGGGCAGCTCGGACGCGCCGCCGGCGGTGGGGACGGGGGCGGGCCGTGTTTTCCGGTGTCCCGGGAGGATCAGGAAGCGCTTCCCGGTCAGGTGGCGTGTAGGAGTCAGCCTGGGGAACGGGGATGCTGTTGCGGTCAGGCAGGGAGAAGGGCAGCTCAGCGCGGGGGGCCTGAGGGGCGCTGTTGCCATGGCGACGCCGAGGCCTGAGGGGCGCCGGGCCCCGGGCGGTCCCTCCGGATCTTGGCTGTGAAAAATGCGGATTTTATGATTGGCTTTTCACAAATATTAAAATGAATATTGTATGTGTTATGTTAGAAAGTTATGCTGTATAAATTTATTTAAGTAGTGCGTTAAATATAGTTTTAGGTTATAACATAATGTTAAAATAGAAACTATGCATGTGGGATATTTTTTTAAAGAAAGGAGTGAGGTACTTGCACCAGATAGCAGCCACAGGACACCTAAATCTTTCAGAGAAAAAGAATTTATTGCTCTCTTATCAGAAAAAATTAACTTGATCCCGCCTTGCTCAGCCCTGAAGATGCGGTTAGGATTCAGAGGAAGAAGCTGACACTAATCAGACAGAATCCTTTGTTTGAATGGAATTTATGCATCATGTATGAGGTGTATGAATATGCAACAGGCTGTTGCTTTTAAGGGTTAATCCTCCGTTAACGTGTGTCCTTTTTCGAGCTTATTTTGCCCAGAAAAACGTACCCGGACCATCTGTAACTCTTTGTTCTTATTGTCTTGTATTGTCCTAAATCCTAATCGTCCAAATTTGTATTACTCTAATTTTATTACTATTTTTATAACCATTTTATTACTATTAAACTTTGAAAATTCTAAAAACAAGTGATTGGCATTTTTCACAAGGCTGAAGTGCATTGGACTGGCAGCGGCTTATAAAAATGTGCTCAAAGAGATGGCTCAGATCGAATTGTACTCAGGCAAATTCAGAGGAGATCATGAAGCTGATGAGAGGGATGAAGCACTTTTTCTGTGGGAAAAGGCTGAGAAATTGGGATTGTCCAGCCTGGAAAAGAGAAAGCTTTGATTGACCTAACTGTGGCATTCCTGTACCTGAAGGGAATTTACAGAAGACTTGACAAGGGCATGTAGTGACAGGACAAGGGGGAATGGCTACAGAGAGAAAGAAAGAAGATTTAGATTGGATATTAGGAAAAAAATTCTTTACTGTGGGGGTGGGGAGGCACTGGCATAGGCTGCCCAGGGAAGCTGTGGATGCCTCATCCCTGGAAGTGTTTGGGGATGAAGCTCTGAGTGACCTGGGCTAGTGGAAGGTGTCCCTGCACATGGCAAGGGCTTGGAACTGAATGGTCTTCGAGGTCTCTTCCAACCCAAACCATTCTGTGGTTTTATGCTGATGGCTCTATGAGCTTTGGGGTCTGGAGGCAGCAGCCCAGGACACACAGGACTCTGTGTTTTGTGTAGCACAGTACAAACAAAGCTCCTGATAAATTTGGACAAAGTGAACTGGAAAACCAGCACTTGGTCTGAGCCTGGGGTCTTGTTGCTTCATCTGTGTCCACAGTGCTGGGTGGGACAGGAAAATCAGGAATTCAGTATTCTCACAAGAACAGAGGACTTGTGTGATGTGCAGTGTCAGTAATTGGTCGCATTTTGGCCCAAACTCCTGCTTTTCTATGTTTTTGCTCTTTATTTAATCACAAATTATGCTTAAGCACTATCTTCTGGTATTTTGGCTTATCAGCACAGGGGTTTAATTTGTGAAGTTCTCCTCTGCTGTGGGCTCCTTGGTCATCTCAGCACACTCAAGCAAGGGCTCCTTATTTATTTATTTATTTATTTATTTAGGACGTTAAACAGAGCTGGTCTTCTCCAAGGGGGCGACAACTTTTTATTTGAAAAACAAAAGTTTTTCACTGGTACAAAACCAGAAAATGCAAACTGCCTGGGAAAAAAGCGTCTTCATTTGAAGCTTTAATTATTTTATTCTCTTCCTGTAAGTTGATTTGCCTTGACTAATATTAATCACTGTGTGTTTACAGCAGATCAAACTCCCGCAGGGGGTGACCATCAGCTCCAGCTGTGGCTGCAGAAAGCCCCGATCACCTGCCCGGGTGTCACAGCTGACCCCGAGCCTGGATCACCTGCCCGGGTGTCACAGCTGACCCTGAGCAGGGGGTTGGGCTTCTGAGCCCAACCCGAATTCCTGTGTGAATCATCACCAGATCGCCGGGACTGCCTCACCCAAAAGGCAGGGGGTGGAACTGGACGGTCCTTGAGGTGCCTCCCAAGCCGAACCATGCCAGGGGTCCACGGTTCCACAGCCAGGGCTTTAGCCTGGAGCCTTTTCACACTCAGGAGTGGTCACTGTGTTACACACTCACACCTCTGCTAAATCTGCTTCCCCTTGGCCACTCCTATAAAGCAGGAAACATCTGATTTAAAATTCCTCTGCCCACAACACAATAATGTCTGGGCTGCTGCAATATTGCTTTGAGATTCTCATAGAAGCTTCTGTTATTTGTTCAATATCAATTACAAGGAGGCACAGTTTCCTGGGACACCTAAAACATGTCAAGATGCACCCATGTTGATAAAGAAGCACATCAAGAGTTTCTGTGTTGGTGAATTCCCAGAAATTCACAGAATTGTAGAGTATCCTGAGTTGCAAGGAACCCACAAGGATCATGGAGGTCCAGTTCCTGTCATCCAAGTAAATTGTATTGCAGAGTTGGCTCTTGGGAAAACTGTCCTTCAGGTTGTTTGAATATTAGTTTGCTGAGCTGTTATCTTGGTAAACTCATTAAAAATGGTGTGATGTTAACATGGTAAAGAATTAAATTAAGATGTTTAATCCCCTGTTTTATGGTTAATCCTCTGTTTTGCTGATTTCAAAATGACAATACTTTTCTTATGTTCCCCCCAGAAGTCTGGAAAGTGGATTATTGTCTGTATTCCCAGGCTGCACAGTCAGCAACTGCCAGTAGGAGAGGATGGGGGAGGAGAGGGAATCCTTGCCATTTACCAAGGGGCAGCAGATAAAGACTGCAGATTTAGCTGTCTGACAAGGAAAGGTGACTGTCCCAGTTCTCAGGATTTCAGCTCATTAGCTCCTAAATTATAGTAAAATTTCTTTGCTGCCAAAATTATTTAAAAGCAGATCCTTGCTTTGAGCTTTTGTTTAAAGGTGGAATTTATAGTCTCCATTCTCTTCACATTTGTAATATTTGCTCTGTGAGCATAGGACTGACTGACTGATGACTGTTTAATGATGTTAATTAAATAGTGTTAACCCTGGGGTCTTTAAAAATGCCAGTGTGTGTCATCTTTGTGTTCAGCCCCAATGAATTTCAATTCACTCTTAAGATATTTAGATTTTCCAGATAATTAAAACTCCCTGAAAGATTGTTTGCAGGTGACATGTCAAAGACATTCTGCACTGCAACTAGAAACCAAATGACAGCTACATCTAGGAAATGGAACATTTTCTGGTAGGGTCAGCTTAGTGCATCAGGGATGCAGAGTGGGGAGGGAAGAGAGGATCAGAGAGCCTGGGGGAGGCACTGGATCCATTTAGGTTTGCTCTGCCAGACCTTTGGTTAACTCCTCACCTGCAGTTCTTGGTTGCATCCTCGCCTGATCCGGGTGCTTCAGTGTTGGCAGCTGCTTTGTTTTGGGTACTGGCTTGAAATATCATTTGTACTTTACTGAAATTACTCCAGGGCCTTGAGTTCTGGCAGATGATTGGCTCTGTCTCTGCAGGGGCCTCATTGAGCTCAGGCCATGAGCACTGGAAATGACACGCTGGTGACAGCCTCCCCAGCAGTTGGTGTTGCAAATAGTTCAGCTGTGAGCGTAGAGGAGTCATTGTTGTGAGGTGCCTTCCTGCCGGGGGAAGCCAGGGCACCCCGAAGAAATTACAGGGAAGAATCAAAGGAAACTACTGGAGTAGGGTCTGAGGTGCTCATGTAAAACAAAGAAACCAAACCAAACAATACCCAAAACAAACCAAACAAAAAAAACCCTCTACAACCCAACAATGTTTTCTAACTAAAGTTAAATATACAAAGTCCTTCTTCAAACTCCCACCGTCACTTCACACGGGTGGGAGTTACTTCACACTCACTTGCAACAAAAGGTAGAGAAATCAGGCAAAACTGACAAAAGAAAAGGGTCTTCACAAAGCTTCTGGAAAAGAACCCTGTTCCTGGGGCACTCCAGGGCTCAGAGCCTGCCTGAGGCCCTCAGACAGGTGATGGGAAATGTTTTATTGACTGTCCTTGGCTCCACCAGCTGCAGGGACAAAGCCACTCCCTTTGCTTTTGCCAAGGGCAAAGGATTCATCTTCCTGATGCTTTGCCACCTGCTCATTAGGGGATGGGCCCTGGCTGAGGCAGGGCAGGTTTCCCAGGCTGCAGTGGCTGGGAAGGAGAGAGCAGCACTTGGCTCTGGGAGCTGTGCCCCTGGGACCCTCTGTCCCACCTGGGCTCTGGGAGCTGTGCCCCTGGGACCCTCTGTCCCACCTGGGACCCTCTGTCCCACCTGGGCTCTGTGAGCTGTGCCCCTGGGACCCTGTGTCCCACCTGGGCGCTGGGAGCTGTGCCTCTGGGACCCTCTGTCCCACCTGGGCTCTGGGAGCTGTGCCCCTGGGACCCTCTGTCCCACCTGGACCTGCCACCTGAGGCTTGCTGCAAACCCAACAGAGCTGCTGAAATCCCTTTGTATTTAACAGAGTGGTACCAGCACATACAAGGTTTGGACTCTACTTTTATCTTTTCCAGATAAAAATGTTGAAGAATAAAGTTGTATATGACTTGCAGTGGAAGGGCACAACATTTACCAGCCCATAAGAGCTTTGTGAGTGGCTACATCTGCAATCCCTCCACTTGTCCCCTTTCAAGAACCAAAAAGAGCCCATTCCTGAAGAACACAGTGCCATGAATTTTCTTCTGGAAGAGGCTGTGTTGGCCATGTCACAGAATGAGCTGAACATGGATTGTTGAGTTTTTTCCTTTAAAAATCATATCAACACACTGAGAAACATTTAAATGTGTTTTAAAGGCTCTGAGGAGTACAATGATTTAAATGCTTTTTTCCAGATCATTATTAGTGTACCTTTTTGAAAATGGATAGTACAGAATTACAGCATGTACACTCTGGGGGGTTCTCAGTATTTTTAAATTTAAGCTGTGCTATTTTTGTGCTCATCTGTATGAGCTGCCAATTTTCATGCAAATTACGGATTCTTAAAATAACTGAATATACAGAAGCACTGTTGAGTTTCTTTCAGAGGAGAGCCTTCATCTCGAGGCAGTAGCTTGATTTTAGTACTTTTTTTTTTTGTAGCAGGCTAAATTGTATCTTTGCAGGCCAACACTTCTTTGTACAGCCTAGCACGGTTCTTCAAAGATCCACTTCAGCGGGGATCCACGCTGTGCTCCAAAATGCTTCCAGTGTGAGCACAGCCCCAACTTAAACCCTTGTCCGAAGTCGGGGTGCAGCTCACGCTTGCCTTTGGCTGTCGCTTTGGCACAAGCTCCCAGCGCCGAGGCCAAGCCGCAGAGTCCGAGCTCCGAGCCGCGCAGATGAATCTCACTGTGGAATTTTGGAATTTGCTTTCAGAGCCGCGCAGATGAATCTCACTGTGGAATTTTGGAATTTGCTTTCAGAGCCGCGCAGATGAATCTCACTGAGGAATTTTGGAATTTGCTTTCGCGCCAGCCGAGGGCTGGGAGCGGGGCTGGCGTGCGGGAATGAGGAGCGCAGGGATCATCCCTACACCCAGAAGCCCGAATCCAAATAAACTCTGTCCACTAAGCTGCCCTAAAACTGCCCGAACACATCGGCCCTGCAAATACCGGCCCCCAGTTCTGGCTCTGTAAATATTTTTCTTTTCATGAAAAGCGTCGGCCGAGTCGGATCCTGCCCTCTCCCTCCCCGCTATCCGAGGTATTTATATATATTATTTTTCTCGCAGCAAAGCGCAGCCGCAGGGTCCAAAGTTGCAGCCGGGGACAGGGACGCGACCGCCCCCCGAGCCCGGTGGTGCGGGGTCGGGCCGCAGTGCTGAATCACGGCGGGGGGAAGGAGAAGGGGAAAAGGGGAAGGGGAAAAGGGGAAAAAGGGGCAGGGGGGCGGTGCCGGCTGCTCGCGTCACTGTTATGTCTCCGCGGCTCCGCCGGGGCGGGGACAGCAGCAGCGGCGGGCGGGAGGCGGGGGGGCCGCGGCCCCGCTCCCCTGACAGCCCCCGCTCCCCTCCCTCCCTCCCCAGCCCGGCCTCCGGCTCGGCGCTCCCGGGAAGATGTGGGTGAAGCTGTGCTGTTTGCTGCTCTACTTCCTGGCGCTCTTCGTGCTGGCCCGGGTGTTCGAGGCCGTGGCGTGGTACGAGAGCGGCTTCCTCGCCACGCAGCTGGTGGACCCGGTGGCGCTGAGCTTCAGGAAGCTGCGGACCATCCTGGAGTGCCGCGGGCTGGGGCACTCGGGGCTGCCCGAGAAGAAGGATGTGCGGGAGCTGGTGGAGAAGTCAGGTACGCGGAGCTGCCCCGTGACCCGGGGGGACGGACGGAGGTCGGCGCCCGGCCACCCCCGCCTGGGCTCCGGCCGCCCTTGGATGGAGACGCGGGCGCTGCTTCCCTCGGCAGGGCGGGTTTGGGGAGCGAGCTGGCTCCCCCCGGCAAGGGGGGTCCGTGGGGGGAACGCAGGGATCTCGGGGGGTGACGGTCACAGCCCGGCGGCGTTGTGAGCCCGAGCGAGTGGAAGGCCTGCGCTGGACGGGGCACCAGCAGCGGCCCTTCCCTTCCCTTCCCGGCCCGGCCCGGCCCTCCCCTTCCCCGGGAGTTCCGCTGCGGGCGCTCGGGTCAGTGCGGGTGGCACAGATGCGACCCGATGTCGTCTGCCGTGAAAAACGAGGAGGAGAGACTCCGAATAGCTGCAGTAGGCTACTGTTTACAGCTGGGGCCAGCTTGTTCCCGTGTATGCCCAGCCGTTTGCTGGGTTTATTACAGGTACGGTTATCAAGATGGGCCCCAAGGAAAGCGATGATTTCATAGCTGAGGAGAGCAAGGGATGGGTACCCTGGGTTGAGATGGTTTTATACAAGGGGAGCAGAACTAGTTCCTGCATACAAAAATCAGCTCGGAAAAAGGCAGGGAGGCATTTCAGAAGTAAGGAGAACCAGGTAAAGGAGATGGACTTCTCGGGGCTGGTGAAGAGCAGTGGAGATGGAAGAATGGCAGAAGTGCCCTGAAAGTAAGGATGCTGCCTGGAGCAGCCGGAGGGAGCTGGCCCCAAGGACTGGGAGATGGGGCTGATGTAATAGCTGTAGTGCCAGCCAAGAAGGAAAATATGAGTAGTTGCTTTTAAATCAGTGATGGAAGGGCTGGTGATCCAGGCAAGAGAGAAATCCCAGCAGTCAGGATAGGCAGTGAGGGTCTCTAATGTCTCGACAGAGAGGGAGAAGGATTTGGATGGATGTAGTGCCTGCCATATAACCTTAAAAATGCTGGTTTAAATAATTGATATAAATCCTGGGCATTTAAATGTATTTTGCTGTCGCTGTTCATTGTTTATTTATGTTTTTATGTTGTTTATTGGCTTTGCTGCTCCAACAGCAAAAAGCATTAGGCACTTTCACTTTTGTTTCCAATCACTTTCACTCCTTGGCTGTCAGGTACTTTAATGATGTCATGATGTTTGGGTTGCATATGCTGCAGGGAAGTGTTTAATTCCAAACAAACAGTATTAACCAACTTCTTCAAATGTCATGGAAACACTTCTCATACCAACAGGCTTTGCAGCATTTTTCTGTGGTTGCGTTTTGTTGGGTTTTTTTCCCCTCTAAATTTTACGAATATTTTTGCAAACCCCTAAAGGGTTTCAGCTGCTGCACTTATTTTTATATTTTTAAGGAAACTGGTTTTGGACAAGACTTCATTTCTTAAAGCTTAGTAGATTAGTTACTAGAATGCAGGTTGTCATTAACTGTGTTTGTAATGATTGTGAAACAGAACATGAGACGGAAATGAGATTACGCAGGAAACATAATCAGATGATTTTACCGTGAGCTCTTTATGTCGCTGCATTTGGAGTTCATGGGAACTTTTCCCAACTGTGCAAACAAAAGCCACCAGCTAAATTATTCTGCCTGAGATTTTTACTAGCAACAGGACCACAAACATTGGGTTTTGGTCCAGAATTAATGATTGAAATTCTGGAAGTCTGTTTGAATTATCAGTCTTAAGAAATTGCTTGCTGCAAAATTGCAATCCTGTGAAACGAAAGCAAAGATGTACAGGCTAAAATTGCTCTCAGCCACTGAATGTTGTTATTTGCAGAGAATGAGCCTTAGAAGATGTTCTTTTATTCCTTTGTGTGCTCATGCATGTGTGGTGCATCTGTGTAATCAGAAACAGAGCATTCATGTCTTCTGTGGTCTCACTGAGGTCAAATTGTTCAGTCACGTCACCAGAGATAGAATTATAGTAACAGCTTAAGGTTTAGATACCTTTGCACTGAAAGGTTCTCTGAGCAACCTTGCAAATACAGTTAGTTAAACTGTTACTAGAATTCATTAAGTAATCTTTCTCCAGTGCCATTTAATTGAATTTTTCCAATTGTCTCTTTTTCAGGAGACCTCATGGAAGGAGAGCTTTATTCAGCTCTCAAGGAGGAAGAGGCCTCTGAATCGGTTTCCAGTACAAACTTCAGTGGTGAAATGCATTTCTATGAGCTTGTAGAAGACACAAAAGATGGGATCTGGCTGGTACAGGTATATAAATTTAACCTTTTGTTTTAATATATATTGATCACACCCAAAATGTGTTTCAAAGGAGGAGTTGATGGGGGTAGTTAACTAGTTGTAAAAATGTGTAACAGGGAGATGGTGACAAAGATAAACTTCATCCAGGAGGTGAAGAATAGAGAAATAAAACAAGAAAGGCTGGAAGTGCCAGAATTGCTATACAGACAGGAAGGGAAAAAAAGCTTGTTATTCTTTGGATTGCTTTTTGAAAAGCAGGCATTTTAGAACGAGGAAACAAGCAGAGCAGCACACACTGAAGTACACAGAGTATGCAAGTCCTTGGCCCTGGTTTTGTGAGAGCCTTGTGATGTGTGAAGTAGGTGCTTTAGTAGAGATGCTCTCAGCTGGCACAGGCTCCTGGTGCTGCTCTTCCCTTTGGTTGCATTGCATGCTCAGACTCAACCAGTTTAAGTTTCTGCTTGTCTAAGGGGCTTAGAGCACTTGTAAAATCGCTGTTGGCTCTTCACAAAGGCAGGAAGAATCTCAGTCTGCCAACTTCCCAGGCTAGCAGGCTGCTTCTGCAACATATTCCGTGGCTTGAAGTTAACTTTCTCCCATGCCTTTTGTGCCCAGCAGTTTTACAGCCTGTTTTCCAAGGGCTGCATGAGAACAAGGGATCACTTAGGAAAATAAAGACAGACTTTTTCCAATGGGATAGATACTGAAGCAATTAATCATCATTCCTGAGAACATAAGTAACCTAGACCAAAATGTAGAAGTTATTTTTCTGTGTCAACTTCTCTGTTGACAAGAGGGTATTTTTTAAGGCATATTTTTCCTCCTAACACCCATATTAGGTGGAATTCACACAGGTGAATTCCCCACCAGGCAATTAATTGTTCCGTTGACAGCTCCTACCTGGTTTGTCTGGTCTCACTTCATGTTTTCTATTGAACAGGAAGTCATTAAATCTTGATAAGCTATTTATTACACCTGTACTGTCAGCACATCAGATCTCATCCCAAAATAGACCAGAGGACAGATTCCCTTCAGACTCAGGATGGCATTTGTGTTGTGGGAAGGATACACTTGGAGTTTATTGAATCCAAGTTTGAGGTTTAAATCATACAGGAGGGTATGCTTCAAGCAGAGGGAGAGTGTTGAAAGGCAGTTTACATGTCCCCAAGCTAGCTGACAAATACAAGCATGAATATGTGGTGAAAAACCTTCCCTCCTCCCTGTGCAGCTCAAAAGGGTGAAATATGATAGTTCTCTGTTGACTCTTGCTTGCAGAATTTTATTTGTAATGGATTTTCCACTAGCATCCTAATAGCAGGTCAGATAGGCTGTGTTTTGATATCTCCAGTGTGATGGATGTTGTCATCATTCTGGGAATATTTGCACAGCTATTCAGTTGGTCACAATAGCTGTGGAAAAAAAAAATTAGTGGAATTTACAGAATAATTTACTTGCTGAACACTATTTGTCTGTTTCTCTACAATAAAAACCACAAGAGATGTCGAATTTCTATTTTTCATTCTTGCTTTTTGAGTTTTCATCACTTTGAGTTTTCATTTGCTCCATTCCCCACCACAACTCCTGCCTGGATAACTCCTGTGCTGGATTCTTCATGTCCTTTCACAGGTTTTCCCACTCTTCTTAGATCTTATCCCTGCAGAGCTGATTTTTACCATCACTTCCCAGTTCTAGCTCTGGATTCCCTCCCTCGCCCATCCTCCTTTGCTTTTGGAATCCTGTGGAAAGTTTCCAGCTAATTAAGCAGCTCGATGCTCATGGAGGGGAGTGAGGATGGATTTGGTGACCATGGGCAAGGTCAGAGATTCCCCTGCTCTGTTGCTGCTGGCTGGGAAGCAGAAAGAATCTACAGATCCTTTTCAGTATCCTGAGCCCTGAATCCCTGTTCTCTGGGGGCTGCTGGAAAGGAGCAGAGGGAGAGGAGCAGTTCTGCCTCAGCTGGCACAGTGGCTGCTGCTTGAGTTGGTTTGAACTTTGGGATGGTCTGTGAGAGGACTGAGACTTTGAAGATGTTTTTTATTTTCCAGTGCATATAGATGAAATTTCTGGTGTGGCACAGGCTGGGAGTGTGATAGCCATCACTGTCTGTAGAGAATCAAAGGAAAAAGGAGGAAACAATTACTATTTCTTGATATGTTTGACAAAAACTGAGGTGCCAGTTTATGATTTAGAGTCAGCCAGATGAGTTCCTTGTAGAAAGTCAAAGTCAGTACAAGGGGAATCAGTGTTTTGTGGCTTTGTTTCTTTATATTCTGGTAATCCACATGCAAAGCATCCTGGTCCAGTGGTAATTTGTTTACCAGTGTAGCTGTTCACAGCTCCTGTGTGGCACTTCCATAGAGCAAGAAACAGCAGCATGTTCTTTCTCCTTTTAGCTCATGATCTCATCACCTTTCCTTTCATGTTGTTCTTCTTGCTTGCCAGCTGCTGTTGTGCACTTCTTTGGCTGGCAAGGAAGGTGGCTTTCAGTTTCTGGAGCTGCTGCTTTTGTTGGTTAGGGGAGTTACATGTAATGTTCTTACTTTGCCAGGCTCTGGTTAGTCTCTAGAATCCTGTCACATCCAACAGTATTGTAGTCATTATGGCTTTTGAAAATTATCTACAGAAAAAAATCCTCTCTGAATGAAGTTAAAATCTAAATGAATGTGTATTTTTATTATTAAAGTCTCTACTATAACATAGTGGCAGAGAGAAGTAAAGGGAACGTTTTTCTTGGCATTGAAGTACAAGGACAGACATTTTGATTGTGTCTGGTAGAGCTGCAAAGGCCATTATTATGGATATAAAATTCTGCAGTCTATTCTGCATCTCAGTTTCTGGTTCAAGTGGTGTAGTCACAGGGCAAGGGATGTGCCTATAGCATTTTGGTGGTGATGGTTTGTTTGTTCTTCCTTTTGCTTGCATGTAGGATGAGTGATTTTCATATTTATTTGCATTCTGAATTTTGCCAGGTGATCAGCTCATGTTGCTAAAAAGAAACAAAGCAGAAACACTCAATTCTTTCAAAATACATAATTCAGTTTTTGTGTCTTTTCCAATAGCCCTTCAGGATCATTTACCACAAGATACCTGATTTTAAGTTTCAGTTTTCTTCTTGAGAGGCTTCATATCCAGTCAAGGGTGCAGAATACCACCAGCTGGAATAGAATAGTCCTTGTACTGCCTCTGTATCTGTGTTAACTCATTGCAGAAGCCATTTATTCTCAATCTCTGACTTAACTGACAGCATAACTGATTGTCCAGATCAGTGCACAGGTCACCTCACCTCCCTGGAGAAACTGCACATAATTTTGAGGTGGTTAATTTCTGCATGCTGTGATGGATGTAGTCCTTGCCTATTTAGATGTGATTTCTCACAATCTCTTTCTGGGAAAAGAAAGGCAAAAAATCTCCAGATATCTGCAGTCCATATGGATGGATTCTGAATGAGTTGTGAATTCTTAGGAAAGAGAGTCTAAGTGGAAATTCAGTTCCATTAACACATTGTCAGATAATAAACAGAAAGTGAGATGTCTCAGAATTAATAGAAGTGCAGACATTCATGTAGAAACTTACTGACATTATCTGGAATAAGTGAGCTTTTTTCCAAGCTTCTAATAAGTAAATTACCAGTCCATTTATAATTAATTGTATTTTTACATCTGTTTTATATATAGAAGCAGAGTTTGCAGCATAGCTGTTGATGAAAAAGGCTTCTATGACTAGAGTTTTTGAACCTTTTTATCTTTGTGGAGCCCTAGAAATCTTCCAGGTCATGCATGGAATCTTTACAGTAATATTGAGTTTCCTCTGCTCATTTACCCTCTGCAGTCACTGTGGAGGAGTGCATGGGTGTCTCAAACTGGAAACCACTGAAGCAGACAGACAATTCTCATGTTCGTACAGCCTTACCAATTCATTAAATGAGTTACAAATAAGTTTTGTCTTTGGCAAAAGTACACAGGCTTTTTCCAATTGAAATGTCTTTATTCCTTATGTGGAGAGTGACTCTCTGAGGCTGGCTGAGACTGACTGCTCCTGACAGAACCACCTGGAAGTGTGTGTGTGCAGCAGGGAATGGTGTCTCTTGCTTAATGGGTTTTGTTCTTCCTGATGGTGTAAAGTCTGTCACAGTGCCCTAGTGCCCAGAGGAGCACTTGGAGTCATTGTCTTTGTGGCTGAGCTGTAGAACCAAGTTATCACTATTACTGTTTGAAATGACACTATTGCACTATTTGAAATTGTGTGCTGTTGGTATGAGCAGGTGTGCCTGACACTCACTGGCCCAGCTAGAATTGGTTAAAATAAGGAGAGCTAGAGCACATGAGGTGTTTGTTCTGCTTTTGCCCCTCTCTGACTCACTGTCATGCCTTGTGATATTCGAACACTTTTAGTTGTGAGCGAGCTTCAAAACTTCCTGAGAGCAAATCTTGTTCCTGTGACCTGCTTTGAGATCTCTGCGTACCTGTCTGAAAGAAATTGGACAAAATCTGATTTAAATGCACAGAAAACAGGATAATGCTCAAGTGAGGTCCTGTCATGCTCAAGTACTTCAGGGGTACCAGAAAAGGAGTTTTCTTTGCATATTGCATTGCTACAGCAAACTCTAACATCAGCTGGGCTTCCTCAAGCTTCTTCCATTTCAGTCATATTTTTACTTGTATTTTAAGAATCTATGTTTCATAAAATAATCTTTAAAATGCTTAATGGTACTTGGAAATTAAGGAGCAGCTGGATCTGTGATGGTTATAAAGTAGCTGTTGCAATATTGATGCACCTGCCCAGTACACTTTGGGTTTGGATTAGGCAGGAGAGGCAGAGTGCCTTGCTGACTTAGTCCTCTTTTTCCAAGTGGGTTCTGGGATATTTGCTCTTTAAGTCTGTTCTTTAATGTCATAACTATGACTACTTTTAACATATAGATAAAAGTATTTCTATTTTTCTAATTTACTGATTTTTCTAATTACTTTCTTGATTGAACTCTTTGAGGGTAATTCTGTGTAATTCAGTGTCATGAGAATTCTTCCAGTGCAAAAGCTCCCTATTCCATTGTCTTTTGAAATAATCAGAATCTCAGCATTTATAGTATTACAGAGATGGTAATTCAGACCCTGCTGATCCTCTGGCCTGGGTTAGGGAGCAGATCCATTCTGTGGTGTGAACTTGTTAAATAGCAGGGTTACTGTGATCCTATTGGATTCCCTTAGCCCATTAAGATGATTAATGGATTAATTGAGTTCCCCTCATTGTCTTACTTGTCACTCTGACATGTGATATGCCACAGATTGTGAACATAGCTAATAATAAGCAAAGCTGAGAGGGTTTGTGCTTCTCCAGACATGGTGTTTGTTTCCCATCTGTGTTAGCTGATCTGCTAGAAGGTACCTTCTCCTCGGAGCTTGGGCTTTATTTCTGTAACATTAAATAGAGTGTGTGATTGAAAGGGACCTTTCTGATGAGCTAGTTCAGCTTTCTGCTAGACTGTAGAATATGTGTTTAGAAAATATTTTGCTGTCTCTCTTACACTGTAAATTGTTCAAATACTCCTGTTGACTGTTTTCTTCTTGGAAATGTGTGTCTGACTTCTGGCTTGGGTGTATTCAGGGCTAATTTGTTCCTATTGGGCATGAATTGACATTGCCCTTTAGTTTCAGTGTCCTGATGTCAACCACACTCCTCCCAGTAAGGGAGGTCAGTCGACCAGTTTGTTTTGTGATATTCCCTGGGCTTTGCTTGTTTTGCAGCCAGTTCCTGTTGATGGCTGTGTTTGTTTCCTCGTGGAGCAGCTGATAGCCCCAAGCGTTTGCTCCTGTTGCTGTTTCTAACTGATGAACTCCCCAAGTGTCCTGTTCATTACTGAATTCAATTCCATGTGTGACACTCTGCATTACAAGATTTGTGCAGCTCTTCCTGCATGGTGTTGTAATCCTCTTTCTCACATAGATGTGCTTCCCAGTTTTATGTCTTCTACAAATGGCTTTGGGAGACTTCAAGTTCCCACAGGAAGGGCATTAATGGGAATACATGCTGAACTGAGCTCTAAGGTAAATCTATTAAGTCTGTTAGCACCTTTCTGGCATTTTGATGTCTTTTTGCTGTAGCCAATTTCTTGCTCATTTTAAAACTTTTTTTTTTCCACTCACTATAAAAGCCTATCTGTGGCTCTTATGTAATTTTTCCATGTGGCATAATACATGATACACTAGCAAACTACAAAGAGGGTACTACATTTCCTTTTTCTCTTGCAACTCAGTTCTTTTCCTTCAGGGAAGGTTTCTGTCAATCAGGAATGATACATCTTTAGTAGTTGCATGCTGGAAAGAGGTGGAAAATGCAACTGTCTCTGCACCTCTAAAACTTCTATCGTTTTGCATCCTATTGAAATCAACCTGGTGGGATTTTTTTGCATTTGCTCTTAAATATAGCTACAAACTTGTTACTGTCCTGTCAAAATGTGAATTGGTCTGACAGGGGTTTGCAGGAAATTTTCACAGGTTCACCTGTGATCCTGTGTGCTTGTTCTAGGATGGAGATACCCTGCTGACTCTGATTTAAGTGCATTAAGTTATTTGAGTTCTGCTTTCACCTTCAGATGATGTAGTTTCTTCCCATAAATTTGCTTAACTGGTCCATGGCCAGCCACTTCTCCCCTCCACTGAAAACTGAGTCACAGTATTAATTTAACTATAAAAAGAAAATTATCCTACATTTCTATCCTATCTTCATTGTTTGGTGATCCTGCTGCTTCTCCCCCTCTTCTATTCTTATTCATATGACTGAAAAACCTTTTGGTACAACTTGTAATAGTCTTTGTGTGACCTAACTTGAATAGCTCATTTTTCCTTGCTTTTTTTTTTCCTACATATCTTTCTTTGATAGCTCTTCTTTTTGACCTTTATTTCAATCCTTGTAGATTGTCAAACTATTTCTAACCTCTCTTTGGAAGTGATTGCTAGGAAGAAGTGCAGGACTTGGCAACCTTTTTTTTTTTCTTACTTGAAATATAAAATCCTGATAGCTTTAACACCATGGGCTTGAAGAACTTCCAGGCCTCTTCCACATTCAAATTCCCAATCTCCTCAGTCACAGGTTTTTAAGCTAAATTTCTTAACTTATCAAAATTCACACTTTTAAAATAAAATCTGTTACAAGTGTTTGCAGGTTATTTTTAATTTAAACTGAAGTACATTTTGATTGCTTAACCTGCAGTGTTTTCTTGGACTCCCTCATGCACAGAGGTGGTGACTGCTTTCCAAAATACAAAGCCTTGCCTTGGCATGGTGAGCTCCCAGTGCTGTAAGTGGGTGTTGTCTGCAAAGAGCAGCTGCAATGGACATGTTTATTTGGATTTTTTTTCCATAATGACATAAAAAAGCACGAGCCCAAAATATTTTATGAAGCTTCAGTATGCAAAACCATAGCAGAGTTCCTCTGTGTAGTTACAAAATACAGACTGCTCCTTAGGTCATTGTTCTTCAGTATAAATAACTTTCTCCAGGAGGAAAGACTTTTTCATAGGAAATTAATTAAGCTGGTGTTAAAATATAATGGTGACTGTATTTGCAACAAATTTTTGTCTTGACACTTAAAGTGAATGTTGTGGTGCCAGGCAGAAGAAGCAGTGAGCAGGATCTGTCCTCCTGCACACATTAACGTTCTCTCATCTCTGTTTCACAGCATGCACACAGAGTTTTAGAAGAAGCCAATCTCTGAGTAGTTGTATTGAAGAGTAATCCAGTCACCAGAGTTTTACTTCTGTGTTTACTAATAAAACATAGTGGTTGGTTGCCATGTTGGGTACATTTATCATGCCATAGTAGCTCTGAGGATATTTTAAGGATATTTTATGGCTTTAGGGTGTCTTTAGGAATTTGGTCTCCCTTGATTGAAGTGCATGAAAGAAAGAAGTTTAAAATACCCAAAGCTTCAGTCACATTGGGTGATGTAATACAGTAATACAGTAGATTTCCCAGCTGGTTGTCTCAGTGTGTGATGGTTTCATTTATCTAATCAAAAAGGCTTTTCTATATGATGTGTGTGTTTTAAGAATAACTTGAAGGATTCTTACCTAGATTTTCACCTCCAGTGTTATTTAAACATTTTGGGCTTAGTGGAATAGAAATGTAATCTGTGACTTCAGTTTGTTTCCCTATGTAGAGCATTCTGCTTGGTGAATTCTTCTATTTTAAGATTCTGTGAGGCTGCTGCTTACCACAAAGCAGATAATATTTATGAGTCTCAAAGGCTGGACATGCTTTCTAGGCTGAATCTCAGCATGTCCACAGAGAACTGTTAATCATGGTGACAGCCCAGCTTCCAGGGGCAAGCTGACATTTGAGGTTATTAAGTCAGAAAACGATTGGGATAAGTTTAATGGCGGGTAAACAAATATCTAACAAATGGAAGTTTCAATATTTAATTTAAAAATATATTTTAAGTGGCTGCCAGTAAGCCTGCAGAAGCATGTGAGTTGTTTCTAAAATAGAAAATGTGATGGCTTGTGGAATAGTGCATGATCAGTCATGTCATTCAAAATTACCTGTCAGCTGGCAGCAGGCAGAGTTTTCTTCTCCTTGTGGGTTTTTCCCCCCTCCCTGCACAGATATAAGTCAGAGGATGAATGTGCTTCTTTGTCATCTGTGTCAGGAGAAGCTTACAGTGAGGTAACCTCAAATACAGCTTTAATATAGTGGGTTAGAGCAAATTAAACCTTGGGATATATCACAGCAAGTGATTGTCCTGAAATGGCAGATGGGACACTGGAGTTGGTGGAACAGTCACATCAAGTTGCAGAGTGAGTCAGGGGCAAAGCTGGAAGGAGTCAAGATCCTTAGGCACTCTCTGGGGGTTTAATCAGCAGTTTGCAGCGCTCAGGAATGGCTGTTGGCAGTTTAATCTGGTACCAGGTACATGCATTCCCACTCATTCTGCTGCTCTGAGACAAGGTTTCTTTGGTGTGTTGTAAGTTCTGAGGGAGAATTGTAATAAAATGATGGGGGTTTTTTATTGCAAAGAAGAGGAACCTGCTGCACCCTTCTCCTTTCTCCTCCACTATGAATTGGTTAATGATAGTTTTGTTATTTTACCAAAGTTTTTGTTAACTACCGCTGATTTTGGTATCTTAACATCATGATGCACTTCTTTCTCTCTGTAGAACCACATTTCTGTCTTAGTGCTTCACTCTCCAAAGACATTTACCATGACTCCCAGCTGTACATTCATCCTCTGTACCCTAAAAGAAGGGGAAGGACTATCAAGCATGACCAGCACTCTGTTTTCTTGAAACTTGCTCTTTATTTCAGGAACCAAGCTGACTGTGATACTAAACTGGTATTTCCTTTTGGCAATAGGTCATAGCAAATGACAGAAGCCCACTGGTGGGTAAAGTCCACTGGGAGAAAATGGTGAAGAAAGTCTCGAGATTCGGCATCCGTACTGGCACTTTTAACTGCTCCAGTGACCCCAGGTATATCCTTAAAGGATTATCTAAATCCCAAGAGTATCTTAAGGCTCAGCTGTGTTCTAGCAGCAGGGCTTGCTGTGTTGTAAAAGTAGCTGTGACAGAAGGTGGCTTTATTCGTGTTTTTATCTCTCCTAAAGTCTGCTCAGAATGCTCCATTACATTATTTATCAGCTCTGCAGCTTCCTAAAGCATCGTGTGGGTAATGCATGATTAGACTGTGGAGAGCATAATACAGCAGTGGAGAGGAATGAACAGAAGAGTTTGGCCTTCCAGGTTAGGCATTCAGGGAAAGGAACTGTGCTTGCTTAGGACAAAGCTGAATAGATCAGTTTTAGTCAATATATCACCATCTGGAAGGGGAAAGCACAGGTTAGCATGAACCTTGCATACAGTGCCTGCCTCCCAGAATTACTGCCAAATCCTGTTCCCTGACAAATGTATGTTTATATATAAACTGGCACACACCCTTGGACAACACACAGTGTGCTGTGCAAGAGTCACTGTGTTTGCCTATGATTTCTAACCAGGAAAGAAGAGCAGAGCCAAAGAAGCTATTAATAATTCTCTGCTGCTGTAAAAAGAGGCTTTTTTTAAACATTTTGTTGGAGGCGTTTGCTTTACATGACAGGAGACTTTGTCTAGAATTCCAGTGGCATGTATGGATACGCACATCTTATGCAGCTTAAGTCCTAAATGTTTACAGAAATCTCAATGTTAATCATAAGAGGAAATTCTTAGGCTTTGTAGTGCTTAGGCAAAATAATCTTGTATTTGAACATCTTAAAAATTTGGCAGTGTTTTCTCTTTGCATATCTAGGTAGCCTTAATGTTCTGATCAAATACCATGTTTTAAATTAAATTCATTTTTTTAATACAAGAAATGTTTTATCGAGTAAACCCTTGTGAATAGTTTTCATCAGGTTGCAGCTGAAATTCAGAAGAATACTACATGCTGCAGTAATCAGCATACCTTTATTAGCAGGTTAATATCTTATGGCTCTTTCTAAAAATGCTGCATTCAGATTCTTGGGAAGGGGAGTTGTAATTGTCTAAATACATGTTGACAGAGCAAAACCACAGAGGAGCTAGGGAAGATGGCTGGTGGATGGAGGCTGGTGGTCCCAATGTACAGGGTTCTCAGACAGTGTGCATGCCTCTTGGTTCTGTCATAGTTTGATTGTTGAAGCTTGCCAGATATTTCCTTAAAGGAGGACTAGATAATTTGGTGTAGTGATATTGGTGGGAAAGATGCATGAGAGAAGGGATCTTGTGAGAATTACTGTGCTCTGCACCACGACTCAGGGTTCAGCCATAAGGAGCCTTTTCTTTTAGTTTTGGATTTGGGGTTCATCCCATCTGCCTGCCGGACAGTGTGGGTATTTTTTTTAGCCCAAATCATCCAGCACCATGTGTGTGCTTCCTGCTCTGCTGGTTTTGTGGCCAGCTCTCTCACCTCACCCCTTAGCCTGTCTGCATCTTGACAAAATGGTCCCAGTAGGAAGTGGACACTTGTCAGCTTCATTAAAGCAACTGCAAAGAGACCAGTGTCTGCCCAACTTCACCCCACGGCTGTTTGGCAAAACCAGGATGGAAGGAAGCACTGGGAAAGCTGTGGGATATTGAGTTACACTGGAGTGGTTTTCTTCTTGCCTGGAAGGCCAAGGAAAAGTAGCTTTTAATACTAAAGCTTTAAAGCAAAGAGTCAGCTTGTGTATTATTCAAATCCAGTTATAAAGCATCAAGGGCTGCATGGCTTTGTTTACTTTAATGACCTGTGAAAATTAACACTATTACTCTTCCTGTTTTATGAATGCATATCTCTTTACAATATTCCTGTAAGATATAAAGATATTGTAAGAATAAATACGCTTTGGCAGAGAATATTGGGTACTCTTATTTCCTGGTATTGTATTATAAGGGTTCCCAGGTGCTCAGCATGTCTCATTTTTGGGCTTAGAATAGAAATGTAAGGACTCAGTTCTGGGGCTATGAAATTGGAATCTAACCTGCCATTTTCTTTGTAGATACTGCAAGAGGAGGGGCTGGCTGAAATCCACCCTCATTATGTCGGTTCCACAGACCAGTACCTCCAAGGGCAAAGTGATGCTGAAGGAATACAACGGGCGCAAGATCGAAGTGGAGCACATCTTCAAATGGATCACAGCCCACGCTGCCTCTCGGATCAAAACCATCTACAACTCTGAGCATTTGAAAGAAGAATGGAACAAAAGTGACCAGTACCGAGTGAAAATATACCTGTTTGCCAACCTCGACCAGCCTCCGGCCTTCTTCTCTGCACTGAGTGTAAAGTTTACTGGAAGAGTAGAGTTTATTTTTGTCAACGTGGAAAACTGGGACAATAAAAGTTACATGGCAGAAATCGGTATCTACAAAACACCATCATATATACTGAGGACTCCTGAAGGGATTTACAGGTATGGAAATAACACTGGTGAATTCATATCACTACGTGCCATGGATTCCTTTTTGCGCTCGTTGCAACCAGAAGTTAACGATTTATTTGTTTTAAGTTTAGTTTTGGTTAATCTGATGGCTTGGATGGACCTGTTTATTACACAAGGCGCCACTATAAAGCGTTTTGTAGTTCTTATAAGCACTTTAGGGACGTATAATTCACTATTAATTATTTCCTGGCTACCAGTGTTAGGTTTTTTGCAACTACCCTACTTAGACAGCTTTTATGAGTACAGTTTAAAACTCTTCAGGTACTCGAACACAACTACTTTGGCTTCTTGGGTGAGGGCAGATTGGATGTTCTACTCCTCTCATCCAGCCCTCTTCCTCAGCACGTACCTTGGCCATGGTTTACTAATTGATTACTTTGAGAAGAAGCGAAGGCGCAATAACAACACGGATGAAGTAAATGCCAATAATCTGGAGTGGCTGTCGAGCCTGTGGGACTGGTACACCAGCTACCTGTTTCATCCCATTGCTTCTTTTCAACACTTCCCTTTTGACTCAGACTGGGATGAAGACCCAGATTTGTTCTTGGAGCGGTTGGCTTTCCCTGATCTCTGGCTTCACCCTCTGATACCAACTGATTATATAAAAAACTTACCCATGTGGAGGTTTCAATGCCTCAGCGCCCACTCTGACGAGGAAACGCTGGAAACCTTTCCAGACAGCGAAAGTGACTCTGACAGTGAGAACAAAGAGGTCTTCAGTAGCGACAGAGAGGTCTCGGAGGACGATGAGCTGAGCCCGTGTCACGGGTGCAGTGAAGGGGGTGTGGATGCCTGTTCCTGTGCCAGTCACTCTTGTCACCACGAGCCATGCGAGCGCAAAGCCAGCTCCTACAGCTCCTACAGCTCCGCGGGTGACCTGGAGCCAGACTGGGCAGCCTGGCCCTCCGACATGTTGCACTGTACAGAATGCGTGGTGTGTCTAGAAAATTTTGCAAAGGGCTGCCTGCTGATGGGCCTGCCCTGCGGCCACGTGTTCCACCAGAATTGCATCATGAAGTGGCTGGCGGGCGGGCGGCACTGCTGTCCCGTCTGCAGGTGGGCGTCCTACAAAAAAAAGCAGCCATACACACACCCGCAGCCTTTGTCGAGTGAGCCCCCGTCTTAGCTGTGTGCCCTTGTCTTTTGTAAGCTTTCAGGATATTACTGCTTGCCTTTTAAATGTTAGTCACTTAAAAGATTACGTGGTTTGAAGTTTTAGTTTAAATGTTAGTGCAGTGAACTAAAATATACATGATGCTAACGTTAATGACAGAATCATTTGGTTGCCTTGTATGTTGAACTGAATGCAAACTTACCTTACAAATAATTTGTTCTCTTCAACATCTGAAAACTTGATGCTGTTTTTGTAAGCACAAAAATCAAGCCTACAAGAGAAGCGTATTCCAGCAAACATTTACAAGTTGGGATGTGGGTGAAATTGAAATTCTAATCGGAGACAATTGCTTAATTTAAGTGTTTCTTATTTTAGAGTCTGTTCTGCACATCTTTGTTGAATAATGTATGTTGTAAGACAGTACCATTTAAAAAGAAATCGGTGAAATAAATTATTTTAAAAGGAGATTTGTAATGTTAATTGTTTTGATAAATATTTTGTGTGTATGGTTACGGATGTCTTGCTGGCCTGATTTATCTGTGAAGACAATAAAAATATAACACAACTCTTGTGACTAATAAATCATCTCCTAGGGATGCAGGAATTCAGTGCTCTGAGCCACTGGCTAAGAAGGCAGTGGTGTTTCACTGGGAACTGTTTCCTTCATAAGTCTGCTGGGTTGAGGTGCTTCTCTGCTGGATGTGGTTTTCCAGTTGATTACAAGCTGCTTTTCCAGATGGAGACCCTCTCCTAGCAGCTGTCTCTCCAGTACCCTCATCTGCAGACATCTAGGAAGACTTTAGGGTAGCTCCCTCTACAGCCTCAAAGTAAACTGTTGAGAAGGAGCAGAATATTGTCATGCAGTGACAAAAGTGGCTTGTAAAGGTACAAATTGCCAGCTTCCAACTGTGCTGGTATTCTGAAGTGATTTCTGGTTTCTTTGATAGTTCTTTGGAGCCATAAAAATAAGTCTGTTGTTTTCTTTATATTTCCATATGAAACACTGATTTTGGTTGTACCTTTCAGAAATCATTTGGCTGAAAATAGAGAGGAATTGTTGGTTGGAAAGAAAAAAGAGGGGGGGAAGAGCTGGAGATTATATGAGTAGAGGAAAAGACTAAACTAGAAAGATATTTTCAATTGTCTTATTTCTTTCCTAAATCTTGCCTTTGTGATATGAAAGGAGGATAGTGACATAAAGATGATGATAATAGGAAATGCAAACACAGCTCCCCATTGCAGTTACAACCCATCTCCCAGTGTCTTTATAGAGTTGGGAGGATGGTGCTCAAAGAGCTGCTGGCATTGTTTCATCTATCCAGGGTACCTGGACATGCTCTTTTTATTAACAAATTCTGTCACCAGGTGTGTTCCCAAGAGGATATTCATGTAATTAGCAGAAGAGCTGTTTTTAATTTACTGAGTCCTTTTTTCTCTCTCATTTCCTTTTTCCCAGGGCAGTACTGAAGCAGAGAGGTACAAGGGGCACAGTATCAGCAACTCTCCTGTGGTCCAGAAAGTAATTTTTATTCCAGTTGAGACCTGCCAGTACATGTCCTGTCTGTGTCATTACAGCCTCAGCAGAGCAGCAGAGAGGCATAATGAGGGCAAAGATCATTTCTGCTTCCAATTTGTGCAGCAGCACAGCGTATGTGCTTGTCATGAGTAGCTGAAATCCGCATTGTTTCAGGACTGTTTTGAAATCTGCACTGAACTGAGGCCTTGCCAAGGGAAAGGAGAAGTTCTGTGAGTATAAATAAGGCTGCAGCTGAGGTGCTGACACACACAAGTGAGGTGCTGTATCACAGCCCGCTGCAGCCTTTCGCTGGTACCTCAGCAATTTGCCAAAAGCTGTGAGTGCTAAGCTGTGTCCTTGGAGCACTGAGTGCTCATGGAGTGATGAAGGCTGACCTCCTCACCTTCACACACAGCCCAGCAGTTCTGCTCCTGTGCACTGGCTCAACCTTGTTTGCAAACCTTAGTGCACACCTGTTTCAGCTGAAGACTTGTTTTAATGGCCTCAGTTGCTCTACTCATCCTGTTCTTTTGATGGATGACCCAAACTGCTGGTTAATTAGCAGGAGAGCCACTGAGGGCACATCCACAGGAGCAGGTAATTATGACCAGCAGGTAGCTGTGGAGGAAGGTTTAGTCCCCTCGTGTCTGGGTTATATAAATTGTTGTGATGCAGTTCCCCACAACGCATCTGTTACAGAATCTTGAGCAGCTGGCGTAGTGTATGGAGAGTCCCAGCAGGACAGAAAAAGCAGTTGGATGTGTTTATGTTATGAAATGCTCGTGTCAGTAGCAGCAGAAGCATCCAAGTAACATTGTTTTCTACCCCGTGCAGGATCTCAGACAGCCCTTCCCTGACGTGTTGACAGTTGAACATCCGGAGAAGGGAGCAAAGGAGCAAAGACTGTGCCTGTAACAAGGTCAGCGGCTTCGCTGCTCACATGTTTTGCCTCGCGGGGTTGGGTTGTGCTAGTGCTTGTGAAGTGTCTTAACTGAGATGCTAAGCATTCCTAAAGCGTTGTTTTATTCTCTGATGTCTCGTGCCTGGAAGCTGGAGACCAATTGTAAACAGAAAATGTCAAACCACTGAGGTGAGGGTGTTCACTTGTTTGTTAGGTTTAATAAAGGCAATGGATGTTTGGTGCTGCTATTATAAAGAATGGATTTAAATAATCTCTAAAGCTCTTTGACACTCTCAATTTCATCAATTATTGTTTTATTAGCACTGGCTTTCCTACTGCTGGTGCTCAGTCCAAAATGAGAGCTCTCTTTTCTAAAGCTTGTTTAGATCTTTTTTCTGCATTAAATTCTGGAGGGAAAGATGACCAAGGTGAAACTGTACATTTTTGTAACTCGTTAAAAAGTCTGTCTCCGGTAATTAAATAATGCAGGTACATATAATCATAAGGTATTAAAGAGTTAGATTAAGTTAATAGCACCTTTTTCTTCCTTTCTTTTGCACTCTGTGCATCACTGATTTATTTCTAATGCTCTCAGTCTCAGATTGTGCACTGGGGCGTGAAGAGATGGACTGACTCTCTGAAGTTCCAGCAGAGCAGCTCCAAGCTGTTCCTTCATTTCTGCCAGGTGACCCTGCAGAGAGGAGGGTGAGGATGAGCCAGCCTGGCCAGCGGCATTTCTCCAAAAGAGCCCCGGCAGCTGGGGCGAGCCCTGGGGAAAGGCCGGAGTGGGGGTCAGCCCTTGCACCAAGAAGTTACGGAGATGGCGGAGTTTCAGAGAAGGGAGCGGAGCTGGGGAAGGCTCTGCAGCACGGGTGTGATGAGCACTGAGGGAGCTGAGGAGGCTCAGCCTGGGGGAGCTCAGGGACACCTTATTGCTCTCTAGAGCTCCCTGACAGGAGGGGCAGGGTGATCCCCACCCTTATTGCTCTCTAGAGCTCCCTGACAGGAGGGGCAGGGTGATCCCCACCCTTATTGCTCTCTACAGCTCCCTGTGACAGGAGGGGCAGCCAGGTGCGGATCAGGCTCTCATCCCAAGAAACCAGCGACAGGTCGAGAGGGCGCAGCCTTAAGCTGGAGCAGTGGAGTTCAGGTTGCGCATTAGGAGGAATTTCTTCACATTGGAATGGGCTGCCCAAGGCGCTGGTGGAGTCACTGTCTCTGGAGGTGCTTAAGGAAAGACCGGACGTGGCACCCAGTGCCATAGCGGTGTTCGGTCATGGTTGGACTCGATAATCTCAGAAGTCTTTCCCAACCTGACTGACCGTGAATGAGTTACAAACACGCTCAGTGTGCGGGGCCCGACGCTCCCGCCGCGCCCCTCAGCGCCTTCCCGCCCCTCCGCGGGGGCGGGGCCGTGCGCAGCGCCGTGCGCAGCGCCACGTGACTGGCGGGAAGCCGCGAGGGGCGGGGCGAGGCCGTTCAGGCCCCCCCCTCACGCGGAGTGGGCGGGGTGCGCGGCGGCGCAGGCGCAGTGCGCGCTCCGGCCGGCCCGGCTGTGGGAAGCCGGAAGCGCCGGGCGGTGCGGCCGCCATGGGGCTCTTCGGGAAGACCCCCGAGAAGCCGCCCAAGGAGCTGGTGAGGGGCCGGAGCCGCCGGGCGGGCCCGGGCGGCGGCGGGGCCGGGAGTTTGAGGGGGGAGTGGCGGCAGGGCCGTGTGGCGTTGCTATGGCGTCGGGCGGGGACTGCGGAGGGGCCGGGCTCGGCCTGGCCCTGGCGGAGGCTGCACCCGGGCCGTGAGACCTCATAGAACCTCCCGGTATCTGAAGGGGCCTGCAGGGAGCCGGGGAGGAGTTGTTTGTGAGGAAGTGGAGTGGCGGGACAAGAGGGAAGGGGCACAAGTTGATAGAGTGGAAATTTAGGTTAGATCCTAAGAAGAAATTCCTCCCTTTGAGCGTGGTGAGACACTGGAACAGGTTACCCATGGAAGCTGTGGCTGCCCCATCCCTGGAAATGTTCGAAGCCAAACTGGATAAGGCCTTGAGCGACCTGGTCTAGTGGAAGGTGTCCCTGCCCGTGGCAGGGGTGCTTGGAAGGAGCTATATGGTCTGTAAGGCTCCTTTCAACCCCCTAATAAACTGTGTTTCCAGGAACAGCTTTCTGCTGCCACAGTGGAATGAAATAATCAAGACACTGGTAGATTTCACTGTTGCCTTTCATAAGTAGCTATGAATGAGTTAAAAAAAAATCTGCTGTTTGCTGAGAGGAAGATCAAATACATTAGAGGTACTGGAAGAGCAGCAGGGAGAAGAATGACAGGCACACAAGCTGAATGCTCAGACAAGCTGCAGTGTCACAGATGTTCCCTGGTGCTTTGTAGCAGCTGAGTCCCAGGGTAGCAGGCTGTGGCTGTTGCTTGTGGGTGAGAGAACCAAATGAGGAATGTACCTTTGGGAGTGTCCTTCCCTTCCTCCTGTGCCTGTGTCAGAGCACTGTGTGGGCTGGGTCAGTGTGCTGAGCTCCTGAGTGTGGCACAAGAGAGCCCAGGCAGAGCTGGGGCTGGGGGCTGCTGCTTTCGGGGGTGGGTGGCACATCAGGCAGCTGTGGAACCCTCACAGGTGCTCATGCTGCACTCAGGAGTTCTCACCTCCTGCCTGAGGGCCACTCCTGCTCTTTTGCCTTCCCTAACTGGTGAGCTTGCCATGTTTTCCAGTAGCACAGAGCCTATGGGGCATCTTGGAGCTCTTGGAGGATGGTGCCAGCCACCTCGAACCTTCTTTTTGGTGCACAGCAACAGGTCAAGGAGTAGTGGCCATAAAATAAACCACACTTCCACCTTTACAGGAGGAAAAGCTTCTTTATGCTGGGGGTGGAGCAGCTGCCCAGGGAGGCTGTGGAGTCTCCCTCTCTGGAGCCATTCCAAACACACCTGGACACGTTCCTGTGTCACCTGCTCTGGGTGACCCTGCCTTGGCAGGGGGCTTGCACTGGCTGATCTCCAGAGATCTCTTCCTAAGCCAGTGATTCTGTGATTCTTTGCAGAAAACCCTAAAAAGGCAGCATGGGACAGGGGGAGGGAGAGGTGACAAGAGTCCTCTTGCTGTCATGAGCCCTCCCTGGGGCTGCAGGCTGGCATGGTGACTTCACAGGCCTAACACTGATATTGAGACACCCATTATTAGTTAAAAATTCCTTTCCTCCTGTACCTAACTGCAGCTTTAGAAGGAAAAAGCAGTAGCTGTTTCTGCATCCTGGCTGGTGTCTGCCAGCAGCTGTGCTCAGATGCAGTCCCTGAGCAGGGCTAGGGGGACCCATCCAAGCACTGCAGGAGGATGGGGAGGAGTTGAGATTTTTGTGATGGCAATGATTTGCCCTCAGTTCTTTTGTCTGCCCCCTCTGTTGATGTGAGATAATTTATTTATGATCAATACAAGGCAAATATCTTCAGCCCTTGTGAGGAGCTGGTGATACATTTCAGCCTGACTGAAGCTGGGGATTTATTGTACTTTTAATGCCATGTCTGGATCATTTGAACTTGAAAAGTGGATTTTCCTCCAGTGTAGTGTGAGTTGGCTCTTTTCAGCTTGAGTGCTTTGCTGGCTGGCTCTGGCATGATGCAGTGCTGTGAGAGTGATGTTTTTGTTTAGATCAGGAGTGAAGCAGAATTGCTTCATCAGCCTGGAGTTGTGCTCAGGGTGATTATCTCTGCTCAGCTGGACCACAGACTCCCGTTCCAGCATTGCTGCCTTGTGCCATGGTCTGCACCCATGTCCCTGTGTCTGTGTGAGATGGGCAGTGTGACTTCCTTACAGCTCAGCAAATCGCAGTCTCATGTAGCTGGGAGCATGGACCAGCCTGGATAAGAGTCAGTGGGGTTTCCTCCTCCTCTTACACAAAGCAGGAGGGGAGTTGGGAGCCCCAGGGAAGGCATAACCACCCAGCTGTGCCTTTGGGACAGTCATGTCAAACCCCTGGCAGTGCTAGGGATGAGCTGTGAAAGAGTTTCCACAACCAGTCTTGATTTAATGGTGTGTTTGTGCTGGGCTGTGCACCCCAGAGACAGAAGCTGCAGATCCTGCTGTGGTTCATTTGACAGTTGCTGATTGTGCTTGTACATGAAGCTTGTTGTGTGTTGGTTTGTTCTAGAATACAAGCTGTGGAGCAAATCTCTGGCAGGTGTTACATTTGAGACAGGACAGTTGGCCAGCCAGAGCTTGTCATGTTTCTCTCAGTCTCTCTTCCCCCTGCCTTTTTCCTCTCATGTAGTCCATACTCAAAAAAGGGACCTTCTTGGCTTTCTGTCAGGGTGAGCAATGACTCTCCAGGATTATCTCTTCTGCTCTGAAGAACAAGAGAGGAGGATGCACTCAGTTCTGGGTTTGGGGTTTTTGGCTTGTAAACACAGAGTTTAACTAAAGGTACAAGAGCTTTCTGAAACCTCTTAGAAACTTCTGCCCCTCTGCAGGGCTTTGGGATGTATGTGGGGGTTTTTAAGCTGATTTTGTGCTTGGGCACCTCAAATGGTGGCTTTTGTCTGCAGTCAAAACACAGTCCTGTTCACCATGACCAAGAGAAAGTCTTTTGAGACTGGTGAAAGTCTAAATCTGTTGCTCTGCTGGGCTTGTGCACCAAAAAGAACTTGCTTTACAAGTTTTCATTGCACAAGTTCTCTTCACTCTGCTTCCTTGGATGGATGGTCAGGGCAAGTGGAGCTCCTCACCTCCTGGATGAGCCAGAGGATCTGGAACAGAGAGATCTTGGCAAGTGCCAGGAGGGAGCTGCTAAAGGAGTGGCTGTGTTTGAACACCACCAAAGGCAGGGGAAGGGAAGCTGGAGGGCAGAGAGACCTGAGCAAGTGGGAGGAACCCAGAGCAGGAACCTCAAAATGTTGAGCAATGCAAGACTGGGCCAACCATCCCTGCACACAGGGATGTGCAGCCTGGGGCTGGCTGGGCACCAGCTCTGCAGGAAAGGATCTGCTTTCCCATGGATAATAAACGAGTTCCCAGTGCACCTCTGCAGCAATGGGGGCAAACAGGGTGTGTTGGGAAGAGTGGTCACAGTGCTGAGTGCTCAGTCACTGTGCTACTCTGCAGAAGTGTCCCAGTGTGGGCACCCAGCTCAGGAGGGATCTCTGCAAGCTGGGCAAGGGTGGCAGAGGCTGCAGAAATGTCCCAGTGTGGGCACCCAGCTCAGGAGGGATCTCTGCAAGCTGGGCAAGGGTGGCAGAGGCTGCAGAAATGTCCCAGTGTGGGCACCCAGCTCAGGAGGGATCTCTGCAAGCTGGGCAAGAGGCCATCAGGATGGAGGAGGGCTGGAGCCTGTGGTGCAGGAGGAGTGGCTGTGGGAACTGGGCTCATTTTGACTTGGAGAAGAGAAGCTGAAGGAGCAGGGCTCTGAAGCCCCTCGCTGCCTCTGCTGGGGTTGTAGTCAAGGCACAGACAGGCAC
Source organism: Agelaius phoeniceus (assembly GCF_051311805.1). Classification (NCBI taxonomy): domain Eukaryota; kingdom Metazoa; phylum Chordata; class Aves; order Passeriformes; family Icteridae; genus Agelaius; species Agelaius phoeniceus. Next base: position 68,796,032 of record NC_135268.1, on the reverse strand, counting down.
CTTTGAGGTGTGTCCAGTGACAGGAGGGGGGCTACAGCCACAGTTGGCCAGAGGAGAGTTTTGAATTGAACATGAAAGGCCAGCTTGGATGGAGCTCTAAGCAATCTGGTTTAGTGGAAGGTGGAAATAGATGGTCTTTAAGGTCCCTTCCAACCCAAACCATTCCAGGATTCCATGAGGAAAAGTCTTCCCCACCCAGGAGTAATTTAAGTGCATTTGCTCAGAGTGGCTGTGAAGTCTCTGCCCTCAAACAGTATCAAAACTCAGTGGATGAGACCTGAACCTGTCTGAGCTCTGAACTTGATCCTGCTTTGAGCAGGGGTTGGCTTGGAGACCTGCTGGGGATCTTCCTGACTGAAATGGGCAGTAGCACTCCTGGGGCTGTCATCTGTGCCAAAGTCTGTCCCTGCTGCTGAAATCCCCTGTGGCAAGTTCCCTGTGTACAGTGACAGGGCTGTGATGTGGGAAGGTAGCTAGGCTGTGAGCATCTGACTCACAAATCACATCCTGGAGTCATTGAAGAGTTTTGGTTGGGAAGGATCTGAAGGTCCTCCTTAACTCCTTGTCTGAGCATTAAGAGCAGTGCAGGAATTGATGGTATCTCTGCAATGTTTGGGGGCTTTATTATTTGAATAATGAAATATTTTAACATCACTCATAACTTGCAGCTCATGCAATTTGAAGTGCTGCTTTTGATACTGAATGTTTAAGTTACATGAAAGTATAAAAGCATAGTTTTGAAGTTGGAATTTCAAGTAACTCTCACTTTCTCTTTTTAAGGTCAATGAATGGTCCTTGAAGATAAGGAAAGAAATGAGAGTGATTGATAGACAGATCAGAGGTTTGTACTTGTGTCTCATTTTTTGTTTTTACTCTCCTTGTGTGTCTTCAAGGCTTTTTTTTACTTTAATTGAGGCAGGCTGTGAGATTTAATAACTTGGGGTAGTCTGTCACATCTGGAGTAAAGGAAGATAAATGTGGTCCTGGGGCCAGACTCAGTCTGTGTTACAAAATGATGTCTCTCTGAAGTTATCTTAGGAAAATTTTCAAAAGAACATGAATATTTCATGCTCCAGTAAGACATAATGCTCTTAAATCCCTTTGGATAACTTGTATTAGACTTATTAGCCAGAATTTCACCCACATTGATTTAATGAGTAGTATCAGTATGGTAAATAATTCCACATGTAGACAGTTCCACTGGCATGTACTGGTGTGAAAGTGCACATGCCAACCAAAAGTACCTTGCTGTCAGCTTGGAAAAATTACAAACAGAAGAGTGGAAGAAAAAAAAAAGTATTTTCTGTGTGTGGGTGTTTTGGTATTAAATAATGAACATTACACTGCTGAATGTGTCTTGAAAAGCAGACGAGTTGCTTAGTATTGCACTGCTGTTAGTTCAGAATTTGTTCTAACTGCCTTCCCTGAGCCTGAAACCAGGTTTGGGCCTAGGTTTTGTTTTCCCCTTATTTCTTATTTCAAATCCCTAGCCTGTCTCTGGGATTTGTCCATGGGAGGATATTTTGTGTCAGCATCTGGTTGCTGGCAGAGCACATCCTGCATTCCCCATCCTTCCCCAGCCCTGTGCCTCTGGGGTGACCTGGCAGGGTTTGTGTCTTGCAGACTTGCAGGAGTTGGTTGGAGAAGGTTGCTTGTGCAGTACAAAGTCTCTTTGTCCTTGTCTCCAGTATGAGGAACAGAGTTTGTGTCTTTCCCCGGAAAACTGATCTACAGGGATGTGAATTCTTTTACTTTCTCCAGGGCTGTATCAGGCACAGAGGAGCTGCACCTCTGATCTTACTAGCAAAATATGTTTTAGAGGCTGCATCTTCCACAGGAGCAGAGTGCCCACATGCTCACTACTGATGTTTCTGGAAATTTTGGGTTTCTCTTAACCTTTTACATGCCATAATGCTTTTAATGGCTTGCACAGATACTAGGCTACATGGTAGTGTGATATTTTGATGTAGATCTAATAATTAATTAGATTAATCTAATTAATTTAGCAGTTCTAAACCTGTCTGTGTTTCAGAGTCCTACATTCACAGAAATACAGTTCAGCACTAACCACCAACCATCTGCTACACTGATAATTGCCCTTAAAATAAAGTAAATAATATCTTGGTGCCAGGATTTCACATTTTACCAAGGGTCACCTATGGATTGGTTCTGCTGGACACTTCCCAGGCTAGCAGGCTGCTCCTGAAGGATGGCAGCCAAGTGCCACCAAAGGTTTCCTCAGAAGTTACTCACTGTAGTTAGATTCTGCCATCCTCTCCTGTTTCACCTGAGCCTGACACAGGAAATCCCTGCAATCTTTAAGGAAGGGTGCTAAGCTGGAACCTGTCTTAGTTTCCTTGGGGAAAGCTGTGCTGGATGTGTTTGAACAAGGCAACACTAGATCCACCTGGGATGAACTGAGTGGGCTTGGATCACTTGAGCACTTGGCTTGCCCAGTCAGCAGAGTTACTAAAATAGCAGCACACTCTTTGAAACCATCTGTTGTTGGACTCGTGCTGCTGTAGTGATTTCTGTTTGGGGTAGCTTGTTTTTCAGGGCTTGGAAGGTTTGGAGAAATGAAAGGTGTCCTTGTTACTTCAGAATTGAAATTTTTGAGTGGATAGAGTTGGAGTAACACAGTAACTTTGTGTTTTGCTGAGCTGTGAGTCCCTCTTGCAGGTGCTTTGGGCTGCTTTGTGCCTCTTGTGCTTGGTAGTGCTGCAGAGGCCCTGGGGAGGTGACTTTGTCTCCCTTGAGGAGTGTAGCTGGCACTGCCCTTCAAAGATGGATTGGCTGTTCCTGCATCCTTGTGCCACTGATCTCACAGCCAGCACTCGATGCCATGAGAGCATTCACTCGGGGGCAGCTGTCCCACTCCAGCCTGGCTGCAGGACACAATATTAGGGTTGTTTTCAGCCTGACAGAGTGAGTGTTGTAATTCCTCAGTGCTGCTGGGGTTCTTCTGGTGCTTTCTGTTTCCTGCTGGAGCACTTCAGCTCTTTTTTACCTGGAGCTCAGCTCAGTCCCATGTCTGACACACAAATGTCATCAAGTTTGTGGTGTTTCTGAAAATAATAGTGGGAAAGCAGCAAAGGTATGTTTTTCTGATTATAATCCTACAGCTTTCTGCCAGTCCTTTAAGGTAAACACCTCAGTGAATGATACTGAGAGACTTACTGGTCTTGAGTACAGGATTCATTAACTCCCACCTGAGAAGCTGTGTTGAAGGCTCCAAGTTAGCCTGTGCCAGAAGGAGTGTGTTGGTGCCTTTGTTTTTATAAAAGGGCAGCTTCTGATTCTTCCAGTGTATAACTTTGTCTGGCATAAATCAAGAAGACTCAAAGCTAAATCTGAACAGAGGCTTTGTTTGAAAAAATTGTTCTTGTGGTCATTTCAATCAACTCTTTACAGGAAGGTGAGGAGGAACCCTTACTATCTGAATTCTTTATTTACTTTAGGATAATTTTTCTTATGGACTCTGAGATCCACATTTCATCAGTGACTAATTTATTGCTGAGTCTGGAAAAGAAAGGAAGTTAATATTGTCCCTGCTTACTCTTGCATTTTTTACTCTGGGCTTTTTGGAGTACCTGGCTCCTGCTGTTCACAGCCAGTGTTACCTGGCAGGGCAGAACTGTCAACAGTCACATCAGATTTGCTGGAGAAACCAATGGTATTTAAGAAGGCCTTTTTGGTGTTTAATAGTCCAACCAACTCTTTGCCCATGTTTAGTTCAGTATTCCCACTTAAGCACACTCTTAAAAAAACCTGTTGAACAAAGCTGGATGCCAGGAGAGTTTGAGCAGGATGTTTCAAGTTAGATGTATATTTTGTGTATGTGTGTTTGTATCAGGCCAGTTTAACAGTCAGGAAGTTATTTTGAAGTTGTGAGTCAAGTCATCCTCTCAGAGTGCTTTGTTCTTACAGGACCTTTTTTTGCTTTGTAAGCTCTTAGTCAGCTCAGCATCATGGATAATATTCTCAGACAGTCCTTTAGAGTATTCTTGACTGCAAAGGAAATTACAGAGCTGGATGTTCGGTAATGAGAATTTTCCTATTAAGATTTAGCTGAATTAATCAGCTGACATGTAAATCAATCCAGAACAAGGTCCTTGAGTAACAGAAGGAACCTGAAATCAAGCAGAAACAATTCTTTGCATTGGAAACACACCTCAACAAATGACTGATTTCTCTTCTATATCCTTAGGAGTTGATCATTGTTTGCTGTGTTTTTCTGTGCTCCAGATATCCAGAGGGAAGAGGAGAAGGTGAAGAGGTCAATAAAGGATGCTGCCAAAAAGAATCAGAGAGATGTGTGTGTGATCCTGGCCAAGGAGCTGGTCCGCTCTCGGAGGGCTGTAAGCAAACTCTATGCATCCAAAGCTCACATGAACTCAGTTCTCATGGGGATGAAGAACCAGCTTGGTAAGAGCAAATCCTGAGTCCAAGCACTGCTCTGGCAGTAGAAGTGAGGTCTGAGCTTTCCTTGTCCAGAACCAAAATCAAATGCAGGCAGAGCTTGAATGTGGGAGCAGCCGTGCTCCTGTGGAAAACAGCATTTTCCAGTGGGCTTCAGGAGCCTGGGAAGATCCTCCCAGAGCTGTGAGGCTGCTGAAGTTCTACCCCCTAATCCCAGCAGGCACATGCACCCACACTGTCAGAGCAGAGCCTTTGCCACCACCCCATAAACACACACAGCTTTCACACACTGTGAACAGCTCCACCTGCTCTTCCTCGGGTCCACTGGTAGAACACAACACACACAACAGATCAGTTGCTCCAGGAGCTGCTCTCAGATGCTCTGTCCAAGCTGGCCAGATGTCTGGTACCTGCCCCAGATCTCCTTCTCTGCCTGAACTGCTGGTACTTGGTCCTGCAGGCCCCTGAGGTTTGTGTGTTCCCTGATGCACTTCAGTCCTTCCCCAATCTACCTTTGGTCATTCCCCTAAGATTCAGGTATGTTCCTGAATGTAATCCCCTTAAAAGATCCATTGTAAGTTTCCCCCATGTCCAAACATGCTCTTTTCCCCTGCATCCTTGTAAGGAGTCCTGCATCCCTGTAGGCAGTAACCCCCTCAGTCTGCAGAATGCTCTAAGGCTGTTTCTCCAGTGCCCTGCCTGGATGGGTGTCCCACCCTGGGCTGTGAAGCAATCAGGGAGCTCCCAGTTTTGGTTTCTTGGGGTTCCTGCCCTCATTGTTCCCCACATCCTTGCTGGTTCCCTGTTTGCTGTGATGAGCTGCTCAGCAGATGATGTAACGCCTCTCCTCAGAGCCTGAGGGTTCCAGTGGTGTGAGAATCACATGCTCTGGAACTGAGCTCACAGCAATTGGAGCTCATTCTTAGTGTGCATTTCTAAACAGTTGGAATGCATCCCTAATACCCCTGTGTCCTGGTGGAGCCTGTGTCACTGATTTTGACAGGATCTGTCACAGGAGTAGAATTCTCTTCATCTTGTAGATGGTTGCTTCCCTAGCAAGAGTCTGGGGGCATTTACCAACAACCTGCATGGGGATGGGGCAGCAGTGCTTGATTTCTTAGTGTGGATGAATCCTTTTGCCCTTTGGCTTAACACCCATGTTCTGTAAACCCTCCTTGGTCCTTTGTGTTCCTCCAGAACCAGCAGATTTCCCTTGTTCCTTATCCACATCAGAAATCTGCTATAATATCCTTCCTATATGCAGAGTTTTCCATAGCTGGAAACAGTCCAGCCTGTAACAAGCAGAGCAGAAAGCTGTAAAGACAGGAGAAGACTTGGTGGAGATGAACAAGCTGCTGAAATGTCAAAGCATTTCCTCCACCCCAGCATCATCCAAGTAGATTTTAATGCTGGATGAGTGATAAAACAGGAAGTCACACTGTGAACCTTAAGGGTAGTTTTATGATGGTTCAAATGTGGCTCCCCATGCATCTCACTCAGGAAAGGAAGGTAGGACCATCCTTGCAGCTTAAGGTGTCCATTAAAAGGAAAAACTCAAAACAGCCTCCTCCTTATTACCACTGCCAGCATCTTCATCTTCCTGGGAATGTTCTGATACACTTAGATAGGAAATACAGAGGAATCTAAAATTCAGTCTGGGGTTTGTTTGAGAAATGACCACTCGAGGCAAGGTGTCTGTTAGTTTGTTACAAGTGTAGGGCTCTTAAATTACTAAAATAAAAAATAATATGTGCTGCACCTTCATTTTGCTTCGTTAAGGAGTGACCATTTTATATACAAACAGGTAAGTTCTCCATGTCCAGGAAGCTGCAAAGCTAGATGGCAGAATTCAAACATCTTCAGAGTACCCTTAATTACTGCTTTTTGATCTTGATGTATCAATACATATGAGGAGAGCTTAGAAGTTAGAATAGCCTCTGGAAAGGGTATTGTTAAATTCAGTTTAAACAAGCTTATTTTTGGCTTGTCTGCTTCAGTATTAATGTTGTAGCTTACTCTTTGCTGTGGAACTGTTGCAGCAGAGCTTCTGCCAGGGTTGGTTTCCAGCAGCTGGTGTCAGGCAGGAGATCCCTGGTTCAGCAGTCACTGCAGCTCTGATGCTGAGGGGCTGGGTAGGGGCAACTCTCTCCCTGTCTTTGGTGACCTGGGTGCAGGTGGGTTGAAATCTCTCTGCAGACCTCTGGGCTCCTCATTGTACAGGACATTTATAGCTTTGCTATAAATGTCACTTTTCCAGTGTGGATATAAGTTGGGCTTTTCCAGGAATTTAGTCAAGAGTGAAGAAGTGCAATGCCCATTTAATTTTTAAATTGAATTGCCTAAATGTAAAGAAACTTCCATGTAGGGAGGATATAATTCCTGTGCTTTCAGCAGTGCATGAATTGTTCAAACTGTTCTGTACCTCTCTCCTTCACAGCTGTCCTCAGAGTAGCAGGTTCATTGCAGAAGAGCACAGAAGTCATGAAAGCTATGCAAAATCTAGTAAAAATCCCAGAAATCCAAGCAACGATGAGGGACTTGTCCAAAGAGATGATGAAGGTAAGGTCTGGCACATAAATCAGACTGGGGTGAACACAATGTGGCTGTTACTGAGCTGTGCAGTCACTTGGGCAGCCCCTTTGTCACAGGGAGCTCAGGACACTCTGACTCCATGGCCAGCCTGATACTGGTGACACAAAGAGTTGAAAATCTAACAGCAAAAAGCTGTTAGACCAACATTCCTAATAACAATTTTGAGTCAAAATTGGGAGCATACGGGGAATTTATTCACCATAGACATGTTCAAAGAAACAACAATTTTCAGGCATTTATATACACTATAACAGCCAAGATTTTTTTAATAGACACTCCTAAAAATCTGCCCAATTTATTGCATCATGGTAGAGGTGTTTTGTTTCTTTTAATTACTAGCAGAACATCTCATCTGTCTTTGTTTAATGGATAACCTGAGTTTTACCCAGCTAACAGTGCTTTATTAAATGTGCTGTCCTGCTTAGACAATTACTATTGATTAAGTTTTCTGGGGAGTACAAGCCTATGAAGTGGCTCCCTTACTACACCTGCAATGTATAAATCAAGTTTTCTGGGATGTCTCTGACTCCTTAACTCTCTCAAGATATCATTCTTGTTCTATGACATCTAATTAATCTCTAGTTGTATGATAACCACTAAACAATTATTTATTTTGTTCTTCAACTATAGGTTCTCTAAGGGGTCTAGGTCCATAGAGTTCCTTTCTGCAGGTGCAGTGAGGTAATTTCTCAGGGTTTTCTACTGACACTTAGCCAATACAGATCTAAACCAATACCAGCCAAAATAATGCAATCAAACATTCCTTAACTAATTAAGTTTATTACAAAATTTTTAAAGAATCACAAAACTCCTGGCTAATTCAGATATAACTCACTGTCAGTGGTTTAAAGCATCCATTGTCTCCATGTGATGGGAGTGCTCTGATTTGAAAGCATACATAATTCTCTATTATGACTATTACATTTTCAACTACCAAAGTTGTTTTGCTTTTCCCTTTCTTACCACTCTAGACTGTTTAGTTCAAATAAATTTATTTCTAAATAATTTCATCATTGTGCACCAGCATGGTTTGACCATATGTAGGTTGAAGGGCCTGCAAAGGAATGTTTTGGGTTAGGGTTAGGGTTAAATGCAGGGTCAAATGCAGATTAAAAAATGCAGGGTCAAATGCAGATAAAAAAACCAAGCTGTGTCAAAGAGCAGTTTTACAGTGTGCTACACAATTCATGCTGCATGACTGAAACCCTTGTATTTCACATGCTTGGAGCAGGCTGGGTTCTTGGTTTAGGTGTGCAACAACAATAAATAACCATGGAATCATGGAATGGTTTGGGTTGGAAAGGCTCTTAAAGATCATGTAATTCCAGCCCCCCTGCCATGGACAGGGACATCTGCCACTGGACCAGGTTGCTCAGAGCCCCATCTGACCTGGCTGGGAACACTCCCAGGAACTGGGCATCCACAGCTTCTCTGGGGAACCTGTTCCAGCTCACTGGGAAGAATTTCTTCCTAATGCCTAATTTAAATCTCTCCTCTTTTGGTTTAAATAACTTGAGGTTTTCCAAGTGAGAACAGGTGCCTTTAATCCTCAGTTTTCTTCCTGCTTTTCCTCTGCAGTTGTAGAGATGTGTGCTCATGTTACATCCCTGGATAGGCATAAGCCCATCTCCCAAGTAGAAATGAGTTTTCTTACTCTGCTGTTTCCAAGGGCATCACAGGCTGCCTTGTTTTTTTCTGCTAGGCTGGAATTATAGAGGAAATGCTGGAAGACACCTTTGAAGGCCTGGAGGATCAGGAGGAGATGGAGGAGGAAGCTGAGGCAGAAATTGACAAAATCCTTTTTGAAATTACAGCTGGTGAGTTTGTGGGCACTGCTGAGAGCCAGGTCCCTGCTCTGTGGCATCTCCTCCTTTGGTGGTGGGCAGAGAGCTCTGACAAGCTGATTTCTCAGGGAATACTGGCTGAGAAGGCCAGTGGGGCTCAGCAGGGCAGAACTAATATCCATCAGCTGCTCTCTGTGCAGTTTTGTAATTGAGGTTCTAACAGATCTGTGTTTGGCTATGCAGTGAATCCTCTTACCAAGGTGAAACTTAACATGATTGGCTAGGTATTGTTATTAATGAAACCAAGAAATGATTGTTATTAATGAAACCAGAAACTCTGCTGCACTGCCTTGAGTCATAGGCTGTGTTGTGAGTCCTGGCAGTAAAATGCTGTGTCTTGTTTGGGGGAAAAAAACCCAAAACAAACACAAAAACCCTCTTAAAGCCAAAACCACAACTTCTGCCTTCCAGCTCATGAAGTAATAATGATTTACTGGTTCAGTTATTTGATTTGGAGAATGCTTAGAATGCTCCTTTCACCTGGATTGCTTGTGATGTGGTGTGACAAAAACAAGCAGCAGCTGCAGCACGCTGCAAGTGCAGGGCCCACCCTGCTGGCACCTTGTGCTCAGTGCCTGGCACATTGCCCTGTTCTTTCTCTCACCCTCATTTGCCTTTTCCATCCTGTTTCCCTGCCTCCTCCCGAGCAGGCAGGGGGAGCTCGCGGCAAGCAGCAGGGCTTGTGGGGAGCTGGGAGCCTCCTCCCAGAGGGGAAGGAGCAGAGGCTGAGCTGGCAGGTCAGGGCTGCTGGGCAGCCAGCACCCCCCTGGGCTGGCCCTGGCTCAGCTCGGGGCTCTGACCTCCGTGGGAAATGACTGGTTGGGTTGTTTTAGATGTCCCCAAAAGCCACTAATCAAATGAAGACCTGACAGTCACTAATGAGCCTGTTTGTTGTTGCAGGGGCCTTGGGTAAAGCACCCAGTAAAGTCACAGATGCTCTGCCAGAGCCTGAGCCCATGGGGGCAGCAGCTGCTGCCGTGGATGAGGAGGAGGACATCGAGGCCATGCAGTCACGGTTGGCCACCCTGAGGAGCTAGGGCCAGGATGGATGTGGACAGTTGGCTTGATTTTATTCTGTCCTACCTTCAAAATGCAAAACTCTATGTATTCTCACTTATGTAATATATATATATTTTTTTTTCTTCCTGAGGATTCTTTCCTCCAAGACACTACTGTAATATACTTCTTCCAGTTTCCTGTTCAGCCCATGTTTCCTGTGGTGACATGGCAAGGGTGGTGTAATGTTATGTATTTTTAGACATAAAGTCCTGAAATATATTCTCATCTTCAAGCAGCATTTCTCTCTAACAGGCACTTTGGCTTAATCTGCTACCAAAAACCTCCACCACTGTCAGATTTGTGTTTTCCTGAATCAATACAAATTTTATTAAAGCTGCTTCTAACAGTCACTCCTATGGCAGCAGTTTAGTTTGCATCACTTTGGCCTCTTTCACAAACCTTAACACCTGCCTTTTAGTTTTATTACACCTTTCTTCCGCACATTTAGGGCCTTCACTGCATCGTTAAAGAGAAGTTTGCAGTTTGTTCCAGCTCTGTATGGTCACAGGAGAGCCTGGCTTAGCCAAGGCTGTGACACAGTGAGGGCAGGGCAGGTGGCAGCAGTGGGAGGGGGCCCTGACTCACCAGGCTCCTGGCAAAGCTGCCCATGGCAGTGCCAAGGCCTCTCTGCTGCTCCAAGAGCACATTTCAGGATCACAGGAGAGCTGTGTCTCCTCCCAAGGAAAAGCTTCAGGCAAAACGGATGTCATGGCTCACAAAAGGCTGTTTGGAAACCAAAAATCTCTGACCCAAACTTGTCACTGCCACAGCACCTCCCCAACAAAGGCCAGAGCTCTTCATTTTAAGGAAGCCAAGTCTCTAAATAATTGTACCCTAACTGCAAGGGTAGAAAAACACACCAGGCACACAGAGAGCTGGATGGAGTCCAACACCTCCCAGTTTCAGCCATAAAAGCATGGGAAGGGCCAAGCACTGTTCACCTTTGTGCTGGGGGAGGCAAAGTATCCCCAGTGCTTCAGGGCTCTGCAATTCAAGTGTTCATCTCCACCCCAAATGCAACAAAAACAGGCAAGAGGGACAGCTTGTTTTTTGTGGTCTTAAAAAAAACAGAAAGGACACATCAGAAACAAAGTGGGTGAGAGCTGCAATAAAACAAGACTGAACAACAGCACCATGGTAAGAGCTCAAAATGCAGTTTCAACAATGAGTCTAAGGTCAGTGTGACTCAGCTCCTGTACTCCAGCTGCCCACAAATACTGCAGCTGGTGCCAAGGAAAGCAATTAACCTGCTCACTGTCATCTCCTTCAACTTGGTGGTTCAAGAGAGAACGTTCAGGTAAGTGTTATGTTTAAGCATACTTGACAAGTTCATGCACAAAATGCCAAATCAAGGCACCTGAAGTGACTAGAAGAAGTTATTTACTGTTGAGAGGTGGCAGCAAGTGAAGGCAGAGGAAAGCTCTCACTGAACACAGTGAAGGGCTGGTGTGTAGGCAAACCTTCTGTAAATCAACTTAACTCTTACAAGAGGCTCCTGCACATGACTGCAGCCTGACCCCTCTCCTGAGGGAGCAATCAGAGGAAATTGCTCTGAAGAAAAGAACCCTGCCACCTAAGCCAGACTCAAGAGTTGCTGCTGAACACAAACAGCAAGTCAAGTACTACAGGGAGAATTTTCCATTTGTTGCATAAGCTCAGAAAAGTGAACATGGAGGCCATCTGGCAACTTTCAGTGCTGGGAAGGAACTGAAAGGTTAATTTTGTCTCAGGGTATCTCATGAAATGAGAGATTCACTTTTCCATTCATAACCCCTCTTCTTGTTTTATGATGTTTTTCAGTGTTTCTCCAAACAACCCTGAGTTCTGTGTGTACCATTTCAGACTCCAGCTGCAAAGCTCATGTGACACAGAGCACAGCACTGGCAGCAGTAGTGTCAGCTAAGTCATGCTTGGTTAACCAAAAATCACTCTAAACAGGTCTGCTGCTAAATTCCATAACCTAAGCCTTCAAATACTTCAATAAACAGTATGAACCATTTATGATACAGTTTTCTTTTGCATACTGCATCAAATTAATTACATTTTAAATAGTCAACTGAAGAAGACAGGCAAGGAACAGTATCTGAAATAGAAGAGTTTTTATGTAACCATTCAGTGTTAAAAACAAGAGAATCAAACATCAGTTCAAATTAAAGAGCAGTTTCGAACAGAAGACATTTGATTAAAAGTTTCTTTTAACATTTAGAAATTTAAATACATTTACCTAAAGATGGTTAACTCCCATCTCTATGTTACTATACAATAGCTTAAAGCTAATTTAAATGCTAGTTCTATGTTAATGTGAAATTCCAGAACTGCATTCTTAACTTTTTATGTAAATTGGTTATTAAACTGAGTGATTCCATACTTCATCCCACCCCAAAATAAATTTTAAAAATTGAAGCTTTACAATGCCTTGAATAATATTTTTCAAAGGAGTAATTTGGAATAGTTCCCAACAGTTCTATAGGAGGTATTTTGTACAGTTTGGAGAGCAACTCCGTATAAAGTTCTATTGCAACTGAGCATTCACAGTATGCCACAGTCCATACATATTACTACATATACATATCAGGTTTGTAAACATTGGAAGAATACACAGAACATAGTACCACGATCCTCTGGTACTGCTGAAAGGAAGATGAGGTAACATTCATATAATCTCAAAGTCCACAGAGGTCCTGACTGAGTAGGTAAAACAGCTGCCAACGCTTCTGTTTCATAGTGTGTGGTTAAGGCGCTCTACATCACGGTCTGCTAAGGCTGGATTCGTTAGCTCTCAGTATCCCAACTGCATCTTTAACAGCGTGGTAAATGACATTCTTCACCTGCAGGAGCAAAGCAAAAGGTGCTTGGTTTTACAAGCAAACAGCACAGATAGTTTTCCAACTTTCCCACTTCCGTCCCCTCACCCTGTGCCAGTCAGTTTGGACACAGTCATCTGCCCAACCTTCATGCAAATCACAAACTTGGGAAAACATTTGTTTTATTTTAGGGTTTTTTTTGTGAAGGTTCAAGAGCACTGAGCATTGGGGAGTTACCTGCAATTTATCTTCATGGTTCGTATGTGTATGTGACAGATATCTAAATTCCTGAGTGAGCCAGAAGCAGTGTTTGACATGCTCTGGGGATACAAAGTCTTCTGCAACTTTAATACAACTGTACAAATTATGAACCTAGAGAGAACAAACAAGCATTAGGCACATGCTCAAGGGTTTGCCCAAGCAGTCAGGCCATTCCATGTCCCTGGTGCTTGCCTGGTGTGGAGCTCCTGCTGGGATGAAAACTACATCTCCTAGAAACTGTACAATAGCCCAGCCTTGAACTCCGTACTCCTGATGAAGGCGTTTCCTCAGCGACCGGTCCAGGTACCAGCTCTGATCATGGATGGGATCATGATCTACAGGGTTTTCTTGGCCTTGCTCTTCTGCAACCTGGCAAAGTTACAAGACAACAACATTTTAACACACCAGTCTGACTGGACAGTCAAGCTGTATCTGTGGTACTCCACAAAACATGCCAGAGGGACTTGCACCAGGTGTTCAGGTAGGAAAGTTACACAATGCAAGTTTGGATCTTTACTCAGACCTTTGTCAAGGTTTCAGCATTGCTCAGGTCCCACTGGCTTCAAAGACATTGCAAATGTGGATGTGGAAAATGCAAATAATCCCATCTGACAGTGGCAAGTGAAGCTGCCTGTGTCCACATTGGGAACCACTGTCACACATGGAACCAGTGTTGTGACACTACTCATGCTGGAGAGGGGCTGTGGAGAAGGGTGTGAAGTGACAGGACAGGGGCAATGGCTTTAAACTGAACGACAGTAGGTTTAGATTAGAAGAAGAAATTAGGAAGAAATTCATTGCTGTGAGGGCAGTGTGCACTGGCACAGGCTGCCCAGAGAAGCTGTGGCTGCCCCATCCCTGGAAGTGTTCCAGGCCAGGATGGACAGGGCTCTCAGCAACCTGGTCCAGGACAAGGTTGTCCCTGCCCACTGCAGGGGGTTGGAATGAGATCTTAAAGCTCCCTTCCAACCCCAACCATTCTGAGATTCCCTGACTCTACAGCCTGTGACTGGCAGACACTACACCAAGTGTGGAACTCTGCAGGTGTCTGCCTCGAGCCCACCATCAGTCAGTGTGTGCTCACTGGCCCAGAGGATGCAAACCAGATTTTCAGGAGAAACGAGACTGGGAGGCACAACAAGCACTTCAGGACAGAAATTTGAGGGTTGTGGGGAGAGAATTTCTGCAAGAAGTTGCTGTATAAATCTAACTTGCTGCAGCAGCCATTTACACCCAGGACTGTAGCCCAAAAACTCATTTGGGAGGAGATAAACAGCTTGATTCTACTCCACTAAAAGCTGCTGAATGCTCCACAGCTGCCAGCAAGTGTGATACAAGGGACTGAGGTGTGAGACACAGATGTGAAGACTCCAAATGCTAATGCTTATCAAACCCAGGATCATGTTTGATCAACCATAAGATTTGTTCTTTGTTAATATTAAATAAGTCTGTTGCAGCCTCTCCCAGCTTCCACCAAGAAAGCCATAAGCCTGACCAGGCCAACAGTTGCTCAGATCATCCAATTTATCTTTTTAAATATCAGCATATTGGCTCTTTCCATTTTTAATGCACCAAAGAAGTTTCACCATTAAGACCACAAGAACTCTGGACCATCTAAGGTAAATTTGAACACTGAAACATGCCCTTTTGGAAGTAGTAGCACATCTCCACTAAACCCTGAACTCCCATGAAAACATGACACAAAATACCACCCTTAATTCAGACCCCATCAAGGTAGGGAGGAAAAAAAAAAAAGGTAGAGAGAGAAGAAGAGTGTTATGTACCATGTACTGATCTGACATTTCTCAAAAATGTCTCACATTCTTCAAAACAGGATCAAATTAAACTGCTTTTCCTTAAATCTAAACCAGCTATTTTCTTGTTCACTATGTAACATTACTCATCTATGAGCAGAGTGGGCAGAAGGAATATCTGCATACAAGGTAACTGCAAGCTTCAGCTCTCCATCCTTTTCAGGTCCTCCAAGACTCGTGGCATAGAAGTTTTGTCTTGGTACAACTCCAGTTATTTGTTTCCACAGTAACTGGGATATGAAGGAGGAGAAAAGCCCCAAAGATAGAGACTTGCAAGCCTCCACAGGCAGAAGATGAGTTTTTAAGATGAACAGCTCACCTTCTTAAGGAACTCCCGGATTTTCTCTGTATCCTTGGCAGCATAAATGTGCCACAGAGCTCCAGGCTTTTCTCGGCTTTCAGTGAAACGCTTGATGGTCAGCTCATCAGAGTCCCCATCCTGGATGGTCTTCAGCACTTCTGTGGAAAGCAGCACCAGCAGTTACACTCCAGGATCCTCTCTCTGGCCACAGGAATATCCCCCAGACACCACTGAAATTTTACCTTCTTCTTGATCAGCCTGCCCTTTGGGGATCCCCACGTAAACCATGACATTGGCTGCGTCAGACACATCCAAGTGCAGGTTTGTTGTGCCATATTTTCTGTCCTCTGGTGTTATTAAGCCTGGGGGAGGAATCAAAGGGGGTGGAAAGGAGTAGCAGATCCATTAGTAAGACAAAGAAATGTTACACCACTGTCAGAAGCACTTTCTGAGAAGATTAGAGTGCTTTTACTTCTACCAACAAATGCTTCCAGAACAGCAATTTGCTTTCTATCCAGGACCTTGCTCCATCTTGTGGCTTCCCAAGTGATCTGCTGACAGGCTGATACAGATCAATGCATTTCTGTCTAGCCTCTATGATATATAAAAACCATGTTGAAGTCCTGCTAGAAAAGGGTTTCTACAGCAGTTTAGGACAAAGCATTTTGAGAAACAGTCTCTTTTTCACTCTGAAAACAGCAGCTGATACAGGATTTACTATCCACCATCTCTCTACTAGCCATGATGCTGCTCCATTTTAAATGTCTTTTGAGTGACAACAAATAAACCAGACATGGAAAAAAAAACTGCTCAAGGAGAGATGAAAAACTAAATGATACAGTTCAAAAAGGAGAACAACAAAAGCAATACAGCCAGAAGCAGCAAAACAACAAATACATGTTGTCAGCCTGTGGAGCAAGTTGATTGGAAGTCTGGGAATAATTACTATTGGCTTGAAACCACCTGGACAAAAAGATGTTTAATAAAATATATCATATCATGCTCTGGACATCATTGATACCTACAGATGAGCCAAACTCAGGTTTTCTGATCCATGGGATTAATCAAATTGTCTACAACAGCAAGGATTCACATAATCTACAATAAATTTCAAGAGGAACATGTGGTCAGTGCAACCTTCAGTGTGAAAAATTCCTTACCATAGGCATTGTACATCTTGGGGCCCAAATCTGGTCTCACAAAATAGTTGGGAAGTCGAGAGGCAAGGTTGAGTTTGCCACCTCTCCTGGTATATTCTGGCAATGGGATATTTTTCATCAAATCATCAAACCTAAGATAATGCAGCAAAATTTAACATTAAGTAGTCATAAAACCAAAACCAGACTGAAAGAGACTGCAACAAAAGCTCTCTCCAGTTGAGGAAGTGTACTCTTTCCCTCAGGGGGCTTTTGCTGGACACCATGAAAAGGAGCCAAACAAACAAGGCACAGAAATACAGCAAATAAATTTAACTGCTCTGGAGTAATGCTATTTCATTGTGTAATCATCTCAAGAAATATCAAATAGCTTAAATCCAAATATTTAAAAATGTTTGGCCAAAAAGTAAGCTTCAACTGAACTTCAGATTTCAAAGTGACCCAGGCTTTTAGGAGCAGTTTTAGGTGCCCACTTTACTTAGCAACAAGCACGATGAACCACAAAAAATTATCATGAAACTTGTGCAGGGTTTCCATTTTGCCATGTATCAGGCATCTCTGAGAAACACAACTGTTCACATGGCACCAACTGCTGCTCAAAGCTGAGGCAGCTTTCAACACACAGGAATATTCCTACAGTCCATTATTTTGGGGGTGCACCACAGAAACAATGAACATTTCCTCTGGAAGTTCATACCTAGAGGGCATCATATCTCTGAAGTCTTCTCCTGGAGGCCAGTCCTTAAGCTTCAGTACCATTGGCTCTCCCTCTTCTGTTCTCAGGCGACCTAATTTGAAATATTAACAAATCTTAGTTTTTAACAGTTGTACAACTCAGAATATGAAGAATTAAGATAAATAAATCTTTATCTCAGTCTAAAATCATGTTCATTCCACAACTTTTCATGTAGAACTGAAGACATACAAGTTCCTCTGACACCAGGGTAGGGTATCACTCTCATGACAACGTGTTACAACAGGAGATGTCAGACAGACAGGCAGCCCTTACTCCTTCCCTGCCCAAGCACTTCCTACAATTTAGCTCAGAAACTGGTTTGAGGCCAAAAGCAGCTGATGAAGCCAAACCTCTTCAAAGATAAGTAACAGAAAAGAAAGGTGTGAGTCTTCCACCTCCCACTCTTCTTGCCCCAAGTACGAAACTCCTTAAGCTTACAACTGATTTACACAGTAAAGCAGATCCTTAGATAAGGATGTGCAACAGACACATAAAGGAGAACCCCAGAAGAAATAGCAACTATTAATTCTCCTGGAAAAACCTCAAGTTCACTTCCCCAAAATCTATTTTTATACAAAGTAACTTCAGTTCCTCAGAACAAAGTAGTACCTTCAAGTTAAAACAGCAGCACCCATTTAACCTGTGAGCATCACCCCTACCTGTGCTCTTCTGTTTCACTCAACTGGAATTAAAAAAAAAAAGCTGGCAGATGAACCTACTTGCTAGGAAGATCTTAAATTTCCTCAGAATGTTTCCCCAAAAGACTAAAGGCAGCCAAACATACTCCTGAAGGAGAGTACTGCATGGGAATGAGTTTTATCCAGTTCACAATCCTATGAGCATAAATGTATGCAATGCATCCCCAGCAAACTGTCCAAGGTGAGGAGAAATCCTTTAACATCTTGTACATTGCTTATGGATCACAAACCCATGCCAGGACAGAATTATTGCTGCTGAGTGTTTTACCTACTGGAACAAAGTCACAGTACTTACTTGAAATATCTTCAAAACCATCCCAGAAATCCCCTACAGTAGCTCCAGTGATGATTTCATTGGTCCTGCAGTTAACCAGATCTACTTCCTGTTGGCCAAATTCCTTCCTAAAGGACTCTGGTCTCCAGAGGTCTGCATTTAACTTGTGATGCACTCCTGACACCATTACAGGCTAGAAAGCAAAACAACATATTCTGAAGAATTATTAAACACCAAAACTTCTAACTACAACAGGGTAATACATAAAATACATTGAACATTTGAATGCAGGCATTTTGCAAACTAAATGCTCAGTATGCCCCCCAACAGAATTCTGCCTTACCATGCATCTGAGCATTCTCTGTTTCAAACTGAGGCAGCTTTTTATACATAGAGCCAAAGCTTTTTATATATAGAGACATAATTGCAGCTCTGTGCTTAGAAACAGATTTAAACAGTAAAACAGATCTTAGATAAGGATGTGTAACAGTGCTCATGCCACACATTTGATGAAGGTTTAATGTTGCTTATCACTACAGTGGCTGTAGCTGTGCTTCAACTGAAGGACAAAGCACATCAATTGCAAATGGAAAAGCAGGGAAATGAGGATACCTGTCCCTGCTTCCAGCACTCCCTGAAGACATTCCAGTTGCTCTCATTGTTGGGGTCCTGCAGGCACAGCAGGCGGTTGTCACATAACCAGTAGTGGGGTGTGTCAAAGCCCATGATCGTGGGCTTTATGGTCAGCCCTTGAGGCTTCTTGGGCAGGTCTGTAATGGCTCTGTTTTGCACCAGGGAAGCAAAAATGTCATCAAGGATTTTGGGTGTACTCTTCAGTCCATTGTCTGTCTGATAAAACACATGAAAGAACAACAACAAAAAATTAGTGCTCTTTTCTGCTGCCTTATCCTGCAAGCTTTAAAGAAAGTATTTGCCACTCCTAAAATTTTTCACTTGAGATCAATCCAATTGTGCAGAGAAACCAACAACTGCAGAATTCTGCTGTCTAGAAATGCACCATCATTAAATGCCAGTGCTGTTTCTGACACTTTATCTACAGAATTCTGACACAACAATTTCTGCTCTGATTTGCATCTCAGCAACACTGCAGAAACCCAGAACGGGACTTGCTTTATATCAAAGAGCAAAAATCCAGTTTTAGCAAAGGACTCTCAAGGCCAGTAGTTTTTCCCCATCACTTTGAAATAACCTCTGTAAAATCAGACAAAGCCCAGAAACATCTGAAGTGAACCAGTCTGCAAATGAGGTATGGTGAAGACACTACAGAAGGTTCTTCCCTCCATCTGCAAGCTCATTGATGCTTCTTTTCTGAGTCTAAAAGACATCCCAATCAATGCAGCTGCCAGACTCCACCCTAAGGAAGTTCATCTGCTTTATCCCTTTGTTCCCAGTTCCTCACCAAGACTTAGCACCACTAAGCTACTCCTAACTGAGCACTGAAACTGATTTAGTCCTTTTTCCCAAATGAAGACAATTTTACTGTGGCAAGAAAGCAAACTGCCTGTGGCACTTGTTCACAGGCTTAAAACAGAACCTAAGCCTGGGATCAACTCAAACTTGTAGGACAGAATTTTTCCTGTACCTTTCCTGCAGAAGAGTTCAACAGGTTCCTCAAGAAGCCCGTGTTGTTGTTGCTCACAGGGGTTAATATTGCACTGTTGAATGTCTGCAGGGCTGCAGCTGGCTTGGCTAAGCTAGGGAGTGTCTGAAGAGGTTTATTTTCATTCTTTGAAATTGGTATGAGAAGTTTCTCTGAAATGAAGAAAGGAAAACAGTGAGAATACTTCAAAACTGTTAAAATACATTGAATTTTTTTCAAGCCAATATCCTCCTACATACATACATGTACATATGTACATGTATATGCATATATATATATCTCCTCCCAATACATGCAGAGAGAATATTTCTGTCACTTAACTTTCTTCAATAAACCAATATTTTTAAAATCCCACATTCTAAATAAAACCCCAAAAAACCAAAACCCCTGAACAACAAGAATTCTTGTACTGAATTTTCAAGAATACTTGCATCAATGGGAATTTAATCCAGTTTTTGAAACAGAATATGCTAACTCTGCCAGGCTTCACTCCAAGCCACTAAACACTCATCCCAGCAGGCCAATGACATCACTCTCTGCACAAGATATTGCTGGGTCTGACCTATATTCTTCTGACAAACAGCCACAAAGGGGTTACTCTTCACTGCTCTGCACATACCTTTGTTTTCTTTATTCACATTTCCACTGGTTAGGTTTGAAAACCAATTTAATGAAGGAGAAGTATTTACAGAAGCAGTTTGTTTGCTTCCAAGTGCTGACTTTAGAGGAGGATCATGTGTAGTGACTTGTGGGCTCAGGACAAAGCTGTTGTGTTGAAGGCCAGGCCTGTCCCCGGATGCCAAGTGCTGAAAAAGCAAAGCAATAACTTGTTTAGACACAAACACACTCCACACAAAGGGAATACAAGCAATAGCATGTCCAAACCCATCCTTTAAACAGGAAAATGGTTTGGCCCTCAAAACGTGTGATCTCCACCAGAGGTCAGCACTGCAGCCCAGGATCAGGAGATGGCAGCTCTGCAGGATTTGGGAGCTCCTGAATTCAGGAGCAGCCAGAGTCCATCACCCTCAAGACAAGCAAAGGGAGCCCAATTTCCCAGGTGCATTTTCTGGGACTGCTTGGGAACTAAGGGCAGTTTTAACAGCAGTTCTCACATTTTTAGTCACAGCTGATGCTCAGGCCAGGGCTAAGTTGGAGCTCCAGCTCAGAGGACTAACACAGACATGGAGCATTCCTAAAACTTTCTCTTAAGGTGGCAGGAAAGGTGCATTCACCTGCCAGGTGTGAGCTACACCTGCCTGAGTGCAGCCCTGGCCTGGCCAGCACAGTTCAGGCACAGGATTGTCCATCCCCTGTGCAGCTGATTTATCTGGGCTGATCTGGAGGCTCTAGGAACAGAATAACCAAAACCACAGCTTTGCCCTGGGATTCCTGCATGACTGGTGACATCTCCTCTCTCTGCTCAAACAATATTCAGCTAAGAAATTCTGCTTTTTTGTCTGCCTACCATTACATTCTCTATTTCACCTCTCACTGACTGCAAGAATTCTAAACATGACAAAATACAAAATGTTTCAACCTTTAATGAGCTTATCCTCACACAACCAGTGCAGTAACTAATTCTATGAAGATGTGTAGATAAATTTAGTGCAGCTCTTTGTCCAGAATCACAGGAAATCTTGATTCAGAAGACTGAAGCCAAGTCAGTTGAATGCTAACTTTTGATTCACATAACTATCTTCCACACTTTTAACAACTGAAATATTTTTGGTCCCTTCTGTTCATTGCTTACACCAAAATCAAGTCCAACCTGCTTCTTACACTTAAGGTGACATTTATTTTCAAAATAAGGCTATGAATAAACATCCAAACAAAATTAAAATCACTTAATTACCCCATTTCTTGTGAGATACTTCCAAACTATGCTATTAAATTGTGCTCTGTTGTCAAAAGCAAAAATATACTACATCCATTTATAAATATATGTATCTTGTGGAGTTTCCTTTATTTTGGTTTTTTTATAATACAGAGAAACAAAGCTACCAGATTGCCAGAGAAATCAGTGAATCTCCACACTCCTCTAAATCTCAATATTTTTCATGTTTAGTTATTCTATGAATCCCAGTGCTCTTCCACCTTACTCACTCTTTTAGATGCTGCATGTATTATATCTCCAGGACCCAAGGAATAGCCTACACTTCACTACCATTCCCACTCATCTGTTCCTCACATTCTTCACTTAAGGGATCTCTCCATCTAATCCCATTTTTGTTCTAAAAATCCTCACTGAGCCTTTTTTAAGGATAGGTCAACTAGTGAGGGCTCAGTGTCAAAGGGACACAAATGAGATCTCCCCAAAAAACTTAAAGAAGAGCTGGATCAGAAAGATGAACACAAATTGTCCCTGTGTGGTGGGGTTATCACAGAGCTCAGGGCTGGCAACCTACAAAGTCAAATTGGCAGTGGCTTCAGGAACATGCAATAAATAGACTGACACAAACTTAACTGCACAGACACAGAGGCAATAACAATACCTGTTTGGAATCCTCCTTTAGAGCTGGCTTTGATAGTGCTTTGAACTGCTTATTTGCACAAGGACAATTTGCCTTTATTCCCCATTTTGTTCTCACGGAGTGAACAATGTCACCAACATCATAGAGAGCTGAAGGGAGAGAAGCACAAATGAGCTCACATGTAATCACAACATCCAGCAGGCACCAGGACTTGTTAAGAAACTCTGTGTTGTGCAGCTAAACACTAACATGTGACTACTGTTCATCATTAAACAAGAAGTTCTACTTCTTTGTAAAGGTCAAAGATAATAAAATAGTATTAAACACACATGCTATTCCTGTCTTTGGATAATAAATGTTAAGCTTTTACTAACTTTACCATTAAAATCAAACCTCACTAAGTACAATATCAACAACACACAAAAGACAGCAAAATCCTACAGCACATTTTTATGATAATCAAATATTCCCAATACCTTTTCCAGGAATTATTTGTGTAGGCATTAGATTCTCTGGTTCATGTGCCTGTCCCTTCACACATTTAAACCAGGAGAAAGTATCTGAGTCATCATCTGTAAAACAAAACCATAACAGTTTTTTGCTGCTGCTCTGGAAAGCCACACATTTGACTATTATTGATACATCCAACCACAGGCCTACAACACATCCTTTTAGTTGGGAAGGCTTTTTTTTGAGTAATTTCTTTGGATCATTTCTTACATCCAACCACAGGCCTACAACACATCCTTTTGTTTAGGAAGGCTTTTTTTTGGCTCGTTTAAGGTTGCCATTGACTTCCAAGTCCACCACAGATTTGATTTGCCCTCCTCCCCTTTTGTTTCAGGTAGTAATAAGGATTCCCACCTTCATGTGAGCTTTTTTTCCTCATCCTGTAGCAATCCACACACACCCCAAAGCCACACTTGGAGCAGACCCAGTGCAGGTTGAAGATGGTGGTGTCACACACGTCGCACATCTCGCGGACGCCGCGCACCGCGCGCTTCCAGGCCACCTGTCCTGCAGGCAGAACGGGACAGTCACAGTGTTGGTGCCAGCAAATTCAGTGTTTGCAAGGTAACTACAGCCACTTCAGCTACAGGGATGTGACTCACACTTGCTCTTGTATTGGGACTCCAAAAAAGGCTTTTGTTGTTACACAACAGTCCAAGCAATTGGGACCAGTTTGCTTCCTCCTGTGCAGCACCAACCACAGCTTTTATTCCTGTCCAAGTTAACAAGCACATTCCTGACATCCCCAAGTGGAAATCCCACAGCCAATCCAGGAAATGAATTCAGGTACTCCTGGCAAGTTAAACTTAATGTGTAGCTTGCCACAACCAGCTTGTCCTTGCTCTCTATTCAGCAGCATGGTGGGCAAGTAGCTGTCTGCCTTTGGGGAGGTTTTATGTGTTTGTGTTTATCTGACCTTCTCAGAATGGTGAATTTTCTTTGAAGCACTGATTGCTGCTGTTCAGGTTTTCTATTCCCCCTTCCTCATCCCAAGACACTTCTTCAGTCCACTCAAAACATCCCAAACATGGACAGTATATTGCAAAAAATTACAAGCCCTTCCAGGGCTGTATAATTTTTCAGGGAATCTGATTATGCAAGAATTATTTTAGCCTGATCTCCACTTCCTTGTGTTTCCAGCTAAACTAGACAAGACAAAAAGCACACACCTGCCTCCTCCTACCACCTTCCACACTTGTAAATTCTCTGAAACTTTCCTGCCCACAATGTTTCTTAATTTTAAAAGCAAGTTATGAGAGACCATGTCCTAATGCATGCTAAGAAAACCATACCAGCATCCAAGACATCTGCTGCTCTTGTTCTGAATAATGCCCATTGACTATGTATGGAACAACACTGGAATAGCTTAGCACAATTTGTTCTTAAGTAGGAGGTAAAAATGAATTGAGTACTTGCTTCAGAATTCTTCCAAGAGACAGAGGTCTAAATATCACCAGCTCCATTCTTCTCTGCCTTTAAAAAAACTGCACTATATTTATCATTTTCTAGGTCAACTCTCCAATTTCCCCCAAACAGGATGAAAGTTTTTTCTTATCTTTTGAATGCAATTTCCTATATTTTCTTAGTCTTCTCTCTTTGTACTCCTCCTAATTTTTGGTTCCTCTCTGTAGTTTGATCCTGTTTCCTTTTGGCATTTGGTAGCCAAGGAACAACGTGACCAAACAAGCTGCTCTTTCTACACTAGTCAATCTTTTACTTCACAGGGAAAACACATTTAAATTTACCATAACTTCAAGCCAAGGTGGCAGAAGAATCTCCCTTTTTCCTGTGCTGACTGAGCACTCTCCCACTGTTCTGTTCAAAGAACACCACATATTCAGACTGTAAATTACTTCTTTCCTGCCCAGGGCATTCAAAATAACCTCCATATTAATGAAGGTGGGTTCCCTTACTCTCACCAGTCAGGGCAATAAAATCAAAGATGAATTAATGAGATTTTGCTCCTTTCAAGCCAATTCCAGAGCTCACACATGTCTGTGCCTTTTTAAGCAGAGGATATTTCTGGTAGCTATGCCAACAGATGCATCCTCTGCTATTAAGAAACACCACATCTTCCCTTTGTTTCATGAATTCACCCAAAGCTTCACTCTCCCAAAAGTCTTTCTGTATTTTAGTCTCCACATCTCACTCTGGCTACAGATAAATTGGTTCCACAGACCTGAACATGTTGGGGGTCAAGAGAAGAGCAAAGCTTGCAGATTCCAAGCAGCCCAAGGTAAGACCCCACTGTGAGTATTTCTGGAATATCTCAAATCTTCCCCCTGCTTTTGAAGGGCATTCAAGCTTGTTCAGCTTTTTTTTATTCTTTCAGAACAGTGAAATGACTGCCAAACTGAGAGGATCTTTATCTAATGTCAACACTCCACAAACACAGCAGGCAGTGGCCATCTCCTAAACTGTGCTGTACCCTGGTCATGCACTTAAAATCCAGAAAACAAACACAGCTTTAGGAGTCATTCTGCTCTGAGAAGTGATGATGCAAGGTTGTAGACTTCCCCATTTGTCTGCTCACATTTGCTACAGAAAGTTTTTGATGTGGCCAAACCTCTGTGTTTGGGGGTGCTACGTTTGCCCTGCCCACACCAATTACCCTCCCCAATCAGTAATCCCATCCCAACACTCCTCTGGTCTATGCCCAGTAGGGCTGCACACAATCATTTCTAAAAGTGCTACTGGAAACTTGCAGAGGGAGGAAAAAAAAATCTCTTTTCCTCTTTTGCTTTGGCCCTATTTTATTATAACTGCATCATGGACAGCATTAGGTCCATGATGCAGTTATAATAATATAGGGCCAAAGCAATCTAACAGAACCTGTGCAAAGTAAAATCTTTATTTCATTTTCACACCAAGAACAGATTTTGTTGTCAGCTACCTGGTAGTTTGCTTGATTTTTTCTTCCCTTTGTAACAGGAAAAGTAATTTGATAAATTGAGAAACAACTTCTGACAAAGAAGGGTGGAATTGCCCTTCCCTTTCCCCCTCCCTGTGAGGAGCAAAGAGTTGTTTACACCAGTTCACAGTGGCTCTTAACCATTCCCTCTCTGAAAAGAGAGAGGGACACTCAATCTTACATGGCATTTCCAAATATACAGAATTAATTCTCCCACAGAAGCTCAAAGCTTCACATAAAGCTGTGAAAACACAAATGATTTCAATACAAGTTGATCTTACTGTGTGGTTCAATCGTTGACATGACTTCCTTTTCAGATATCACCAGCTGGCAGAAGTGGTCTCCAATGTTGGCCAGGATGTACTTTGCTGTGTCCAGATCTAGACCCACAACATTTTTGGATAAGGGCAGCCACAGGCTAATGGCCTCAGGGTCGTACTTATTTGGAGTTAAGAAACCTTCCTCACGCAGTATCCCATGCTTATTAAACTGCAGCCTGATGAAAAAGGGGGAAAAGGAGAAAAAGCCCTCATCATCTCAAATGCTGCACCTGTTTAAATCCATTCCAATCAGTCCATGCTTGAGTTGCAAGTGTGTGTACTGTATGCCAATGAATTTACTCAAAGGTTACAACAGACATGGGTACACATACTGGTCACTAGCATTAAGCACATTCAATGCACTGCTTTTTTAAAGAAAAAAGACTGAAAACATTCAGGTTTTTTAGTTAGGAAATCTACCTTACAACAAGTGGCTCTTTATTCACACAAAACCAAATCAGATTTACAATTTTTAAAATGCACTGGCATTAAGGCCACATTTAGAGATGGCAACAGCAATAATTTTATCTAGGACTACATACAATTCTCAAGAGAAGTTAGAATGCCTTAAATATAGAATATATTTCAAGGAACAATTCACTTGGAAGCAGCTGTCAAAAAGCATCAAGCAAAAATTGAGTAAGATATATTCTTGAGTGATTCTGAGTAGGTGGAAAGAATGAGATCTATATTGTTAGTAGTGTCTTAAATGGAAAACATGAAGAGTTCTGCTCAGGAACCTTTTTACTAAATGCTGAAGAAGGAAGGTGACTTCTGATGACAACGTGTGCTCACTGTAGTGTTAGGTGTGCCAGGAGAACACGTGCTGGCAGCTACTGTCATCAGACAAATGCCATCTCCAGATTTGGCAGATGGCACATTCAATGAAAAGGGATAATTCCATCAGTTTCAAGTTCTAAACCAAAGGATTCATCTGATTGGAACTGCACTGCAAGTCTGGATTGTTACCCTGAGAGGATGAATTAGCATACTCTGTTGTTACTTTGGTCTCACACATCAGATTATACAAAGATTTACTATAGTAAAATCTCTAATCTGAGGATAAATAACAGATTAGTAACACATTTGTATTTTTTAAGATGTTTAGCAACAAAACTCAATTCCAGTGGGTGCACAGATTAAACACTTCCATGAGAAGCTCAAATGTCCCCAGCTGAAAGCCCATAGCCACTTACTGCAACCCTTCCATGGCTGTGGGTTCATGGCTAACACTCCAGGCATCCAACCACTAAACTTTGGGAAACCTGCATGGAATCTACCCTCTCATTAGGATCTCCAATTCTACTGAGCTGTAGCACTCAAACTAAACTCATGTTATCCTACTGGCACTCAGCCCAGAACAGCAAAATAAAGAGCTCTAAGTCCTGCCAAAATATTTTCTGCTCAAATGAAGCACTTGTACAATTTCTAAGGGCTAAAAAACCATTGGCAGCCACTCATTAGTTGGGTATACTGGGTCTTGTAGCTACACACCAGCACTAAATAGCTCTGCAACAGAGACCTCCATGAGACTATTCTGGGTTTTTTTTTCACTTCCCACAGTGCTGATGTGAATGGTCCTCACCTCCTGAAGTGGAAGAAGCGGCAGAAGACGGTGGAGTCCCTCTGCTCCTTGTTCTTGCGGTAGCTGTCCAGGCGGCACTCGCGGCACTTGTGCAGGTGAGGGGCGATGTTGTTGCAGGAGCCGTCCTGCACAAAGGCCTCCCCGCTCTGCTGCAGCTTCTTCACCTTGGCAGCATCAGCCAGGATGGACTTGCGGACAATTACTGCAGGGGGAGCAGCCAGTGTCAGAAAAACCGAGGCTTCTCTCACAGAACTGCCAGCAAATGTATCTTAGTGAAAGACTCACATCAACTTCTCCTGCAAATTTCACATTACACTGAACCTAAGTTATGCTAAAAATATTTGCAGTTGGCAGAAACCTCTTCTGCAGTCAGCAGGAACTGTTTCAAGCTGCAGTTCCAGGGAAGTCACACAGACTGTGGAACCAAGAGCTCCTTTCACTTTTTCACAGAGGAGCATTTTGAAAGAACATCTGCTTTTAAAGGAAGTTCTTCAGCCAGAGTTGGAGCCCTGAGCAACCATATTTCACAATAAATTGGGACAGAGTACAACCCGGCCATTTCTCAGTCCTGTTTTCCCCCTTCATGATGCAACAGCTTTCAGCATTTTACTGTAACAGATGCCAAACATTTCCCTTCCTCCTACACTGCCAGTGAGGCCTTGCAGGGGACACAACAGTGACTGCTTGGCTGGCTGTGTATCCAAGCACATGGTAAGCCAAGACCAAGCAACAAGAGATAGAAAAAAAAAAGAAAAAGATGTGGGTATGTAGGGAGATTCCCAGAATCCTGAACAATCAGCAACACCACCTGAAGCACAGCAGGACACCAGGAGTCCAGCTCCTTGAACAACCACAGCCTATCCCCTCCTGTCCCATGTGAAAACCTGAAGAGCTCACCAAATGGAAAAGAGGACAAGGTGGGTGGTTTTGGGGCTGAGTGAGTTTTAATTTTTGGTGGGTGGGTTTGTGTTTGTTTTGCTCTCATGACAGTTTTTAAATCAAAGCCCCTCTTGAACAGAGCTTTGTTAAGGACAACTTCCATCCCTAACCATGCTTGTAAAATTTAGGACCATTGCTAAAAGGTAGGCTCATTATGCCACCAGCATCTGTATTCAAAAAGAACCTTGATTTTGTAACCCCTTTTGCCCTTCTGTTCTTGCATATATTTTGTAACAACTTATTTTAAAGATATAATTATTAGTCCTTTTCCTTTATCAGGAAAAGGTGTTTCTCCAGTTTATTGCATTCCTGTCTTAAAAGTATATACAAAATAACTCAAATTGCTGCTTTACTCACACAATTTAAATTAATAATGTTGCATCTGTAACAAATTACCTACTTCTAAGTAGTTAAAATTACAAGGACTTTGATATGACAGGAAATTTTAGGAACACTTACTATTATCCTGGACTTTGGCACTTCCAGTCCAAAAGCTTTCACTTTCACTTTTGTCACAAAGAATCTCATTTGAATTTCTTCTAATAAAAAACTCCATGTCTGCAAGTTCATCAATCTTGTTTCCTTTGTGGCTGCTGTGGCTGTTGCAGCTGCTTTGTGATTTAAGCCCACACTCACTGAAGGACAGAAGATGAGCATCTGAGGTTGAGGGTCTGCAATCTAAAGTTCTCTGCAGTTCAACAGTGCCACTGCCTCTGGGTATTGCTACAGAAGGGTTGGGATGCTGCAACTGTTTTATGGAAATGCATTCCTTGGGAAAGTTTGTTGTGGCCTTCATAAAAGGTTCATTAGTATTCTTCAGGTTGGTTCCCTTTTCATTGGCTGAATCAGTTAAAGATGAAGGTCTTGAGGTTTTCAAAGAGGTATATTTACCATTTTGCTCACTGGGATTTTGTGTTTGTTCTTTAGACATAAAGCTCACTTTAGGAAAGGCTGTCAGCTCTTCTGTCACTGGTTTAACTCCAGTACTGAGACAGGAAGGATGAGTTTCTGGTAGGCTTCGTCTACATGTGCTGAAACACAACATGCAATAATTAGAAAAAAACCCACAAATGTGTCAAACAAATCAGAGCATCAGCTGCTCAATCTAGGCACACTTAAAGCTTGAAAGATGAAATTTAGTTATTTAATTATGTGCTTTGAGTTCTGATGTGTGAGTATTTTATATTTTGTGTGAGGCTAAATGGGTTTGTGTTTTTCAGGTGTTTTATTTGGGATTAATTTTTTTAAAGTTAGAACAATAAAGCTGTACACCCATGTAGGCACACACAAATTTAGGTATTTGCTGCTACTCCACTTCCTTCTCTCACAAATAAATAGTTGCTTTCTCATTTCCTTCAGGCAACTGCTGAATAACCAAATGAATTTCATTTGCATGTCTGTGGGCAGATTCTCAAGGAACTTCTGACTGGCACCACAAGTCACTGTGCTGGAGACTGTAAAACCTCTCTCACAAAAAACCTTTCAAAAAAATCATATTTTCCACATTCAGCATGTGAGACAAAACTAGTAGAAAAATCCCTATTAGCACTTCAAATTTGGCTTTTCCTGTCACACTATTTCTACCATCACATCCACTTTGTGACAGAACTGGGGGTAACAAAAGTCCAAAGGCACTGGTGTTGAACAGAAATCTAACTGGGGATCTGTAGCTGATCCACAAGAAAGCAGACACCTGCCTGAACAGGTTCTGCTTTTGCTGGGGGCAGGGAAGGAATGCATTTGACAAAGCAGGCACCACACCTGTGTATCCTTTTACAGATGGGGACAATGAAACAGTGACAATAGCCTGGGACACTGAAGGGCCACTTCCTTAAAGTTAAGTAAGAACATGGCATTAGGAAGTAAATTACATATCCAGGCAGGCAAATCTAACACTTTCCTATGCTGGTATAGCAGAAGAGGAGTTACTACAGCTCTTAAAAATGACCTCAGAGCTTCTTGTGCTAAGAATCAGAACTCTTTTTGGAGGTAAAATGTCTGTATAAGCATAAAACTGCTTCCTTACCCCTGAGGAGTCTCTGCACCAAGGTTGGGTGGTGAGTTGGCTGGCAGGGGCAGGCCTGGGTGCCTTTGGTCTTTATTTGCAGGAGTACATCCCAGCAGTGCTTCACCCAGCACAGTTGGTACTGACTGCACGTGTCCCTGACTGGGAGAAACCTGCAAGGGAGATTTTAACAGGTAGGAAAATTCAGGACAACAAATTATGGCTTTGCAGGGTTCAGCCTGAAAGGAAAAACAGAATAATACTCTTCTTACCATGTTTAATAAAGTCAAGTAAAGAGTCACTCAGTTCATGAGGTGGAAAGACTTTAAAGTGTCCTTTTAAACTTCATAGGTTCCATGAAAGACTGTTCATGTTAATTCATTTGCCTCCAATTAACAACTAACTTTTTTGGGAAAGTGCATTAAGAAAGTGGAAAAAAGACAGAAAGCTCTGCTCTTTGTAACTGCCAGTGCAACAATGTTTCTAAAGTAATTGCAGCAATTGGCAGTCAGAAATAGATTTCTAATCTCAGCTGAAAATCCCAGTGAAAATCAGAACTGTGAAGACTGACAGCATTACCAAAGATCTAGATGTGAACTTTCTTGTAGCAAGAAAATCTTTGCAGCAGAATTCTAGAAAGTGTTAAGTAGAGAAATCCTACATTGATTAAATCACCATCCTAAGAAATCTGTAATCAATTTAGAAATACAACAGGCCTACCAAATTACCAGGTGTCTTTAGAACAGTGGCTTTCCTGTGGGGGTCCTTCCCCAGCTGGAAAGTTCCACTACAGGCTCATTAGCATCAGCTCCAAAATATTTCCTTTTTGCTTTGGTATTACACAGCTGTCAGGCACCAAGTCAAGCTCTCAGAAAAATGCTGCAGATAATTAACTCCACACAAGAAATCAGTACTATCACATATTTATTAACAAAAAATATGGCTTCAGCTAATCACTCCCACATACTGACATCCACCAAAATCAGAGTAACAAATAGCTCCTGGCTTCCTTACTAGAAAGCACACTCACTGTAACCACTCTGAAAAAATGGTTGCAAGGCATTTCCCAAAGAGTGCAAAAGTGAAAAATGATCCAGTCCTTTGAAGGAAGGTAGACTGAAAAATGAGAAGTAAATAACTCCACTACTTTAAGGGAAAACAAGTTATGAATTCAGATCATGATAATTCTTCAATAGGGCACTTGGAATGTAAAATACATTCTGTGTCAAGCAGACTGTTCAATGGCTGAATTATGCAGAAAACTGAAGGCAAACTGAGCACCAAAAGCTGCTAAAGGTGCCCAAGCACAAGCTGTGGAAACACAAGACTGCAATCCTTTGCTCCTCCATGGTGCTCTGCTGCACACTCTTCCTCAGCAGTAAATACAGGACAGGGGACACTCCTCACTCAGGCACCTTCCCCTGTGCTGGGTACCTCAGGCTGGTTCTTTGTGAGGTTGTGAAAGATCTGCACTGAAATAACACAACCCTCTCCCTCCTATTCCAGAGCTTCCCAAAAACTGGCTACTCCTGCCTAAAATACTGGGGTAAAATTATAGGGCAAGTTTTCTTCAGCCAAGCCATGATTTTTCATTTTTGCATTTCTACACTGAAGTTACCAGATTGTCTTTTGACCTTTGAGAGTTTATTAATCTCTCAGTGATAGCCAGCAGGTCACTCACAAAAGAAATAAAAGTAGACATGAAAGTACCAGAAAAGTCACATCTCCTTTCTGTACTGGAACAACCTTCCACTGCTGCTTGTGCAGCTTGAATGCTCAGAGCATCCAAGTGCAGCTGAAGGTTTTGGCTTCATGTACAAAATGGTTAAAGAAAGAACATGAAATGCAAAAGTTATAAACCTCAGAACTCCTTTGTGTTTTCTCCTACTGCAAGAATACATGAGACCAGGCAGACCAACTCTTAAGCAGAAGGAGGGGGCAAAAAGTACAGTTAAAAAAACCCCAAACAAACAAAAATTGAACAAGCAAAAGCCCCAGCAAAGCACCAACATTCAAGGCTTGGTAGCTTTTACTCCAATTATCACAAGGCAAGATGTTCAATTCATGCCCAGACAAGTTTGAAAGAACTCAACACACCCTCCAAGGGATTGCATTTATCATTCTACTTTCCAATCTAATCCTTATTTAAGATGTTGTGAGAAGTGACATAATCATTATGTAACAGCCATATATAACAGAGCAAGACATTACCTCAGGAGAAGATTTTGTGTGTTTAGCATCAACACTTCCACTGCTATCAGATGACTTCCTTTTCACACCCCCAAAGCTTTTTGATTTATCTGGAAGAGAAGGTGATCAAGATTAGTCTATCACAAATAACCTACTTAGTGTTTGAAGGACAAAAAGTAATAGGTCTTACCACATTTTCCATTGTTGTCATATATGATTTCAACATGAATTAATTCTGGATCAAGAGTTTTTAAAGCTGGAATCTTGAAAAGGACAGGAAACACAAAAGCAGCCATTTAGAGAGGTGAAACTATTTTAAATATATTTATCTTAGATGTTGTGATATAGACTAAGCTTAGACACTCAACTTCTAGGTTCTTTGAATACCAAGCTGAATTTAACAACACACCATGTGACAGTGTCTCTGCATAAAAATACAAAACTGGTGCTTGAGAACTTGTGCTGTCTGCACAGCACAGAGAGCAAAGAAACCAAGATCATCTTTGTTTCACTCTCAGAATAAAAACTCCAGGTCTCCCTCATTTTTCATACAAGGACATTTGTTATTTAATAATCTACCTGCAGCATAAAGAAACAGTTTGGGTAATATTGTTCTGCACTACACTGACACCCATGTTTAAAGATTACAGTAAAGACAGAAATAAAAATGGTGCTGGTGGAGACATAAATAAAATTTGCACTTATTCCCCATATCCATTTGTAAACCACTGCAGCTGGCTCCTACCTCCTGACAGTTGACTTCTAGAGTTCTTGTAGCTGGATTACCATTGACAACAACAGCTGTGAACCACTGAGTGGAAGGGTCCAGGCTATAAATCCTAATTTTTGAACCAATGATATTTTTTCCACCTACAAAATTGGGGAAAAAAATAGAGCTTAAGACAAATAAGGCATGAAGATGACCACAGTTATCAAAATGAATTCTTTCTGTTCTTACAGTATGGGAAATGAAAACTGTAATATGCAATATTTACCTTTTCAAAAAGGTCACTCCCTGCATGTGCAAGCACATAAGTACAAATATGCTGGTGTGAACCCAGTAATTAAAGAATTTATATCTTCTTCTAGCAAAGAAAAGGAACAATTTTAAATTTGACTAAAAAGGAGGCCTCTATACAACACCCTGGAAGTTTTCACAAACAAGCAACAAACTGGGAAAAAAAAAATCAAGTTGCTTGAAACAATAAACAACTCAAAATTTTTGAGAATTGCTACAACATTGATCTATTTCACAAGTAGCAGGCCATCTATATGTGCCTGAATTACACACTCACTCTTTCAAAAGAAATACTTGAAACTTAAACATCTACAATCCTTCACATTTTGCATTCACTGCTGTGAGAGTAAAATCAGTATTTTTAAAAAGCTTTTATCCCCTAGAACAGATTACCAATTAATTACACCAACACTGCAAGGATTTCCCTTTGGACTTGGCCATTTATTGCCAGTTTTCTGCTCCACAGTATGCTTGTACCTTGGACCAAGCGTGTCTCATCAAGGTGTTTCTTAACCAGAGCCTGAATTTCCTCATTTACATTTTGATCATCTTTAAGAGAAAGCCTGGAACCATCCACATCCTATTTCAGGAAAAAAAGAACAGAAGTTTGCATTCAGGATAATGCTTTTGACAAAATCCCACAATATTTAAAACCCAGATGGCAGAAATCCACACAAATCCAATTCTCATTAATCTGCTCTCCAGCAGTTCTAGGTTGGTGGACTGGAGGCAGGTTATTTTTTTATCACTAATTCACAACAAACATCTGCAAGAGAGTCTGAAATGAGCTCTGCAGGTCTACTTTAATATTGTTCTGAAAATAACCCAGCTTTGTAGTACTACATTGCTGATGAGCAGTAAGTTTAATTGAACTGTCCATTCTTAACTTTGGATTTTAAGTCCTCAGAAGCAGCAGCATATTTGTCCTGAGCAGATGCAAATGAAAATATTTTATGTTTCTATTTATGATAATGCCAGGATCCAGTCAGTGTCAAGACACCATTATAAAATGTTTATATGAATGAAAACAGAGTCAGCTACATCTAAATTATTCATCCTTCTTCAGCATAATGTATGGGTATTATTTTTTCCTCTCAAATCCTTGAATGAGAATTGATTCTGAAATGGAAAGGTCACTGCAAGTTTCCACCCAAGGCTCAGAGAGTGCAAATAAGAAAAGGGTTTGGGGTTGGGTTTTATCTTTTTGTCCAGGCACTGCTGTGATATTTGTAAGAGGCAGGAGACTGAAGAACTGGAAGTCAATAAAGTGTTATTCAAGATGCCAGTAAAGCAATCTTTTCCACTGCAGTGCTGAGATAAGGCTTCTGCACAAAGAGATCTCAACCCTGCTTCTGAGCTAACATAAGCAAGACAACTATCTACAACTCAAACTTGGCTTTTAGTGACTCTCTTGCCAGTTTCTCTAAAGGACTTGTATATTTGCTGACTGCTAACAAGTCTAAGTAGAACATTAATGATGGCACTACTTGCAGTCTCAACACAGGACAACAATTACTACTTTTATTTCAGATTGTTTACAGGTTACAGAGACTAATTTCCTAAAAAGGCTAAATCCTTGATCTTTAGCAGATACTATTCCTCCAAACACCTGCCCAGGAACAATAGTTTCAACCCACCTGTACCTAATTTCCACAAACAAACTTTCCTCTGGTGCTCAGTAATTCAATCACCTCATTTCCATTCTGCCCAATTCCTCATTTGTTTGGGATTAGCAGTGATGTGCTTCTGTTAAATAGCAAGATTTATGCCAGACATTGCTGCAACTCACTGCACAAAGTTCATGTGTAAAAGAAGAAAGGGAAACTATTCCAGGTTATCCCCAAAATCCACATGAAACTGCTGTCACATGAATAACTGTCCTAGTACACTCCCTCATCCAGCTCCCCTAGGTGACCCTGTCCTGAATTATCTCCAGGGGGTTTTAATCAGACATGTTTCATTCAGAACTGCTATTTATGAGTTACAGAAATAAGCACCTACCACAAGTTTTTACCCCTCTGAAGTTTGCATTGATTACATCACCCTGATGCATCCTAAATATCAAGATAAGAGATTCATCTTTCATCTTTACAAAGCCAGTCAAGGTTACCTGGATGGGTGTCAAGAGGTCTTTAGAAAGGAAAACACATTTCTCTTCACCCAGGTAGCGCACTGAAACCAGTGATCCCATTCCAGCTTTGTCCACTAAGGACTTGTAGGTCTAAAAAAAATGATAAACATGTTCTCAGAAACAGAGCAAGAAGATCTCATCATTCATCATTTGCATTTAAAAATTAATTTTAATTTTTTAAATTTTAATTTTGCTTCTATTTATCTGTTACATTACCATATCTACATGCAACTCTTGAAAACAGAGCAAGTTTCCAATAAGACTTCTAAAACACACCTAATGAAAGTTACTGGACTCCACTTGAAACTAATTTCATATATCAGCATGAATTAGGAATTCAGTGCAGGTGGCTATCATTAGCAATTAATCATTCATGTCCACATGAAAAATTTATTAATGTAATAATTCTAATTGCAGATATATTACTAATAAACCTCTTTATGGCAGACTGGGGAAATAGCTAGCAAATCAATGAATGTCTGCAGCATAGTTTACATTAAAGTTCTCAAAAGCTGTGCAACTCTGAAAACACTGAAACCTTTATTTAGGCACACATGATGATTTGGACAGCCTCACAGTTGTTTTAACACTGCAGGGCAATGATGAAGTTGTGTTCAGACATACCAAAAGCCTTAAGAACAGAGAAGAAACAAAAATTTCCTTTAAAAGCTTCTGAACACTTCCTAAGGTGCTCAAAATTAAATTTTGTCTAGTGGCAGTACCAGATCTGAGAGGACAGGCACCAGGAGCCTGGAACCAGAGAAGTGGCAACAGTAACTCCTCCCTACCTGAAAAGTGTAACTGTGCCCCATTTAAAAAGGAAATCATTCTGACAGGAGAAGGCTTTTCTTTGATCAGTTCTCCAAAACCAGATACTCCTCCTTGTCTTCACCTCAGTTAGGACAGCACTGGCAGAGGGACAAGAGTCTCTACAGGACTAACTGGGCATTACCAGAGTTCTACAGAGCTACTCCATTTGTCACAAACACACTCTCCCATACACTTGAACCTGTAAGTTGTGATCAAGTTTCAAATAAATTAATTCACACATCTCTTTCATGACCTCTGCTTTCCTGCCCTGTGTGATGATAAAGGGAGAAAAAGTCTTTTTTTGCCAAGGCAAGATCCAGGACTGGCCTACATTTGATCCTTTGCTAAATGAGCTTTGGAACATGCACCCTGCATGAACTGACACATCAAACACCTCAGGAGGAAAACCTTATATCAAAACTGAAGTATCCAGTAAGAACTATTCAGATACCTGGAAATGGACAACAGCTAAGTTTAAATATGAAGGTTTTCAGAACAAGCTGTCAGCAAAATGTACCAGAGGAACTGCTGGTATCAATGCACAGCCCAGGAAATAAAATTAAGGATTTATATTTCCATTTCCTCTCCCATTCTATTGGGCCCTACTTGTAATAAATATTGCTTAGAATGGCTTTGCTTAAGAAAGACCAGCTAAAATGCAGCAATATGAATTACAATGCACACTTTATGCCTAGCAAAGTTAATAGTATTAAAACACAGACTACAGCTTCAGCATATTCTTGTTCAGCAAGTTTACATGTTTGCATTTTCACTTATCTCACTGCTTTCTTGAGCAGCAATATCCAAAGTAGTCAAGTACAACTACACTGGCTGAATACATTAGGAAATGTTCCCTGTTCACCTCCCCTGGCTAATTTGCCTATTCAGCCATGCATGGCAGGTACAGAAAGCTCAGTTCTCTCCTTGTACAGTATAGCTCAGCTTTTTGTATGCAGAAAACCTAAATCTCACAAATCACTTGTACCAGGCAGGCATCACATTAAAGTAATCTGAATTATTTTTGTCTCGGGATCAAGAATCACCATAGCATTAACTCAAGGCAAAGTCAAAAACTTAAAATAAAAA
Source organism: Agelaius phoeniceus (assembly GCF_051311805.1). NCBI lineage: Eukaryota > Metazoa > Chordata > Aves > Passeriformes > Icteridae > Agelaius > Agelaius phoeniceus. The sequence goes on along the minus strand of NC_135268.1, from coordinate 68,758,473 downwards.
CACAGGCTATCCTTAGAAACCTATCATTTACACTTTTTCTTTCTATTTTTTTCTACTTTGTGGAAGATGAAACAAAACACAAGACTAGAGGGAGAATGAATTAACAATATACAGAACAGGGGGTTGAGAGAGAAGCAAAGTCATAAAAACACATCAAACACATCCTTGTGTCCACCAACTTCAAATGCTGCTGAGCTCTGTCGGTTTGAGCTGCACAAAGAGATTTTCTCCCTTCCCAAGACACCCAGGAGTGAGGCTGCACTGGAGGAATTCCCACTGGTGACAAAGCTGTCCCAGAAGGTGCAGCTGCAGAACCTAAGTGACTCAAGCCAAGGGTGTACTTGCCATTGCAGGCCACTGGACAGGAGGCATGGATTGGGTTTTTCTTTCAGCCAGCACCAGCTTTTGCTCCACCAGGAATGCTATCATCATCCTGCTGTAGACTTCTATCCATCTTCGCTTCTCCCATGATTCATCATCAAATTCTACACAAATCTACAGAAAGGAAGCAAAGTGAGGGAGTGACTACCTATAAAATTCAGACACATTCAACATGGAAAAGATAAACTCATAGATTTACTCAAAAATAAAAAAAAACAATAAATGTACTTATAATTCCAGCATGATTGCCTGTCATATAATCAAGCAATCACTAAAGCATCCAAGGTTGACCCAGTATTTTATAAGTGACAGTCAATGTTCATTGGTTTATCATCATTACTGTCACATAAAATAATAGTATTTACATTTAACTTTACAACTTCCCATCTCAAAAAGTTTAATGCTGCTTAAAGGTAATTAATTATGTTAACACTGTCACTAGTGTTTACAAGCAGGGAAAGATATACACCCCCCCCAAAAAGTCCACTAAAGCCAACGGACTGCCTACAGAAGTGGCACATGGATTTTCCACAAATTCTAGAGCAGTGGAATAAACAAGCTGTTTTGTTTTTTTTTTTTCCAAAATTATTTTAAAAATACCAATCCCAAAGAATAACTTCAGCCAACTTATTGAAAGCACAAATGACAGTAGGATGGTAAAGGTGATCAAATTATGTAATGTGAAGGTCACTTCTTGACTGCTTTTAACTGCTATTTATCCTTGTGAATTTCATAAACAACGCAGATTTTTCAAGAAGAAAGCAATTTTGTGGCAAAAATATGATGGCTTGACCAATATCTTTGGGACAGCATTACCCTGATTTCAAAGGCAACATGGGAGATCACCAAGGTATTGGGAAAGACCACAAATACAACTTGGCCTGAATACAGGAATTGGAACATCTTGGTAGAGGACTCTGCTCTTGGAAAAATCATTTTCTCTTCCCAAAGAACACAGCAATCCAGCCTAACTGCATTTAGGAAACAGCACAGAAATCTCAATTGAGTGAATCTCAGAAACATTTCCTGAAATTTTATCATCCCTCTCAGGGGAAAGGCAAGTGAAAACATGCACACAAACATCATTACCACAGCCAGGAGTCATCGAACTAATGGGTGCAGAAATGAACTTGGTAATTTTGAGGTGCACAGAAACTATGAAAGAGATAAGCAAATAACAACCAGAACCAGAATGGCTTGTTCAGTCTACTGCATCACTGCACACACAAGAAAACACAGTTGAGAAAAGCATTTCAAAAGCAGTTGAGAGTCCTTCTATAAAAAATAAAAATTGAAATAAATACTTCTACTCTTTTACAGGAGAAATACTTAATCCCCCCTCTCAAGCCTTTATTTTTTCGGGTCTATCATGTCGGTACAGAACTGAGAGAGGAAAGGAGATGGGATTTGTTTTGATACAAAGTTCTCCACACTTCCATTGCCCATTCTGCAACTTCTTTACTTTTCAACTGGAGAACACATCAAGACAATCGCTTCTGGCAGAACCGTAACCAGCTACAAAGCTCACAATAGAGACCCCATTAGCATCTGCTTCTTCTCCTTTGCTGACAAAGTCCCTAAGAGTTTCTGCACCAAGAACCTCCTCCTCACTCCCAGCACAGCACAGGGCACAGCCCCACGCCCAAAAATGGACAAAGCTCCACCCCTGCCGCAGATCCACAACAACAAGCTGATAACAAAGTTTACGCTTTCAAGAAAGAGTTCGAAACATCCGAAATTTCGCTTTGTTTGACAAGTAAGTCAGTTAATCGGAAATCACTAAGTTCTCATCACCAAAAAAGAGGAAAGGACACAGCTAAAACGGGAAGATGGTGCTGTTCTTGCTGTCACAGGACAGCCATCGAAGCCTTCTGTAGGAACAAGCACAAGATGCCGCTGCTACAATGGAGTTCGGTCCTTGGGGAGCAGCACTCAGTTTACACTCCAGTAAGCGTCCAGACATGGCTGAACACTTCTAATGTCTACAGCTGCCAAATAAAGCCCCTCAACAACTTCACAGCCAAACCGTAAACTTAGCTTGACTCCCACCCAAAATGCACAGCTAACCAATTACACCACCGTTGCAGTAACTATGTGCTCAAAAACCCACTCGGTAATCATTAATAAGAAGAGGCCACCATGCAAGAAGAGTCCGAGAGACCTCCAGCACCAGGCGTGAGTTTGGTGTGACTTTAAAACCCAAAGAGCTGCTCCAAAAGCAGGAAAGGAAAGTCACCAATCCCAACAGCATTGAAGGGCTTCGGTTTCAACTCCGGGGGCAAAAACCTGTTCACAGCTGGCAAGACCTTAATTTACCTTTAGGAAATAAACCATAGGCGCAGTGGGTGCGGTAAAAACCTGCTTTTCAAAATGCCGGTGGAAGAAAGCACATTCGTAATTAGTTCGAGATAATTTGCGGCATTAGTACCAGCACATCGGGGACTCGGGCAGGGGTGCACGTTTCCAAACGTGTCGGCCAAGTCTCCGTCTGCTCTGCCCCCGAGAGCAGCATGTGCACACACGTGTACACACAGCCACACCAACTTCCCCGGCCACACGCTGCATTTAGCGGGTCCCTCGGAAAGTTCCCGGTTACCTTCAGGTCTTGTTTGGATATGTCCGTGTGTGACACAGCCCGGATCCTGCCCGACTTCCAGGGCCATTCCGAGATGAGGCTGGCGTCCCACGTCCTGTCCTCCTCTTCCGACAGGCAGAGGAACCTCTTTCCTACGAGCAGCGACCAGCTCCCCTCGAGCCTCAGCACCATTTTAACTCATCGGGAGGCCTTCAGCGAGGAAAGCGACGGAAGGAGGAGAGAAACACACAGGGCAGGGCGGTGAGCGCTTCCTCCTTCCTCTCCCGGCCGCCCCCCCCGCTTCTCCAAGCGGCTCCAGCCGGACCCCCGGACACCCACAGGTCTCCTCCCCCCCCCCCCGCCCACGGTCCTGTTAATCACTACTCAGCGAGGGTGGGTGGAAGGAAACACCAGAAGGTCTTTCCAGAATGGCTGCAGCGCAGCTCCCGGCCATTCCCACCCCCGCCGCCTCTTTGTTTCCTCCTCCGAGGAGTCAGAGCGCCGGGCGGCAGCCAAAGGGAGGGAGCAGGCGACCAGGCCAAGCTCCTTCCGCCTCACCAACACCCCGGCCTGCCCACCCGGGCAGACCTCCAGCCCTGCCCCTGCCCTCACCTGCTCCCCCCCGGCCCCGCTGCCGGCGCACCCCGCAGTCACAGCGGGCACGGGTCCCGCTCCCCTCCACCCCCCCGCGCCGACCGCCGCCGCGGCCAAGCGACACTGTCGGAGCCGCGCCGCACACACGCCCCCTCACCCGTGCGCGCGCCCCCGTCCCGCGCCCCTATTGGCTGCGCTGCTCCAGCGGGGCGGGGCCGGCAGCGAGCCTCTCGCCGCGATTGGCCCGGAGGGGCGGGGCCCGCGCGCCTGGCCACACCCCCGAAACCGTTGCTCAGCAGATGGCGGATAAAAAAATAAAAACGATATATCCTTCCGCTTGAGCTTGGAGGGAAGGAGTCCCTCGGGGCCAGGCCGCGGAGCGCCCGCAGCCGAGCCCCAAGGGAGGCACGAACGCGCTCCGGAGGGCCGGGGCGCCTCTCTAGGGCCGCGTTCCCGCCTCGGGAGCGCCCAGCCTCCAGCCACTGGAACTGCCTTTAGAGACGGCGGAGGGATCGAAGGGAGGCCAGAGGGCGTGATACGGTCCCTTATACGTGCGGCTCGCGGCGTACTCAGATATAGCACAGGGGGCGGTGGCACCTGTGGGGCGTCTCTGCGCATGCGCGTGGGGCGGGACCAGCACCTGCGGGTGCCCCACAGGCCGCCATCTTGTCATGCTGAGGGGAATGGGGATAGGCGGGCCCTGCGGGGCAGGGGACGGGGAACAAGGTGAAATATCACAAAATAACAATGTGCCCGATGTTCCTGGGGACGACAGGAGGCTGTGGAGGCGCTCCAGTTGTCGTTGATGGAGGTTGTGTAGTTGCATCTAAAAGCAAATGGCTTCCACCAGCTCTAGCTTTTAACATGAGACCTGTGTGTTCTTACAAATAGCAAGGCAAGGTGACAGAATCTGCCTCACTGCCCTCACAGGGAAGAATTTCTTCCTTCTATCCAATCTAAACCTACTGCCTTTAAATTTAAAGCCATTCCCAATAAGAGCCAAGGAGTTAAACAGAGAATATGATGTGATCTGGGTGGTGGTGTTCAGCAGTGACCTAAAAAGACACACGTACTCCTCTACTGTAAGACTTTCCCACCAGAGCACGTGGGAGGAAAAGACCAGAAGTGCAGAAAGTACCCAAGGCAAAGAAGCTGTTGACTCATCCAGTTTACTAAAATCTCACGGTGCTCAGCTTTTGCTTTCTCCAGGGTTCTTTCCATCACCAGAGACGTGTTCGCTTCAAGAACCCCCATCAGAGAACGCTGCAATATTCCTACCATGTTGTGGTCTCATCCTCCCTTTTCTCCAGGAATCCATTTCCACACTTCGGTTAAATGTATTTTTAAAGTCTTTCCCACCAATTTGCTTTCACTGATCATTTGCGTACTACATTTAAACAAACACATTCATGTATGAAATCAAAAGGCTCAAAAAATTCCTCTTGTGCCATGATGAGGAAATTTCTGTCTACTCCACGGAAATCAGACATTACAATTTCTTTTACAACTGTGGGGAATCTCCAATGATTTCTATCAATGAGATGAACTTAGTAATTGCTACAATTTTCAGCAGGGAGAAACAAAAGAAATAAAAGTGAATAATAAAAAAATGATAGATCAGCAACTGTGTGCTGTCTGAAGAGGCACTCATTAGCTGGCACTGAAAGAAAAAACAGGTATGTTTGCTTCTCACATTTAAATGTTTATTATATAAACCAGACCTGCAAGGTGGAATTTATGATATCATATAAAGCAAGCTAGATGTGAAACTACCAAATGATTTGTTTCATTGTAGACTTTAGGCTCATGTAGCAGTGGCTGTACAATTGACACATCACACCATGTAGGTGTTGCATAACCTCATTATTTAAAGCTCTTGGATTTTCTGCAGAGAGAACACTTTGCCTCAAAGAGTAGATGATTAATACATGCAGGAAGAGGGATGTCAGGCTATAATGAAGCAATATTAGTCAATGTAATAGATCAAGCTGTTGGTAGCTCTCCAGTTGCCTAATAGTATTTTTTTTCCCTTTAGCATCAGAATAAAGGAAAGCTTTAAGGAGAGATTTGAATGACAACAACGTGAGTTTAGTGAATGAGCAGCTCCCACATGCAAAGAGTGGCATGGAGGTTGGTCACAGGTGTTTTAAATTTAATGTTTTGGGTAGGTCCTGGCCTGGAGAGCTGAGAGTACACACTGACATAGTCCATTAATGCCCTTGAAAATGAACTTATATAGAAAAGGATGCTAAAAGATGATGTGATCAAAAAGCAGCATTCTGAATGTACATAAAATAAATCAGCAGAGACCAAAAGAGAAGATGGGGAAGCAAACAGAGCACAAGTTGCCAGACAAAACTCAATAATCCATGGTACAAACAAGCTTTCAAAGTCCTGAAAAAAATAGAGGTATTCAAACCCTAGGGTCTAAGTAGAAAGCACACAACTGAAGACTTTTTGCTTTTGAAACAGAGAAAATTATTAGCTACTTGTTTCCATTCCCTAGGATTCTTCATTTCTTGAAATTGAAGAAGGATCTTTCCTAAATTATCTAGCTTCTTTAAATGTCATAAATTAAAGGTAACTAGTGAAGTTTTGAGTCAATAAGTGAAGCACATAAAATTTAGAATTATCACTCTAAGCATCTCTGAATTTGCTGCATCATTTAGGAACTTGTTTCTCAGTATGACAACCATACAAAACAGGGAAAAAGTACTGTAATTGTCATGTTTGTAGTTGTTTTTCTTAACTGGTTATTTTTTCACCACTTGCAATAGTCTCCACAAAAACTAATGTCTGTTAGAAATATTATGTGTATATTTGCCCACCTTCAGTATGTCAAGAAAAACATCAAAATGTTCAAATTTTTCAAGCTAACCCTATGATAATGGCGCAGGTTCAATTGTCTCACTCTGCATTATTTACCTCTGGAAAACTCAGTGTCTGTTGAAGTACCTGCAGAACACAGCAATGTAGTAAATAAGCAGAACTGATTGAACCTCAAAAAAGCAGGTTTCAGCCTGTTCTTCTGCCTGCATGAAGTCTTGAGAATAATTTTTTCCAGCTGGCCCTACCTACTGGGTTGAACTGGTAATAGGTAAGCCTTTAGCTCCTATGTGAGAAAGAAATAATGTCTGCAAACAGGAGCTCTTTAAACAGTAACTTCAGAACACACTTCAGTAAATTCTTCCTTTCAACCACCATTAAGTAACAGAAAATTTCTCTTGTGTGGGGTATCACTAGGAAAAAAAAGCAGAAGAGGCTTTGAGGTTTGAATTTCATTATTTGAATTTAACAGTTTAATTTAAATTGGAATTTAGCAATAAAACTCAATAGCCAATTTTATGCCTAAACAATTGCACATTCAGGCATTTACGCCTACCTCTCTGCATATAAAATCTGGATGTGCTATTCAAATATTTGTGCTTGAAAATTGGCCTCCCACTACCTACAAGTATTTGATGTCACAGACACTTTATAAGAAAGGGACATTTCAGTCAGAGAAGGGGCTGTAGATAACTGTCTAGATAACTGTCCTGGCACTGTGTTCTCCAAAGATGTTTTCCATACAAGGGAGCAGATTGTTTTTCAGGGCTCTCCTGCATTTCCAGGTTAAACCTGCGAGTGTGTGTGCAGCTACAACAAGCAAGGATCAGTGCAGGATGCTATTAAAATCTGGTTTTTAAAATCTTTACTGTGGTGACATTTAAGGGTCTCCATTCTCAATCAAAGGCCCTCTGAGTAGAGGGCTGTACAAGCACAGAAGAGGAACATGGAGTCCTTTGTATTCTATGTGATTAATGATGGATGTGTAGGGATGTGTAATTAAAGTTGGTGAGGCTATGAAACCACCAGCTGTGCTGACAGCATGGTGCCAATAGCACCAGGGCTGGGGGTTTGATCCCTGGATGGGACATTCACTCAAGAGCTGCACTTGGTGATCCTTGTGGGTCCCTTCCAACCCAGAATATTCTGTGGAGTATAACTGGAAGCAGAGCTTTGGGAGATAACTCATTAGCTCATTTCTCCAGTATGTCTTGAGATGTGGTACTAAAGAATGAGCAAAAACTACCAGAAACTTTCTTCAGTAGCACCAAACTGATGCAGTTAAATTGCTCCTTAGGTAGCTGATGTAGATCAGTCACTGCTCAGATCCAAGCTGACTCTAGCTCTAGTTATAGCAGGAAAAAATAAAAGCTCCTTACTCAGGTACAGCCTTGTTACCTCAGCACACCTCACCTGGATCAGCTTTGCAAGAGTGGCAGGACTGGTTCCAGATCCTTTTTCCAGTCATTATCTCTTTACCATAACTTAAAATAATTCATGTCAGACATTAGTTAATATTTTCTCACTGTCTGAAGCTGAAGGAAGCACGTATTTTGATACAAAGTACATTTTAATTTTATGCAATTAAGTTGAGTTGCTGAAGGAAAAACAATGAGAAATGCTGACCTCCTCTTATCCACTCCCATACCTATTCTGCAGTGGGGGCTGGCTGTCTTTTGCTAGTGATGAGTTAGTAGGACTTGAGTTTTTTATCCCAACTGTAGAGACATGAAATCATGAGAGGACTCTTAGGATGATAAATCAGGATCAATTTTTAAATTTTAATTGACTATTAATTTAACATTTAATTATTTAATTCTGTGTTAAGTATTACCTGGGGATTGGAATTAGATATTAAATTTTGCACATTAATTCTAAAGTTAAATTAGTATTTATAGATAGAGTAATGCAATAACCTTTACAAAGTAACCATGAGCAAACATTATACATAAAGTGTGGTGAGTAATTCTGTGCTGGTTTTGTTTTTCTTTAAATGCTTCAGAGGAAGATTGTTGTGGAAGAAAAAGCCCTTTCCCCTCAGGTAATAATGCATTATCAGTTAATAATTCAAAGGGTTTGGGGTATCATTCTTTAATAAAAGAATGCAAATCAGTATTATCTTGATGGATATATTTGAACCATGTTGTAGAAAACACCACCACAGCAGGAGTGTCTTGGTGGTGTACAAAAGGAAACATTGAAAGGTGGGTAAAGAGATACAGTGAACTTTAGGCAACATTGTTTAATGATCTGAGGAGAGTTGTTCTTTGTTAATTAAGCTGGCCTCCAGAAGCCTCACACCAGAACTGCAAACAGAACATGTTACTCATGTTTTGCTACTTAATAATGTCCAGGCTCTTCCATCATTGAAACAACATAACCTGGCTTTGGCAAAGTTACACTTCACACCATTTCCTGCCGCTGCCAGAGAGATTCTTTCAGCTTATTGCAAGTCCCTCCTGCTCTTTATTTTAAACAGATCTGTTTTGTCATAGAGTGTCTTCCCTTGGGAGAAAACTTACACCTTTCTCTTGTGGATCTGACAGATTTCAGCAGCTTGGGCTGCTGAGCATGTGCAGGTGAGTCCTAGACTGGGGATAGAAATTGTTCTAATTTTAAACTAAAACTAAACTACCCTCCTATGTACTTTTCTAAGAACATTTGGACTAAATTCACACTGCTGCTTTTGATTATTCAAACCCACATGGGTTTGGATAGCTGGAAGTTCTCTTTCAGCCTCTGTAGTTTAATGCAGTTTCTGACAAAATAGTGAACATTTGAGGAGTGGTGATCCTCAAGTTACGAGTTTGTGCAATTTGGACAAGAACTTTGACTGTTCTTGAATGTGTATTCACTTAAAAAGAGGCTCAGCCTTTTGACTGGAGGGAGGACACATGGCAGAGTGGTCTCAGGGGGTGGTTGTACGTGCATGACTCTTATTGATGGACTGCAAATCCTCCACCCCTGCAGAGAACACCAGCTCTCTTGGCTCCAGTTCTTCTGTCCTGTCATTTACCAACTTGCCCTTGAACTGGAGCAATGAATGTATTGTGTGGTTTTCCTGCTACTGCAGTAACTGATTCCAGTGGGAAAATGCAGTAACTTTTCACATCAAGGGTCAGCTGAGAAGTAATTCCCTATTTTTTTTTAAATTGTGTATCTTGTGCTGATATAATGTTAACAAAGCTAAAGTAATGTATCACTGAAGCTAAAAATAATAATCAATTGAAATATTAAGAAACATTAAGATACCAGATATTGGTGAATATAGAACTGGGAATATTTAGAAGTTAGGTATTGCTAAATGTGACCTAGTTGGTGCAGCACAGAACTGGGAGGCAGATCTGGAATCTAACACTATGTGTGTCATAAGGCAGATCATTTAATTCACCTCATTTCTCTGTAAATGGGAATAACAATAATCATTCTTATGAATTGCTTTGTGTTGTGCACCTGAAAGATGATGAGTCTCATAGCTAGTAATTAAACATTCTTTTAATCTTCAAATTTACTTTCCCTGTTAAACTTTAATAAGTGTTTATGCTCCCTTAATGCCAGAGAGGAAAAAAAGCAGGATTGTGAAGTAGCTGCTAAGAATTTCTCCCAGAAGATATTTAGTATTAAATTGGGATTGAGTCATCTGTTTTAGATAAAGGGGCAATGCAAGAAATAATATGTGAGAGTTGAAATTCTGAGTAAAATATATTCAAAGCAGAATCAGCTGACACCCCAGTTCCATCACACTGGCTCCCACCCCCCAGTACCCTCTGTCCAGAAACTGGAAATAGGCATTGTAATTTCTCTTTAGCTTAGAGCAAATGTAACAGTATTGCTTAAAAATAGTTACAGCTGTGGGTTACAGATTGTTCCTGTTGTTCTCTCAGTGTCAGCTCTCCTGCCATGTGCAGAGGTCTCTGCATCTCCACCCAGCCCAGGAGAAGGGGGCACTGGGCAGTTCTGGGGGCACTGGGATTGCAGTGGGCTGCCTGCAGTGCAGCTGGGCATTGGTAATTATCTGGTCATTATCTCACGCACTGGATTTGTCATTGTAAACCACTGAGTGATTTTCTACTCCTCTCTGTAAAGTTCTCTAAGTCAACTACACGTCAGTGAAACTTTAGAGTGTCTTTTCCCTGGTCTCTGTTCACAGCTGTCAGACACTAATGGCTGCTCTCCAAAGCCTGGGCTTTGATGGTAGAGGTTTGTGTCTAAAATTAAAACAGTGGTTCCAAAGCAGATTCCTAACTCCAGTGAAACCAGCAATTTCATCCACTGATTTAAGAGATCATATGTCAGCCCTGTCTTCTTGTAAGAGAAAGATTGCAATCTGTCCTGTCTCTTGTCTCTTCAGAAAAGCATAGGAAGGTAAATTTGAACTTTTCCTGCTTCCCAATATCTACTGCCCTAAATAGCACAATTGCAGGGTTTTTTTTTTCAAAAATGGAAGTGACATTTTCCAGTTTCCTATGCAGAGGAACTTCTGCTGTGGCATAGATTTCTATTGCTGCTTTTTACCTCTTATTTCCTATACACAGTTTATCACACAATAAAATTTACAGCTGCAATTTTCTAATGAGAATATAAGAAACACAGCCAAGTTACTCCAGGCTATCTCTGTTGTTTGACAAACTTGGACACATAAACAGTGAGGAGTAGCTTAAAACCTGTACAGGCTAGGGTAACTGGAGACAGATCTGTTTCCAAAGCAAGGAGGGAAATATTTGAGGTGATTGAAATAATTAACAAGGCTGAAAATGAGGTGTTGGAAAAAAAATTTAGCAGATCATTGGAATTTTAGCAGGCATGGTTGTATGTCAGGTGTTGGATTCCCTGACTCACTCCATGAGATGATTAGCACTGTGCCTCTGGTTGCAGCAGAGGTTGGATGTATCTCACTTTGTGTAACATGTAGGTCACAGTCTGCCAGCACAGAAAATTTGGATTTAATGAACTTCATCCACCAGCAGGCATCTCATTGTCTAAGCCTACTCTGCAGAGAGCGAAGAGAAGCACCTCCAGAAGGAGATTAATACTGAAATAGATGTCTAGAATAAGTGGGACAAATTATCCCTCATAAGATATCTGATCTTCCTCATTTGCTGTAGAGGTCTCTAATTATTGGTTTATGTCCTACCCTTCCTGTTAGAGTAAATGCTGACTAGATACAAACATGGAGTGGGGTGGTGTCAGTGCTGCTCTGGTTTACACATTGTTGCCCAAATTAAGCAGGCATTGAAGTTCTGGGGTTTTTTCTTTGTCAAAAGCTGCTGCAATGGATGCTGGTATGGGCCACTAATGAGCTAATGAGGAGTACAGTGTGTGCTCAGCTCTCACAGGTTTCCTGTGGTACAGGTGACCTTATGATCATTAGAAGAATAATGTCTATAGACAGGAATCACAGGAATTGGTTGTGGGTGTAAAGGATCTTTTAAAGAGAGAGAAAAATGAAAGCTTTATTCTTCAAGTTCATTATTTTGTCAGGCTGTTTTAAACACATATAATATTTTTATACAAAGAATGCAAAATCATGAGCCCAAGCTATAAAAGATACATATAAAAGTTTACAGATGGCTCAGAATGTTTACATTTGACTATTCCATAACAGTGTGTTAGACATGCTCCAGTGCAAAGTACTGTAGACTTTTTTGCTCCCCAAATGTATTTGTGTAAAGTCTTTCAAAGCCAGCAAAACATAAGTAGTGAAAATGAAGCTTTAACTGGCCATAGAAATGTTGCTTTCTAGGCAGCCTGTTGGCATGGGAGAGCTGGGATTGTTAGGGCTTTATGAGCAGGTTGTGCCAGCCTATGGCTCAAGGAATGCTGTGTTGAAGCATGTCTGGGAATAGTGCTACTGGTTCACTGTGTGGAACCAGTGTTATTACTTAACCTCTTTGCACTTACATATTCATCTCTGGGATTAACAAATATTTACCCACCTTTGAAAGGTGCCTTGTGTTCTTCAGAGAAGTGCTGAATAAATACAGGCTACTATGACCCTCAGCAGGTAATCCTGTTAATCTAACATACACTCTCTGTCCATGGTGAACAAGTTCCAGGCTACTTGATCATTGTAGTTAGATTAACAAAGGATATTACAGGGATTAACTCTTAAGTAGTGGCTGCAGCTGCCCACCATGTGTGTTCACTATAACCCAAAGCCAAGGTTTGAAATCCTTTTGCCTGTAGCTAATAGAAGGAATGCACTTGACTTTTGCAGAACCAGTTTTCCACCCAAAAGAACAGCATCTTGACCTAAGAGGTTGTAACAGAACCTGTTGCTCTGATAGCTGCTGTGCTGCTGGCACCAGGGGAGACAGCTTCAGTGCAGAGACAGCTTCAGATCTCTGCCACCACACCAGCTTTACAAAGCTGTTGTAAGGGTAAAACTGTCTCATTTTTCACTGCACTGGAACAGGTGTGTTACAGGTCACGAATTAATGTCTAGACTCCTTTATAAAATACTATTGGAGATGAGGTCCTCCCCAGTGGCATGCAGGCTCAAAGTGCTCAGGCCCTGCTTTGAGCTGAAAGTTGGACACAATGACCTCAGTGGGTCACTTGTAACTCAGCTGTTGTACAAAGTGAGGTGTAGCCTCAGCAGCATGGAGCTTGGCATGAGCTGAAAATCATCCCCAGGGCTCCTGAGGACATTCCTGTGTAGCTGCCTCAGAGTAAGCTCTGAGTTGCTACAGCAGCACCTGCATTGGCAGCACCCTGGCTGGGGCCAGGGTAGCTCTGGGAGGCCTTCATGATGTGCTGGCCCACTTCCCTCGGGATAGATACACCTTCACTGCTGTTGGTCACTGGCTCTATTTTGTCCATTTCATTTCAGTGGCACTTGGAGAATCTCTGGGCTCTTAGAGATCTGGAAAGTATTTTCAGTAGAGGATGGCTGGGCTGGTGTCTGAGCGAGAAGAGAGCACAGAAAACACTGCATCATCTGTGTGCATTGCAATGATGAGTCTCTTACTGGAGTGTGGAGGGAGAACATGTATTTGCAAATGCTTCATTTAGCAGTTTGAGAGGTTGGGACTTGCAGTTTTCTGGCTGGAGACTGATATGGAACATGGGGGTTGAGGAGAAATGCTATTTTAAAATCATTATGAAGATGCTGATTTTTTTTTAAGCAGTTTTCTGTTATGTTTTTTTCTCTTTGTGAGAGTACATTGTGATATTGAAATGTAGAGTGCTAGGAGTCCAAATTTCAATTTCAGGTGTAGTCTTTTCAAATTTTGTGCTAAGCAGATGTACTGGATCAGTATTTGTGGGGAAATACTACTATTGCTTTCCTCAGTCAGGCATGCATGGTTCAGAAATGTGTTAGAACACTTTCAGCAGCCATGTGAAGTGTTGGGAGCTCTCTGTATGCAATGCTCACAGCACTCACTTTGACCTCTGGGAGCTGTAAGCAGGTACCAAGCCAAGGAACCATTATCTGGTCTCATTAATAGTGGCATTAAAGTGAGATATTGCAAGGCTTTAGAGGGGAGTAAAGTTTATAGGGATGGGGAGCCTCTATAAATAGCCTGTAGAAGGTAACTTGAAAACTCTCATCACCATGGATAAAGTCTTCCTTTGTCTTTTTTTTTTAATTTTTTTTTAAGCCTCTAATTGTTTGGTTTAGATCCTGGGTTTTTTTCTGTTTCCGTTTTGGAACGTAGCCTTTTTTGTCCCGGGGATGACAATTAATTCTTCTTCCTACTGCCACATAATGAGAGAGAGAGAGAGAAGCAGGATGATGCTGCAAGTTTCCTGACTGCAGAGAAAAAATTCAGTTACATAACTTGTCCATAAAAAGAGTCCTCTTTTCCCTATCATCCTTTTTACTTTTTCCAGAATGGAATAAAACTGAAAGTAGCTTAGTGTGTGGAATTTCATGTCCATGAATATACAGTGTATGAGAGTCTTACAGTGTAAGTATTTCTCTTTGCATTTGTAACTGAGGACAAAACAGTTAAAAGGCAGTGAGTGGTTTCCACACCTTGAGAGGAACAGAGCAGGGCCCACATGGGGGATGCAGGTGTATTCTGGTGCATGGGAGGAAGAGAAAAAACCTGGCAGAAGTCTGAGAAAGCCCCTGGAGAAATGAGTGCACTCACAGTGAGGTTGCTGCTCACCTGCCAGTACCTTGAGCAGCTCCTATGGGAAGGAGCTTTGCCAGCTGTGCCAGGGCAGCTCATTTCCATCTGCCTCCCTCAGGGCTCTACACAGAATTGAAACCATATCCTGGATTGTGCTGGGCTTTAAACTGATCCAGAAGGTCAATAGCAGCCTTCTAGTAAAACTTACCATTAAGTAGTATTTATACAGTTGTTAAAACATGTTTTTATGCTGCCATATTAGCCTAGTAATTGCTTGGGGGATTTCATCTATGTGCAGGATGCTGCTAAACAGAGCAGTGCTTGTGATACCAAATTAGTTGGTTAAAGGTAATTCAGCAAGGGATGGGGAACACTTTGCCTTCCTTTCTTACTGCCTTCAGTTCTTTTATTACATCAGTCTGTGAAGACAGTCTCTGGAAACTGCAAAGACCCATCTGCAGCATTCTCCTGGCAGAATTAGGGCTATGGATAGCCTCCTGCACATTCCTCCTGTTTCCTTGAAGGAAACCTCTCTTCTGCTCTTCAGAGGGGCCCCTTTTGTTATTTACAGTCTCTTGTTATCATTTACATTCCTGTTTGCATGGCGTGGCACCTCAGTGAAGCCTCAAGGCCGTGCACTGACCGTATTTCTCTCAATATCTCTCTTGAGCAAACCTCATGTTCACAGTGGCACTTAATTGCCTGCCTCCTTTCTCTCTGTGTCTCCTTTAAGGTCAAGAACATGGTCAAGTCATCCTTCAGCACATTCACTATTGTTATCATCATTAAACACTGCACAGTAATAAAATTCAGAACAATCCATCCTTCCAGAGCAAGAATGTAAGGACTGACCCACTGGATCAAACCAAAGCTCTGCACATCTCAGTATCCATTCTGATACTGAGAATGGATACTTCTGAGGCAGCTGATAACAAGGGCCCAGAGACACACACAAGCAAATTTGAAGGGAAACCTTCCCTAGTCTTGACTCAGTGTGCATCATCCACAGAAGCTTGCCATGGCCATTAATGTTCTGTTTTAAAGCTAAGATAGGCTTGGGCTTCACACTGGTTTCAAGTTTTGACAGAATGCCTTATTATTCAAAGTCATAATTGAAGGATTTTTGGGTTGGTTTGGGTTGTTGTTTAGGGTGGGTTTTTGCTTATATGTGTGTGGGGAGAGGGGGTTATGGAACTATTTCCATTCTTTTTACATTTCAGTTGTTCACTGTTCATAGCAAGGTGTTTAGGAGGTAAACAGTAACAAGTAGCAGCTAACAAGGAGCAAGGAATCTAACCTGAGTGTCAGAAGTACTGTAATAACAATGGTAATTTATTAATGTCTTTATTGACTTTTAAGTTTGAAAAAGTAATTCCCAATCTAAAATATTCTTTCATCAATTTATAAAATGCTGTAAATAAAGCATTTTCTTTGTTCCTTATGTGTCCCTTTTATCCCAGGATATTCTATGATTCTAGGATTCTGATCACTATAATGGAAAACATGCTGAGCTAGAATAATTTCTCATGGAGCTGGAGGGTTTGCAGATACCCCAGAACCACTAATGAGTTAATATAAAACACATGGATTTATTCCAAGGCAGAGGAAGCATCTTGTAGCATGTAAATTACATGTAGCAGGACAAAATTACAGAAGAGGATATAGAAAGTAAAGAACAGACTTCTCAGAAGACACTTTTGATGTACAACCTGAGGTATTCAGAGCTTAATATCTGAGATACTGAGTATCAGTGGCTGAGCTCTGGGCTGCAGAGTTTTGTATTTGGATAACTGGGGCTAAGTTCTCCCATTTTGTTTACCTAAAACCAAATGATACATTCAGACATGCTGGTCTCTGTGTTTTCCCCAAGCTCTGCTAGTGAGTCACTGAAATCAAGAGTGTTTCTCAGAAATTGCAATTCCCAGTGCAAATGTCAGACCACACCCCCACTTTTGAGACAAAATAGGCATTTCTTAATCTCTCTTTGCTAATGGCCATAGCTCTAAAGCAGTTAATTCAATAATAAAGATGGAAATAGCCAGGAAATGCTGAATGTCTCCCCATGCTGTAACAATCTCCCCCATGGGTAGAATTAACCTTTTCCTGTCTACTTCATATTTGTTAGTAAAGCTGTCATTTCAGAAATGGGCATTTTTCATTACTGTGTTCAGGAGCTGCATTCTTCTTGGATTTTTGCTCTAATTATCCATGTTACCACATTAGGTCTTCATTTACTTTGTTTTGCTTCCCAAGTAGAAATCAGGAGATAAATGCAAGGAATCACCCATTCTATTCCAGTGGGTGGAACACCAAATATTTATGTTTTTAATTATAACACCAAATATTCAGCCTTTCAAGAGGCTGAATATATTTATCTCCATGTGTGTGTGTGTGTGTGTGCATTCTTTGATGGGGTGCAGACTATTTATTCCTGATGAAACTATCTTTCTTCTCCTGATACTTTTTAGGTGTTGTAATAACACTGCATGGTATATGTGTGCACTATGGTTACGTGTAGTTTATTTATTTTTATATTCATTTTTGGTTTTGCCGCATGAACTTCAGCACCCGACTATCACAGATTTTCTCTCTGATATTTTTCTCTATTCCTGGATACATTTCTTGGCTGGGTTGTCTGCACTTCAGCTGTTCTTAAATGCCTCTGGTGTAGGTTTGATTCATTGGAGGACACAGGAGTTGTCTGCACTTGCTGCTTGCTGACCTTTTCTGGCTTTGGTAACAGCGTGCCCTGTGCATGTATGTCAGTGACGCTTTTGTTCTAAGAGCTTGGCAGTTGTTGTTCAGCTGTGAGGCAGAGATCCCCTTTCCCTGAGAGGAATGAGTCTGATTATAGCAGAGCTCTTGGGGGGGTCTGACTTTTCCATGGCTGTGAACTTCTTGGAAAAAGTTGCTAGGAGAAGACTACATAGCAAGGGTGGCGGCTCTGCCTTCAGTAACAAAGCTGATTTGTTTTAGAATTTGGGAAACAGAAATCAGACCATCTAATGGTGCAATCTGTGTAGGATTTTCCACTGCCAAACCTTCTACTGCTAAAGCAGTTCCAAAATGTTCCATGAGCAGTGGATGGTATTTCTGCTGAGCTGGCTATATAAATTCATTCATATCTGCTCCTACGCTTTAACTCTTCTGGTTTTTGGGAGTCTTTTTGTTTGTTCAGTTTGGTTTGGTTTTTTATAGACTGGATGAGGTGGTTTAAGAGCAAAGGGAAGGCTTTCTTCAAGCAAAGCCTCTTTCCAGGATGCTTGGGATGTCACATGCAGAGCTCATAGGCACAGAGCTGTGTGACTTGTCCTAAGATACAGCCCATGAGGAGTAGGTAGGGGGCATTGTCACCCTTCCACTGGTGACACAGTGGAGCTGAATGTCTTTCCTTCATCCTCTGTTTACCAAACAGCTGTTTCAGTAAAGCTCCCTGCATTCCCTTAGGTTTGCCATCACCACACTACCTTGTTAATTATCTGTGTACATTTGGGGCTTAAGATCAGTCATCAGGTAACGATTGTGCCAGTTGTGTACAAAGCAGCAGCACAAGAAGGGTCCATGTCCTGCTTACCCCTCTCAGAGAGTGCTGCCAGCCAGAAAAAAAAATCCTCTAACCTTTTTGAGGTTTGCTGCCCAGAAAAGAGCAGTGGGGTCAGCAGCAATGGCAGCTGGCAGGAGCTGCAGGGAACATGGTGAGCTGGAAGAGGCTGGAAGGAGGCAAGAGTGAAAGAAGTTGGCTACTCATGCTTACATGAGTTAACAAGTAGGAGTCAACAAATATTAATCACAAGCCTAAGAAGCAGGATTCGCCTTAGCCCTGTCAAGATAAGAGAAGCAGAATGCACCTTGGCAAGATAAGAGAAACAAAACCTATTGTCAGCAGAAAACGCTGAGCCAACTAGTGAAGGACTGTGCATGCTTCAGAAAGAAAGGTGAAAAGGGCAGAGTGAGGAAGACTGCCAGCCTTCATCAGAATGAGCCCCGAGGAAGACTCACTTGGAGCCTTCCTCAGTGCAGCCACCAGAGTACACTGCATTTGTGTGTGACAAATGCTAATGCTGTTAATGATTTCTGGGAAGTAATTTGTATAAGCACTCCTATCCCAAGGAATGTAATGAATATGCATGAAATTTAACCATAAATTGTGCTGTGTAAAAGGGCTGGATGTACTTATTAGGAGGAGGGATCCCCCAAATACCCTTCTCACTGAGTTGGTCTCTGAAATTACTCTTAGCTCAACGTTGGAGGGAATCAAGAGGACACGAGGCTGAGTTATGATTTGAGCACTAAAATGTTTTGCTGCAGCTTTGGGTGTTGCCCTCTGTATTATCTGTGTTTATGATACAATACCTTCTCTTGTTGGTCCAGGAAACATGCAGCAATACTAAGTGGCAAGTTTTATGTACTTTGGTGATAACAGAAATATTCTTGCAGAGAGATCTGTGCCTCGTACTTGATAATATCCCATCATTAATTGTAACAATGTTATAAATTGTCTGCCAACGTGCAGTCTAGAAGCTCACACTAAATAATCCTGACACAGGGAAAATCTCGGATAACAGACTTCCAAGTACTTATTTGGCTACGATATACAAGCAAGACAGCCACAGGATGATTCACTGCTTTGAGAATTTGGGCTGGATGACCTAATGGCTTCTTTTGGAGAGAAGGCAGTTCTCACTTAGAGCAAGCATGCCTGCAGAGGACGGCTAATTTACACTTGCTTACTGCAGCGCACCACCCAGCCCTGCCTTTGGGCTGCCTGTCCAGCAGTCGGTGCTGGCTGGAGCGATGCTGCCACTCTCCACCCTGAGAGTCCCAGAGGAGAGAGCGAGCGTGTGCTGGCCTCATAGCTGCAGCTGTGGCTCGCAGCCCGGCCGTAGCCCAGAATTGCGGCGCTGGGAGGGAGCAGGAGCGCGGCTGGCGCGGGGCGGAGGTGCCGGCGCGCTCCGCTCACAGCGCGGGCTGGAAGTTCCCCCTGCTGGAGGCACGGACCCACTGCGGCCAGCACAGCAGCGCTCGCCTTCCCCCAGATTTAATTTCTAGAGGTGCTGAACTTGAATAACCTTAATTACGTGTCTCTCTCTGCCTGCAGCTTTATCTGAAGGCAGTGAGTTGTTGGTCTGTCTGTCGACACCTCGACGTATTGTTTTTCTGCGTACCATATCCAGAGAGCCGACACGAGAAAAGGTGTGGTGGGATAGAATGTAAGGAAATAAAGATAGTGCAGAAGGAAACCTCACACCTGAGGAGTTGCAGCTGTACTAATCACCAAAGATTAGGAACAGGCCTGCCCTTAATAGGCCACAGCTGTGTCCAATAAGGATGAGTGCTACAAAAGAGTGGGTTAGCTGGGTGAGGAGAGTTGGAGTTTTGTTGGTTGCTTTGTGAAGAAGGAGTGAGTGCTGTGAGGAGCTGCACACGAGAGATCACCGAGAAGGTATGGGAGCTTTGCAATAAGATGACAACAAAAAGGTGATCCTATTACAGAGAACTTTTGATCTAAGCAGAAGAAAAGTGAGGTGTAAGGTTAGGCTGGAAGGGGCTCTGAGCAACCTGGTCTAGTGGGAGGTGTTCTTGCCCATGGCAGGTAGTTGGAATGAGATGACTTTTAAGTTCTCTTTCAACCAAACCATTCTATGGTAAGGGCTGGATACTGTGGATAAGGCTGTGAAGATGTCTGTGGTAACCTGGGAGTAGACAGCCTGTGATCAGCTCCTAGGACTGCTGCCTCTGGTTTGAAATGTTCAGTCTCTCCTTGAAAGAATTCTTGCCAGGTTATTCACAATACATGAGTGATTTTCAGCATCTTTCAGCTATACTGTCTCACAATGATAGGGACACTTTGCTGCAGCTGCCCAGTCTTCAGAAAGAGCAATGTGGCATGGAGGAGAGGATCCTGCAGTGCACCCAGGGACAGGGGTGGCCAGAGCCCTGGACCTAGTGCCAGAAACAGGCCAGCTGCTTCACAGACCAACCTCCAAGTAAAGCTTGGGGCTGCTCTGGTGGCAAGCTTGAGATCTCAGGATTACTACAAGACAAAACCTCATAATGAACTGCCATGGGCACGTGTGTTTCCAGTAGAAGGGGTAAACCAAAGCAGGGGAGATGATTTCAGGCAATCTAACCACATTTGGCATGTCTCATTGAAAGAAAGGAAAAGAACCCAAAGGAAACTTAAAGAGAACAACCTGCAGGTCAAACCAACATATGTTGTTTTGTGTGTGGGCAGCTGTTCCTCATGGAAATTGGACTTGACAGCCGTGAGACCCGCTAATGAAAAGTGATGTCGATGAGAGATTCCTGCTTGTCATCACTGACGATGATGGGAATTTACCTGGATCCTGTGTCCAATACCCTTGTCCGTTGTGCCTGGACATTTTGCAGGGTAGGGGGAAACGGGGAAATCCTTCTCTTTCTACGGACCCCGAGCCTTAGCTTTGCCTTTCCTTTGCTGTGAACAGTCCCTTGGGTTTCCTTCGTGTCCTGCTCGGCTGCGGTTGTCCAGAAGCTCCAGGTGCCGCGGCTGGGGCAGGGACCCCTTCCTCACGCCAAAGCTCCCTCCGGGGAGCGTGGGGGGCTCCCGCTCCTCCTCCCGCGGGGGGCGGCTGCGGGCCCTGCCCAGTGTGGGCGGCCGGGCCCGGCTGCGCGTTGGCTGCGGGCGGTGCCGCCAGTGAGGCTGCGCTGAGGCTGCGGGGCCGGATGGCCGAGCCGCCCGCCCCGCGCACTCGGGCGGCGGCCGGCAGCGGGCGAGCACACCGGGCGAGCCCTCCGTGCCGGGAGAGCCGGCCCTGCGGCACACGGCAGCGCCATGGTCTCATGGATCATCTCCAGGCTCGTGGTGTGAGTAGCTGCCGCTCGGCACCTGCAGCGTGCGCCCGCATGTCCGCGCCTGTGTGTGTGTGTGTGTGTGTGCGGCGTCCGCCCCGCTGCCCCTGCTGTGGATACCGGGCTAAATTTAGCAGGTTGTTGTCGGGGCCGGGGCGCTGGGCTGCCCGGCGGGTGAGGCAGGTGGGTCAGGTGGGATTTTCCAGCATGAGAAAATCACCGGGGGTGGGGTGCAGGGTAAAGCGCTGCCGCGCTGTGCAGCGCAAGGTGACAGCGGAGAAAAAGAGCGGGTGACATCGCCCGGAGGGGCTCGGGGTCCCGAGGGGCTGATGGAGCATCCACGGGTGGGAAAATGGACACGGGTTTGTCTCGGCGCTTTGTTACCGGCCTCGGGGGGTCCCGAGGGGCTGATGGAGCATCCACGGGTGGGAGAATGGACACGGGCTTGTCTCGGCGCTTTGTTACCGGGCTCGGCGTGGCCGGGGGCTCGCGAGGGGGCGTGGGAGAGGCGGCCGCGGGGTCTCCCAGCCGCCGCTTTCTTCTGTCTGTTTCGCGAAATAAATATCAAATATTCCTTTCCTCTTTGCGACTTGCCGCCCGTCCTCTCAAAAGGCGATCTCGCTCTCCCTTTAACCTGTCAGTCTGGGTTGAAGAAGCGTGTGGCTCTTTGCGTTCGTCCTACAGCTTTTCCATGGCTGAAGCTGCTCTAGGTGGGAATAGATGTAAAAATTCCCTGGAAATTCTTCCCAGGCAACAGGGGAAACGGAGCAAGCTCGAGGTATATGTTTATCTGCCCCATCTCAGGAGAGGTTTAGGGAGAAAAAGGCGTTTTGGATGTAATTTGGAAAATTCCTGGAGGAGGGAGATTACAGTCTTAAGGTGGGGCAGCAGGATGGCTGATCTGCCTCCTGGAAATGTGACTGGGGAAGGCTAATATATGGCATCAGATGAATAATTTGCCAGTTTTCTCCATCATATACATGCAGATGCCTCTCCTGCAGATTCAGGAGGACATCTGTTGTGCTCTTAAGTTATTTTAGAGCATCTGTGAGGGCCTGTCACTTTCTTTGTCTGAAAGAAACGTGCCATGATGTTGCACCATCAGCATGTTTCCAGAAAAGCATTTTCCTGGTCTCTTTTGCCATATAAGATGAAATATCAAAAGGAAAACTCACCTTTGACTTAGTTATGTCTCTGTATCAGTAAGACATTAAGTGTCAGATGTGAAGGTTTTAGGGGGCTCTGGAGTTGAATTTAGCCCCTGGAGGTCTGTCATCTGGATTCAGCTGCAGCTAGCCATTATTTGGCTTGCACTTCATTCTGGGAAAGAGTGTTAAATATTTAAAAGATTTAATCTGAACAGTATAACTGTGCAGGTATCTCTGCCAGCAATGTGTGATGTAGCATGTATTGTCTAAGGCAGCTTTTCTTTCTTCTTTTACTAGACTAATTTCCACTTTGAAAAACCCCACATTATCGTGTAACCCAGCTAATCCTCAAGAACAAAGAATGTCTACACAGAGGTGGTACTTTAACTTACTTGTCTGAGCACATGCACATCTACACAGATGATTTCATTGAAGACACATGGGCTGGGTAAAAATCTGCTAGGGGCAGGACCTGGAGCGATTCACCAGGCAGGTAGTTAGCTGAGCACACAGACCTTCCTGCTCTCTTCAGTGTTATCACAATAACATGTCACAGCATGGACTCAGCTGTGCAGAGGGCAGTACCAGTTATTTGTTATGCTGCATTTTCAGTAGCAAATAATGAATATGCAGTGTAAATATTAATTATTTAGCAGTCATAGTAATAAGTAAGAATTTTGCAAGGAAACCTAGGGCAAGCCAAGCTTGGTCACCACTTTCTTTCCACTGCTGAGTGTACATCCATCCTTTAAGACTATTTTGCACCAGGAAGTCCTGGTTTGTTAAGATCCCAGTCAGAAACTTGGATTCTTCAGAGTATTGCCTAAAACACCATTTGCTAGAGGTAGCATTGCATAAAACAGGAGGAGATTATAAATAATCTTACATTCCATCAGATCCCAGAAACCCTGAGGTGTCTGACATGGAGGAGCCCTCTGTCTGACACAGCACACCATGCAGATCTGTCTGTGCAAAGGTTCCCTTACACTTTGATCTTTTCAACTCTCAGAGCATTTTTTGTTTTGAAAGACATTTCCATTCCTCACTCCTACTGCCAGATGAAAAGGATGTTCACAAGAGAGCTTGTTGCTACACTTAGATGGAGACAAAGGTGGGCAGGTGGTTTAATGTCAGGTGATGAGCAAGTTTCTCCTGTATCCAAGAGGAATGTGCATCCCACCACAGGCCAGACAGCCAGGATCCCCCTGCAGCACAGCACAGACCATCCAGAGTAACTGGGATTTGGATCCCTGACTCTTTGGTGTACAGAAGGTCTTCAGATTAGGATCATGGCAAAGATTTAAGCTATTTAATCCAGTTTCCCCATTTCATTATGAATCACTGGTTGATCCATCAGTACAGATAGCTGTGCTTAAGTAGAATGGCCACCTGGTTGGGCTTTTTTCCCCTCTGCTTGTGTCTATGTAGTTGTTTTTTCATTAAATCTTATTAACTTATAAGGATTATGAAGAAAGTGGCGTGGTGTGGTTTAGTCACACTCTTAATGTTGATTTATGCTCTTATGACTTCTGCTGATCTCCACAGGGGCTATGTCTGATATGACTCAGCTAACAGAAAGGGCTTTAGACAAAAGCAAGCCTTTGCTTCCTTTGCTTTGTCTCTTAGGAGCTTTGCTGCTTCCCCTGTCTCTGATTTGGTTGTTACTGGTTCTGTCCTGGCAGTTTCTATTTCCAAAGCATTGCTGAAGGAGAAGAACCAGTGAGCACTTCTCACCTTTTTCAGCAGGAAGCCAGGCAGCTCATTGCAAACCTTCTCTTACCTCATTTCACCTTTAATGTTTGGGCTTTATGTCCAGAGTGCTGGCTGGTTCTGTTCTGCCTGCAGAACTGTGTGCTGGGAACCCTCAGCAGAGAAATGATACCTTCAGAGCAGCATCTCTGCCATAGCTGTGTGTTCAAGTCAAGGATATTATGTTCAGGATCTGCCCTAGGTACTGTACAAATGTGAAACAAAAAGGTAATTGTGTCCCTGGATGTCTTTTTCCTCTAAGAGCTCAATTCTCATTCTCCTGTGGTACTACTCCCAAGTAGCTTTTTCACTCATCTCAGTGAGAACAAAATCAGGACATTTCTTTTCTCATGGCAGTGAATTACAGATGACTTTTCCACCAAGGGATGCCTGTGATCTCTGGAATTGCAATTGTTGCATCTTGGAGTGACTTGTTCCTATGTCTCTCACAGCAACTGGAGTGGGAAAGCATAGTTATTTGTAGGTTAATTACAACCTTTTTTTATTCTTCATCTCTGAGTACATCTCAAAGGACATTCTGGAGCCACCTGTATCTCAGTTTCTTCATCTGTGAAGTGTAATGAACTGTTGTGAATTTATCTTCCCTGAGGCAGACCAGAAGGGACCATTGGTCTGTCTTAGCACTACAAATTATTGCTGTTCATTTCAAAGGAGATTCAATTTCCCTCAAAAGGCAGAGGCCTCTCTAGGAGAAGGACTTGGGGATCTGTCTTTGTTATTGCAGACCAGTTCAGCTACAGTGCACAGCACTGGCAATCCTGGATAGCTACTTTTGGCTGTTGTCTACAGGCCCTTTGAAGTTAAAAGTTGTGGATATAAATGCAGCCTATTGTATTGGCATGGGAATCCTGTCCTTGGTCAGAAACATGAGACTTGGTTTATGTGCTTGGGATCACACAGAACAGAAATAAAGGGGTTTGGCTCCCATTCTGAAAGTTAGACACATCACACTGCCTGTTGAAAGACTTTCAATCTGGAACACCTGGCAGAGGAAGGAAATGCCAGTAGAAACAAAGCTGGGTTAGACAGGTTATCAGTAGATGATATGATGCTATGTGATGGCTTAGGCATTTGAATTCCTCCTGTGAGAAGCTTAGAAGTGCATTGCAAATTGTTATAAAATGGTTAAATATGTTCTTCATGGTGAAAATCCACAGCCTTAATTATGCTTTTTTTGCCTGCATTTATTTTCTTTTAAATCAAGATATCATTAATGGCCTCTCTGATCTCTTATGTTTTGATGTGAAAGAGAATGGCAGCTTTAGGTATGTTTACTGGGAATTCCCATCCCTGTGTGCTGGCTGTCCCTGGAAGGGGTTGGATTTTGAACAAAATCAAAGGGGAACCAAAGAATTCTTTAACCTGATGTGTGATTTCCTTCTCTATCACAGTTTGTTAGCTTTCTCTTTCTTGGTTATTGTGATGCTGTTTCAGCAAGGCTGTGAGATTGGCCACCCCATCTTCACCTGGTGTCAATTCATAGTGCTACTGAGTCAGACATTGATTTCATCTTTGTATCTGTAAAGAATTTCCATTTTAGAGAAACTGAGCAGATCCTTCCTCCTCCCACTTTTCATGTGTATAGGAAGCCTGAAGAAATTTATGAATGAAACAAAACCTGAAAAGTCATATCATGGCTATTATCTGAAGGTAGAAAATGATAACTTGTGTCTTCTTTATGAGAGGCAGAGACAGGATCCACTCAAGCAAGCAGGGACTTCTCTCATAAAAGCAGAGCACAGCTTCAAGCTGTTGGTTATTGACGCATCAGCATTTCAGCTGATGTTACCACTTGATATATATAATGTGTTGGTTATTGATACATCTGCATTTGTATTTTAGTTGTCATACATTCTGTATGTGAAGGTCTGTAGTATTCACATATTTTCTGAACAGAGAGAGACTTAATTCTCTCCCAGGATTTTCCTGAGAAGCTGTGAGAAAGCTCAGAGAAAACAATTCTTATCTCCACTAAGGTCCTTCACAGCCTGCTTTACTTGGTGCTGGCAGGTGACATGAGGGATTCAGGTGTTCATTGCTCTCTGCAGGCCTCACACCAGAGGTGTAAAATTATCTGAAAATACAGCAAAGGACCCAAAGTGCAGCTTGAGCTCCCAGCCAAGGCTGTGGGATGAGTTTGCAGTAGACTCTTCTGTGCTCTGGAGCTGGGAAGTGGGAAGGGCAGCCCCCCTGCCATACTTGGAGTTTACTGATAAATGTTACCTGTATAAAAAGTGGTGTAATGCCTCCAAAACAGAGGCTGCAGGCTTGCACTGCAGTGTGAAGAGCACATGGTCCCTGTGGCTGTCATGTGCATCCCTGCTGCAGCCTTTGGCTCTGCTGAGGGGGCAGAACCTGTTGGTGCCAGTAAGTGACAGAGGAGCAGCCAGCGCAGGTGCGACATTCGCCGTGCCCTTGGTGTGAAATGTGACCCTGTGATCACGCTGCAGGGGACAGCAGGGGCTGCCTGCTGCTCTGGCAGCCCTGACCCAGATTTTCTGCCCAACACAGATGTGCTGGAAATGCTCCTGGCCCCAGTGGGGAAGGTTTTCTGGTGTGCACATCACAGATCTGACTGGTTCTGGGAGGATATTTTACCAGCCTGGCAGCTATGGGTTCTAGCCAAGGGGCTTTGCCTCTGTACAGTATTTTGCCTTTGTAGGACCCTTTTCATTCACTGTATTAAAGCACTTTGAAGCATTATTTTTTGTTGTTGTCATTAAAGGGATTTTTACTGCCATTGTATGGGTAAGGGCACCAAGACACACAGAGATCAAGGGATGTGTACAGAATTCCACAGGGTAACAGGTAACATATTTCCTCCAGACTGCTTGCTCAATAAGTTAATAAAAGGCAACCTGATAAAGGGAATTGGGAAGTGTGTGTGTAGTTTTTGTATGGATTTTTGATGGTGTGAGAGGGAGAGAGCAAAGCTACAAACTTAAATAGATGCTACTGAGGCAGTCAAACAACCAAAGGCCAAAGTATTCTGAATCATGACCTGTTCCCTTTCAGATCCTCAGTACTGTCCTTAGGGTAATAGTCAGCAGCAAGCAAGAGCCAGACTGCTTAATACAGGCTACTATATCAGGCATTACACTGCCTAAAATTGGTTTCCTAATCACAGGAGGGAGATTTAGATCCAAGGTACTTGAGCTGTGGTCAGTCAGTATTTCAGCTCTAAACCAGAAACCCTCATACAGGCATGACTAGTTGTGTCCTAACTAGTTTAGATAGAAGATGCCAATTTTTACTCATTTTTAGTTACAAGTTCTGTAATCTATTGAATTACAGTTTTGTAAAACATTACCATTTCAACATTTTGCCAGTTCCATGTGACTTATTATTTATCATCTATCCTTAAGGAACAGCGGGATTTAAAATAAGCTGTGTGTTTCTTTCAAAGTTTGGATGGTCCAGTGATTAGGAATGACTGAGAAACACTTTCATGTGCTCTTAGTGCAGTTAACAGAGTGAGACTGGAGCTTCCATCAGGGGTTGTGTGTTACATGGAGAGCTGTTGGGTCAAGGGGAAATGCTTGGCACAAATTGGATGAAGGGAGACAACACACAATCACACCTCCTTCTTCCTGAGCAGCAGTTGCTTCTGAGCACTGAGCACTGCATTTGTGTTTCTGCTTCCATGTCTCAGCAGGCAGAGCTGATACCTTGGGAACTTTCAGGATAATCAGGCTAAAGGTGGATGAAGATCTGAGAGCTGCAGTAGTATTAGTCAGTTTGGATTGCTGCAGAATCTTTGTATGACAAAATTTCTTCTATGTCTTCATTAGGCAGCAAGGATGTGAGTCTAGATTCCCTTTTGTTGGCTTGTCCACTTGGGACCCCTCAGATTTCAGGCAGGTCTTGTAAGGTGAAATGGCCTAATGAAGGGATCCATCCATGTGATCAGGCTCATATGGCAAAATCTCCCTTAGATCACCTCTATGGTTGAAGTTAATCACATGCTGCTTTTTGCAGGGAAGGTCTCACATACTTTTGCTATCACTGGTATGCTACTTAGATTGCAAACTCTTGTGGGCAACAAGAGTATTTAGTATTTTTTAGTTCATTTAGTATTTTTTGTCTTACAACATTTAGTTCATTTTAGTTCATTTAGTATTTTTTATCTTACAACATCTAGACAGTGGGGGATAGTCTCTAGCTGATTCTTCTAAGTTCTGTAATAATAGAAAAATAAATAAGGTATGAATACCTGCAATTCTGCATTCTAGGTAAGTCATTCTTGAGACTGATCCTGTGTTCCTCAGTAGTTTCTCTGTGACACTCTTGCTGGTAAGGTGTTCATGCTCTGATTTGGCATTTTACATGCATGTAGTAAGACAGAATCTAAATTGATGAAATACAGGCAAAACAGATGGTGAGCAGAGTGGTGAGAAAGAGCTAGGAGAAGTGACAAAATGAAGATTGTATTTTATCTTTCCATGACTTGTGTGCTTTTGAAGAGGATGACTGAGGTAACAGGACACACCTGCTCATTCCATAGGTAGGACTTGGGAAGGCACTCCAGGCCTGGAGCACCATGCCAGAGCTAAAAACATGGGTGGTACTTTCCCAGGATTTGTACACAGAACCACTCCATCTTTTGCTGTGAGCCTCAGAACAGGCCCAGCTCCTTAGCAGAGAACCTGCTGTTTGTTTCTTGCTGACAAGAAAGAATAGAAGGGGAGGGCAAGGGATTTTAACTTGGGTGGTAAAGCAGAGATCTGCATGCTGGTAAAAGTGGTCACAGAGCCAGAAGCAGGGCAGGGATGGCATCAAAGGAGAGAAGCTGCTTGTACAGTAAGTAGAGATGAAGAGCAAGGATTGTGTTTCAGAAGGGACACACATTTATATGGAGGCAGAGGATTGGGTGTCACGTTGGAGATTTACTCTTGGCAGTGACTGGGAGACAACTGGTGTCATGCTGAGGAAAGGCTTGTTTCTTCAGATGCTGCTTGCTGCATCCCTGACTGCTCATGCACTAATTGCTGACAAATAAACATCCAGTTTATCCACGAATCCATCAATTGGTCAGTAAAGCTGCAGCCTCTCTTTCCCCTTTCTCTGATATGGAGCCAATAATAATATTTTGCTTTCCAAAAATGGCAGATTTTACAGGATAACAAAACCAATATTGAAGAACCTATTTGTGAGGAGCTGCCCCTCATGTCTGGAATGTTGTGCCTTTTTGGACAGATCCCAGGGATGCCAGGACCATGTGTGTACCTGCCTGTGAATTTACCAGGCCAGTCCAATGCAATCAGCATTAATGAACAGTTGCAGCTCCTGCAGAAGAAACACTTCTGTTGAGTTCATGCTGCTGCTTCCTTTCATTCAGCTCATTTATTCTATTTCTCATTTCCAGCCTATAAATAAATGCTTGCACCGGAAAGCCAAAAACTGACAGACATTTCTTGCCTCATGTTTTGAGGGAGGTTTATGACCAATAACCAAGGAAAGGGCTTGTACAGCAGATTTTATATGAGAATATCAAGAACCTGGATTCAGTGCAGTGGGAAGAGGGCAAATTATTTATTCTTTCCTGATTTGGTAACTGTAAAATAGTCTTAGTGATAATCTCTGTCTATGAAAACTACCAGTTCTATTTTGCACATGGCAGAGCCTGATGTGGGCGTGAGGTGCCCCCAGTGGAGCAGAATTGGAGGGGCCAGGTAAATATGAATTCTGAGCTGAAATTTCCAAGCCAATGGTCAGAAGTTGTGGGGTGCTCTGGGATGTTTTACATAGAAAAGCTTCTTCTGTGGCAGAACTCTCCTGGCTGTCAGTCCCTGAGGAGCACTCGTGGAGAAGTGCAAGCAGGAATCTTGTTTGGCATTTCAGGAAGAGCAGCCTTGAAGGGAGGACAGATGGGAAACACCTGGTGATGGTAAAGAGCAGAGCAATCACTTCTCCATCCACCACAATATTTCATGGTCACCTTTCTCTTGATGTCTTCAGCACAAAAGCTCTGACCCTTGCTGTGAGCTGCTCTCTCCAGCTGTAGGTCCCATCAAACAGCCCTCATGATGAGGTGGTTGTTCTAGCTTGGGCAGTTCCCACAGGACTGCTCTGGGCCATGCTCTGCCTTAGGCCCTTTTGTGGTTTGAAGCTCTTGAGCCTCATTCTGCTCAGTTCTGCTTGTCCTGCTGCCTCTTCTGCTTGGGAGGACATGCTCTGTGCATGTCTAAACTTAGACTTACAAGACACTCAGATTATGTGACCCACAAGAAACTATCCCTGGTGTCAGGTCAGGTTCAATCACACCATCTGGCTCCTAAATCTACCTGCAGAATTCATGGTGACATGTGAAAGAGAGAGGTGGATGCTGGAGCTGCCCTGAGGCTAAAAGGCTTTGAGTTCAGTCATGTATTGCATGGAAAAAGATTGAGTGGTTTGACTTGAGAATGACTGTAAGACAGGTGGTTATATGAAAAGGAATTGCTGGCCAGTGTTTAGATCCCACTGAGCATGTCCCTCTGCAAAAGAATCCCACAATCCTAGCTGGTATTTTTTGCTGGAAACCACAGCAGAGAGGCCAGGGGCATGATGGACACAAGCACTGAATGGGACTTTCCCTCTTCCAAACAATTCATCTGGGTCTGAGTTAAAGCACATTGTCAGGGCAGCCTGGAGGCTGTTTGCATTTTTCCCTGGCTTAATTGTACCTGTTTTGTAGCTGAACAAAGGACTCTGCTTTCCAGGTTTATTGTTTTCATTCTGCTTAGAAGGATTTTGGTCAAAACAGAAAGATGTTGCTGTTTAGAAAGAACATTAATAATTAAATTGAGATACTCTGGGGAATATACCCCATAAGGCTGGATCTGTTGAATTTAAGTAGATCATAATAGTTTCCATGGCAACACACTCTGCTGTCCTATATATACAGAAAGGGTCTTTCTCATAGGATCAAATGCAGAGAGGAAGCTGCTATTTTAAAATATACCTTAAAAACACAAACACTGAACTAAGAGCAAATTGTTTCCTCTATAAACGTTGTAGGAATTTCCTTGTCCTTGTTACACTGTGCTCACCTCTTTTCAGAACTGTCAGAGTGCAATCAGTCAAACCAATCCCCTGCTGACTCTAATGATTTATAGAGAACCTGAGGTCTAATGATGCTTTCTGATATAATCTTCCTCACAGATACATCTGTATCTGGATATTTATAAAGCTGTAACTGTCATGAGCCTGCAATGGAGACTTCTGTGGTCCTTTTGAACAGGTCTGCAAAAATCCTTGTGTTCTGCTGCCTATCCTGGTGTCTGCTTGTGATCTCCCATCTCACTGTGCTCAGTAAAGCTGTTTTTATCAGTATTTTGACAGCATTGTGAGAACCTTGTGTTTGGTATGTTCTGTTACAGCTGATTACAGCTGACTCTAAGATGAGAATTCATGGTGAACACTTAGAGATAATTGAGGAACCACACATTCACTTAGAAGATTTGGAGATTCTTCATTCCATCAAGAATTGCACAAACTCTTTTCCTCTAATCCAGCAATCAAATAAATGTATAATTTTATGTGCTCAGAAAAGCCTTACAGCCATGTGATCAGTTACAAAATCTGTGTGAAGTATGATCATCCAAACAAAAAAGATGAAATTCAATAGAAAGCTTCTGAATGTAACTAGGAAAGAAGTCACACTACATGATGGGGAGGAAAAAATTTTGTATGTGGAATAATTAAAGCTTCTCTATTGTGCCCTTCTAAGTAGGCTAAGGGGTGCAGTGCCAAATTTCAGCAAGAACTGCCACAAAAAAAAATCCCAGTCCTGGCTTGTGGTAAACCTGAAGAATCAAGGCTGGATTTTCTGCAGACAAACTAAATAAATAGATGAAAAATGCTATTTCAATGCAAACCTCAATAATTTTTTCATCCCTATGGCAATACCTGAGCTTAAAATTGTGTCAACTGGTTGCTGCTTTGCTGAGGTCAGGGAGTGGTTTAAATCCACCCAGGTGGGAGACTTAAGGTTGTTTTTGTAGTTCAGAATAGTGAAGGCCTTGCAGAGGGTGCCAGCTGCATCCTGGAAAATGGAATATTATGGGACTGAAGTTGGCCAGTTCAATGGAGGACTTGTGTTCTTGGTGAGCTTTGAGTTAAGCTGCCCTTTGAGTGGTGACAGTGAAGGACAGAGGGCTCCTGTCATGATCCTTGCATTTTAGTATTGGGAGTTTCATCAGTAAATAGGAATTTGGGTTTGCCTGCACTTCAGGCACCCAAGCCAATTGAATGGGCCATCCCAAAGCTGGAATCAAGACCCCTCTGGCCTCACCTCTGGAGCTCTGCTGGGCTTCACTAGCCAGCTTTTGTCTATGGAGTGGTCATACCCACTGAAAGCTGAGGGTGAGGAGCATGACCACCCTCCCTTTAGGTTCAGTCTAAAGAATGCAAATGCCTTCTTGCACCCTAGCACATATTTAAAGCTACTTTAATCCCATCAGACAGGCTGAAACTCTGTGATCTCTGCTGCTTCATGCCTGTACCTGGTGTGAAGCTCTGTCACACAGGCTGCTGGCTAACCATGGCCATTGGCTCTGAGCTCATCCCTGATCCTGCCTACCTTAAACCACTGCTGCTCTGCAGGCTTTTCAGAGCTGGACAGGCCAGCAGCTCACTGACAGCCATTTCCAGGGCCTGAGGGGATGTGACATATGTGATTTATGATACACACTCTCTGCCTGTTTCTACATATTGTTCCTAGACCACTGCAAAATCAGCAGAGCTGCTTGAGACCCTGCAGACAGCCACTGAAAGATTCTTGCCTGCTGTCCATGAAGCAGGATGTGCATTTTAAATTTATGAGTACTATGCCTGATTTTGCATGGTACTTTAAAATTAACCAGTCTGCTTTCCATGTAGTTTGTGGTAATTTATATTTAATCTCATGTAAACCCATTCTGTAAACTCATACCCCCCACCCCCAAGGATTTATTTATAGATGAGATATTTTTTCATCTCTTTGATATAGTGTGTCCTGAGATTTCTTGCACTCAGATGTGCTATACAGCTAAACTGGAGTAGCTCAGCATTCTTTTTCAATTATTATTCTGCTGAGGTTTGCAGATACTTGGCTGTAACAAATCAGGTCCCTGTTCAAACACCATTATAATTTATGTATATTCTTGAGACCAGGAAACCTCACTCTGAGCAGCCAGGCCATAAATGGCTGAAGTCTGTGTAAATTCAGTTCTCCAGACACATTTTATACAGCTACATGTGTTTGAAACACTTTAACCATTTCATTTCAAAATAGAAATGCTTTATTTACAGTGGCACTTGCAACATTGTCATCCTCCTGTGTGAATCCCCTTGCTGAGAGAGGGGACAGACACTGGGCTGTGGCATTTAACCCAGCAGTATTAATGAATAAGAAATGATGAAGAGCATGCATGTGATAGCATGCAGTGTGGGTGTTCCCACAAAAAGTACAGGCTGCCTTCTCAAGCAGCTGCTTATTTAGAAATCTCTGAAATGGTCCTTGAAGAATTGGCTGTCTTCCCCTTTGCTTTTCTCCCCAGTTATTTCTCTGAAGTCTCCATCTGGCTCCTAGGACTCAGTTTATATTTTATTTTATATTTTGAGTAGCTGCCAGCTGAAAGGTACATGTATGAGAGGAAAGGTGAGAATAGAAAAGAGGTGAAGTCTCTAAGCCAAAAGAAAGAAGAGAGGCAAAGCCCCTTCTGTTCAGAATTGTGCAATGCACAGGCTCTTTACCCAAGCCTGAGACAAAGTGGTGTTCCTCATGGTGTAGGGATGGAGCTGTGCCTGTGTCACAGGCTTTGATCTGAACACATTTGTGTTTGGGGAAATGCAGAATAGAAGAGAGCAGCATGGCTTATCCCTTTTGCTCTCTAAGGCTCTCAGCTAGAGCCTGAAATTCATGGACATGAGAATTCTGGGAGAGATCAAAATTGAATGCAAATGGGAACATGACATCTTCTGTCAGAAGGAGGATTGAGTATCTGGATAGCAACACTGCTGTATTGAGGCATTAAAAAAACCTGATGTCTTCATCAAATTGTGAAACTGGATTTTAAATCCCAACTTCTATAATGCATGCATATATTGCATATATCTGTGAGCATCAGATATTTTGATTTGTACTCTGAACCTGCGGGGCTGTGTGCGTGCTCTTTTCTGAGAAACTATTGCCTGATACTTTATTTTGAATGGAAATGTTCCTGTAAGTGCTTCCAAGAAATCACCTGATGAGAATAAATGAGAAATGTGGGAATTGCTGGGATGTGCTCACAGTGAGATTGTCTCTCTGTGTGATGATGGGGGTGGCACAGAAGCAGTGCCTGGAAACTGCAGCTTCTCTTTCTAGATCTCACACTGCCTGGGCTGTGACCAAGCTGCTGATTTCCAGTGGTGAAAACCATTTATTTTCCAGCATGGGCAATGGAACATGTAGATATCTGTCATCTCAGCCTTCTCTGAAAGTTTTTACCCTAGGTATCTATTTGTCCAAAATTTAAAATTGTCAGATGTCATTGTAAAGCTCTCAATATGAGCTGCTGTGCCAGGAAATGCTTCAGTAGATACCTGTCCTTGCTAGTGAGCCTTGCCTGCTCTTTAGGTAATAGGTGGTTGTTAAGAAAATATAATGTAGGTGAATAGTAGTTGTGCTGTAAAAATCAGTGGAAGTAAAAAGAAACCCCTTCCTCTCTCTTACCTTTAGTTAAAGACCCAAACTTCACTCACTAGGATATTACAGGGATTCAAATCTAGTCTTTTGGTGTAACAGGGAAGTGTTTAACCTGTTAAGCTTCAGGGAGAAGCTATGGTAAGATTGGAAAATATCAGAAATTTAAAAGAAAATGAAATATTTGTCAAGGAATACAAAACCTGGAGGTATTAAAAAGATAAAATTATTTGTGAGGAATAGGGAAGGAATTGTGTTTTTGTAGCAGAAGTGTGTTCACTTGTGAGGTGAATCATGATATAGGAAAGTTAAATAGATGTAGAGAGATTTCAAAGTTCAGAAGAGAAGCCTTGCATTTTAAGAAACATCCCAGAGTGGCAAAGGAAATGTGTCTAAGTTCTACTTGTACAGATTGTACATGGATACTCTTTGTTGAGCAAAAGCAAAGGTGTTTTAGAATGCTCTGTACAGATTGCATGAGCTGTACCTGTCCCATGCACTTGGCCAGTGAATTACAAGTCAGAGTATTTAACTTCAGCTGCAGTTCTGGGCAATATGCAGGTGTCACTGAGAGGATGGGCAGGAATTTTGGAGACTGGGCAGCTGAATCTCTACCTGGGTTATCTTAGCCCACCCACACTGTGGGCTGATAAGCTCTGAGCCAGAAAAGTGACAATATCCTGCCCAACCCAAGCAAGTTAAAGGACAACAGATGCAGCTTTTGTGTGTCAGCACTGCATGATGGATGTCCAAGCAGGGGAATGCTCAGCTGGGCTGATGTACAAAGTACAAAATGTACAAAGGGGATCTGAGAACTCAGCTATTTCCCAAAAACTTGGAGAGAACTGATTGAACATGGTGAAAGCTTACAGAGGTGCTGGTATTTCTGTGCCTAGGGTACTGCTGGGTCCTTAAGTATAGCCCTGAAAAGCCTTTTAGAATTATTAGATCAGAAAAATTAAAGATTTCTGGACCCTGGAGTGTGTATTTGTCCTGTTACTATCATAGGTCAACCCTTCAACAGTGCAGAATATAACTTTTCTTAGGAGCAATTTCATTTAATCTTTCTTCATTTAACCTGAGAATACAGTTCTCCAACCTCTGAAGGATGAATTTAGGTTGTCTGGAGGAGATTGTCATTTAAGAAAGCCCTTTAAATCAATTTTAGCTTGATCAAGGCTTTGCAGCCCTTGATCTTTTAAAAAAATTATCCTAGCATGAGTA
Organism: Agelaius phoeniceus; assembly: GCF_051311805.1. Lineage (NCBI taxonomy): Eukaryota > Metazoa > Chordata > Aves > Passeriformes > Icteridae > Agelaius > Agelaius phoeniceus. The sequence continues at coordinate 68,722,395 of NC_135268.1, read as the reverse complement.
TTAACCATGTGTGGGTCATTCACTTTCCCTGTGAGGCTCCCAGCTCCAGCAGAAGAAAGGTTGTGTCATTTTATCTCCAGATATGTGCTGTGGGCCATGATGTTTGGCATAGGGGTAAATAAGCTGATAATGACCTCTCTACTCATGGCTTTGTGTAAGAATGGATCATGCAGCAACATTACCATAAAACCATGATAGCAACTGCACAGTTAATGACACAAAGCCTTGTATGTGAGTGTGTGGCTGTAGAGATAAGGGAAATGTACTGTTCCTCTAGCTCACCAAAAATGACTAAGCTAGAGAATTAGAGCACTGTTTGTAAATATTCATTTCATCTCCCTGCCCCTCTTTTTGAAGCTCTGCTAACAGCACCTCTTCTGTGTGAAGTCCCAGAGCTAAGATGGTGTGGTGCTATTCTCCACATGCTTCCCTTGGCAATCCAGTGGGTATTGCCCAGCTTGGCTCCTTGGGGACAGCACAAATGCAAAGGAAAGGGAGTGGTGGGGCTGAGGAAGAAGGTTCTCCAAGCAGCAAGGAAGAATCTCCTCATCATCCAGGGACTGGATCCCTGGCCCTGCTGTGCCTCTGACCACAGGAATGATGGAGAGCTGTTCTCTTCCAGATCTCAGCACAGGGCTGGGATAGCAAGAGGATTATCCAGCAGGTTGAAGAAAGTGATTGTTCCCCTCTCTTTTGCAGCTATGGGGGGATGTCACAGTTTCTGGCTGGAGTATAGTATCCCATTTGAGTTTCCCTGGTAGAAGGAGAGCCCTGGCAGCAATGAGTCCAGTGGAAGAGGGTTGGAGAGCATGGTGCACCAGAAGAGATGAGTGGGGTGTTTGTTCTGCCTTAATAAGAAATGGTGGAGATGTCATTGCTGTCTTCAAAAATGAGGAGGATTGTTACAGAGAAGGCTTTTTGTGGAGGTGCAGCAAAAGGGGGAGATGTGGCATTCACATTCTCTGAACAGAGAGAGACATAATTCTCTCTCAGGATTTTTCCTGGAGAAGCACAGAGAGAAGAAGAGAAAACAATTCTCATCTCTACTTGCTGCTCCTGTTGTTTTTGCACACGTGGAATGTGTTAGGAAGATTGTTTACCTGAAGTGATTTGTCAATTGGATTCTGCTGAGGATGGTTTTGATTCCTTGGCCAATTGGCTCAAACCTGTGACAGACAATCACAGGTTTTTCTTTAGTATTCTTTAGTATCTTTTGTATAGTATCTCTTTAGTATAGTTATAATATAGTATTAATGGAATATAGTATAGTTTTAATAAAGCAATTGTTCAGCATTCTGAATCATGGAGTCAGATGCCAACCATTCCCTGTGTCAGGGGTTCCCTGTTTTCAATAGGGAGAGGCAATGGAAACAAGTTGCAGCAAAGGAAATTCCAATTATATATATATAAATAATTCTTCAAAGCAAGGGTAAGCAAGCAGGAACAGGAGTCCAGAGATGAAGATACTGAACATTTGACTGGATGGGGCTCATGATTTATTTCTGGCAAGGGATTGGTGCTGCTCCTTTGTTCCTGGGTGAGCCTGGTTCCTCCAGATTCAGCCCTGGGGGAAGAGCTCCTGCTCTGCAGTGAGCATTACCAATGCAAGCTCAGGAGCCCAGTGCTGGGTGCTGGCTGTTCCATGTGTCCTCCAGGAGAGCTCCAGAGCTTCAATAGGTACATTGTGACCATTGTGGGTGAGTATGTGAAGGAGAAGATGTGAAACAAGAGGTGCCACTGGGCTGTCATTTTGGTGTGCTTTCCATTCTGTGTGTGAGCCCAAGCCCACTCTCTGCCCATGCATCCCATAATGAATCTCATTCCTCTGTAGGTGCTAACCACCCCCAGCCTGTGAAGTGCTCTGGGGAGCCTCTCCCATTGCCTTGTCACGATGGGTGTCACCCCCGTGGGGCTGATGCTGCCCTGGGACAGCCCTGAGAGCTGCCAGGTCAGGGTGTTATTTAGGCTGCCCCAGCTGCTCTTTTGTACCACTTATCCTAACACCATGATTTAGGATTAGCCACTAAATGGTCATTTTTCTTCTGATTTATTTTAATTACAGGCAAAGAGTTGTCCTGGTAGTTGAAGCTGAATTCAGAGGTGTAGCCAGCAGATCTGATTGATTATTCAGTAGGGGTCCATGGCTTCAGAACAGAGCTGTGTTTCCTTCTGCTTTCCTCTCCCTTATGTCTGGGTTAGTCTGGAGGCTGCTCTGTATCAGTTCAGCTCCAGCTGGAGAGCTCTGCTTTCATGTTTATCTCAGTTGCACCATGCATTTCATTACAATGGTGTTATTAGCTGTATAAAATGGAGGGATTAAAAAGGATGAATGAAATGACAAAAGACCCTGGAGGAAAGAACTCTATTAAATTCACACCACAAACCCTAGTCAAATACTTGTTAGAAAAGACTAGAAGTCTTTCTTTTTCAAGCTGTATGAGAGTTTCTTGTTTTCCTGTGTTTTAAAATAAAAGTTATGCAGGTCCTAGTACGAAAGCAGGTGCCCAGCCACTCCCTAAAATGTTTATAGTACCCAGAAGAAATACCAATCTGTGTGTGTGGGCCAGAAAGAGAAACTTGGTCTGCATGGCCTGTGAACTCACAGCAATTTTGCAGCTGTTATATTTAGCATGTGGCATTCTGATACCCGGGCTAACCAAAGCATGGAGCTGGGCTGAATATTCTGAAATTACCTGTAGAATCATCTTGCCTTAACTTTCTTACACTCTTGCTTTAAAACTGGAGTTCAAAACTGGGCACTGATATATCATATCCTGATATGATTCTTCCTGTATGATTTTAATGTCTCACTTTCTTATCATTTAAAATAGACATAAACCAGTAATTAAATAGAAATAATCAGAAATCAGTAGTAATGCCACCAGCTTTGATATTCACATCAATAATATTCATACTGCACTTTGAGATCCTCCTTTGAGATGTGTTATCAAAATGAGAAGAAATGTTTTAAAGATGTATGTGGGTGATTTGTTTGTTTGTTTACTTAACTAAGAGGTGGACATTTGTTCTGGAACCTGGAGGTTACACTGAGTTGGGTCCCACTTGTTCTCAGTGAGTCTGGTCCCTCAAAATGTTTGGTCTTCTGGGTTTTCTGGTTAATGTTCTGGAATCCTCAGAGAGGTGAGAAAATCACTTCCTGATGGAAGGAGTTATGCTGTGAATTTACCAGCATCTGGTAAGTAACAGTAAATTAACATTAAATTAACATGTACTGTTAATTTACCAGCATCTACTGGATCCTCCATAGTAGTGGAAGGTGGCCCTGCCCATGGCAGGGGTTGGAACAGCAGCAGGATTTCACCTCAGGCTGTTTTGCACCAAGCTGGCCATGACTGTGCCTGACCATTTCTGGACCAAACTGCTCTCCTTGGCTAGCAGAGAGAGCTACCCTGGGTTTCTCCTCCTCTGAGAGCTTCTGGAGAGCTCCAAGGCCCAGAGGTACTCACAGCAACCTTGGGACTGCTTGATCTGTTACAGTAGATTGAGTCATTGGTAATCCATGGAAAGTCAGTATTTTGCATTGCTTTAGCTGAGTGTTTGGGCCAAAGAGACTTTCTGGTTTAATTTTGGAATTACATTGAGCTGAAATATTCCTTGCATTTAGTTAAGCACTTCTAGTAATGTTCTGTCCCTGAGAAGCTGAAGTAACAATACTCTAAGGAGGTTATGTTGCAATTGATTTGGATGTGTTATGGTTTAATTTAATTTTTTTTATTCCTGTTTTCTGTCCCAAGAGTACACCACAAGAAGTCTAAAGCTGCCTTTCAGTGAGATGTAGATGAACAGGAGCTTTTGTTTCTCACCACTTCCTCAGACAGTGGTAGCACTTATGGTTTGATGGTGGAAGTCTTCCGTAAACTGAACTGAGTTTTCAGATACAGAGAATGTAGTAGGATTATGTTCTCAGTTTGGGTTTCTGTATGTGGTTATACTTCCTAAAAGGTGATTCATATAGTATCAGTCAAAATAATTCCAAAATAATACTTTCAACATGATGTGGTTTTCTATGAAAATAATGTGGAGCTTCTCTGTTGATAAGCAATCCATAGTTTGTACCTTTTTTTAGCCTAGAAATCAGTTTGGTTAGGTTATAAGTTTTTCTGTTCCTTTTCATATCATGAGCCTACCATAAATCTGTAGGCTAACTCACAATGCAGATTTTGAACCATCTGTCAGCTCTGGAATATAATATCAGTGCTTCTAAAAAAGCTCTTTCCCACATAAACATCCCCCTCTCCAGAGTCAGGAAAAGCAGCCCTTCCCATCTAAAACATACCATTTAGTTTTCAAATTGCCATTTATCTGACTTGGAGAAAAACAAAGCTCTCAAAGCCAGAATTATAAGGTCAGTACTGGACAGGGAAAACATTGGGGCACCCAGACCCTGAGCCCTGCATTTTGGAGCAGTGGAGCTGGGTGAAGATCTGACCTGGTCACAGAACAGGAATGTTTTCTTTTCCAAAAGATACAGATTTGATTTCCCTCAGTATCACATTTTGATGGATTGATTGCTTCTTCTTCCCCAAAAGAGTGATGAAGCCGTGGGCTGAGCCAGCTGTGAAAATGCGGATTTTATGATTGGTTTTTCACAAATATGAAAATGAATATTATATGTGTTGTGTTAGAAAGTAATGCTGCATTAATTCTCCTAAGTAGTGTGTTAAATATAGTTTTAGGTTATAACAAAATGTTAAAATAGAACCTATGCTATATAAAATGCTTTTTTTTTTCCCTAAAGAAAGTACTAGCACTGAGATAGCAGTTGCAAGACACCTAAATCTTTCAGAGAAAGAATTTATTGCTCCATTATCAGGAGAAACTGACTTCTTCTTGCCTTGCTCTGGCAGGATGATGCTGTTAAGATTATGAGGAAGAAGTCGACAATGACCAGACAGAATCCTGTATTTGAATGGAATTTATGCATCATGTATAAGATGTATGAATATGCAACAGGTTATTGTTTTTAAGGGTTAATCCTCTGTTAATGGGTGTCCTTTTTTGGGCTTATTTTGCCCAGAAAGAGGTACCCGGACATCTGTAACTCTGTTTCTATTGTCCTAATTAAAATTGTCCAAATTATTATTACTCTAATTGTATTACTACTTTTATAACCATTTTATTACTATTAAACTTAAAGAAAATATTTTAAAAACAAGTGATTAGTGTTTTTCCCACCAGCACTGGCTGCAAGCTGGGGACTTGGGCTGTTTCCTCCCGTGGTGCTGCTGAGCTGGGGCTGGAGAGGGAGGAGCAGCAGCAGCACAAATGCCTCTGGTGAGGCCCACGAGACCCTATCTCTGCCAGGCAGCTGCTCAGAGCCTCCTGGGCTGTGCCAGCCGCAGTTTTCTTGTTTACTGCAGCTTCTCACAGGTCCCACACCAGCCCCACACGCTCTCCACACAGACCCCTCTTCAAACAATGTCTGGGTGACAGCAAATTCCTCTCTCTCATCAGCAGCTCCACTGATGGCAGCGTGAAGTAGAACAGAGCAGCAGCTTAGTAAACCTCCACCTGCAAGGAATTTGCTTCCTAAAATAGCTGCAGAGCTGTGGGGTATTTTTATAGCAGCCACACAGGCATTCTCTGTTCTGAAGGACTGGAAGGAGAACTTTCAAGTGTTGGCTTGAGTGTGAATCGATAGAATTCTGCCTGAGTTTGAGGAGAGTCTGGAGCAGTAACCCTGGGAAGGGTTAAGTACCTGCCTAATCTTGAATGGACTTTAAATATGATACTCAAGGGTACCCCTGCAAACATAACCCTGTGAAAACCCTTCACTGCTGGTAGCTTTCCTAGGAATGTCAGGCTTTGGTAGGCATCACGTGCCCTGTCATAACAATCCCAATATTTAACAAGGTCTCTCCATCAGTAATGGAGTTATTTTAGCATTTCTATCTTCTTGTTACAGGAAGTGTGGAAAAGGGAACAGTGGGGACTGGTCTTGTTTAGACCAGTCTGAATGTAGAGTTTCTATGTGAACAAATGTAATAGCTCACAGAATCATTGAGGTTGAAAGAGACCTTCAAGATCATCTAGTCCAGCTGCCAACCCCAGGCAACCACAGTCACCCCTAAACCATCTCCCCAAGTGCCACATCCCAACACCTCTTGAATTCTTCCAGAGATGGTGACTCACCACCTCCTTGGGCAACTTATTCCAATGCCTAACCACTCTTCCAGTGAATTTTTTTTTTCTAATATCTAATTTGAACGTCCACTGGTGCCACTTAACACCATTTTCTCTCAGCCTTTCACTGTAGACACCACAGAGGAGACCAACCCCACCTCACTACAACCTCCTGTCAGTTCTAAAGAGCAGTGAGGTCTCCTTGAGCCTCCTCTTTCTCCACAACCCAAGTTCCCTGAGCTGCTCCTCATAGAACATGTCTTCTAAGCCCTTCACCAGCTTTGTTGCAGTTCTCTGGACATGTTCCAACACCTCAACATCCTTTTAGAAGTGTTGAGCTCAAAACTGAGCACAGCACTTGAGATGTGTCCTCACCAATGCCCAGCACAGGGGGACAATCCCTTCCCTGGGATTGCTGGCCACACTATTGCTGATACAGGCCAGAATTCCATTTGCCCTCTTGGCCACCTGGGCACACTGCTGGCTCATTCCCAGCTGGCTGTCAACCAGCACCCCCAGGTCTCCTTCTGCTGAGCAGCCTCTCAAACCACCCTGCCCCCAAATGCTTGGGGTTGTTGTGACCCAAGTGTAGGTGTATGACAGCTCCAGGCTGGCCAAGGCCCATTTCTCCACCCATCCCCACTGCTGTTTCTTCACCTGTTTGTGCCTGGCCATCTGCCAGCTGCTGTGTGAGGAGTGCCCTGGCTGAGGAAAACAACAAAGGGTCATGACAACTGCAGAGGAACGTGTGCTGCTTTGGGAAGATGAAGGCTGCTTAAATTAGAAGCATTAAGGACAGTCCTTGACTTGCTGTTTCTGATGGAAGGCCAGCACTGCTCAGGCAGTGTCCCTGTGCCCTGCAGCCACACCAGGAGGAGCAACTGGGTTTCAGCAGCCATTAGGTTACATTAACCACGATGAAGTTTCACTTTGCTTCTGTAGTAACCTGGCTGAGAAGTTGGAGGTGGATCTGGATGGAAAGCAAAGCATCTTTGTGTTAGAGGTCTCCTGGATGTGCCTTCTGCTTCCTTGGTGTGGGTGTGTTTGTTCTTTGGAAGTGTGGATGTGAGGACATGGTCCTAGCAGACCAGAAGAATTCAGCAGGTCACCAAGGAGGTGCAGAGGAAACTTTCCCAAAGCAGAGGGATGTGCTGGGTGGCTGTGCAAGTGGAGCTTTACCTGCATGACTGGCTGAGTGACATGGGCACACCTGCACGTTTGTGCTTGGGCACTGAAGCAGCCCCAAAAGGATTTGATTCAAGTGGAGTTTGAAGTGAGCCTGATCTGTCCCAGGGATATCAGGACCCAGCGCTTTCCTTGAGAGATATTTTTGTCATGAGTGCTCTCAGAGTGTATCAGGGTGTCAGTCTGGCGTGGTCAGGTATCCACATCTCCTGGGGCCCAAGGTGGGGATGGTGTCAGCTGTCACCCTGGGGGTGAGCAGGCAAGCTCCTGACTTCCCTGGAGCCACCATTCTGCTGGACAGTGACTGCAAAGAATCTGCAGGAGCCACCTCCTAGGGAATATAGGAATATAGCTCCTCTGCAGCTGGTGCTTCTTGCACCCCAGCCCCCTCTTGAATATCAGGCATTTGGCCTGTCCAGGGACTCAAATTAACCCTTTCCCTTACCTTGTGCACTGCTTATTTTCACATCCCTGACTGCTGGATTTCAACCAGGAACTTTCAGTGCAAAGACAGTGCTGTTTATTTTTAATCTGTGGCACTGTGGGAACATTAATTAGGACTGATAATAAGGAACACAAACCTATTGGCACCCTTCTTGGTTGTATCATTGAGGAATGCTGGCATGGTGACAGCTCAGCTTCTGTTTTCTGGGCCTGAAACACACACTAGCCAGTAAACATGTTGAGAAAATAGGAAATATCTCATTGATTCCTAAATGTGTCCATCCCTGTGCACACAAGTTGCTGTCTTGGCTGCTGTGTGCCTGTGAAATGGGAACATTTGTTATTTATGGGCAAAATAAGGGCAGTTCTATTTGTGTTGTGGTGGTACAATGTTCTAAGTGTTTGGGCAGCCCAAACACTGCTGGTGGCATGGTAACTAGAGGAGCAAAACTTGGGAGCCTTGGGATGTAGATAGCCCCTGCTGGTGTATTTGTAACAGCACCCAGAAAATACCCCTGTGGTTAAAAGTGCTCAAGGGAGTGGATGTGCAGGCATTTCTGGAGGTAACCTGAGTCCTGGCAAGAACTCCTGAGAATCACTAAGAGCCTTTCCATTTATTGCAGGGGCTATTTTATGGAGCATGAGAGTTAATTCTGTGGGTAAGTGACTTTTCCATGAGGAAAGCAGCATCACCAAATCAGAACCCAAGATGTCCTGTGGGACCCTCCCAGGTCATGGTAGCAGCTCTGAGGCTGTTCCCCAGAGTGTAGCCTGGATTCTATCAGGAATACTGGCACATCTGGGATAGCCTGTGCTCTTTGATGGTCAGACCACTGCTCCAGCAGATCCACAGAAGGAATAGAAGGATTTTAGAGCCAGGTCTGACTGTGGCTGTCCTGCTAAGTGGAGACAGAAGGAGCTTTGGTGATGATGCAGCTGCTCCCCTGGAATATGACAGGGTTTGTTAAAGAGGAGCCAACAGTTCAGTTGCTTTACTATTCCCCTGACAATCAGGAAACCCCACAATATGGGAAGCTTCATTTGATGGTAAACTTGAATAATGAAACCCAAACCCCAAATCCTACATAATGTAATTATATTAATAAATACAGTTCATCCATTCCACATAATATCTCCTGGTGGTACAGGGGGTTTCTCCCCTCCTTTTGCCTTTGTTCTCTTTATTGAGTTGAGCATCCTCTTGCTCTGCATCAGGAGGAGTAAATAACCTCAGTTATCTGTCTTTGTTGCAAAAGAAACATTTACAGCCTTTCCAGTCCCTCTTATGGATCCTCCCCAGTGCACTTCCACTTTCCCTGTCCTTCTCTTTCCCCTCCTGCCTTCGTGTCTCCCTTTTGACAAAGAATGACCAGAAGCACATGTAATGACCCAGGCTGGGGATTGCTGCTGCTGAGGTGCCTAATAGGATTATAGGATTTTCAGCATTAATCCTTATCCTATTCTTTAGGCAGTCTAACCTTTTACTTAGATTTTTGCCTCCTGTTGCACAATTACTTGACTCTTCAGTGATTTCTTTACAGCTGCTGTTTTGTCCTTTTCCAAGGTGATTGTAATTGGTGTAGACCTCCAGCACAGAGCAGTGCTGGAACTGTTAGGCTGTTGTGGTGATTTGTTTAGTGCTGCAAGTGAGCTTTTCCTAGCTACTGATGGATGTCACCACTTCCTTGTGTCTCTCTATACCCTGAGGGTGTGTGCTTGCTTTAGCCCAGGCTGCAGAACATTTCTGTAGCTTTCAATGTAGCAGCTACTCTACATCAAGCTCTGGGAGGTTTGGTGATCAGGATATCTGCTTCTGCACAGAAGGTAAAAGGGCCAAGGCTTTCTTGGGTACACAGCTCATTCAAAGAAGCTTTGAAAGATGGAAATGGGTGGGGAGTGAGTTGATGCTGGTTTCCTAAGGAAATGAGACTTAAGTTGTCTGTTTTTCCACTGCTGCAAAACTTTTGGGTCTGCAAAGTGGTTGTGGCCAAAACAGATGGGTGAGAGAGGTCTCAAATATAAATTTCCTACATTATTCCTAAGAATTAGCTGCTGGCTAGGAGACTGTTTTATAGCACTGTCTGCCAGGAGGTAAAAGCTGCAGTGCTGACTCCATAGGTAGCTCATTAATTTGGCTGGCCAGCACCAGACAGACAGACAGACAGACAGACAGACAGACAGACAGTACCTGTAACACAGAAAGAGTCACAGCACATCTGAGTCTCAGCTCAGCTGGCAGCTGTGGGAGGGAACTGAGGGGCAGTCCTGTGATTCTGGGGAGGTGGGAAGAAAGCTGAAGGTCCTGTGATCTGGTTCAGGAGCATCAGAAGCGTGGCAGAAGAAGGATATGGAGATGAGGAGGGCTGGGGAATGATGTGGTTGGAATTGGGCTGCAGGCTCAGACTGGGGGCTGTCAGGATGACTGCCAGGGAACAGCTTGTTTTGGAGGCAGTGAACTGATGTGCAATGGGGAGCAAGGAGCACAGGAGCTCCAGGGTGTGGGAGAATAAATGCAGGGAACAGCAGAGGAAGAGGGTGGTGGCACTGCAGTCATTAAAGGAGAGAAGGGACTGAGGAGGATGAGATAAAAGAGCAAACCAACAGGGGTTAGGAACAACGTTTTCAGGCATGGAAAGCAAAGATAAGTTACTCCAGCTTGTTAGGCTGGGAGTGGGGGTGACTGAGACAGGGGAGAGAGGTTAAACATGGGTGCATCCAGGTGGGGTAGAGAGCACACAGAGGTGGAAAGGAGACTTGGACAAAGAAAGACTTGATGGCTTTCAAGGGACAAAGGAGGGACAAAGGGTCAGCCCCAGGTTTGTAGCGTGCACAACGAGTGCTTTGGCAACATTCTGAGCATGGGGATGAAGGCAGGCAGGAATCAACAATAACTTTAATTATGCAGGAAGCTTGGATGAAGGGGAAGTGAGAATTATTGTCTTCAGCAGGGTAGAGGAACTGAGGGAAGAGATGCAGGATTGATGTGTGTTCTAATTAAATCAGTTGTACTCGACCCTGATCCAAAGCCAAGTGAAGACAGTAACTTCAAGAGACTTTTTGGAATATCCCTATACACAAATATTTGTTTTAAAACCCCTGAATATGCTTTACAGAAATGCCCAAACATCTTTTCTCTTCCATTTGTAGAGTGTACCCAGAGATTGTGACCCAAGCCACTTAGTAAGCCACAGCAGTGACAAGACTGGCTTCCAACATTCCTTAAAACAATTTTCAGTCTGGTAAACCACAGCAGTAATAAATGTCCATATATGCACACAACACCCTGCAAGGCAAATCAGTGAAACTCTGAATCTCCAGTTTAGGGAGATCATATCACCTTATTAACTGTCCCTTGCTCTGCACATGCAAAATTATTGCAATTTCCTTCCCTCACATGATTTTTTCCCCCAAATATTTATTGTCTGCAACTAATTATTTTCTGGTATTCCTATAAACCATTTGCTTCTTCAGGATCCAGTGACTTTCTGTGACCAGCACAAACTGAGGAAATGAATATCAATCATTCAGTGATTATTTGCAGGAAATAAAAGTGTGAGATAGCAGCCAGCCTAGGCCAAGAAGGAAGAACAGCATTGCGGTGCATTTTATAAGGAGAGCCAAAAATATTTTTCATGTGCTCAGCTGTTATTTTCTGAGTATTGTAGCTTTCTTCTTTTTGTGAACTCTTCCTTCTTTGGATTAGGTCCTGCTACCACTGAACTTGGAATATTTGTTATTATATCTCAGTGAGAGCAGAATCAAGCCACTGTGTGTGTGTTCATCCTTGCCTTAACCCATGTTGCTGTTTGGTGGGATACTGCAAAGGACAAAACCACTTTTGGTTTCCCAGGATCTTTCTGAGTGTTTGTATCTGATCCTTGCAGATAGCACAAGCCTCTCTGAGTGAAATAGGTTTGGAGTTGACTGCTACCAGCAAAGCTTTTTGAAACCAGTGGGAAGCCTCTGTAAAATGTTGAATCTCCTCGCTCAGTAGCTGCTTTTCTGAAGTCTGCATTGTGCTTCAGGTTCTGCTAAGCCATGCTACAGTGAGCATGATGAATAGCAGGCAAATTGCCTTTGGTCACTGCTTTGGAAATCAAGATGTGTGCTGGCTCACCCCATTCTTTCATAAATACCTTCCTGAGCTCCGGGAAGGATGATGGTGCACCATATCCCAGAGTGTTAATTTTTAATGCCTTATGCACGTAATGGACTTGACTGTAATTATGAATCCCTCAGCACACAGTCACTGCTGGCAGGGTGGAAAAAGATGGCTCTGGGTCCATGTGGCTCCACAATTAGGGATTGAAACATTGATCATTTTCATTCCCAGGAGCAGAGGAAACAGTTGTGTGAATTAAAAGCAAAAGCTTCAGCGGAAGGATGGGTAGTTGCAAGCCAATAAACATTACCCTGCAATCTATTAAATTTAGACTTTGCAGCATCATCCTCCTGCTTTGAATAAAACTGACTGAAACCTGGGCAGGGCAAAGTGGTTTTGACAAGCCTATGCTTACGTCCAGAATAATCCAAGTGAATAAGCATGTAGGCAGTGATGCAGAGAGAACCCAGGATAAAAAATTCTCCACGTGTTTTTCTCAGTAGTGCTATTTTTAACTTACAGATCCTTGTTTCTTTCTTACATGAAATCTTGAAGCTGACAGCATCCCTTTCAGGCTTGAAAATGAAAGGAAGCTGTCTGAAAGAGCAGCAGAGCTAGGACTTTTAGGCCTCATCATGTTGTCATATCTTGGTGGGCAGATTCCTTCTCCTTTCATGAGCCCAAATTGACTTTACTGAACGGTGCAAGGTTCTTCCATATACCAGGTTTAATGTAGGATAAGGCACCCAAACCCTTGCATCAGTAGAACCTGAATCCTGCTTTATCATCTGCCAGCTTTTCAGAGTACTGAACAGAGGTGGAAGGGATTTTAGACAAATAATTCTCTCTCTGAAAGCAATACTCCCATATTCCTGGTGTTGCAGTAGATTGTTTCAAGATCAGACTTTTAATTTCCTTTTGAAAGTGTGGTGGTGGCCTTTTTTGTTTGGTTATTTTTTTTGTGTGTGTAACTCATACGGTACAGGTTTGGAAACCATTGCAAAAGGAAAACCAGCCTGAATCTCTGCTCTTCATTCAAGTCACTGGAAATAGCTGCTCTGAATTCAGTGATGCAAAATCACTCCTGTGCTGTACTTAGTGCACTCAAGCTTAAATCAAATCCTTACACATTTTACCAGTGCAAAAACCACATTTAAAACACAGGGGGAAGAAAAAAAATCTTTCCCTGTGACAGGAAATCAATTTAATCCGTTTATTGTTTGTTTGTTTTTTCCAGGCTTATATTTGGCACACTTTACCCCGCATATTATTCTTACAAAGCCGTGAAATCAAAGGACATCAAAGAATATGTGAGTAATGAGGTTTGTGGCTGTGCTGGGGGGTTGTTTTCTAAGATTGCTCCTCACCACATTGGAAAAGTGTTGTCTGTATTCTGGGAAAGCTCATAAAGGGGCAGATTGGCCTGAAGGTGGACTGGTTGTTTGCTGGGCACCAATGAGCCTTGGGTTTGTGCTCCTGGCCCCAGTGCAGAGCTGATGTGCTCCTTGACAAATGCATGCTGCTCCTCTGGTGGTGAGATACACAGTCACTTAAAAGGCATTTGGCATCCAGAGCTTTGTGTGCTCTTCTTTGTTTCTGAAGAGCAGCATAAATCAAAGCCTTTTCAAAAAGCCTTGAAGCTTTAACTGCTCATTCAAAACAAGGACAAGAGGAGGCAACTAGAAGTGCATATGACTGAATCCTCAGACAGAAACATCCTTCCTTGCAGAGCGACCTATTTACAGGCAGGTCTGGCAGCTGGCTGTGCTCTCTTTTTGCTTTTTGCTGAAAAATCTTCCCTGGGCCCTGGTTTCTAAAGGCATATGGGGCCACCAGGGAAAGTGAAATGAGGGAGAATCAAAAGCACTTGGATGCTGTTGGGGTCCTGTGGGATTTGTAGTGCCCTTCACAACCTGAGCTCTTTTAACTTCATTGAACCCAGCTCAGCCTCCAGATCTTGACTCTTCAATCCTCTCAAGATCCCAGGGATAACAAGCCCATTTTCTCATCTGGATAACAGCATACATGTCTATAGTCTTTAGTGCAAACTCAATCTGGGACTCACTGTGGCTGCTAAGAGTTTTGTTTATAACTTTCCTCCTTCAGAAAATGATTTTGGGTATTTTGAGAAACATAAGTGTTACAGAACACAGCAAATACTTAAGGTAAAATGTCTCTGCAGCCCTTGAGTTTCTCAGGGCCTCTTTGCCTGAAAATGCTGAAGATGTTCACAAGCATCTCCAAGCAGTGTCTGCCACTGATACTTAATGTTTCCATAGTCTCTTATTGGAAGGTATTTTGTTGAAGGGTCCAGTTCCTGTTGGAAATTGAAGTGGAAAAGAGGAACTCACATCAGACACTTGTGCTTGTGACGCAAATGTGAGAACAGCTGATCTGACCTGGTCTGCCCTTACAATTGATTTCAGTTTAATATAGCAGTTGTGGCAATGTATCCATTAAGGCCTGATTAAAAAAAAAATAATAAATGAAGTAATAATTTACACTGACACAGGAGGAACCTTCTCTTATGAATCAAAACTTATATCACTCTAAAATAATTTTTTTCTGCTTGGTAATAGTAATTTTGATGAATGTTTTAGGCTGATCCAAGCCCATCCACACCAGGTCTTGGTTTGTGTTTAAAAGTTTTGCTGGCAGTAATGTCTAAGTGAGAGAGCCATGTTGGCAATGAGGCTCTGAGGAGTCACAGTTACATAACAAATCTGGCAGAAGCTGCTCTAGGAAGATGATGCTCTCAGGCATTTGGCAGTGCCATTATTGTTGTAACACTACATATAGATATAAATATGCACATAAATATAAATCCCAGGAGAGCAGTTTTGTAGTGACAGGTGCTCAGGGAATAATTCCAGTACCTGCAGGGAGATGGAGACTATCAGTACTGTCCCACTGTATCAGGGAGAACATGGGGATATAATTTCCAAGCTGGTGAGATCCAGATTTATTGACACCTTCATCTTCCATTCCCCAGAGCAGCACCTGGTGTAGGTATCCCTCTTGTGCTGTCTTCCCTCCAGCCTTTCCTTACCTATTGCAATTGCACCAGCCTTAGCTAACATGGTCCAATTCTCTAATTCATGGATTTTCATGGATTTTCATGGATTTTCATGGGTTTTACTTCCTTAAGCTTTTTAACATTCCAGCAAAGCTGCTTAGGGATCTCCATTTTCAAGTACACCTAATTAAACAACTGTTGTCAGTTAAATTAACAACCTTTGTCTCACCATCTTTTTCCATCCTAAGAAGAACCAATACTACATACTTCAGAATAGCTGAGCTGTGCTTTTAGGTGCCATTTAGTGCTCAGTGACAAAAATTTCCAAATTCCTGAATTACTTGAGGTGCTACAGTTTATCTAACCAAGTCACCATCCCTAAAGACTCTCTTGCTGTCAGCCCAAAGGAAACCATCATCCCTGACAGGGGAGTTTCTCCAGTTGAACAGAGACAGCACAGCACATGCTCTCACTACCAGTGTGAGGTAAAACATTCCCCCCCGAAGCCCAAGGCAAGGGATTCAAACTATTGTCCTTGCCCTTCTCACTGCACTGGGCATGGGTGGAGCAGGCACAGCCACTCCAGGGCTGCCCACTGAGTCAGTAACTTGTGGTGAGTTGATTGTGCTCCCGAGCTCTCAATTATGGGATGGGCAGTTACCTCTTTACCTTTTGCTGGCTGTAGGTATTATGTAAGTAATTACATTTTGTCTTAACTGGAGTTTGGCCAACAACCTTGTATTAACATTTACTATTAACTGAGCCAAGTAAGATTTTTAATGTCCTGTGATAGGGCTGTCATGCTCTACTGGCCAGTGGAGTTTCTGTAAGGACAGAGTCAGGGTGTGCTCTTCTTTTCCTGAGCCCAATCCTAAAGGCCACAGTCACCTTCCCAAGGGCTGTGTAAATCTGACACGTGTTATGTGCTGAAGTGGGGCAAACTGGCACCTTCAAGTCCACAGTAATTGCTAAACACACAGTGGGGAGGGTGAGGGGGTAAGAATTTCTTTTCCTGTGGGAGTTATTCTGTGCACTTGTGCCTGTAAGAGATAGTTTGAGGCTGTTTTTGTTTACCAGGTCAAGTGGATGATGTACTGGATCATATTCGCGCTCTTCACCACAGCAGAGACGTTCACGGATATCTTTCTTTGCTGGTAAGCACCAGGGGAGAGGCTCTTTGGCATGAGATGAAAAGAAAATGGAAATGTTTACAAGGGGAAAAAATGGCACACAAAAGGTGCACTGACTCCTGTACAGGGGTTCAGCAGCTTCAAATGCATGGAGGATTTTTGTCTGCAGGAGACATTCTTCCTTTCTTGGTGCTGCTGTCACAGAGAAAAGAAAGAAGTGGAAAGGCTCAGTGGTATCTCATTAGTGGGAAAATCATTACTGGAGTCTCAGCCCTGCCTGTCAGAGAGGCACAGCTGACTGCCCAGTTGGATGCTGCAGAGGTCATCACATAAATAACACTTGATTTAGCTACAGGCTGAGTTTTAGACTTGCCTGGCTGCATCCTACAGTAAATACACAGACTGTGGATCAGGTGCAAACAGCCCTGCAGCACGAGACTTTGTAGGTTGCTATGTGGGTGGTTGTTCCTGGGATGTTTTGCCTGGCACATTCTTGGCCAGGCTGGGTTTCTGGTTTGATGGAGGACAGTGACAGTCAACACTGATGTGGCTCTCTGGTGCCAGTGGAAGGATGCCTGGTGACCTCTGTCAGGATGAGAGTACATAAATGCCTATTTATCAGTTTCAGTGTTTTTTGGATGCTCAGGTTTGCAAGTGCTTGTTGCTTGGTTGCCCTTTATAGTAAGGCCTTTCTACCAGAAACCAGTGAGATCAATAGATTTAGGGTGAAATGTGACTGCAGTGCATGGCCCTCACAGACTATTCCTGCACAGCACTGCCTGCCTTGGGTGAGTCCTCCAGATGAAGGAAATCAGGAGAACTTGGCAACATGTCAGATCTATTGAAAAGGAGATAAAAGACATTAATGCCCATCTAATTTGCATGCAGATCTACCTCTCCTGTGCTCATCTGGAGCTTTGTGGTTTTTTTGGAGGATGAATTCTGTGAGTCTGCCAAGAGAAATGGCAGAGGGCTCATCCAGCCTGTGAAATCAAGTGTGCTGTAGAGATCCTTAGTGAGCTGGGAAATCAGCCTGGCACATCCATGCTCAGAGCAGAGCATTGCAGAGGCCCATGGTGTCAGACCTGGGTGCTGGCTGGCCCAGCTGGCTCAGTGACAGCACTGTGTGGCACAGCAGGGGCCTGTCTGGGTCCAGCTGGGCTGGTCCACAGCCATCACAGGTCTCTGCACTGCTCTTGCTTGCAAAGAGCAACAATTGTTCCTCACACTGCTGGCAGCAATTTGCCTGCCCACATGAAGATGCTGCTGGGTCTTGAGCTCTGGCCTCTGTCCTCCAGAAAAGGGTCTGGATAATTTAATCTCAGGATGTGCCTGAGATTAAATTATCCAGGGCTCCATATTTTGCAGCCCTACCTGAAAGTCAGCGTGGATCTGCACCTTTATGTTGCTTGGACAACAAAGGTTCTTGTATTTCAATTTTAGTCATGTAAGTGTTAGCTTAAAAGCTGAGAGGCAAGAAGATGGAAAGTGCATAAGTACATATCAATGAAATATTGGTTTGCTGGTTTGGTCTTTGCTTTCAGTGACTGGGGATACTGTGAAGGCAGCACCTGTGATCTTTGCATATAGAAAGCTCCTCTTATCACATGTCAGAGTCTCTTCCAGACCATTAAATAATGGTCCTGATAACCAAGTAAAGATTCACCCACATGTGTCGTTGAGATGGGCTCAAAACTGAGTCAATACACTTTAATCCTTAGATTTTTTGGTAAGCAAAAGCTGCCTTGAGCTAGGCTGGCAAATCCCTACCTGTGCTGAGCATCTCTAATTAAAGGCAGTGGATAAATTGGGAGCAGACAATAACCCTCTCTTTCTTCTAGGTTTCCATTCTACTATGAACTCAAAATAGCTTTTGTAGCTTGGCTGCTGTCTCCATACACAAAAGGCTCCAGCCTCCTGTACAGGAAATTTGTTCATCCAACTCTGTCTTCAAAAGAAAAGGTAATCACAGGTGCCTGGGTCCTCTCTGGGTGGAACAGAACTGTGGTGTGTTTGTTCCAGTCCCTGTATCATTCATTTCCATTGAAGGGTTGGGAGTTGCTGATTCTCCCTCTATTATTTGATTCCCTCTTCTTGGTTGGTGTTTTTGTTCTTTGTGGTTGTTGTGTTTTTAAATACTGGCATCTGTTCAGTGCACTCACACTTATTAACTCATTTTGGTGCAGTTGAGAAGGTGGGAGGGAGGGGGATAAAAATACTTCCTGAGCTGCTTTGCATGTACTGGCTGATTATAGCTGGAGTGCTCTGTTGTGGCTGGATATAACAAATAGAGAAACTTGGTCTGGCAGCCAGGACTCCTCAACTTTGTTCTGCCTAAAGCATTGCATAGCAGTGAGACAAACAGCCCAGGCAGTCTAAAATAGGCTTAGCAAGCACATGCCTGGCTGTGTAGTGTGGTGAAAAAAGGCATGTAGCCTGTTGAGGTCCTAGATTAAAAAATGTCTTGCTCAAATTAAAGGTGCTAATTTTGGGAGGGGGACATTACAACTTGGCTATCATTTGCCTGCCTGGGAGATTCTTGTGGCTGTGAAAGGGACAGTGTCAGGCAGATCCATTTGGCTCACGAGAATAAATGGCCCAAGAACAGCTATTGTCACATACCAACATGAAAACTGCTGAGTGAGTGACTGATTCCTGCACTGGCAACTTGGAGATGGAAGCTCTCCCTTTAGCCACAGGCAGTGAAGGAGCAGTTGGATCTCAGTCCTGTCCAAGAAGGACAGTGGGAATCAACCCATTGTCTCTGCTTCCCTTTGCTTGTGCTTCCCCCAAGTAGGGCTCATGCATTTTGAGCTGCCACCTCTTACCTGTGGGGAATAGGGAGAGCAGCCAGCAGCTCCAGCACATCCACCAGCTGGGAGCTAGGAGTCCTTGCTATCATTATCATCCAGACCCCAGTGTCCTGAGGGAGGGACAATAAGGGCAGGAACCTCCCCAGCTGTTTCACTGTAAATTGAGCAGCATCAAAGGCCCGAAGCTCTGGGCCTACCAATTCCATGGGCATCTGAAGCTGGGCACTGCTGTGATGTGCAGAGATATCCCAGATATTTCTGAGGCCACCTGTCCTGGCCACAGGGCAGTGCAGCTTCAGCTGCCCAGTGTCATCATATGAGTATTTTTATATATGAGGCAATCCCATTTGTCTTTGGATTGCACAATTTGCAAATGGCTGTCAGTTCATGTTGCTCAGGCAGATTTCTCTTGTTCCAGGATCCCAGCTTTGGGTTCCAATCTTCCATTTGTAGAATAAAGAGTTCCCCAATCCTGCAATGAGAGTTATTGCCGCCCTAGCAAACTTTTCCTCTTTGCAAATGTTGGCTGTGAACTTCTTTCCAGCCACAGTGGAGGACATGGAGGACATCTACCTCTGTAAAGCATGACCTGACTTTGCTAAGAGTCTGAGACTGGGAGCATAAGCCTGAACTTGTCCTTCTTTCCCTTCTTGTGCTTTTTTAATTGTTTGTTTTGTGTTCTGCTCTGGCAGGAGATCGATGACTGCCTCATCCAGGCGAAGGACCGGAGCTACGACGCCCTGGTGCACTTTGGCAAGCGGGGGCTGAACGTTGCAGCCACGGCAGCTGTCATGGCAGCTTCCAAGGTAAAGCTGCAGCTCAGGATTCACATTGACATCTCAGGACTCACTGACATCTTCTCTGCCCCCACTGCCAGCAGCAGCCCCAGTGAGGAGGGGGAGGGATGGTGGGGTTCTCTCAGTGTTTTGTGTAGTGAGCTATAATTTTGTGTAGTGACGGGAAAGAAGATGAAGTTCATGAAGGGTAAAAGTTCTTCTGCAAGGCATACACATAACATAACTGGTGTGTAATTCTCTGCTGGGATGTTGTGTAAGAGTGAATGGGAAGTGCCATTAGCTGCTTTTGGGGGATGAGTAGATGTTGGATGAGGGGTCTCATCTGAAGGGGTGTATCCTATACTCTCTTCCTGGCTCAGAGCCAAACCCAGAAAATAGCTGTATCTGTTGTTCCTTTTCCTGCATGAAAGCTGCAAGGACTTGATAACTGCATTTTGGGGTCCTGCCCTCTGGCCATGGGCTTAGAGTCAATGTGCACAGTGTGTTTGGAGACTTGGCTACCAGGCCTGTTCCAAAAGGACAGTTGGAAACATATGGACAAGGAGGGTACTGGTAGTAGGAACAACATGAGAATGGGACTTGAAGGAAGTTATTTTCCTCTGCCAGATGCTTTTCCTATGACCTAAGGCACATCACTTTAGTAGTCCTTGGCCTTACTTCCTGCAAAAATGCAAAATGCATCCTTGGGAGGCCAAACACCATACAGCTTATAAAGCCTGTTGAAAGCAAGGTATTACAGAAGGGGGGAGCCCAAAGGGTGTGCCATGCTCATGGGATCACAAGGATATGCTAAACCCAAAAATTGTCTCCTTTTTCCCTGCCTAGCATTGTGCAGACTATATTGTCAGGCCTGTCTTCTCCTGAGCTGTTTTTCTTCAGTAGGGAGACTCTTCTAACCCAGGGACTGGGAGATAAACCAAATTTGGACTGAAACCTGGGATAAACGTGGAGCCAGGACAGTGCTGTGTATCATATGCCCAATGAAATAACATTTTTGTGATGCCTTCAGGACACTTAACACTTTTGCTGCTGCCATGTAAGCCTGAAGAAGTCACACTGGGGACATAAATAGGCTCTGGGAATGCCAATTTTGCAGCACTGCCTTTGCTCTGAGCCCCTTCCTACAAGGTACTGCACACTGTCTGTGCTAGAGCTGTTTTTAGGACACAGTGAGAAACTCTGTGTGAATCCCAAAGGAATTCTGGCTCCTGTCTAGGTAGCTCCTGAATATGAGAAGCTCAACAGTAATCCAAACCCACAGTGCCAACCTGTTCCTCCATCAGGACTGCAACAGTGTCTGCATCAGCTGTTCACTGGAATGAGAGCCAGCACCACGGTTTTACTTCCCACTGTTCCACTTTTCTGCTGCTTTTCTCAAGGCTCTCTCTGCCTTAAAATGTGGCAATGGGGAAGAGAGGGAAGAGTCTCCATGGTACAAGGAAGCTGTTGTTTTTCATGGTTGATGAAACTCCCCTTTCAGTGATGGAAGAAAACAACTCTGTCACTCCTGTGGTATTATTGTACTGCACATCTGCCAACACAACTTGAGAGAAAACTGTTAAGATATTGCAACCTGTAAATGGGCCAGAAGAGTCTTTCTTGCACACTTTGGGGAGGGGAAAAGGATTTGTTAATAAGATTGAGAGGTTGTTATTTAATACATTGTTTGATTTTTACAACAAAGCAATGACTGTTCAAGCATTTCCCTAAGCCCTGACATTTAAATTACTCTGAATGTATGAGGAAAAAATAGAATCCCTGTTTTCCTTCACTACTTTGGCTTGTGGCCTCCAGCAAGTTGTTTGTTTCTGTGTGCCTAAGGGTGCAGCTCCAACAGAGAGTGTGAGCCAGTCTGACAGCTCTCCTTCTCCAAAATGGGGGAGTGCTCCAGCTCCCAGGGTGCCCCAGCATTTTGGACCTCCTCAGGTTATCTCTTATCTATCAGAATTTTAATCCTGAAAGAAAAAGAAAGGGGTTTGTTCTTTTGAGCCCACAAACTTATCTCAAGTGGCTGAGCCAGCATAAGGAAAGGGATTGAACTGCATTGTGAGAGCATGGCCAGAGGAAAGGAAAGCAAGATCATCCCTTCCTGGTCTTGGGAACCAGACAGATTAGCTGTGCTGTCCATGGGAGCACACCCCAGTCTGTTCCCAGTGTAATATCCAGGGATGGTTAAAGCAGCTCCTGTCCCTTGTGCTTCTGAGAGGGAATGTGCCACTGTTCTGGCAGGGAGAGCAGCCTGGTGAGAATTCCAGCCTGGTGAGAGTTCCAGCCTGGTGTGCTGCAGTGCAGGAGTGCTGAGCTGGGGCTCCTCAGGCCTCCAGGATGTGGCTGGGGGTGTGGATGTGTCTCCATGTCGCTGTCCCTGCCGATGGGGAGGGAGCTGTTCCCCAGGGAGGAGTGGTACAGCAGGAGCTGCTTCTCTTGCCCTGGTTTTCAGTTGCTGTCAACTAAGTGTCAGTGCCCTTCCTTGCTCACTTGAGAAGGTATAACTGAGCCAGATTATCCTGCCTGAGAAGAGTGTAAATGACTAATTATCTGGAAAACACTTTGAGCAGACAGATGCCAGACCAGACTGCAGTGCTGTCCTTAGGGAGAAGTTTCTAGGGAAGGAGGAAAGAGAATACTATTTCTAAGGCTTATCATGGTTTTCCCAATGCCAAGATTTAAGGATATCCAGCTAGTCTGTGATAAGTGTTGAGTGTGGTGGGAAAGTGAGTTCATTTGGTTTCAGCCTTTAAAGGATTGTGTTACAATTGGAACCTATAGAGATGATGATTTATTCAGTAGCACTGAGCTCCTGCAGCTTCCATGGAAAACATGGCTTTTACCAGCAAGTGAATGTGAGGATTATTTACTGTTTCACTTGGATTACTGGGTGAGGAAAAGATGCTTTTGTATGCAGAAATGGACCTTTAGGCTTTGCAAATCAACTTCACATAGTGGCAATACACAGTGAGCTGCTGGGTTGAAAAGGTGAAAAGGGACTCTGTACAGATCTGTTTTCAGTAAATTAGCTGAAATCTAAAGGCTCCTATACCTGAGAGAGAACATGTCTCATGCTGTGCCCAGCCCTGTCCTCTCCTTTCTGTCTGAGCTGTGATCCATCATGGTCTTTTGTCTTTCATGATAAGATCTTTGGGCAAGGCCCATCTTTTAATTCTTTTCATCCATCATATTTTTTTTTTATCCATTGTTTTTGTCCAACATATTCTTTAATCCATCCTGTTTATCCTTCATCTTTTTTTGTGCAGCACAATGCATCTGCCTCTCTGATTTTAATTGGTGTGTGACAGGCTGCTGCTTGTATATTTACTGCCGGCTAAGATGCTGCAAGCTGTGCACAGCCACACCTTCCTTACCTCTGATCCCCTGTCCCTTTCCCTTTTTTATCTTAAATACCCCATGGTTTCAGTTATCCAACTGCAGGCTTGTCCTTCCCTCTCCTCCTGCTCTCTGCCCCTGCTCTGTTCTGTGTTGAAGCCACACTTGTGCTAATGCTGGCACAAACCTGTGCCAGCTCATTTTACAGGCTGAGGAGCTGTCAGTGTCCCAGGCACCCTGGGTCTGCCCAGCTGGCTCACTTGGGTGTTTTCTCTCTCTCTGGAGAGTCTATTTTTGATGCTCACTAGGCAAGCAGAATGTTGGATATCTGGTTTATTACCCCTGCTAGGTGCTCAACACAGATCTTTTCCCTGCTCCTAGCAGCTCACACCCCCACCAAGGAGAATAATCTCATTTGGGGCTCTAATCCTGTCCTCATCACTTGGTGATTCTGTCACATGTGGTGACTTCAAGTGGGTCACTCATAAGTGGTAGGATTAAATGACCAGGCAGTAAATCCTGCTGCTCTTTGTGTGTTTTCAATTAGTTCCAGCTAATTCAGCCATTTCCATTCCTGAAGAGCCCTGACCACCACCATCTTTCCAGCTCACCTTGATGGAGAGAAAACAAGCTTGCATTTGGGCCACAGCAGAAGGGAGCAGCAGCAGCAGGGCTGTTACAGCCCCAGCCCTGGGGCTGCTGCAGGCCTTGGCCAGGCAGTGCATCCATCAGATGGGTCCTGGGCAAGAGTGGGCCCTTCACTGCCACCAGTCAGGATCCAGTGGAAGCAGCTGGGACACACATGGCTGCAGCAGGGAGAGGCTCCAGTGGCTTGGAAGCAGCACCAGCCTTCCCCAGCACACCTGTATGTTCTCCCTTGCTGCCACCACACTCCCAGCCCTTATCCTTCACCTGTCACACTGAGCCTGCTGCCACCTGCTGCTTTGCCATGTCCCCAGTCCCAGCTCCTCTATCCTTGCCCAGCCATTGCCTCCTGGCTTCCTACAACCCACACATCACCAGTTTTACACTCTCCCCCAGCTCTCTCACTCTCTCTTTCACACTCCTGAGTTTCCCAGATCCTGTCTGGATGTATCCTTATTCCCCACCCTGAACAAACCAATTCTGCTAAACAGACCCACATCTTTCCCCACCTGAAGACAAACCCTCCTCCCAGCCACTTAACCATCCCCAGGTTGCAGCCTCAACACTGCTTTTCAAAGGAGATTTGGAGAAAACATCCCGTGCCAGCAGACCAGTGTACTGCAGAGGTTTCTGACAATGAACCTCCCCCTGCCTTTCTCCTGCCCTGGTGTAGGGGAGGTGGCAGAGCAGCTGGTGCTGTGCCCATGGCGTGCCCACTTTTGCACAGGGGAGTGGGCACAGCGTGGTGCTGGCAGTGGGTGCAGAGCCCTGGCAGGAGCAGAAGAATGAGGTGCAGGGAGCAGGCACACATGACTGGTGTCAGTGAAAAGCCCATTTGTGCCTAATAAGTGTGAGAAGCAGCCCAGGAGCCTCTGCTGGGTGGGGAATGTGGGGAGCCAGCAGCTGCTGTGTGTGTGGCTCAGAGGAGCAGGCAGGCACACAGGCAGGGGGCTCAGGGTGTGCACCCACCTGCTCAACCAATGCCCTGCCTCAGCAGCTCCCAAACCACCTGTCTGGGCTGGCATTTCCATTCTCTTCATTTCTGTTTCCACCCTTGGGCTCACCTTCCCCTGGAGGGTTTTAGCTTCATTACCCCAAGGCCTTTTAGCCCAAGAAATTTATCAGAGGGTTTTTCAGTGCATTTGTTGTTTTTTTAAACCAGGACACTTGGAGGGAAATGCTGGTGATGATTTAGGCTTTATCCTCTTTAGACAAACAGCATCATTTAAGTAATTTCTAGTATCCAGCTGGTGTAGCCAGTGCAATTGCCTGAAAAATCAATATTTAGATCCCTAATTTACCATGTGATTTTAGACCTATTTACCGTGGAAACTGGGAGAAAAATACTTGTGTGGGAGAGACATGCTGCCTTTTGTGACAGAACAGTGGAGAGCTGCACTTCTACTTGAATTGGGAAAGGGGGGCAGGGGTGGGGAGCATCCTTTCCCTTAAGATGCTTGAGAAAGCCTCTTTGTAATGATTAGATCCCCATGCTCAGAGTGCTCCTTTGCTGAGCAAACACATGGGAGCACAGTTCTGACCAATCTGCTTAGCACCACATCTGTGATGGCCACATCAGGTGCCCTCATCAGTAGCATGGCCTAGAGCTGCAGAGGTCAGCAGTGATTTAGAGTTCACAGTCTGAGAAGCCTCTGGGGGCGCCTTGCTGTTATCTCAGAGGGGCTGAGCTTGTTGCTTTTGGAAGTAGTTTCCATTTGGGATCCAAAATCAAAGGTCTTGGAGCTATTTTACACCAATAAAGAGGAATAACAAATGGCTTTCTTAAAATATATGGTGGCCACAGATTCCAGTACTTTGTGAAGTGTTCTTGTCATGTGTGATGCATCTTTCATTCAGAAGTCCTTAAGAATCTGTTTTTCACAAGTCTATAGAATGCTAGTGCTGTTTGAGTTACAATCCAGGTAACTCTTTCCAGTTTCTCTTTCATGGCTGTTTGGTTGGTGTCTCCAACAAGCAAATAACACCCACTGAATGCACAGGACAGCAGAACCAAAAAATAAGTTTATACAGAGAGGCTAGTGTGGGAGAAACAATAACAAAGAGTTCCCTGGAGAGGAAATGAACTGCACAAACAAAAAGGGTGGATGAAATTACATTTCCACCATCAACATTAACGTCAGCTGGTTTCCCTTTGAGCCTTTAGTACTGTCTGACATTTCCAAACAGGTAGCTCTTCCAGACTAGGCATGGCACGCAGGCCCTGGCCATAAATAAGGATATTGCTTGTAGGATGTTTGTGTTCATCTGGTGGCAGAAACAATTTATTCCTTCACTCATGCCTGTGCTCAGCCCATAAAGCTGATGGTTCTGCTCAGGGCCTGCCTGCAGCCAGACATGAGGAAGCTTCTGTGTGCAAACTCCTGCTCAGTGAGCAATTCCCCACTGTCACTGTAGTGCTCAGGAGAAGTGTCAGTCACTAAAATGACTGCCACGTGTCCCTCACATAATCCTGTGCCTAAATTAGTCATTAGGCCTGACACTGGGGATTTCTCCAGTGGGAAGCATCAATCAAGTGCAAGGAGTGGAGCAGCAGCCCATTGTGTTTATAATTTGCTTTAATCTTTAAAAACACATGTTAGGTGACACCTTGTCAGCTGGGGTTATGGAGTGGTTCCTCCATATCTCTCCTGGGAAGCTGAGGAAGGGAGGACCTGTGTTCAGGTTCTGTCCACAGGTGGGTGTCCCTGCTTTTTATGTGTATGTGAGTCCCTGCACATGGTGCCCAGTGTCATGCTCATGTCTGACCTCGATTACTTATGCTTCAAATAGATCTTATTCTCAAAGCTTTGGTGTGTGTTGCCACAATGGCTCTCTTTTTTCCCTTTGCTAGGTCTCTCAGCTACTCCATTTACACTTGTATTGGGACCAGAAAAAAGGGCAGGTAATCTGCTGAGTGCTTTTACTAACCCCTAACTAATGTCTGCTCCCTGTTAGACTGGTTGTTAGACTAGTTGTTAGACTAGTTTGGACTGTTTTCAGCTGAGGCCAAGTGCTGTCTGCTCTGCTTCCAGTGGGTAGATGCTGCGTGCTGAGCTTTAAAAGCCTGTCCTTGATCTCATCAGCAAATTGCCTTCCAGGTCCTCTGCTGGCACTGGAAGAAATTCCAGCTCCAGGCAGGGAGCTTTTACATGGAACACTCATTGAACTGGGCTGGTTGCTGCTGTGTGTGCTGCTGTGCTCTCACTAATGGATGAAGGGAGTCTCTCTCCCTGTGCTGTGGTCCCTGTGGGGATGGTTGGGGTTGCAGTGGAGCTTTTAGAGGATCTCTGGCAGGTGTGGCTGGGGCAGTCCTGCTGGCACCACAGCCCCAGCTGGGGAATGTGCTCTACACCCTCAGACACTGGCAGGATGGAGGCTGCAACGTGCATGCAGACATCTGTGGGGGAGAACTGCTAACCACAGCCACAGCAAAAAGAGAGGAGGGCATTAACAGATTGAGGATTGTGCTGGAAGTGTGCTGAGTGTGACTTAGTGTTCCCTTGCTTGTCTCCATTAACTGCTGATCCTGAGAGACAAAAGGCCAGGAGGTGCCATCCTGCATTAACACTGAGTGTACTAAAAGCTTCTCTTTTGTGACTTGGCAGTTTTGGGTTCCTGATTTGTCATGCTGTGTCATAGTTTCCACAGCTGCAAAATGGAATTTGTAGGTATTAGAGGTGTTTTGAAGCCTAAATAATGTTTATAGAATTCTTTCATATTTATAGACTGAAGGAATGATAAAATCTAGACACTGTTATTTGTTTATATTTAGGTCGTATTCAATGGAACTGTTATATAAATTGCAGATTTTTAAATTATGTGCTTATTTTTATGTACTTTAGCTACCTACATACATGAAGTATTTATAATGAATAATTCCACTGAACTTAAACCCAGTTTTTCCCAGACTCCTAAATGTATTTTCCTCTAAAAAGTTCAAATGGGAATGCAGAGACTGATTATAAAATGGCAAAAAAATTTAAGACAGTTCCAGCTCTTTCTGATGGAGTGCCTTTTACAGTGCTTGTCACAATGCAGATGTCAGCTTTTGGAAAGTATTTCTGATCCTTCCAGGCAAATACTGATTGCATCAGTGTTTGTGCTCTGGACCCAGAGAGGCTGATGTTTGTTTTTTGGAGGATGATGATGGTGATGTCTGCAACATGAAGAGGAAGGCAGTGTGCAGGTTGCTGGCTCTGGAAGTTCAGTGTTTTAATACTGTTTTGTTATAGTCTTTAAAGCAAAAAGAAGAGAATGTGCTAGATGTGGGTGAGATAACAATGTATCATTTTGACCAAATTTAATTTAATACTTAAATTAGTTTTAGATTAATTACTTTGCCATGTGGATGGGAGCTTTAATTTCACTTAGAATCAAAAATGAGCTTCTGCAGCTTGTCTTGGTGGCCAATGCCCTCAAACTGTTGGTGCAGTCATGAATCTAAATAAGGTTGATATCAAGTGATAGCAGTGACTGGGCAGGGAAATGACCATGTCCTTTTTAGTATTTGTCTTTTATCCTATTCAGTAGCACTGAACCCTGGCTCTTCCCAGTAAAAAGAGAACTTGTGAGGTTGGTAGATCCTGGGGAAAGGAAGCTTGAAGAGTTCCACTTTCAGTCTGTGCTGTACCTTCACCTATGGGCAAGATCAGAGGAATTTGGGGACAGATGCACTGTAGTGATCAGGGAACAGAGAGACACCTCTGTTCCCACCTGTGTTCCCCAAAACCTCACTGTCTGTAAAATCAGAAGTGCCATGTCCACAGGGGTGCTCCATGTCTGAAGAGAAGCTGGATGAGAAGTTGACTGCAGGCAGGGAGTCCTGTGCCCAGGGAAGTTAAGGCTCATTTTTCCAGCACCATTTTGTGCTTGTGTCCTCTAAAGTCCCAAAAAGGTCTCACACTGCCAGCACAATCATCCTGGCAACTGCTGGTGCTCAGTGAGGAGGAGAGAGAGGTGGTGTCATCCTTAGTCCCACAGCCCTCCCAGCCACAGTTTTTGGGAGGCTTTGTAATAACACTGAGCTGTTTCTCTGTAATAACACAGAGATGGTGTTACTGTCACGATGCTCCTGTCACGATGTTTCCCCTGTCACACTCTCTAGGGCAGAACTAGCCCAGATCTGTGGGGAGGTGCTGCAAACATGCTCTGGCCTGCAGCACAGGCATAGCTTCAGGAGCTGGATCCTCTCTCCTTGCTGAAATTCCTGGGATATCTCTCATGTCTATAGCAGTTGGAAGAGCATCTGCATGATCATGGCCACAACAGTAAACAAAAATCCCCCAAACAGCTGCTCTTCATCTTCCACATGATTGTTTTAACAAAACACAGCCCAAAACATGAGCTGTGCTAAATTTACTCTGTCAAGAAATAAAGCTATTAACTTATTTTCTTTTGCTAATAAAAGATAAATATTTTTTGTGGGACAATAAACATTACATCTGGATAAAGTCTTTATTTCTAAAACACAGCTCTGCAAACCCTCCCCATGCTGGCTTTTCAAATGTTTGTGGTTTCATCTACACCAGCTGCTTATGTGGCAGGGAAATAAAAGTTGGTAAACAATATTTTCCATTTCACTCTGAAACCATCCCCATTCTGTGGTAATTTCTGACACATTTCTATTTGGGGTCAACTAAAATTGTGCTAACTGGGAAAGAAATGTGAGTGTTACACTGTATTCTAGGAGCAAATAAATCCAGTCTATCCCTACAAAGGCCAAAGAAGGGAAATGGAACTCTGCAGGTTTTCACAGGTGTGTTCAGTGCCTTCACTCAGGCCAAGCCTTTGCTGTTCTTGCCATTTCTGGTATTTGGAAAAATTGCTTCATAGAATGGTAGGAACAGTAACAGTAATATTTTGCTATTACCTGTTTTATAAACCGTCTTTATTTTTGCTGTTAGAAACTCAGGTTAAATTAAATAAAAAATTAAGAAAAGGCAATTTTAGTTCTTTCTTTCCTGGAGAAAGTCAAAGTTGTTCAGTTCAGCTGCTTCAGTCTGTGCTCAAGGCTCTGTATTCCACACTGATGTAACAGACCCATAGATGACAGGCACATCTCAGGTCCCTGTTTCAAAGCTCTCCTGGGCCCTTTGATCATTCTCTGCTGCTATATCACAAGGTGCACTGCAAGAATATTAACACATCTTCTCCATTTTCATTGTGCTGGTGTCATCTTCCCTGCCAGGTTGGTCTGACACATGAATCTCATCTCTAACCTGACTCATGTCCACACACAGAAATTGCTGGCTGGAATGAAATGGAATTTGGGTTAGCTGGCTGAGCAGAGCAGCTGGGGGGAGCTGAAAAGCCTGAGCCCTGCTGACACTTGAGCTGGGTGTGAGGGAGGAATACAGCACTCAAATTACAGTTCATCAGCTGCTAACCCTCTGGCTTTGCTGGCCCAGTCATTCTGCAATAGCAAAATGTTATTTAATGGTCAGGTTGCTCTCACTGGAGATCTGCCTGTTGCAATCAGGCTGCAGGGTAGGATATCTTGTATTGGCTTGGAATCAGTCACTGAGAATTTGGTGTCTGTGCAGGAATTCAGTGCAGGTTCCAAAACCCATCCAGGGCTGCACTGAGCTCTGGGCAGCTGAGATCTCACCCAGCTGAGCAGCCATGCAAGGCAACTCCAGTTACCAGCCCAGAAACATTTGCAGAGTAAATGTAGCTTAAAAAAAACCAAAACTGGCCCAAGAAGATTAACTGGAGATGCCTCTTGGAGTGAGAACATACCCCAAGAGTGGCTCAGCCACTGGCAGGAGTAGCCAAAATTCAGGCATCAACTCTTGTGCCAGGCTGGAGAATGTGAGGGCAGAGGTGAGAGTTTAGCAAAATATAAATTCTAAGGACTCCACTGCCATGCCTATAAAATCAGCAACATGGTATGTCTTGGTGTTTAAGCAAAGAAGCCCCATCAGTTTAATTTAAAATACTTTCAAAAGAAGAATAGGCTAGTGGGAAAGAGCAAAGTAAGTCTGCTGCTTCTCTGTAACAGTCTGCAGGAAAGCTAAATGTGGAGTTGAGAAGGAAGTTTGAACTCATGTTTCTTGTGCAAAAAGCTTCAGGCTGAAAGGTTGGAGATTACTGGTCTGTCACTTTTCTTGAATGTAAAAAGTGCAGACTGTCACAGTGACTGTAGGTAGCAGCACCTGATGCCCTCTCTACTTACACACCCTAAAAGTGAGGTGCTGAGGAATTTATATGAGGTAGAGACACTGATTTTCCTCTACTGTGCATGCAGAATTTCTGAAGTGGTGTTGATAAATCAGTAGGTAAATTATTGCTTTGCCTTCCCAGTGGATCAATGCATAGGGGACAGGCCGTGTTGCCCAAGAGCTTTAGCAGGAATGTGTCCAGTCTTGCTTTGATTGTGGATGTCCAGGATGAGTCCTGAACCTTTCTCTCTGCCAGACCAGCTGCAGAGTGAGCTCTCCATGGCCTTGCCCTGCACCCTGGGTCAGGATGTCAAAGCTGCAGCCCAGAAGGGAGCAGCCCTGTGCTGTGGCACTGGTCAGGCTGTGCTGCTTGGACAAATACAAGTCTAGATGAAAGTGGAGGGTGAATTGCTACAGGTTACCTTATCTTTTTGTTAAACAGGACAATATTTACTGTCTGTTATTTGCCTTCTTTCTGATTTCATCTCAGTCAAACAAGCCATTGAATTTTTCCTCATTTACAGTTGCAGAATGTTAGAATCAGGCTCTCTGTGTTTACTTCAGTACTTTTCAAGACTATGTGCCATGAAGTATCTTTCAGATCCTCCCCCCTCAATAAATTATTAAAACATCAATGTAATTTTTATAAGTTGTACAATTTATATTCTGAATGTCATTTAATGTAACTCAAAAGTTCTGTATATATTGATTTTTTTGGTGTTCCTTCTTTATGGCTGTGGTGTAGTATAAAGGTTACAGAATACTTACAGTCAACCTTTTGATGGGGTGCAGTTTTAATGGAAAGTGACACTTAACCAACCCATCCTTTACAGTTAAATTCCTTTCACCAAGGAATATCTTTGTTGTCAGCTTGAGAATTAAAGTAAAAAGAAATAAAAATATTGCATTAATTCATTTCTTCATTAAGCTGCATGAAAAAAGCATTGTTGTTTTTCTTGGAGTTTAACAATATTTTTTAATTACTTTAAAATTGCAAATTTTCTGTGCTCTGGAAATGTTGTGTGTTGCTGAGAATGGCTGGGTGAATATCATCATAGATGGTTACATTTAAAAGGGAGTTATTTTGATGCAGGCCATTTCATTGTGATTCTGAAGCCAAGCATCTGTTTGACTCATTCCTAGTGAAGGAAAGCACCTACTAGAAAGATAAAGGAACATCCTGCTCCTTTACACATGGCTGTCACTGTCATACTTTCTGAAAAATCCCTTCACCAGGATTTCTTCTCCTGGGAAGCTGAGAAGCCTCAGAGAAAAATGAAAACCAGAATTACCTGATTGCTTCTCCTGTTTTGCTGCTTTGGGATGTGTTTGGAGATTGTTTACCAGCTGGCCATTGTTTGATTGGTTTCATGTGAATTGTTTTAACTTAATGGCCAATCATGGTTAGGCTGTGTGTGTTGGGACTCTGGAAGGAGTTACGAGTTCTCATTATCATTCTTTGTAACCTTCTGTCTGTATCCTTTCTCTATCCTTTCGTATAGTTTTAGTATAGCATTCTATGATTAATATAATATAATATAATATAATATAATATAATATAATATAATATAATATAATATAATATAATATAATATAATATAATATAATATAATATAAATCAGCCTTCTAAGAACATGGAGTCAGATTCACTAATCTCTCTCCTTCTCGGGGTTGCCTGCAAATTCAACACATGGCCAAGGCTGCTCTGTGCTCACGTCGCTGCAATGAAGAATCAGAAATGTTTGCCACAGAGCCACTCCAAAAGGAAGAGCCAAGGGAGGGAATGATGCTTTTAGCAACACATTTTTGTCATCTCTAGGTCACTGGACCACACAATTTTTTCTCTTCCTATTGTCCTGATAGATCTCAATGAGAAAGAGAGAAAAAGTCTCAAAATGTTGGATCTGACTTTGTGTTGTTGACTTGCTTGTTTCCCCAGGGACAGGGAGCCCTGTCTGAGAGGCTACGGAGCTTCAGCATGCAGGACCTGTCGAGCATCCGTGGGGACAGCAGCAGCACCGTCCCTCCCTCGGTCACTGTACGGACAAGCAGCAAACAGAGCCACCCAAAACCATCCAGAAGTGCATCAGAAGGCACTGGCAGCTCAGGTAAGTGCCAGTGTTATTTTCAGTGTTGTGCTGTCTGGAATATCACACTGCTCAATGAAGTCATGCCCTTGGCAGGGACAGAGAGAAACGGACGCTGCAGGCAGCACATACCAGAATTCCCAGGACACAGACATGCTCTTGGTCTCTTGGCACTTAGGAGAAAAAAACAGGATCATCATTTGATGGTTACTATTCCTGGCTGGTACCAAGGATGAGACTTGAGTGTGCAGAGAAGCCAGACTGAGTCTTTGCAACCTGAGCTGGGGGCTAAAAGCCACGCTGAAAAACTGTGTTTCCTAAGGACAATAGTTTGTTTTTCTAATTCTGAAAGAACAAAGGGAAGAAGTAGCATGCTGTAAATAAGGTCCATTCCTGAGGATTCGGTTAAAAAAATTATTTTAAGGACAATAGTTTGTTTTCTAATTCTGAAAGAACAAAGGGAAGAAATATCATGCTGTAAATAAGATCCATTCCTAGGGATTCAGTTAAAAAAATTATTTCAAGCTTGGTTAAAGAAATCTTTTTGAGTCCAAATCCAAAACATTTAACTGGAGATAGCTTTGCAGATTATATCTCAAAAAGTGAGACATGGAGGGTTATCCCAAGGAGGTGGCTCCAGATGGTTCCTGGGATTCCCACACACCACCAAAGATCACTCAACTCCAGTGCTGTGATGAGAAGCCATGGAAAGTTGCAGGCGTGTTGCACTTGGGAGTTGTGAAACATATGCTGGCAAGTCAGAAATTCAGCAGTTTCAACTTGTTCAACTTTCAACCTGTGCTGAGGTCTGTGCAAACACTTGCACTGTTTCAAGCCTGGGTATTTGCTATGCCTTCTAATTTGCTTTAGTTTTGGAATGGTATTGGAAATGTCTTGTCTGATCCTTCCTAAAGAGTATCCTTCAAGCCTCTTACAAATTCTGTGAATCAGACTTCTCCTTTTTTTTTTTTTTTTAATATTATCTGTTGAATTACATTTTCTTTATGGGTAAACTGAAATGTTGGTGCACGGTGGTTTTATTGTCATCTTTATATATGGCCTTGTGTACACTTCTCTTGACATAATCAGTCTGAAAATAAAGTGTTCACACACAGAATATAAAAGTCTTTAAAAACTCATATATTTAGACAAAAATAAATAATGACACAAATAAACTGTAATTTACTTATCTTAGTTCCACATGGAGTAGAGCAGCCTTTGTAGCTTTGCTCTTGGGACAGTGGAGTCAGCTCACCTGGCCACAAACCCCTGTCTCAAGACACAAGAGTTTCTTATTTTGGTCTGGTTTAGTGTCCATAGTGCACAAGGATCTCTCAGAATGAATCTCTGAAAAATTGTTCATAAATATTTTGAAATCAGACTGAGTGTTTATCACAAACTTTGGATTCAAGTAATTTGAGATTTTGGGTTTAATTTTTCTTTTAATGGAAACTGCACAAATTTGCAAAATCTCCCAAGACTCCATCTGTCCCACCTCATTTGGTGATTTCATTGAGGTGCCTCATTCTCCACCTGCAGAGAATACACACAGACTCCCCTTGCAGGTGGTGGGAGACTCCAGCTGTGAGCTTTGCTCTCCCTTCTGATCACAGGAAGGGAAAGATCCAGTGCTGGTCTCCGCAGTCCTTGTGCTGCTCCATGTGGGCACCATTTTGTGTGTAGCCAGAATGTCTGGAGGGGAGAACTGATCAGAGCCAGCTGTCATATGTGTGTGTGTGTGTGACTGTGATGTGCCAGCCACACTGTGCCACGTCCTGAGGGCCTTGTTCTGCTGAGAGGACACTGCTCTGGGCACACTAAGCCCAGACAGAGCTCTGTCATTCCACCTTTCATATTTGTTTAGTTGGAGAGCTGGACATCAGCAAGGGACAGACAGAATTTGCCTCTGCCCATTAGTGTGCTATATATACATATATATATATGTATATATAATGCATGTGTGAGAATGGGCATGAGCAGCCACTACAGAACAGGAGACACACAGCCCTGTCTCCTGTCTCAAAGCCCTCAGATGACATAAATATCCCTGTCAGATGTCCCCACTGCCTCACAGAAACATTGAACTCCTCTGATTTTTTACCTGCTTTAGAAACAGTGGGACACAGTCAATGTGACATCAGATGAAGTCATTAAAAATGACCCAGACAGTATTTGGCATGAGGGTGTTCATTTTAAATAGACAACTTTTCTTGTGAATTACAGAACCTGCATTGTACCTCTATTTTCCTGATGCTCTATTACCTCTTACATCAGCAACTTTCACCCAAAGCAGACTTAAAGTAGATAATTTTGGTTTGATTTTTTTTCTTTTTAGAGGTATTCCCCTCTCTTTTTTCTTTCCATCCTAGTCCCACTGCAAATCCACAAATTACATTAGCAACATTAAGAAAAGAACCAACAAAAAAGGAAACAGCTTACCCTTTCCTTCTGTAAATGCTTCATTTCTGGTGTTCTAAGAGAAACCTTAAAATAGGAGGATAATGATTCCCAAAACAAAACCTAAAGTTTATGTAATTCAAAGGAGGCTTATGTTGATTGTCCTTGACTGCTGCCAGCTAGAATTGTGCCTGCTCCTTGATCTCTTTGTGACCACACTAATTAAGGGGATTAGCTGAGGGCTGGACTTTAAGGTTATGCTCACAGTGAAAACCACAGAGCCATGTTCTCACCTGGTGTGGTTCCTTAGTCTGACAAGAGAGCAGAGCTCAGTTTCTGAGGGGTAATAGCCTTGCTATTAAGGAATTTTAGATTAAGCCCTCAGGAAAGAAGCACACACCCAAACCACCATCCCCTTTTTGATGAAAGCTCTGAAACTCACATGGTTACAATTAAGGTATAGCTGGAACAATGATGTCTGAACATAAAAATGGATGTTAACCCAATTAGCCAATAGAAGCTAAAGCCCTGTCATCACACAGGAGCTGGCATGGAGGTGCTGAGAGCTGACCCCACCTGAGAGGAGAGAGGGCTCTTTGGGATGAGCTCAGAGCTGTTCATGTGCCTCCCATGCCCTGAGCAGTGGACACACAGCCAGACCTGGGGTGGAACTTGGTGTTGCTGGTTCCAAGCCTGTTGTGTGACTGTTGTGTTTAAGAGCAGATGTGACATCTGAAATAAAGTGTTTTGGAAAGACAGGGGCATAGGGAGAGCTCTGTTGTCTTTCCTGCACAGAAGGGAGTGCTAAAATGCAGTTTTGTTGGTGTTAAACCCCCCAGCCCCTGTGACCAGCAGTGGTTCAGGTTCTGGTTTCCCAACCCTTGGGCATGTTTCCAAGCCCACTGCAGCATGAGAAAAGGCTCTCCTGACACCAGTGGACTGTGCCTGTGGCCAAAAGCTGGCTGTAGGACCAGGCTACACAAACACTCAGCCTGTTCTGTTTCCACTGCTGTTATTTTTGTAATGTGAATGGTGCTGCTTAGATGGATTTGTGATTCTTTGAATCCCCTCTTGACACAAAGTACTGTGTGAAGCGTTTGCCATTTTGTAACAACCTCATGCAGATACAGCAAAGGGGTTTTTTTTTGCCTGCTGAAGAGTGTCTTATGAGGCCAAGCAATAGAATAAGCAAGAGCTGCCTTTGAGACAAGGAGAATTGCTCTTTTTCCTCTACCCTTTGCTACCCTTTTTTGCCCCTCTACCTTTTTGTGTCTTTGCTGTGTTTCAGTGGCAGTCAATGCCTGTCCATTGTGCAGCTCTGCTGTGAGGATGGTCCTTCTGCAGGAATGGGACTGCTCAGCACACAGTGGGCTCTAGGTGTGCCCACTCATCCCAAAAAGCCCCTTCTCCTCCTCCTCACACCCAGCCAAAGCCACACCCAGATGGCATGGAGAGGCACAGGCTGCTTTTGCCCTGATTTGTGGGTGGCTGCTGACCCCACAAACAGCTCCAGGGAAACGTGCACCCCTTCCTTTGATGGGCACCAAGGATGCACAGTGAGCCCACCACCTCTTCATCTGATTTTTCACTTCACTTTTGGTTCAGCATTTCTCAGTTTATTGTCCTGGCACCCAGATGATGGACTGTGACATTTTACTTCTGTGCCTGCTCCAACCTGTGCCCTTTCCACAGGCAGAACTGCCTCTTTCCTTTGGGAACTGTAAATGTCATGTGGCTGTGCATTGTTATGGAAAAGTGTAAATTCCAGAACAATATTTCTAAACATTTTTCAAGGGAATCCTGTTGTTCTGGCAAATGCCCAGTAACAATTCACATACAGACCTGTCTTTATTAACAGGAGCTTTTGCACTTCTTAACCTTACAGCATTACCTTAATTTGTGTTGCATCAGAGGACAGTCAGTGTGCAGAGCTGATGCTGCCTGGGGCAGAGGATCACAAACAATGCAGCCACCCTCTGTATTGCCCAAACCCAGAACTCTTTCTGCTTAAGCTTGTCCCAGGCTAAGATCATTCTTATCTGGAATGATTTCAAAGCAGGAATGGACAGTGTGCTTTCTCATACTCTCCATTCCTCTGAGCAGGAGAGAATCAAAGCTGGTTTTTTGGTGTTGTGCTGAACGACCAAAGGCTTTGCAATACAGAACAAAGGTGGGGGAACATCAGCAGTCAGGATGTGTTTGGGTATTCAGTCCCCATCAACCAGAAAGATGTGTGAGAGCACCCCAGATATATGTTGTCTGAACTCCCAGAGAATAAACTCTCATAAAACTGTGATCAGCTTCCTTCTGTGTGAGATCAGAGGCTGAACCCACAGCAGATCTCTTGAGGAAGCCCAGAGTTTCACAGCAGCATCCAGCCAATGTGAGGCTGCACTCCCACTAAAAGCTGTAACCCAGCTGCTTCACTCTGGCCCATCTCTTTTCCTTTGGATACATTCAAATCCTATTTTTACATGCTAACCCCAGTCAAGGAATTGGTTCAAGTTAAATGTTATCCCTTGCTTCCAAGCTGCTCTTGACCTGGGTCAGATCCAGTGGAGAGCAGCAGCACAGACATCAGCAATGGGACAAGGAGGTGGAGGCCAGAGTGCAAGGGACAGTGAGACATCTGCTCTCAATGGTGCTGCTTTAAATAAAATGACTGTGAAACTATAGAAGAACTTCCAGTGTCTCCAGTGCAGGATAATCATAACTAAAAAAAAAAATCACACAGAGCTCAAAACCTTTTCTTCTTCAGTAACTTTCTTTAATGTGGAGTCATTGATGCCGCTGTGAGCATAAATTGAAAGGCTCCAACTGGAAATTTAGGCTGTTTCCTGGAACACAAACTGTGCTCAAGATGAAGCTGTAAACTTCACATGTTCATGAGCAGTTATGAACCACCTGCTTTCAGTGAGGGGTGCAATGCAATCCCCTTGGCTGCTTTCATTCTTATGGCAATTCCATCAGGATATTAATTCCTGTAGGACTCTCCTGGTTTAGGAAGATCAGGGATGTGTGGATAGATTCCTTTAGAGGCTGTTTGAGTGGTTGCAGCAGCCTTCTTGTAGATTCTAGAATTCTTGTAGACCTCTACAAGAATTCTAAATCTGCTGGAAGAATCCAGGCACACAGCCTTACAAACCCCAGTATTGCACTCTGTGTTTGTTATCATACAGCCTTTTTTAACTGGGTTATGCATCCATGCTCCCATTGCTTACCCACACTCCCAGATCCCTCCACTCAGGAGTTCCTTCTGTTCAGTGATCTGAGAACAGCACCAGGGAGTTGTATCTAACCCCATCCTTAACACCCCTATGGACACAGCCTGGGATGAGGCACATTCCTGAGTCTGTGCTCCATGCTGCTCATCTCCCTGTGTACACCAGGGCCTTGAAGGGCCCTTCAAAGTGGTGCCAGGTGTTTTCTAAGAGTGAGTGGCTTCCCCAATGAGTTCCTAACTCTCAGCTCCTCTTCCAGTGTGCACGTGTTGCTCGGTGTGCCGACTCCTCAGAGGTGAGTGCTGGATTTCCTGTTCTCCTGGTATCCATGCATCCCTTTTGGGCATGGCAGCATCCCCCAGCCTGGCTTGCTCCTGATGCTCTTGCTCACTGGGTTTCCTAACACCAGGGGGGCAAAGCCAGGCTGTGAGTGGGTTTGGGAGCTGTGTGTGTGTGCTCATGGCAAGGATCTCAGTGCTTCTCACCATACTGACCTGTGTTATCCAAGGATGGGGATTGTTCCTCTGGAGAAAAACTTCATTCCTTTCTCTTCTAGAGGATGGGCCATGTCCTTGCTGTGCAGTGTAACTCCTCTGCCCCTAGTGCTGGTGTAAATCCACTGGGAATGCAGCAAGAGCAAAACCTCACCAGCCCCAGCCCTGTTTTGCTGTGTTCCCTAAGGATTGGCACATGTTTCTCCATTGGTGGAGAGGACATTTGTGTTTGGGGTGAGCAGGGTATGTAGCAAATCCCAGCAACAGAGCCTGGTAAGACAAAGTAGGCTTGAACTGACTCTCCCTGATTCAGTCTCTGGCAGAAGCACTTTTGAAAAATGTCCCCACTGTCCCCAGCATTTATTGTGTTTACAAACGTGGAGAGCAGTGAATGGTTTAGCTGCTGGTGGTCTTTTCAGTGCTGTGCCAGTTAGCTGGGTTGCTAAGAGCCCAGACATGTCACTTCTGCATTTTTTTCCCAGTGACAGATGAAAGGAGTGGGAGAACTCCAATTTGGGCATGCCAGAGGATGGGACTGCCAAGCAGCTTGTCTGGGGAGAAAAAAGAAATACAGACTAGCAGTGTCTCATGTTGGTGGAAGAAAAAAAACCTTTGTAACTCCTTTTCTTCTCATCTCATATGCTTTTTGTGTATTTTGCACACTAATCAACCTGGAGACAGCAGCAGAAGGACTAAAGGATCACAGTGCTGCAGCCTGTGCCTTCCCAGAGCCCTGAAGCTGATGCCAGAGCCCAGTGCTGGTGCTTGGAGCCTGATGGTTCCAGCCTGGCACAGCCTCCTTGCACCCTGCCTGGGTGGCAAACCCTCCCTCATATTTGATTTGTTACCCCCCCTTTTCTGGCAGAGTGTGCCATTGTGCAGGACAAGGAAACATGTTTAAGATGGTATCTGTTGAAACAACACTTGTATTCACAGGGCATTTTATTAGAACTCTTCTAATTTTAGCCTAAACCTATTTTATGGATTCGACTTCAAAGTGTTATTTATAAAAAAAATCACTGAATCCTTATGGGCTTAAAAGTCATGAGGTAATCTTAGGGAAGTCTTTTAATGATGCTAAAGCAGCAATCAGTCTAATATGTTTATGAAGTGGGCCCAAAGTAATTTGGGTCTTGCTGAAATTGCATACCCTGTTTTTCACATTGGCTTGTTTTACTATTCCTGCCCCCTCTCCAGCATAGACCATGTCAGTAGGGATGTGCCAAGGCTCTGTGTCATAGAGGGTTCATTCTGTCTCCACAGGCTGCCCTTTCTCTGTCTCCCAGGCAATAGATGCATTAATGCACTCTCAGACAGTGGCCTGCCATTAAAATGCTCCTTTGTAAGTGCATCTTTGGTAGCTTTGGAGAGCTGACTACGTCATGTGAACATTTTTCAGTGCCACAAAAAGCTGGGGGAGGAAAGAATCTAATTTTGTTTAGCTAGGGCTAAGTTGCCTTGAGCTATTGGCACTCATCTTCTCTTGGTGCAAACTTTAGTGCAGCCAATTTCAGAGTCCTTCATTAACAGCTCTCATTTCCAAAGAGTTTATAATCTAAATGGGCAGATAGTCAAGTCTTTCCTCAAGCAGGGATATTAAAAGCTGCTTTAGAGCCTTGGTGCAGTCTTTTTTGGCAGGAGCAGTTGCATTAATGCTCTTGCAGGTAAAACTCTATTATTGTAAATAGGTGAAACTCCATTATTTCACTCTTGTGGTGAAACTTGTAGGTAAAACTCCATTATTTCACTCTCTGACTCCCAGAAACCTCCTCAGCTCTTAGGAGAGCACAGGCTGGTGGGGCAAAAGTCCAAGCATTCTTCTCCCTAAATGATACCCTGGGAGAAGGTGTCAGGAGGATGGCACCTTGCAGGTGCCATGGAGTGTGCATTTCTGCAGAGCCTGAAGGCCAGGCTGAGCCCCTGAGCTCCATCTGTCCCTGTCAGGGGTGCTGGGCTGGGTGCTGATGGGCTCCTCTGCTCTGAGGCAGGACTGTCCCTCTCAGCACTGGTGCTGGGCTGGGTTCTGTCACAGACATATTTTATGAGAAATCCTTTTGAGAGGATTTTTTTCCCTGAGAAGCTGAGAGGCCTCAGGAACAAAATGTAAACAATAATTATGTGCTGCTGTGGAATGCAACAGGTGCATCTGTGATTGGTCTCATGTGGTTGTTTTTAATTAATGGCCAATCACAGCCCAGCTGTTGCAGACTCTCTGGTCAGTCACAAAATTTTATTATCGTTCTTTTCTATTCCTTGCTAGCCTTCTGATGAAATCCTTTCTTCTATTCTTTTAGTATGGTTTTAATATATAATTTCCTTACAATATATATTATAAAATAATAAATCAGCCTTCTGAAACATGGAGTCAAGATTCTCATCTCTTCCCTCATCCTGGGACCCCTGTGAACAGCACCCCAGGGAGCTGATGGGCCCCTCTGCTCTGGGGCAGGTCTGTCCCTGTCAGCACTGATGAGATTCTCTGTGCTGAAGCTGTTGGCTCCACAGGAGAGCCCTTTCCTGCCCATTTGGATCACTCCCACTGGCCTCACAGTCTGCACATGACAAAACATTGATGCAATTCAGGACATTCATCCTCCTCTGCCCTGGGCAGCTTCATTAAACCACAAGCCTGTTTGACAGATGCACTCCAGCACATCTTTTTGACAGCTCCTATGCCAGCTCCTCTTGCTTTTGTTCCTGGCCAGGCCTTTGCTGGTGGAACTCCCTCCAGGTTTTAACCCAAGTTTCTGATTTCTCTCCTTTGTGTTCTGTGGAAAGTCAGGCTGCAGCGTTCAGGAGCAATGGTACAATTATGTAAGAGCTCCTTTTCCCTTTCAGAGAGGACAGAGTGAAAATCTCCAGGGATATCTGTTTGTCTTTTGGCAGTGCCTGGCAAATGCTTAAAGGCTGCTCAATATTAAACAATCTTGCTTGGGACCAGCATTTAAGAAGTAACAAAATTATGTTTGGTGGTGTTCTCTCGACTAATGTCTCTTAGGTTGCAAAGACCTGGGGCATGGTTGAGAGGGAGAAACCATTTTCCTTCTTGCAGAGAATAAATATATCTCTCATGAATTGAAGAATCAGCTGTATATCAGGAGAATTGTTGGGACTGCAAGTATTTGAGGGGACATTTAATACAAAAATGGTGATCAGAAGCCTTAGGCAGTGTAAGAAATGTGCAGGGACATTTGTGATGAATGGCTCTGGTTTGGGTGTGCACTGCAGGGTTGTGCTCCACAAGGTGACAGATCACACCCAGCCATCAGTGCAGCTCACCAAGGACCTCAATGGGACATCCACTTAATTGTGCTTTAAATAAATCACCTCTTGGTGTATTACTGAATCTAACCCCTCCTTTGTGGTGTGCTCAGAAGTGCACATGAGTTATTACAGTGGAAAGTGCTTTAAAAACACTAATTGACTTTATGTCAAGGGGGCTGATTGTACATCTTTGAACTAATTCAATTAAATGGTGTAGGTGGTTTTATTTTGGTTCTTAGCCAGTTTTGCTTCCAGCTCTTATTCTGAGGATTTTTTTAACCTTACTGAACTTAAAGAACAAACAGCAATTTTCTGTGGCTCTAGGCATTTTGTTCCTTAAAATTTCCCTTTACTAAACACTGAAGCAAATTTTTACGGGGCTGGTTTGCATCCCTTTGCACTGGTATTTATGAATAGCAATTTGTGATTTTCTTTTTGAGATTTAAAAATAGTTTCAGATGTATTTTGGTTACTTCAGGGAAGAAAAAAATTCACAGAAAATCAGAAGTTTTTAAGCACATTTGCATTGTACCAGCAGAAAGTGAAAACATTAATTATTGTTTAATAAACTTCAGCTGAATGACAGATCTGATAAAAGCAAAGATGAATATTTCTGTGTTCTGAAACAATGTTCCTTCCCCCTCTGCACCCAAATGTTTTCTCCTAACAGTTTATTCTTTCTTTTTCTCTATGTAAATATTATGGGACTCTGATGTAAGTGTTACAGATTGCATGAATTTTCCTCTGAGGTGTTTGGAGTAGACTAGCACTTAACAACTCGCTCATTTGTGGGATGTGTTTTCATTAACGGATGACTTTGTTGATGTAATTAGGCTTGTTTGCTTTGGTTGCATTTGACTCCAGCTTTGGAAAGGATGTCTGCCTCTGTTTGGTGGCTCCTGGGCAGTGTGTGCTGGTGTAGTTGGCTGCTCCTAACTCCTTGGTTTGGCAATGAAAACTGCTGGGGAGTACAGGACTTGGGTCAATGTCTTTTGGAAATGATGGTGAATTTATCTTTGTTGCAGGGGAAAGAAGCTGATGGCCATCGTAGAATAAATATCTGTTCTCCTGTGCTTATTCAGTGGTGTGCAAACCTCTTTGTATGAATGATGCCCTGGAAAGGCTTAACTTTGGAGTGACTTTACCTTCCATTACAATAATACAACACATCACTCTTGGTTTGTGTAGTCTGTGACTGTGGTTTCCCCCATTGCTCCTGAGGAATTCAAGTGATGGGAGAAAGAAATATTGTGCCTGGCAAAGTAAGGGGAGGTCCAATGTCAAAGTTGTCTGATTCTCACTGTAACCGTACTTAAGTGTCCAGATTTTTCAGAGGATCTAGATCAAAGTCATTTGTTCACTTAGGCCTGGTCCTGACTTCTGTTGTCAAGAAAATCCAAAGGAATTTGGTACAGATTTACATGGCAGCATGGACCAGAGTCTGAACCAAAGTGATTGCTGAACCAGCACACACTGCTCAATCCCAGATATTGCTGTAGAAAGAGTTTTGCAAGTGAAATTTCTTACCCTTGTTGAATCATAGAGATGAAAGGTTGGGCTGATCTGGCCCTACATTTCCTGCTCCATGCTGGGTTGTTCCCTGAAGTACATTAACAGCTCAGATCCCAACTCTGCAGAGCACTCAAATGTCTGCTTTAACTTGAAATGTGCCCATTTTCAGGGCTTCCCACACAATTGGTTGTATCAGTTCCCTTGGGAGGAATTATGATGGAATGATAGGAACTGGAATTAAGGGAATTAACTGGAATAATCTGTTCCCTTAGACTGTTTACAGTCAGATTCTGTCTTGCTTTAGTGGAGAGAGGAGTGTAATCTGGTCTGTGCACTGAAAAGGTGTTTGCAAGAGGCAGCAGCAGCTTCAGTCCTGGAACACCAGCCCATTTCCCACTTCTGCAGCAATTCAGCCCCTCCACACAAAGCTGTGGAGCCATAAATGTACCAGGTGGAGACACCTAAAGCACAGCCCAGCCTGGCATGGGCAGTGAGGGTCTCCCCAGCAGGGCCAGGGCAAAGGTCTGGTGTATGATCCATGTTTGTACACAGCCACCTCCTGGCTGGGGCAGTCCCTGGGCTTGTTGGCTGTTCCTGGAGCAGCACAATCTGCTGACTCTGCTGCTCTGGGGACATCTGATAGTGACCTGAGGCCCCACAGCCTCAGATCATAAAAATGGCTCTTACAAACACACAGAAGGTCACCCAAGGCCAAGTGCTGTCCTCAAAATGCACACTCCAGCCCTAACAGTATGTTTAGCTCCTCAATCTTTACCTTCTCTGGTAACAACCCTTGGTGTCCCAGAACACTTTCATTCACTTTGAACCTCCATCTCCTTTCTCAGCAGTTCCTCACATGTGTGTTTGTTCTTCTGATTAACCCCTGCTTTACAGTTTTACTCACTCTCTTGGTGTCAGAAAATCCATTTTCTATCATATCATCACCATATTCACAAAAAATATCAATTTCAGAGTTGGGGCTCACACAGCAGCTGCTTTTTGGAGATGAGTTCTCTGCCATCCCACAACAGCAGAATGCTTCCACAAATGTGGGACAAAGGCTGGCACCCCAAAGCCTGGCAGATCAATATGATCTTGGCTTGCTCACAATACAGATGTCCTTCCCAAGGCAGGATGGGCAGGGAGTCCTCCCTTCTTATTCCAGGTCTGAAGGAAAGTGATGTGTGTATTAAAGATCTTTTCTCATCCATGGCCAGGAAAGTGGTGGAAAAGTCTGGGAGAGCCC
This sequence comes from Agelaius phoeniceus, assembly GCF_051311805.1. Taxonomy (NCBI): domain Eukaryota; kingdom Metazoa; phylum Chordata; class Aves; order Passeriformes; family Icteridae; genus Agelaius; species Agelaius phoeniceus. The sequence continues at coordinate 68,677,414 of NC_135268.1, read as the reverse complement.
ATCTTCCTTCTTCCAGTTGAGTGAGGCTGAAGCTAAACTGGTTCCCATTTGGGTGGTTTTCAGTGTCCCACTCACAATGACGTGGAGCAGGGAAGAAAAGGGCATGAGCCCAACTTCCAGTGAGCTTTACAGACCTCTCAGCTGCAGGGATCAAAGCAGCATGCACCAGCTTGGAGGCTGAGCTCTTCTCTTGATCTTCATGGAAGCAGCTTCAGGACATGGATGTGATGCTTGGACTGATGGGGAGAATGGAAAACCTGCAGGAGACTGTGCTTGCTGTGGAGGTGACATCAATGTGTGCTGCAAAACTATGGGATTCACAGAAGCATTGTCAGGCTGACAGCTCCTTCTGGCTCCTTTTCCATGGACTGGCTGGTTGTAGAATGGCAGCATGGCACATTGCCATGATTCTGTTCCCTCAGCCTCAGCAGCCAGTGTCTCCTCACTCTGGTCACTGACCACCCCAGCTCTGGGTCTCCAACACCCCTCCATCCTGTCCCTTTCCAAGCCCTTTTTCCCTGGTGAAAGCCCCTTTCTGCTCTCAGTGGCACATGGCTGGAACTGTGTTGTTGGGCCACTGTGCCAACCTCAGTGAGGCCATTAAAAGAAGCTCTGAGCCACTTCTACTAAACTTGACTAAATTTTGATTTGGCTTAGGCAGGCAGCAAAGAACAGCTTCCACAGCCAAGAGAGGGTCTAAGCCAGGCTGCTCCTGGGTAGATCACTTCCCAAGGGGAGGGATAAAGTAGTAAACCAAAACATTCCTGTACTCTTCTGCCATGTGGTCTAGAGAACATTTAATTCTGCCCACAGTGCAGTGTTCACACTACAGTCCTACACAGAATAAAAACATTTCAGCATTATCCTGGGCCTCTCTGCAACATGCTTATCAACATCTTCAGTACAGCTGGGGAAAAAGTCAACTTCCAGCTCTTCCTGCAAACCTGCAGTGGTGTTTTCCAGCCTGCCCATGTGAATGGTGATAAAGGGGTAGAAGCACAGGGTCAGTGGGCAGAGGATGGTGTGCACAGGCTGCTGTCTCGAGCAGCAGCTGCATCCTGTGGGCTGAGAGTGATTAGCTGCTGACTTTAATCTGGCACTGGGGAGAGCCCCAGTGACCTGGTCATGACTTGTGGTGTTGCTGTGGCCAAATCATTTCCCCCCTGTCTGTCACCCAACTGGAAGAGCTGTCGAAGAATTCAGTTCTTTTGGGCTTTAAGAATCAAAAGGGATTAGTAAGTATTAGATGTTTAAGAATCCTCTTTGGTTTCAGTCTTTGGTCCAGCAGACTCTTACAGTCAGGCTGAGACAAGAACAGAGCATTATTTCTATGTATGTTCATGCAACAAAGTATAGACCCAGTAATTCTGATTAGTGCCACTTCAACAGCAAATAGTTCCCCTCCTCCCATGTTTTGGAATAAAAAAAGCCTTCTCCATTAAACAATTAAACATCCAGCAAAACAATTAAAACCTCCAGAGAAATCTCCAGCCCTGCTGGTAAGAAACCATGGAGAGCAGGAAACCTGGTCATGTTGAGTTTCCTCTTCTGTACCTTTTGCTTTGGGCTGTTCATTAAAAATTTACTGTGTGTATTTAGGCAGGAAATGGATTGTTTTGTGTAGCACAACCAGTCCCACAAAGAGTGTGCCATAAGTTACAAGGGTAAGAACCACCAAGTGTTTGTGGTTTGAAGTTTTGAGGCCCTAAACTGCCTTCAGGAACATCAGCAGAGCCAGTGCTCCACCACCACATTTACTCCAGAGTGAGAGAAGAGACACTTTTCCCTGCACTGGTTTTCCAGCAGCACACCCACTTGATGAGGGTCCATTCAGTGCCTGGTGAAGCTTTTTGAGAACTTCAGTGGATCTCAGACTGAGTCTTGACCTGACCTTGACCACTTGACCACAAGGCTTGCCTTGACCACTCTCAGTTTCAAGTCAGTAAGTGCTGCTGTTTCCTATTTCTGCATCCCAGGCAGCTCTCTCTGTGCTTGCCAGAGGACTTCAACACCCATTTGGAGTCTTCTAGAGGAAGCAGTAGATGCAGGAGCTATGGATGGAACCAGCAATTCAAGAAATCAGTTATTTTATTTATCCCTGAGCAAACAAACAAACAAAAAATCTCTTTCTAGTGTCAACCTCCCAAACATCAAAAGCTGTGAATTTAGTCTCAATTCTGTGTAAAATAATCAAAATAGACTTTATCATAGCTTTATAAACAAGAGCCTACTGATTTCTAATCCCACAGCTGCTATTATTAGAGTGTGATGTGTGACTCTTCTGCCTATTAATCCCTGGAAGATGCATGGCTTTGCAGTGAGTGACCTTTGTGTGAACCAAACCACCACTGATTTCCTCATCCCCTGTCTCCACATTTAGGCTGCAAATGGCTGTGTTAAATAGGTGAATTAAGTGTGGACATTAGGTATGAGAAGCCACCTGAGACAAACTGTGAAACAAAAGGCTCAGTGTTCTCAGATGATGAAGAGAACGATTGTGCATCCACGAACAAAAGGCCCAAAAAGAAGGATCCACCCCTTGAGGTACTTCCATACTGTCAAGACTCCTCCTTCTATGACATTCCTTGATTCTTCAGCTGGAATCTTCAACTGAACAAACACCTCTCTTTGGTCTAAACTCACTAAATACACTTTAAGTTGCTTCATGGAAACAAAAGAACTAAAGGAAATGCAGACCTTGCTCTGATTTGTCAAAATTTTAGCAACATTTCCTTATGGAGGAAATAAAACCTCTGTGGGAGATGCTGTAGGCAGACTCCTTGCAGATCTGGGCAGGGTGGATGGAGGCACAGCCAGCAGATCTCCACCTGTGGGAAGCTGAGTTTGTTGCCTCCCAAGTCCTTCCCTTGGCTCAGTGTGAGGGAGCAGAGCTGTGTGGTTTGGCCAGCAGCTGCAATCCCTTCTGCTGGGCTGTCCTACCTGTGGGGGCTGTCACCAAAGTCTGGGCTACTCTGTTCCAGCCATGGAAAGGTGCAGCCTCTCCAGCTACTCCCAGAGCTGTCCAGTGGCCTCCCAAAGGAGGCAGAGCTGTTCATGCCCCATTTAAGGGCTTTGGCTGTGCAGTTCATGACAGCTTTGCTTTAAGGGCCACCTGGTTTCCCCAAGAGCAGCCTTCTCCCAGGCTGCAGGAGCTGCTGCTCTAGTTGTCTGGCTGTGTCCCTGGTTCACACAGAGCTCCTCTGAGCAGCTGTGGAGTCAGGTGTGCTGTGGGATCCATTGCTGCTGTACACAGCAGCTTTGCTCCTCACCTCTGCTCCAGATCCCATCCAGATCTGCTGTGCTGGTGGGGATTCACTGCAGGGACCTGCATTTCAGGCTTGGAAGATGGGGTGAAGTGTTGGATTAATCTCATCTCTGGAGAAACTACTTGGGTTTATGGTCAAGCTAGAAAAAATGGAGATTTAGGTGTAATCTAAACAAAACCTCACCGTGCTGCTGTCCCTTGTCTACATGAATAGTTATACATTGCTGCATCATGGCAATGCAGAAACAGGGCATGGTCTTGGGTTTGAAAGTCCTGAAAAAAGAAAAGTCCTTGCTTTAGTCCTGTCAGGCCCTTACAGGTAAATATGGGTTAAAGAAAAGTCCTTGCTTTGGTCCTGTCAGGCCCTTACTGGTAAATATGGGTTAAAGAAAAGTCCTTGCTTTGGTCCTGTCAGGCCCTAACAGGTAAATATGGGTTAATGGCTATTAAGAAAGCAAGGCTTTGGATGTTTATGTAAATGGAATAGAAGATCCTACCACACCTTGCAGTGTTACTTGATGTAGTGACAGGCCTCCACACTGAGAATCCATGCCCTGGTAAAACATCTGATAACCATTTCTTGTTGTGAAGCTCATGAGACACAATGCCTCTCCAGAACTCTTCAGAGAGAAGTAGGCACAGCAGATTAGGGCTTTTTCTTTCATTTGTTGGCTGGCCTAATGTCTATCTGAGACTGGAGAACAGGGTTAACCACAGGAAACCAAATTCCTGGAGTTGGTCTGCCTCCTCCTGGGTAGTCAGGGCTCCTTGTAAGGGCTCTGCACCAGCTGACTACAAGGCAGAAATCCAATAGCTGGTTTCTAAAATAATTTCAACAGATATTGTCTGGCCTCTTTCCCAAGCAAGAGGGTGATTTTAAGGAGTTCTACCTCATGAGAATTACAGTCCTTGTGTGCTCCATCTTGGGAAACCCTGCAGCTTTGTAATGCCATGAGCTGTACCCTCCGAGGAGCTGTGGATGGGTTGGACAGGGCAGGATGGGCTGGGAGACACCAGAGCTGGCTCCCTGCCACCAGTTTGATCTCTAGATTCATGAGCTGCTGTAAATGGCACCAGTTTGACCTGGCTCTTTCAACTGTTGAGTTATTAGCAATCGTTAGCCACACCTCTAATCAAGAACCAGAGAGGAACGTGTTAATTACACCTGGGTGTACAACAGGTTTCTTAAAGAGATTTAGTCCTCACCTGGTCATTCATTGATCTTCAGGACCAAAACTTCTGCATTATTTCATGAGTGGAATGGGATCCTATTCACAGAGGTCCCCCAAAGATGGGTGTGTTGTAAGGAATAAAAAGATGTTTCCTCCTATGCCTCTGAAGTTTTGTCTCGTTTCTCTGCAGGCACCGCCTAGGACTCTTAGACCTCGCTTCAGGAAGAAAAGTACCTCGTCCTCTGCCACTGAAACAATGTGAGTGCAATGAGCCAATAGCACCAAGATCCACAGAATGTCTCTCTTCTGCCTTAAAGAGCTACTTGTTCATAACCTAGGAAGCAGCAGTGGGATGGATGTGCTTTGATGTACAGCACTGTAGACATGGCCTTTCTCCTCCCCTCTCCACGTCCTTCTGTGGCACTCTGCTGGTGTTTGTCCCTGCTGTGGGTAGGACAGTCTGGCAGGCACCTGCAGGTGAGGGGTCCTGGTTTGGTTTGCAGAATGTGCACCCACCCACAGTGTACATTTACAGTTTCATTTGTGTCTGCATAGCTCTTGCTCTGTGAATGCCCAGAGGAAACAACAATAATCAGTTACTCATGATGCTACATTGACAGTGTATTTATTTATGGCTTTATCATGGATGAAGTGGATTTGCAGAACCCATGGATTTCTCTTTCCTCCCTTCCTCCTCAAGACTGTGAATGATGTAACAAATGTCAAAGTACTTTGACTGTACAAAATGTCCAAGATTTGTTAGAGAAAGCTGAGCTGCAACTGAGTTTTTCTGCAAGTAAATCACATGTTCTGAGAAAACCATTGTGCTAAACCCACAGAGACAAAACCACTTACAGAGGATGAGGAAGTGATGTGCAAGAGAAAAAAAAATTGTTTCAATGATGTAATGAAGGGGGAGTCCTAATTTCAATCAGCCTGAGCCAGGAGAGTATTTTGTGGAAAATGATGTATAGAAGAACTAAATCCCACCACTTGTGGCCAATGTTCTACTGCGAGTTTTAAAGTGTGAGCAAGCCAGGCTTGAGCAAGCTGCAGCAACAGAAATTAGAATTGCTTTAGTGATGCATTTCCAGGGGAAGAGACACCTTTCTTCCCTGCTGCAACAGTGCTAGTCCCAGCACTCTGCTCTGCTGCTGAGGGGCTGCTGTTCTGCTTGCATGAGCAGAGGAGGGTGCTGGGTCTGAGCTGCTTTTTGAAGCCTGGAGTTTCTCCTGTAGCGTGGAGTTTGGTTAGAACCACAAGAACCAGATGGAGTGGTTTATTTGTATCCATATATAAATGGGAAATATAAAAGAAGAGGAAGACATGGTAGGGTTTGTGTATTTGTGCTTCAAGTTGGTGTCTCTTGTAAGTGTTGAGCATGTGAGATTCACACATAAGTTAATTACGTGACCCTTTGTGTTTGCTCTTGGACCTGTCACATAGACTAGAAAAGGATTTAGCATTATGTAGGATGTGCCATCACCAGTGGATCAGCACAGGGGCTCCATGGTGTCACTGTTCATCTGGCTCAGGTGCAGCAGCCCAGGGTGCCAAAAGCCAGCTGGAGTGTGCCAGGCTCACAGATAACTCTGAAGTGGCCTTTGAAACCATTTCTCTGCCAGGTGTGCATCCATATCCCAGCTGCCCACCTGGTGGGTCCCTGAAGTCACCCCCACAGCTTCCTACATGTGTGGGGCAGAAAGAAATAAATTACATGCACACAGAAATGTTTATCTGACCTGGCTAGGAAATGGAAAATCAAGCAGGTGTTTCCTGTGTCTGCCACAGTATTTGGCCTCATTATACGAGAATTTTATTTCCATGTGCTGATTCAGTCATATTTTGCAAATTTTGAAAAATTCTTCAGAAACTAAACTAAAAAAAAAACCCCAAACAAACCTGTCTAAAGAGCAGTAACAGAAGAGTTGGTCCCTGGAAGATACTCAGCAAAAGCTTTGAGAAGCTAAGCTAATGTATTTTAGTTCTAAGCAGCTTTAGAGTTTATTTGATTTCTTTTGGCTAACATTAAAAAGAAATAGGAAAACTGCCTGCACTGTTAGCAGAAAATAAAATCCTGTTGCAAGCAAGCCATGCTTCCCTGCTATGCAATGGGCTGCTGTAAGATAAAAAAGAAGCTGACAAGTTTGCACTCAATTATGCCAAATAACCCCAACAACATAGAGCTGCATAACATCTGACAAGTTCTAATCTCAGCCACGCTGTATTAACATTGATTCTCACTAAAACTATTTAATGTGCGTCTAATCTGCTGTTTTACTGTAAACTTGACTGTTTAGCATTTCTTAAGTGCTGAGGTGAAATGTTGACAAGGGAGTTGCCTTATATCTCTCAAAACATTCACTGTATAAATGAGAAAAATAAACCTTTTCATATATCTGGAAAAGAAAAACTGTATTATCAACGGAGCTGTATATTTGCATATAGATAGACAGAAATGTGAATGCCTGACCTCGTGCACTCGTGCTCCTTGTGCTCCAGTGCCCTGTACAGACGAGAGCAGCCACTCGCTTTGATTCCTCACCTTCCTCGCACAGGTTGTTTACAGGGGCTGTCCCCAGCCTGTCAGCTCGGTGTCACAGCTGCTGTGTTCATTCCGGATAAACACCACCCGTGAAGTCTTTCTTTTGTTCCAGCTTTTCTCTGGAGCCTCTGGCAATGAGCGAGTCCGGTTCGGTGATTCTCGCCTTCCTGCGCTGCTGCTGACCCCTCCTGGCAAACCGGGGTGTGCAGGAGAGATGGATGGATGGATGGATGGATGGATGGATGGATGGATGGATGGATGGATGGATGGACGGATGGATGCTTTCTAGGCATGTGTTGGAAAGGAGCAGTTCTCAGCTCCCTTCCCGCTCCAGCTCTGGGTGTGCAGGCTGGTTGAGCACTTCCAGATCTCCCCTCCTAAAATCAAGCAATCTTTCAGCTGATGGTTTAAAATAGCGGATCTGGCTCAATTTAAAAAGCCCAGTTTTGGGGCCTTTCAGGCAGCTGGCCCCTACCATCAGTCCTGTAGGGCAGGCAGCATGTCCTGATGTCGCAGAGAGGGCTGAGAGAGTGGAACTCTGAAGAGAACAGGCCAGCCCAAGGAAACAGCCTTTACCCAGCTCAAGGCTCCAGTGAAAACTGCATTATTTTAATCACATAAAATTGAGGCTGAGGGGAGAGAAACTGCAGCTGGAGGTGGTCTGTGGTAAACAGGCCTGTGAATGACCTCCCCAATTTACATAAAATCATGCAGTTATGAAGAAATGAGCCTGGAGCAGCCCAGTGCTCCCCTCTGTGCCTCCTCTCCTGCCATAGGGGTCAGCATCAGCACAGCTCCAGCAGTCACCAACTGCTGAATCAGGATCCCACGAATAACAAGACAGACTTCACGTGTGTCCCTGTCACCCTGGAATGAATCAACCTAAAAACCTTGTGGAAGTGCAAACCCAGCTCAGAAGGGAAGAGAATCAGGCAATTTATTCCTGCTAGGAGGGAGAAAGCTGCTTGGAGACAACACTTCTCCTGTAAACAACCTGCTGCCTCTGGCTGCCAGCGAGTCCTCGTGTCGTGATGAACCCTTGTGCTCCTCACCCACAGTCTCCCTTTTGCTGTTAGTTTCAGGTTCCTGTTTTGCATCCAGCACATTTGAACTAGCAGAGAACACATCGGGATTTGCGTTTAGACAAACTATTTAAGGCTCATAATTGTGCACTTGGTGTGATTTCTTTCCTGTGATGGGTAGAAAAGGTACACTCGATGCCTCACAAGGACAGCCATTACCAACAGAATTCCAAAGGCTGATGTTTTGCTGGTTTTGTTATACTGCTTGATATACATCTTGAATAAAGTCTTAATCTTTTCTTTATTAAAAAAAAAAGAACAAAAAACAAAACCAAACATCTTTAGTCTGTTCAATGTATCTGGCAGGCCAGAATAATCACTTTGATTGCTGTATTATTTTTATCTGAATTCTGGCTGACTGTATATAGATGTATTCACTAAGTGCTGCATGTCCTTCAGAACTTTCTGTATCATGAACTGGAAAAAAGAACAAAATACAGCTACTGAACACTCTGAGTAACTAGTGAATTCATTGAAATGCTACAGCCTTGTACAGCAAACCACCTCTGCTATACAGGCAGCTCTGGGGCTGATGACCAGGGACTCTGCTCAAAAATGGGGGACCAGGGAATGCTTTAAAGTACTGCTTTCATACACTTTCTGGAGTATCAGCTTTGTAGAGAAAACATCTGATCCAAGCCTTAGCAAAAAAAGGGTCTGGTTGATCTGCTCACTCCAAAGAGATCCCATGATAAACCCTTGTGGTTGTTCCATTCATGTGTGACCAGGAATGTGCAGTATGAGGTCTATTTAGACTTAAAGGAAAAATGAACAAGAAATTACCTGACTTGTCTGCTTGAGGATGTTGTGCAGGACACAAAGAATAGATTGTACTACTCAAAACCCAAGAGGACATAAAATGTGAGTCCTGTAATGAAAGCTGGTGGCCAATACATTTTAAAATTAGTTATAAAACCAGCATGAAATTCTGGTTTGGGGTTTTTTTTCCCCTGCACTTTCTAGCATGGACACAAGGCAATAGTGTGCTATTGTGACAGGCAACAATGCTAAGATGGACCCTGCTCTCTTTTTTCCCCTTCCCCAGAAGACTCCATTTAGTGAGCCACCACTTAGTATGGATACAGCAAAATAGATTCTGAGGATATTTAAACATATTTATTTTAAAAAATAAGATTAAGTATGTTGAATTATTCACTTTTAGTGTTGTTTAGTGTATTCCTCCATGACAGACAATCACAGGAAACCACCAGACATCAGAATGTGTAGGTGACCAGCCTGACCTCTGCTAAGTAAAACAAACAGCAGATGAAGACAAATTCGAGTATTCCTTTATTGTGGGCATTGATTCCCATAATTCTGCTCAGATATTTATTTTAAAAAGTACAGGCAGTACAGATGCATGTTCCAACACCCAGACCATGCCACAGGACCAGAGATGTGCAAAGCCCAGATTTACACACGAAGGTTTGTGCGGTCGTGGTACTTCTGGTAGGGGTCATCAACGTACCAGGTCCTTCTTTTCCAGAAGGAAGTGGTCATTTTATCCAGGAGCTTACACTGTGTCCTGGTGCACAGCACCAACTCCCTCAAACGCTTCTTCCTGGCAGCTGACTTCTTCCACAGCTTCTTCTTATAACCAGACTGTCAGGAGAAAACACACCCCAAAAAACCCCCATTTCTTAGTAGGTCACTGCAAATGCACAAACACAGCCACCCTGCTCAGCAAACCTGGATAAATCCCTCACTTTGGGAAAATGGCAGGCTCTCTACAGAGCTTTTTTAACTTCCATGCAGCCACTGCCCTCCAAGAGAAGGAAAACAATTACACTTTACTCTGACTGTAAAGAACAGGCTCTCATTATCCAGAAAATCTCACCTTTCTCCTCACCCAGAGGCCGTTGTGCAGCCGGAGGAACCTTTTGACCACAGATTTCACACTTTTCCTCTTTCCTTTCCGTAGGCTGCAGTAGGTGAGGGTCCTTGCTGGCTGCTGGAGTAAACTTGGAAGTAGAGGTGTGACACTAAAAAAAAACCAGACCAACCCAAAATGAAGAGGGAAACAGAACAGGAATGAAACACCTTTTTCTGAAAGAAATCCCTGCCTTCATCAAACACACAGAGATCAGAAGAGCTGTGGCTTGATTGAAGGGTAACAAGGACTCCTCCAGTATTACAGCACAGCATCTAATGGGTGTAGAATACCAATGGCAGGGCTGGACTCTTGTCAAAATTCAACTCAAACTTATTATTTCACACAGAGCACCTTTTTAAATCTACTAAAAGCAGTCAAACACTCAGAAGCCAATATTCAGCTGTTACTTGGATTCAGAAATTACTTTTAGAATATTAGTCACAAAATAGTTTGAGTTGGAAGGGGCCTCGTAAATCATCTAGTCCAACACCCACCAGCAGCAAGAGAAACAGCAGTTATTACCACACTAATTGTAAAATATGGCTGCAAAGATTATCCTAATTTATCTCCTGCTTCAAGCATTAATGGTGACTAAAGTGGGAGGCTTTGGGGCTAACACAGACTCATTGTAAAATGAAAAGGTGCCCAAGAGTGTCACACTGTGGTTTATATATTATACATGTGTTTGTCTGTCTGTCTATCTATCTATCTATCTAATATCTATATGGGGAATGGGGTCAGTCTATTCTCCCAAGAAACAAACAGGACAAGAGAAAATTTTGCCAGGAGAGGTTTAGATTGACTCTAGGGAAAACTTTCTTCACAGAAGGAGTTGTCAAGCACTGAACAGGCTGTGCAGGGCAATGGACAAGTCTCCATCCCTGGAGGGATGTAAAATCTGTGCAGATGTGGCACTTGAGGACATGATTTAGTGCTGGCCTTGGCAGTGCTGGGGTAAGGGTTGGACTTGATGATCTTAGAGGTCCTTTCCAAACTATGATCTACAATATCCATGTATACATATGGAGGAATTTCAACATATATACTACACATATTGCATATGTTATATAATACTACATATTATTAGATATGACATAGACTATATTAATAATATTAATACACACAATGATTAATTATATATGTTATAGGATACAGAATAAATTCACAGTATATTGCATATTATGTAATGCATATGTAGTGGGATAAAATATATACTCCTAAATACATTTATGTATAAATATATTTTCATATCAAATATAGTTATAAATATACATATCTTTTAAATGTCTAGTATTTCAAATTATTTATATTTATATGAAACAATATAATACATCTAAAACACGTAAGGTATGCAAATAAAAATATACATTAGGTACATATATATAAGATATATAAGATACATAGAGAGAAACTGAAACCCCTTTTAAGGGTTTTTCGCACGAGGGAGAAGCCGCGCAGCCGCACCTGCTGAGCACCGAGGGTGTCCCTGCCCGGGGCCGGTTCTCGCCGAGCAGCCGCGGGGTCCAGAGCGGGGCCGGGGCCGGTGCGTGCCCGACGCACCGGGCGAAGTGGCCGCTGAGCGGGAGCGCACGGGGGGCCCAGCGCCGCAGGATCCCTGCGGGGACACGGGAGAGCCTCAGCACAAACATCCCCGCCAGACACCCCCAGCCCCAGCCCCGGCCCCGACACCGCCCCGGTACCGACCCGCCAGGGCCCCGCGGGCCGCCGCCGCCGCCATGGCCACGCTGCGCCGGGCGGGGCCGCGCCGGGTCCCGCCCACGGGGGCGGCGGCCGCAGCGGAGCCGGGATCCGGCAGCGGAGCCGGGATCCGGCAGCGGAGCCGGGATCCGGCAGCGGAGCCGGGATCCGGCAGCGGAGCCGGGATCCCTCACACACCCAGAGTCCTCCCCGCTCCCGCTCTTCCCCGCTTCACACCCGTCACCTTCAATGAGCGGCACACACCGACCCTCCGCCCCAGGGGGTTTGAAGCTTGTTACTAAAGTCTCCTAAAAAACCCACCAGGTGGATTTAACTCATTGCTTGTGGACATTACTGGTGTATTCTGATTTTTTTTCTCTTCGGAAATCTGGCCGGACTGGTTGAAGGATGAGATAAAAATGGCTCTTGAGTGCTCTGACCGTGAGAAGGTTTATGAGCGAGCTGTGAAAGGTTATAGCTGCAAATTGTTGATAAATGCTATAAAATGTGCTGTGTTACACTCAGACTGGGGGACTCTAGGAAAGGCTGAGAGAGACGGCCTTGGGAAGAGACCTGAGAGGAGACCTCATCCATGTCCGTCAGTGTCCGAATTTATTTGTACACTGTCAGTGCCCGGAGCAGGGACAGGCTGTGCTCGGTGGTGCCGGGCAATGGGGTATGAGGGAAGGGGCAGAAGCTGATGCCCAGGAGCGGCACCTGAACGTGCGGAAGAACTTCCCCACAGTGCCGTGACCGAGCACTGGGGCATATTGCCCAGAGCGGGTGCGGAGTGTCCCTCACTGGAGACACCCCAGAGCTGTCTGGTTGCAATCCTGTGCCGCGTGCTCTGGGATCGCTCTGCTTAAGCAGGGAGATTCGACCAGCTGCGATCCCATCCGACCTGACCCATTCTGCGATTTTTATTTTATTTTACTCTGTCCCGCCCGCGCCCGGACGGTCCCGGAGTTCGCGACCCCTGCTCGGCGCACGCGCCCCCGCACGCGGGCACCACCCCGCCCCGCCGGCGTCGCGCGGCCCGTGCCCGCCCTCCCATTGGCCACGCGAGACCCGTCACGCGCGGCCGCCCCCTGGCGGGGCGGGAGCGCCCGCGCAGGCGCAGTGCCCGCTGAAGGGGGGACGGAGGCGGCGCCGGCAGGACCCGCGCAAGGCGCCTTCCCGCGGGCCGCGCCGGCCGCCGCTCCGAGCCATGCTGCGGGCGTGCCGCCGAGCGGGGCTCGCCGCGGCCAAGCAGGTGAGCTTTCCCCGGGGGAGCCCCGCGACCCACCCCTGCTGTGACCAGCCCTGCGACCGGTGCGGCCGGGCCAGGCCTGCGGGGAGGGAGGAATCCCTGTGACCGCGGCTCGGCGCGCGCTGAATGACTCCGCACGCGCGGGCCCTGATTGGCTGCGCAGCCTTTGACGGGCGGCTGCGGCCGCCAACGGAGGCGGGGGGCGGGCGCTGGTCGGCGGGGTGTACTACCAGTCCCAGCGTGCATCGCGGCAGCACAGCATGGGACGGAATGAAGCACCACCGCAAAGCACGCTGGGATTATTAGTCCTTAATGGGTGGCGGGGAGCCGCGTTGCTTGCTGGGGGCTGTAGTGTCGGCCGCCATGGCCGCGCTGGGCCCGCAGCTCCGCTCCGCTGCTGCCAGCCCACAGGCCGGGACAGAGCCGGGAGCCGCGGGCATGGCCCGGGGCTCAGCGGGGGCTCTGTGGGGACACGCACAGCCCGGCGGCCCCGCGCGGATGGCGCGTGGATGGGCGGCAGGCGCGCTCCCCGGCGGGAAGGACGTGACCTTGCCTTCCCCGGCGCGGCCTCCCGCCCGCGCAGCCCCTCACGGACCCGCCGGGGCCGGCTCCCGCAGGGCTGGGACCGACCCGCCCCGCTGTGCAGCGTGAGTGATGGCAGCGCTCGTGTGTGAGGGATCCTTCTGTCCGCACGGTGGGACACAACTCGCGGTGCCGAGGGCAGAAGTGCCCGTGGGACTCGTGCTGTGTGTTCTGGATCTTTGCCTCTCCTTATCAGCGGAGATAAGCATGGTGATGTGCTCTGGAGCCTTTTTAAAGCAGTAGGCCAACTTTAGGAAGCCACAGGGATTTATAGGTGAGGCTGACTCTTTTACCAAGGCCCCAAATTGTATTTCAGCTGCCTGATAAAAAAATAACCTGATTAGATCACTTTTATATCCTGTTTTCCACCCGGTGTTCATTACCCTCTGTTCACACGATTTACCAAAAGAGAAGCTGTAGGTTCTTCCCTCTACAGCTCCAGCCTTTCCCACTGCAGCAGCTGCATTTCCTCTGCTGCTCTACAGGGCTGGAGAGTCCTTTGGTCACCTGATGGCCACTGAAAAAGGGCTCTGGGTTTGCCTGGCTGTGGAAAGTTTCATCTGGAAGTTGAGAAGACAGAAACCAGGCTTTGGCAGATATTTATCACTCGAGGCTATTTGCATGTGCTTGGCTTTAACAGAATGTGTCTGGAATGAGTGTACAGCTCCAGAAGAGCCAGGGTGGTGCTTTGCAGCTGGAAGTTGGTCATCAGGCTATAAATATTTGGTGAAAGAGTCACAGAGTGGTTTCTCATTCCAAACCCCCTGCCCTGGGCAGGGACACCTCCCACTATCCCAGGCTGCTCCAAGCCCTGTCCAGCCTGGACATGGACACTTCCAGGGATAGAACATCCACAGTTTCTCTGGGCAACCATCACACCACCCTCGCAGGGCAGAATTTATCCCTAAGAACTGTGCAAACACAGAGATGCCACAGCACTCTCAGTTTGTTATCTGTAACAGAGAGTTCATGGTAGAGACTGGGAAAACTTTATTCGTTCTTTCCTTCCCTCTTTCCTGTTACTCATTTTTTCCTACTTTCATTCTTTCTGTGAGCTCTTTATTCATTCTTTCCTACTGTAAGTTCTGTGTGTGGAGCATCACTAAACTTGTAACAATTGAAGTGGCTTTGAGAGGAGGGGATCTTCAACACTCAGAAATGTTTTCTGCTACATGTGCAGTGCTGCAGAGAGACTTTTCTCTTGATTGAAGTATTTTTGAAGTTTTCTGTGAAATGAACAGGGCTTTTAGTAAAAGTGTGTGATATTTGGCAGAAATCTTGAATGATGGGAAGTCAGAGTTCTGTGGTGAGATGTCCTTGTTGTACCTGATCTCTGTCTTAATGAAGAAAAACATCTCTCAAGTTTCTGGTTTGCTCTTTCTGTTGAAGTGCACAAATCCCACGTTACAGAAATTCTGGATCAGGATACTCGAGCCTGGTCCCTAAGAGAGGATGAGCTAGAGCTGAATGAGCAGAGGATGGTGTGTCCTGGCCATGGTTATTTGAAATTATGCATAAAGTATAAACCTGCAGGGCAGATTTAATTTGTTTAATGATGTTTTGCCGTGCTGCTCTTGCCCTGAGCACTGTGCCAGAGCGAGCTCACTTGGATATCCTTAAATGTCCCTAAATCACTGGGGCTCATAATACTAACCAGAGTGAATGTGTGATGTGCCCTGCTAAATGATTCTTGTGGTGATTAAATAGTAGGTAATGAATGCAAAATAATAAGTATTTAAAAAGTTGAGTGAAACAAAAATTATGTAGAGCTGCTGGAGGAGGAGGAAATAGAAACAGCTGCCCTGCAGTGCCCTTGCTATGGGCATCCTTGCTGTGTCCATGCTGCCTCTTCCAAAGAGTTTTCTGTCTTCTGCAGGACAGAAAGTCATTTATTTCTGCCTTTTGAAGGGCACAGCAAAGCACATGTGATGAATTTCTCCAAAATTCTTTGAGGTATTATTACAAATAAATGACAGGGGCCTGAAAATTTACAAAGTCCTGGAAATTTTGCAAAGAGGAGATTAGAAATGACCTGCTAATTTCTGTATTATGGTGGTACAGCAAATACAAGTAATATTATTATGGTGGCCAAAAAAGAACAATTTAAAAATTGATTTTTAAAAAAATCAGTTATTTTTTGAGGTATTAGTGTATCTGGATGTGAGAGAGGAAAAATTTGGCTTCTGTTCACAAAACTTGGGTACTTACAGATTTTCATTTGCTGTTCCACTGGCTGGCTGTGGAAATTTGTTGCAGTGACTTGAAAGATGGAGTTGGTGAGGGCTTGTTTTGGGTTTAATTACTGCTCCCATTGCTACAGGTGTGAGAGTCCCAGTGCCAGAGATGTGTTTTGGTTCCTCTCATCTGCATGAAAAATAAATAGAAATTAGGATTTGGCTAATTCTAGAACAGTTAATCATGGAAGAGATCTCAGAAGATCATCTGGACTAAAATCAATAATCCCTCCAAAAAACCCCTCCTGGTGTATAAAGCTGAGTTAAGAGAAGCAGGTGTTCTCCTCTGCCTTGGTTCTCCCTGAGCACAGCCTGATCCTGAGGGCAGGAACTGATGTTTGCTGAAGGTGTGGAGCCAGATGGGTCCAGTGTTTGCCATCACCAGCTGTGAGCAGGGGTTTTAGGCAGCAGGGACAGGGCTGAGCTGGCCCAGAGGGCAGGGACAGCCCGAGCAAGGATGTGGGAGTGGCAGTGGTGCAGGGTGGGATCATCTCCAGAAAGCCTGGCCAGGAGCTCAGAAGTGATGGCTCATTTCCAGGGGAGCACCAGGCAAAATAGCACAGTCCCAAAGTGTTGGAAGGGACTGGAAATTCAGTCTGAATTGATGAATAGAAAATCAGTGGGTTTTTCCCTTCTCATTTTATTGGATTGAGCTGTATGCATAATGCTGGATTATTTGCTCCTCCTGTGCTTCATGGTGTAACAGGGACATGCTGAGAGTCAGGAGCACGTTCAGAAGTTAACAAAATGATTTGTGGTAGGTAGGTTTAGAAGTTGGCAACAAAATGATTTGTGAGGCTTTTATTAGTGAAATTCCCCTTGAATGGAGCAGTGAAGCCTCAGGAAGTGCTCCTGGAGCAGTCAAGTCAGAAAATGAAAAATGTTACAGAATATATTTATTATTTTGTTGCCCTTTCTATCCATCCCAATCCAGAAAACCACCCACACTGAGGGCTCCTGGAGGTCTCTGGGCTAAGAGGAGCAGGCTTCCTCTTGCTGTACATGTGCTCCTGCTGCTAATTAAAAATGTTTTGGCTGCCTTTGTGGAAAGAATAAGAATGCAGTGTTCCTGCCTTTTCCTGTCTGTGCTGTTGGACAGGGATAGGACCTAAACCACAAGAGTTGTGCATGTTATTGCCATGTGCAAAAGAAATAGAGAAATTTGTCTTTTGGGGTTATGTTGTAGTGAAGCATCTCCCAGTTTTTTCTTTTTTAAAGAAAAAATTCCCTGTTGGGCAAAATATCTCAACTGTGGGAAAAGTTCTTTTTGTGCCTTGTACTTTGATTTCTCATGAGTCCTGTATTTCCCTGTTAGTAATTCCCATGTGGGGAAAGAACCTCTGAGGCCAACAATATGTTTTCTTCTGTAGGCTTAGAGTAGCTTAACCAGTCCTTCAGAGAAGATAAAAATCTTGGTAATGTGGATCTTGTTAAGTAGAATACAATAAAATATCACTCTTCATATACTAATTTAATTTATATTATAATCTGTTTTCTGTCTGGAAAGTGTACATGTTAGTAATTCTTTTAAAGGAGTGGTCTTGGTTTGGAAGCTTAAGGAGAATTGCTTGTATATCTTAAGAATTAAAAGTAGTTTGGAAGTTTAAGGAGAATTGCTTGCATATGTTAAGAATTAAAAGTAGTTTTAAGCATTTCAACAGCTGTTGTTGTGTTCTGCCCCACTCACACTGAGCCATTCTAGTATGTGACATTGAAATGCATCTGAAACTAACCCAGTTGTACTGCCCAGCAGATAAATCAGCAAAATAAATGCAGAAAGAAGCTGGGGTTGGGGTTTATTCCTTCTCATTTTCCAAATTTTCAATTCATTTTTCAAAGAATCTCATGACTTCTTAAAAAGCCCTGAACCTGGAAGCTGCACATGTGTTCCCAGGAAAGAGTCCAACGTTGTAGTGCTGGTCACAGCTGTCCTACAGAGACACTGAGGCTGTGGCAATGGAGCCATGAGCCCAGTGCTGCTGTCAGAGGGAGGTGTCCCTGTGTCCCTGCTGACCCTGCCCAGTGCTGCTGTCAGAGGGAGATGTCCCTGTGTCCCTGCTGACCCTGCCCAGTGCTGCTGTCAGAGGGAGATGTCCCTGTGTCCCTGCTGACCCTGCCCAGTGCTGCTGTCAGAGGGAGATGTCCCTGTGTCCTGCTGACCCTGCCAGAGCCCAGTGCTGCTGTCAGAGGGAGGTGTCCCTGTGTCTCTGCTGACCCTGCCCAGTGCTGCTGTCAGAGGGAGATGTCCCTGTGTCTCTGCTGACCCTGCCCAGTGCTGCTGTCAGAGGGAGATGTCCCTGTGTCCTGCTGACCCTGCCTCCTCCCCACAGAACAGTTGCTGTGTGAGGGCCTCGCTCCGTCCATCGCGGCCGCACCGTGGATATGCCACCCACTCCGGGGACTCCGGGTACGTAACTGGTCTGGGGCTGGGACTGGTTCTGCATTCACCTGGGGAGCTGCTCCTTGCTTTCACAGGGGAGCAGACTCCTGGCAGTGGGATTTCTGTGTGGAGTAAATCCTGTTCTCATGGGGGGTGTTCCTTGTTTGGTTCAGTCAGATTTAGATGAAGAAAATGAAGATGATCAGTATTTATCATGGAAGTTATGGGTTGGCATCTTACTTTGGGTTAGTCACTAAGCAGTGTTGTACCAGGCTGAAGGTGATTTAGAGCAGGTTCTAGAGCAGAGTGGTGGTCCCCAGCTGTAAGCTGAAAACTCACAAAGTGTTTGATGTTTGCCATATAATTTATTTATTTATTTATGTAATTTACATCCCTTTCACTCTTCTTTCCTCCTCAGTGTTTCTGTGGGCAAAGTCATTGGTGCAGGTCTGCTGTTTGTGGGTGGAGGGATAGGTGGAACTGTCCTGTATGCCAGCTATGACAGACAGTTCAGGGAGAGTGTGGAGAAGACCATTCCCTACTCTGACAAGCTCTTCGAGATGGCACTTGGGCCTGCACCTTCCAGCACACCAGTGCCAAAGAAACCAGTAAGTGTCTCCCATCCACCCCCACACATCCACTCTTCTGGTTTGTAAAAAGAGTGTCTGTACTTAGGTTTCAAATTCTGATTAATTTTGCTTTGTGCTAAGAATTTAAAAAGTTTAAGAATTATGATTCCTTAAATTCATGAACTCCACCAAGTTCCTACTTGGTGCTGCAGAAGTGATGCTTGTACATTTCCCGTTGCCATCTCATGATTGTGGTGTGTGGGCTGTGAAACTTGTTTTTATTTGGAGTAAAATAATCTTGTAGAATCCCAACTGAATAGCTGCTCTGCTTATACTCAGAAATAAAATGGGGAGAGAGAGAGGCAGGTGACAGGCTGGAATTTAACTGTTTACTAGAGGCTTAGTGTAGTTAGTGGTGTAGCAGAATTACAAAACTTACTCTAAATGAAGAAAACTGAGAACATTCTTGAATAAGTAAAGATTTGAATGGTATAGAGCCAGGCATAAGCATCATGCTTCGAAATCTTAGTGGCACTACCTTGGAGAAAGTAAAATCTGATGCTGCCTTTGGCACAACTCTGGAAATTGAAACCTGGAAGTTTCTCTGCTCCTCCATGTGAAAGGAGACACTTCCCAGTAATCAAGAATACTGAAAATCTGCTCTGACCATGGCTTTTTTGAGCTTTCAGAAGCCATTTGGCCTTCAGGAAACTCAAAATATTTTGAATTGAATTTTAAGAAAGCTGTTCTTAATGAGTGGGGGAATACTATTTAACAAAATTTTCTCTCTTCTTGTTTTAGCTATAGTTTGTGTGATCATCCAAGCTCTTGGTGCCTCCCAGGGAATTTGCAAACCAGATTGGTCAGCAGAGTTATCAACTCTCCAGTCATGGCTCTAACTCAGATGGTTTTATTTTTGCCTTGTGGCTTTCCACAATGGATATTAAGGGATTAATATCATAAAATGTCACAATACTCTGTGTTTGAGTGTTTATGTGCCCCAACCACCAGCATCTCAAGCCTTTCAAAAGGAAATCAGTGGAGCCAAACTTAGGGTTTCTGCATTCAGCACACTCAGAAGTGCTTGGAATATTTGGGGCATGAAGCTATTTGTTTTTTATGCATAATTTAATAAATATTTGTTTATAGTGCAAACTGCCACAATTCTACCTGCATTTTTGAAGAGGAAAAAATCATAAAAATTCCGTCTGAATTAAAAATCAAGTCAAGGCATTAGATGGCTGTTTTAAATTGCACTTTGAAGCTCAGATTTATGGTACAGACACCTGGATATGGGAAAGTTTTTTTCCATTATACTGGAATTGGTGAAATCCAAGCTGTTTGAAAAACTGATGATATTTCTTATTTCTGAATTTTCAAGATACAACAAGGTCCACTGAAGATCTCATCTGTAGCAGAAGTAATGAAAGAGTCTAAACAGCCTGCTCCCAAATCTCAGATAAGCAAACCAGAAGGTGCTGCTCCTACAGAGGAAAAAGGAGGTAAATTTATAGAGTGTCATGTACAAAGAAGCAAATGATGTACAAAGAAGCAAATGACCTTATGATCTCCTGTATCATATATGGTAGAGTAGATTAAAATTGTCCTTTGAATGGTTGAAGGTAAATATAGTATATAATATAATTATATAAATATACTATATAAATATAGTATATAATATAATTTCTTAGAATTAATTTTTTTTTTTGCTTTCCAAGTCATAACATTTGCATAAAGTGGCTTTAGCTTTTTTTTTTTTCCCCTATTTTTTTTAAGAAATGCATTTAATTTAGAGGATATTTGGAATCTGAGATAAAGAATTAATAACCTTCATAGTTTAGATGTGAGACTCAGCAGGAAGAGAACTTTGGGTGCTGGACTCTGAGGCTCTTGCAAGCACAAGATACTTAATTTTGGATAATTACTGGGCTATTGTAAAGCCAGATCAAATGGAGCTTGTTTAGAGAGGAGCACTTGTGATGTCTTGTTATGTTTATCTCTAATGGCTCTGTGTATGTGTAACTAATATCTTGTTGCTGTTTATCCAGGAAATCATCTTCTTCTGGAAATAATAACATCCATATCCAATTAATATTTTTCTACAGAGGAAAATTAAGTCTTATAGCCCTGTTATTATATTATAGCACTTAGCTTGGAATGGTTTGGAAGAGAGCTTAAAAACAGTCTAATTTCAACTCCCTGCAAAGGGCAAGCACACTTTCCACTGGACCCAAAAGTCCATCCAACCTGGCCATGAGCACTTCCAGGGATGGGGCAGCCACAGCTTCTCTGGGCAGCCTGGTCCAGTGCCTCACCACCCTCACAATAAAGAATTTCTTCCTAATATCTAATCTAACCCTGCCCTCTGTCAGTGTGAAGCCCTTCCCCCTTGTCCTTCACTCCATGCCCTTGTAGAAGACCATGTCCAGCTCTCATGTAGGAACTGGAAGGTAATTGAAGGTGTCCCTGGAACCTTCTCCATGCTGAACACGCCCAGCTGTCCCAGCCTGTCCCCACAGCAGAGGGGCTCCAGCCCTCTGAGCATCTTTGTGGCCCCCTCTGGACTTGCTCCAACAGCTCCATGTCCTCCTTGTGTGGGGGGCCCAGAGGTGGATGCAGCACTGCAGGTGGGGCCTCACCAGAGCAGAGCAGAGGGGCAGAATCTCCTCCCTTGACCTGCTGCCCACACTGCTGGGGATCCAGCCAGGACAGGTGGTTTCAGGACTGCCTGTGCACCTGACAAGATCATGTTAAGCCCCTCATCCACCAGCACTTCAAATCCTTCTCCTGGGCTGTTCTTGATCCATTCTCCCCCCAGCCTGTGTTTGTGCTTGGACTTGCCCCGACCCAAGTGCAGGATGCTGCACTTGGTCTTGTTGAGCTTCATGAGGCTCACACAGTCCCACCTCTGGAGCCTGTCCAGGTCCCTGTGGAAAACATCCCTTCCCTCCAATGTGTGACTGCACAGCTCAGCTGGATGTCAGCAGCAAGCCTGGCAGAGGGTGCTTCAGTCCCACTGCCCAGGTCACTAACAAAGATGCTTAATGGTCCTGGTCCCAACAGTGACCTTGAGGAACACACTTCTCACTGGTGTCCACTGGACATTGAGCCACTGACCACAACTCCTGAGTATAACCATGCAGTCCAGCCAGTGCCTTATCTACAGAGTGGTTCATCCATCAGATCCATGTCTCTCCAGTTTAGAGATAAGGATGTCATGCAAGACAGTGGCAAATACCACTTCAAATTTCTGAAATCCAGGGAGATGATGTCACTTACTCTTTCCTTATTTAGCAATGCTGCTCCCTCACTGGAGGGTCTCTCTACTCTGTCATGCTGCTCAGGCAGCCAATGTAGCAGACCCCCAATGTAATGTCACCTATCCCTGCCCTCCCTCTAATCCTGACCCCTAAATTATTGGTTGGCTCCTCATCCATTCCCAGGCAGAGCTCCATGCACTCCAGTTTTCACTGACAAAGAGGGTGATTGCACTCCTTGTCTCCCCTGCCAGGCCTTCCTAAAGAGCCTTCATCCTTCCATTCCAACCCTCCAGTCACAGTTGCCATCCCACCATGTCTCCATGAAGTGAGCTTCCCTTTTCTGGGCCCCTTTTCCCAGCAGCTTTGGTTTAACCCCTCCTCACCAGCTCAGCAGGCCCTGGCTGAAGATGCTCTGGCCATGGTTTTGTGGCAGATGGAGCCCATCTCCCCAGCTGTACTAACTGGTGTGTTCTGCAACTGTGTTTAACAGCAGGCAAGGCTGCAGCACAGATCATCTCTGCAACAGGGGTAGCTGTGTCGGTGCCAGCTCCGGAGATACAGACTGAAGAAGGTGACAAAAACCTTGTGAATACAGTGAAGAAAACCCAAATCCTCTAGCTTCATGTGCATGCAGTCTTGCTTCTGTGTTGGTATTTGTCATTGTTGAAAGGTGTGAGTTTCTGTGCCTTGTGTAGAAAAATTCCATCATCTGTTAATAGAATTTGGGCACAGTGAGAGCTGCAGATGACTGGGACAGGTGTAGGTGTGAGCACGAGAGCAGAGCCTGCCTTTGTGCAGAACTGAACCTGCACATTGCACTTTGCCTCTGCTCTTGGTGGCTTTGTGATTGCTGTTCAGTAGGGCATCTCTGCCCAGGGACACGTGAGGAAACTGTGTTTATTGTTGAACTCCACAAGAGACACCAGCCTTGAGATGATGGTCTCTTCCAGATGAGATTAGATTATATTAATTCTTTTAGTTAGGAACATTTCATAGAAAGCATGCCAGGATTAAGTACCTGCTGCACAGTAACATCAACATTATTCAGAGGTGACCTGATGGGTTTTGTTGCAGCTTAAGGCTGAGAGCTCTGGGCTGTCTCCTCAGTTCAGATGCAACTTGCTGTTGATCTTGTTAGGTCAATTCTCACTCTTAAAGGCATTTTAAGTGGTTGTAGGCAAGGAGTATAATTGTGATCCACCATAGCCTTCTCACTCATCCTTTGTTGGGCTCTGCAAGCATGCCAGAGGAGAACTGAGAAAAAGCAAGAAGGGAGATTCACTTGAAATTTAACCTTGGCTCTGTAAGTGTTTCTCACTTCTTGCTTTGCCTTTGACTTCTGAGTCTTGTGTAATTTTGCAACTAGACAGTGGAAAATCTCCAAAGGCATGTGAGGTGTCCATGCTCTTGTCTTTAAGTTATGAGACTGGCCTTTGTAGTTATGGATATAAAGATCCTTCAGGTAGTTCCAGCATGGTTTTGAGCAGAAGTCAGATCTACAAAGTGATACCAACTACAAAAATCAGTTTTGATAAAGTTACTTCCCTACAAGTAACCTCTGTACACTAATTTGGACTCTCCACTTGAGCAGTTTGACTCTTTTTTTTTTACTTCTGAATAGGAAAACAACACGAAGCTTCCCATGCTGTAAAAGAACGGCCACCAGAAGAAGTTGCAGCCCGGCTTGCCCAGCAAGACAAAGAGGAGCAAGAGAAGGTATCAGGTGAGTCCACACTGTCACTGTTTCTGTGTGTGTTACATGGGACAGAACTGTGCAATTGCACTGGCTTTATAGTCCTAAGCTCCTTACACACCTCTTGGATGTGGGAGTGGTGGTGAAGCTTCTTCCACCCACTCATAAATAACTGAGTATTGAAGAATTATGGAAAAATTGAGGTTGGAATAGACTTCAGGGTTCAAGGAAGATATGAATATTTGTTTCCAGAATTATTAGAAGTGAACATGGGATATACCTGCACTGCCCTGCAGTCCCATGAGAGAGGTTTCCACTGGGTGGTGTTTTGCTCTCCTCAGTACCTCTGCTCCAAATGAGGAGAGCATTTTGGTGATCTTCTGTAGGCTGCTGTTTAATTCCCAAACTGCCCAGCCCTTTTAGATCATAGAAGATAATTTAAGAGACTTAGAGGCTGTAACATGTTATTTTACTAATTATAAAGTTCTTTTCTTTATTGTTTAATTGACTTAACTTTTTTTTCCAGCCCTTGCAGCAACTCTAGAAGGAGCCCTAAACACAACTGCTCGTGTAACCCTTCAGGCTATCACTGCTCAGGAGTCAGCTGTGCAAGCAGTGAATGCCCATTCCCAAATACTGAAGGATGCCATGGATGATTCTGAGGTAAATTGGACAAGCGGGAGCAATTTTTTTTTCATTGTGTTCAGCAAAACTTCAATCTGAATTAAAAATAAACTTAGAATCTCTTCTTGCAATGCCTTTATCACAGTTTTAACTCACCTTTCCATTTGTGAAAGGTGGTATAGTCAAATAATACAGTGGTTTTGAATTTGAATTTTGTTGTTTGGGTTTTTTTTCCAACTCCTCTATTTTCTTTTTGCAGGAAGAAAATTCAAGTTAAGGCATTAATAGTTTTCACACTGTATTTTAATTAATTTTATTTTAATTCCCAACTTAAGATCATGCTGTCCATCCTAATAATTCCACTGAACTTTTTCCTTTTGCCAGCATCCTCTTGCTGGATTTTGTTTGTTTCTTGTCAGGAAATAGGAAGGGGATGTACAAGTGATAACATTTGTGGTGTGCTCGTGCCAGAGTTTGTGTGGGTCTGCCACTGCCCATTGAGTTCTGGAGCAGAGATAAAATTCAGTTGTTAATCAATTAGCAGAGACATGGGCAACCAACCAAGCACTCAAGACTTAATCTAGTAGTTAGTAAAATAACTGCCTTAAGAGATTGCTTTTAAGCTTAATAACTAAGCTTAATTTAAAATCAGCTTTAAAGTATTATGGTACTCTAAGTATTAAGTTTAAAAGCAATTTTAAAGTATTACAGTACTGTAATGCATGTGGAGATTTCCCCACTATAGTTTGTGCACCATTCAGTGATCTCATGTAAGCTCTTCTGGGTGAGTAAAACTCTGTGGCTCAGGAAGAAAACCCATTAAGAATTAGAACAAAACCAAAACAAAATGTTGGAAGGGAAAAGTAACTTGTAAAGCTTCCAGCTGTGCTGCTGAAAAACACAAGAATGGTGCTCAGATTGAGGGAAATGTTCAGTGACCAGGCTTCCACAGTGGGTACCCCTTGTTCAGTGATTGCAGTGACCCTAATGTGGAGTCTGTGCTCCCCAGGGTGCTGGGGGAAGGCTCCCACAGTGGGTACCCCTTGTTCAGTGATTGCAGTGACCCTAATGTGGAGTCTGTGCTCCCCAGGGTGCTGGGGGAAGGCTCCCACAGTGGGTACCCCTTGTTCAGGGATTGCAGTGACCCTAATGTGGAGTCTGTGCTCCCCAGGATGCTTGAGGGAAGGCTCCCACTGGGGGTACCCCTTGTTCAGGGATTGCAGTGACCCTAATGTGGGGTCTGTGCTCCCCAGGATGCTGGGGGAAGGCTCCCACAGTGGGTACCCCTTGTTCAGTGATTGCAGTGACCCTAATGTGGGGTCTGTGCTCCCCAGGATGCTGGGGGAAGGCTCCCACTGGGGGTACCCCTTGTTCAGGGATTGCAGTGACCCTAATGTGGGGTCTGTGCTCCCCAGGATGCTGAGGGAAGGCTCCCACTGGGGGTACCCCTTGTTCAGGGATTGCAGTGACCCTGAGGAGGAGTCTGTGCTCCCCAGGGTGCTGGGGGAAGGCTCCCATAGTGGGTACCCCTTGTTCAGTGGTTGCAGTGACCCTAATGTGGAGTCTGTGCCTCCCAGGATGCTGGGGGAAGGCTCCCACAGTGGGTACCCCTTGTTCAGTGGTTGCAGTGACCCTAATGTGGAGTCTGTGCTCCCCAGGGTGCTGGGGGAAGGCTCCCACAGTGGGTACCCCTTGTTCAGTGGTTGCAGTGACCCTAATGTGGAGTCTGTGCCCCCCAGGATGCCGGGGAGAAGAAATCCTCGCAGTGGCGCACGCTGGAGGAGGCGCTCAAGGACCGCAGGAGAGCTGTGGATGAAGCTGCTGATGCCCTCCTGAAAGCCAAGTGAGTTGCTGGATTTAAGTCTTGGAGTAAAAAGTTCCATTGCTCATGTGAGGGCTGGCAAACACCAGATGTGTTTCTAGAAAGAATGGAGTCACCTGTGTTCATATTGAATGATCTGTTTATGCCAAATCAAAAGGTGGTTTAATACTCATTAGCCATGAGCATTTTAATTTGACATGTGCAAACCTTGGGTGCCTGTGCACAAAGTCCTCCCTGTAGCAGAGAGTCTGAAACAGTCCTGTTCTCTGTAAGAACTGATTTATCTCCTTAATACTAACAGAGTGCTGGTAAGTTCAAGTAAGATGAAAAAAAATCCACAGTCTTTTTAGTATTATTGTTGAATAATTTTGTTAATAATAAATGTATTGTAAATCTCTTCTTCAGTCTGGAGAAGAGAAGGCTCTGGAGAGACCTTCAAGCACCCCAGCACCTAAAGGGGATACAAGAGAGCTGGGGAGGGACTTTTTACAAAGGCAGAACAAGGGGGGATGGCTTCAACTGACAGAGGGCAGATTTAGATTGGATATTATGAAGAAATTCTTCCCTGTGAGGGTGGTGAGGCCCTGGCACAGTTTGCTCAGAGAAGCTGTGGCTGCCCCATCCCTGGAGGTGTTCCAGGCCAGGTTGGATGGGGCTCTGAGTGACCTGTTCTAGTGGAGGGTCTCCCTGTCCATGGCAGGGGGTGGGATGAGATGATCTCTGAAGTCCCCTCCAACCCAAACTGTTTGAGGATGACTCCATGACTGCACTCTGTATTGAGTCAGCAACATCACCAGCTTCTTTTAGTTGTAATGAAAAATTTAAACCTTGCAGCATCCTTTGGCAGTTCCCTGTGTCTACAGAATTGCTTTTAAGCAATTTGATTTTTACTGAGCACAAGCCTAAGAAAAACTTGAATTCTGAATGGCAGCACTGCTCATACCCTGGGGTCTGTATGACCTGTGTTGATGTGCTCTGAGTGTGGTCTGTGGGCACTGAAGGAGCAGAAATAAAATGACAATATCTCCAAGATGCCCTTGTAGTGAGGTTAGAAATAAATTTGGAAACCCTTTGATGTTTCTAAGGCTGAGAGGGTAACATCATCCTTGAAGCTGCATGGTTGCTATCACATTATAAACTTCCCTTATCTCTGATGTTGCTGGGCTGACTGAAATTAGTGGGAGGTGTAATTGAGGTTTCATTGTTAAAACAAAGCTAATGCAAACCCCACATGCAGCAGCTTTCATTCTCTATTGCTCTACTGGATATCTTTGCTTTTATTTATTTTCTTAATTTACTTATTTTAAAGCTTGTTCCTTATTCTAATGAGGTCATTGGAAACCTCCATTGGTTTGAATGGATTTGGAAAAGGAACATTTTTTCACTTTTTCCTTGATTTCCAATTGTGCTAGAGGAAAGCATTTCTTTCCTAATTACAAAACCCCATAATCTATCTTTACAGAGCCCTATAAATTCTCTCCCATCCTCATTAATCTCCACCAGTCACCATGTCCAAAACACTTCTGCAAGCGTAAGCCATCTATGTTAAAAATGTTTCCTTGCTGCTGTTATGTGCTGGAAATGTCTGCTGTATAATTCTAACCTAATTTTAATCTCTAATTCTAGTTTTACTAATTCTAACTCCTTTCAGTGAACTTCCATCTTCCCTCCAGCTAAATCCTGAATACTAATTGCAGTATAAATAATACTCATTGTACATGGAATAGCCACACTGACATCTTTAGGTTTCAGGCTGTGGGAAAAAAGTAATCCTTAGTCAAAGCATCTTAGAGTTGGTAGATAGGAAGCACCAGTAGAGTTACCCAGTAGTTGTTCCTGTAAATACCAACAACATAAAGTAAATTTTCTTTGGGTGATAAGCCCTGTCTGTGTTACACTCAGCAGCTGTTTCTCTTTTCAGAGAGGAGTTAGAGAAGACAAAGTGTGTCATCGAGAAGGCCAAGAAGTCTCAGCTGGCAGGAGCCAAACCTCACATTGTTGCTGCAGAAGAAAATCTCCATCATATGATTGTGGACTTGGACAATGTGGTGAAAAAGGTAAAGCTTCCTCAGACTGTTTATAATTGCCTCTAGAGTGGGGACTCCTTGGCAGCTTGTGCAGACCTCCCATTCCCAAATCCTCTGCAGGGGGTGAGATATTTCATAGAATCACAGAATATACTGAGTTGGAAGGGACACACCAGGATCATTGAGTCCAACTCCTGGTCCTGCACAGGACACCCCAAGAATCCCATCCTGTTCCTGAGAGTGTTGTCCAAACAGTTTTTGAGCTCAGACAGGCTCAGTGCTGTGACCATTCCAGTGCACTGTGAACTGTTAATCCATCCTCTTGTAGCTATACTCAGGCTTTGAGCTGGTTATACTGCCAGTAATCAGACATGGCAAGATCTTCATGAGAACTTGAACTCTGTCTTGAAAGAGCCTCCAGGTGGCTTGATGGTCCCAGTCCTGTCTGTTGGCAACTTGTAATTCTTCACTTGATTCCAGGGGAATTTACCACAAGGTTAGGGAGGAGTTCAGTGTGTGCTGATGACTTGGTGGTAAATCACTTTGCACAGAAGACTGGGAAAGAAATGTAAAGGTGAAGTTTATCTCCCTTTGCAGGACAGCTGGTAATTCATCAGGTGTGTTTGAGGTGAATATGGCCTGATAGTGGGAACATCAGAACTCACTGAGGATGGCAGCAATTACAGGCATGGCTTACTAGGCCTGTATGATGGCTGTGAGCAGAGAAGAGGAGCTGGAGATGTTTAAGATATAAACTGAATTTAAGATACTCTTAGTCCTGTCCAGGCTACAGACTGGCTGTGTAGTTACAGTGGGCATGTGAGGC
Organism: Agelaius phoeniceus; assembly: GCF_051311805.1. Taxonomy (NCBI): domain Eukaryota; kingdom Metazoa; phylum Chordata; class Aves; order Passeriformes; family Icteridae; genus Agelaius; species Agelaius phoeniceus. The sequence continues at coordinate 68,648,513 of NC_135268.1, read as the reverse complement.
AAAATGGATTAGTTAAACTTCCAGCAAATAATTATTGTGTAAGAGAGGTTTAATATCACAGGATGGGTTTTTGTGCTCTCCCAGGTGAGTTTGCCTTGTTTGGGCTGGGAGTTGATAAGTGCCAGTATCCCAGGGCTTGGCTTTAAATGAAATGTGCCTTCAATTTCAATTCTTGCTTTGAAAAACAAGTGAATCTCACCCCTGCTTGTTCCAGGTTCAGGCAGCACAGTCTGAGGCCAAGATCGTGGCTCAGTACCATGAGCTGGTGGTCAAAGCCAGAGAGGAGTTCCAGAAGGAGCTGGACAGCATCACCCCTGATGTGAAGCCTGGCTGGAAGGGGATGAGTAAGTCTGGCATTGGAGAGGGGTCACCTTGTGCTCGTTGCACTGTGGTTTGTTGTGCATGGCCACTCAATGTCCACCATCCCAGTTCTCAAATTTTCACAGTATTTGGTTGGTCTGAAGTGAAAATGATTTCACAACTCAAATAATCTAAAGCAGGTGTTATGAAGAGAATCAGTTCTATCTGTGCTGTATGGGAAAGATCACCAAACAGAAAGTAGCTCTTGTGTGATAAATGTCATATTGGTTGTATGAACATCTCTCCCCTCCCTGCTATTTCAGGAAAGGAGTCAGATCATTTGAGATTTCAATCAAATTTCAGTATTAATCAGTAATCATGTACTTGGTTGACTTTGTGATTAGAGGTATTATAGAACACTGCTGTTACAGGGTGATAAAGAACTTCCTGAATTTTTCTACATCATCACTGAAAGGGAGAGGTTTCATTGTTTATACCCTGCCTGCCCCAGTACATTTTATTTCTGAGCTGACACAGTAACACACCTGTAGCAACAGCCAGTGCTGCACAAAAGCAGGGAACAGTCAGCTCCCCCCCAGTAGTGCTCCCTGCACACTCCTTGCCACAGGTGCTCCTACTTTAGCTGCTTTCATTTTAAAGACAAGCAGAGTTGCAGGAGGTGGATTGTGTGTGTTCACCATTGCTGTGGGTGAGCTCCTGCAAGAGCCCTCGTGTGGTATGTCCATGGGACAATTACTGTCTGGGGTAGTTCAAAGAAATTAATTCCCTAAAAACCCCAGACTGACAGATATTTCCAGTCAGGGTTTAACATAAGTGTGCTAAGTGATCTCAGACTTCTCTAGCTGATGTGTTGAGAGGCAGCTGTTAAGGCTTTATTTCCAAGTTACAGATTTTTTTATAGAAGTAGTAACTGTCATTTGAAAAAAATGGTGTCAGTATTGCTTCAATATTTTTCTTGAAATATACAGTGCAGAATTACAACAGATTTTCTTAAGGCTACTTTATGCTTTAGTAATGTGGACCTTAGTCCACAAAATAATTTTCCTGGCTAAATGAATACACCAGACCTTTGGAATGGTCAGTTTTCATTTTAAAAACAGCCAACCTCACACCCAGTATATGTGGGGAAAATATTTGAAATTAACAAATTGTTTGTGGAGTTTGCTTTTGGAGTGTTATTAGTTCTGAAAAAAAAACCCCAACTTACTTAGGCTCCCTGGGGATGGAGCTGCCTTTCCTTGCACAGGACAAAATCTTGGGTTTTGTGATCACTGCCCTTCTGTAGGAGGAAAGGGAAGCTCCTGGTAGCTTCCATGTGCCCCATTTCTTACTGGTGTGACTTGCTGAATGGGACAGGCTTGTTGTGGTCCTTGACTCTCACTGCCACTGGGGATTTTGTTTCCTGACCAACTCCTTCTGTTTGTAAGACCCTAGAAATGTCAGGCTAAAATTTCCAGTATCCTGTTGCACTTTCCTACTTCAAACTTCTGTTCCTTGCTGTGGCTGAACTCAAGTGTCCATCTGTGGGTTTCCAAGGGTGGTTTTAGTGGTTGGGGTGTCTTGGGCTATATCTTGCCTGTAACACAGAGACTTTTATGCTCCACATACTGTTCTTCCTGAATTCCTAAGGACTTGGTCTCATGTTTAAGTCACTGTAGATAAGCTCTTAGTTTTCTATTTTACTTTTGCATGACTGCCTTGCTGTAGTGAATGTGCACTAACTTTTCCAACTTCTTTCTGTTGCAGAGATAACTGACTTAGGTGAGTTACTATCACTTGTTCTTTTTCCTTGAAAGTTACATCTCTTTGTCCTTTTTATGTTTGTGTGGGGCATGGCTTTAAGTTAAAGGCAGTTATCAACAAAGGGTGAAAGGTGGCATTCCTTGAAAATTTCAGGCTGAGGTATGCCTTGGGACCCTTTCTAGTCATGTTGCACTCTTGGCTTAAACCACAAAGGGATCTTTTTGTAACCCTGTTACACTCAACAGCTGAGCTTGGTGCTGCTGGTCAGCTTTCCTGCTGGACAGTGAGCACCACTGCTCCAAGTCCTGCTGTGCCAGTCCTTTGGCCAGCACTCACCAGCAAGGTGGCTGAAGGACTGGGCAATCTTGCTTGCTTTAGACCCTGCAGGAATGCTTTCCCAAGTAGTCCCAGCTTTCCATACAGATGATTTAGCTGGCAGCCAGTGCAAAATGAGCTGCAGCATTTTATAAAGCCTTTCTCAGGTCACCAAATGCTGCAGGGATAGCTTGGGTCCTTCTGTTCCAGGTACAATGTGGTTGTGAATTGTGCTGCCCTCTGAGTAGCCAAACCTGGGGTAAGGAATCTGATTAGGAGCAGTTCATCTGGAGGACTGGTGAAGAGAAAATGTAATTCTGTCTGTCCCTCCCAGTGACATTCCCTGCTGCTCTGTGTGCTGGCAGAGGGGAAAATATGTGGTGGTGTAAAAACCAAGAAATGACAGAGCTGTTGACAGTCTCTGAGTGTGACATGGATATGGAAGTGTAAATTACAGCTGGGAATAATTTGGAAGAAACCAAGATAATTTCTCTCCTGGAATGAAAATACAGTTCAGAAAGTGGTCTCAGGTGGGCATTAGCACAGGTCAAGGGCTTGAAGTGCTCAGGGACCTCCCTAGAACAAGCTCACATTGGTCAATAACCCCTTGGAGCCACAGAGCACCCAAGTGGGAGGCAGGGGGGCCCTGCAGCAGCTTCCCTGTGTTCCCCTGCCCTCCCTCATGGCCTGTGTTCCCTTCAGCTGGGCAGCTGTCCACTGACGACCTGAACTCGCTGATCGCGCACGCCCACCGGCGCATCGACCAGCTGAACCGCGAGCTGGCCGAGCAGCGCGTGCGCGAGCAGCAGCACATCGAGGCCGCCCTGGAGAAACAGAAACTTGAAGATAAAAAAGCGTTCGAGGCAGCCGTGGCCAAAGCGCTGGAGCGTCACAAAAATGAGATTGAATTAGAACAGGAGAGGAAGGTAAAGTGGCTAAAGCACCTGGTTAAATCTTTGGGTCAAAAAGAAGGTAGAGAGTTAATGGAAAAGGCCAGAGGGACAACTGGGATGTTCTGGGTAGTGGGAGGCTTCGCATGGGTGACTCCCAAGCTAAACATGAAAAGGAATCACAGAATAATGAGCTTGGAAGAGACTCTAAGATCACTGTGTCCAACCTATGCCCTCACATCTCAACCAGACTCTAGCACCAAGTGCTATGTCCAGTCTTTTTTAAACACATCCAGAGATGGTGATTCTACCACCTCCCTGGTAAGAACATTCCAGTACTTTATTATTCTTTTGGTGAGAAATTTCTTCCTAATATCCAACCTATACCTTCCCTGATGTAGCTTGAGACTGTGTCCTCTGTTCTGTCAGGAGATGTTGAGCAAGGAAACTGCTGCAAAGTTAGAATGGTGAAATCAGACAGGGAATGACTTTGTGAAGTTACTTGGCTCCTGTTGGAGATAGGATTACTGGGTCAAAAGAAATCCTAGAATGATTTAGGTTAAAAGGGTTCTTCAAGATCACCTTGTTCCAACCTCCTGCCATGGGCAGAGACAGATTCCACTAGACCAGGCTGCTCCAAGCCCTATTGAACGTGATCTTGGAAGGGGTTGGGGCAGCCACAGCTTCTCTGGGCAGTCTCTGCCAGTGCCTCAACACCCTCACTGAGAATTTCAGTGTTTGATCTGACCTTGTGTGGCCATTATAGGACTACACAGGGAAAAGGTGAAGTCTCCTTGGTTTGGAAGCTTGTTTATAAACCAGCTCCAAAAGTGTTTGAGTGTTTGATTTGACATGTTACTGTATTTTTTATATACTTCTTTGGTAGCTGCACTAAGTGCCTGCTGAGTAACCAGCAGTTACTGACATGGTGAACCACAAATCAATTCCTTAACATCCCTAGGAAAAAGCTCAGCTGTCAGACTGGACCTCAGCAGGTCTTTAAGCTGAAAGAGAGGCTCTGTCAGTGCCACTGCTGTGACATGTGCCTTCAGTAGTCACTGCTGTGATGCTGTGGCAGTGTGTGACAGGCAGCTGAGCACTGGTGTGCCCTCGTGTGTGTGCAGGTGGAGGAGGTGCGGGAGGTGATGGAGAGCGAAATGCGGACCCAGCTCCGGCGCCAGGCTGCTGCCCACACCGACCACCTCAGAGACGTCCTGAAGATCCAGGAGCAGGATCTAAAAGTGGAATTTGAGCAGGTAAGGGAGAGGAGTCCCCAGGGGAATTAAAAAGATATTTAAACCCTTGCAAAGCACAGGTTTCATATGACAGAAGTCCTGAAACATGTTCCAGGGGATGGAAATGGGAGCTGGGGAGGGAAGCAAGCTTACCTTGAGGTGATACAGAGTGACTCAGTGTATAGGTTTTATTCAGATTTGTCTGAAAAGCTTTTGCTGTAGGTGATAAATTTTTGACACAATTTCAGTAACTGTTAAATTCACCCCAGTAAGGTTTCTTACTGGTATATTGTATTTACTGTATGCATTGGCCCTAACAAGGACAATAGATTTATAGAAATGTCTTTAAAATAAGGTAAATATTATTATCCTGTTTCTGTTACTTGTATTGCACTTTCAGAACCTATCGGAGAAGCTCAGTGAACAGGAGATGCAGTTCAGACGCCTTACTCAGGAACAACTTGACAACTTCACCTTGGATATAAACACTGCCTATGCCAGGCTGAAGGGAATTGAGCAAGCAGTTGAGAGTGAGCACTGAATTCCTCTTTCTTAAAGGACTGTGTTCCCCAAATGCCCCTTGCCCAAAGTTGGGCATCTAAACCCAGGCTTAGGCCTGTAGCTCACACTGCTGAGCACCCAGCAAATCCCAGATGAGCAAAGTGCAAGGTGGTTCTTTCAAAAGTTGCCCTGTTCTGGCTCTAAGCTGTGGGACAGTGTCACAGACATGTTTTATGAAAAATCCTTTCCTTAGGATTTTTTCTCCTGAGAAGCTGAGAGGCCTCAGGAGCAAAATGTAAACAATGATTGTCTGCTGCTGTGGAATGCAACAGGTGGATCTGTGATTGGTCTCATGTGGTTGTTTCTAATTAATGGCCAATCACAGCCCAGCTGTCTGGACTGTCTCGGTCAGTCACAAGCTTTCGTTATCATTCCTTTTCTATTCTTAGCCAGCCTTCTGATGAAATCCTTTCTTCTATTCTTTTAGTGTAATATAAAAAAAAAATATATATATTTATTTTTATATTTTATAAAATAATATATATATATATTTTATATATATATATATATTTAGTTTTAATATAATATACAATATAAAATAATAAATTAAGCCTTCTGAAACATGAAGTCAGATCCTCATCTCTTCCCTCATCCTAAGACCCCTGCAAACACCATCACAGGACAGACTTGCTTTAGAGCATGTGCTGAGGGGAGGGTGGCTGCTTTGGAAAGCAGAGGCTGGAGAGGGATGGCTCTTGCTGCTTGTTCTCAAAGCCACACGTGCCCACCTCAGAGCCCCTTCTCGGGTTCCCTTGCAGGTCACGCAGTAGCAGAGGAGGAGGCCAGGAAGGCCCATCAGCTGTGGCTCTCAGTGGAAGCGCTCAAGTACTGCATGAGGTCAGGCACGGGGGACAGTCCCACGGAGCCCCTGGGCAGCGCGGTGAAGGCCATCAAGGCCAGCTGTGCTGACAACGCCTTCACGGAAGCCTTAACAGCAGCTCTGCCGCAGGAGTCCCTGACGCGGGGCGTGTACAGCGAGGAGGCCCTCAGGGCGCGCTTCCACACTGTCCAAAAACTGGCAAAGCGAGTGGCCATGATCGACGAGACCAGGAACAGCCTGTACCAGTACTTCCTGTCCTACCTGCAGTCACTGCTGGTGTTCCACCCTCAGCAGCTGAAGCCGCCGGCCGAGCTCAGCCCCGACGACCTCGACACGTTTAAGTTACTGTCTTACGCCTCCTACTGCATCGAGCACGGAGATCTGGAGCTGGCGGCCAAATTTGTCAACCAGTTACGAGGGGAGTCCAGGAGGGTGGCGCACGACTGGCTCACGGAGGCGCGCATGACCCTGGAAACCAAACAGATCGTGGATATCTTGACAGCGTACGCCAGTGCTGTGGGGTTGGGAACAACTCAAGTGCAGTGAGCTAGGATTGGAGCTTTGGAGAGAGTTCAGCTGTTCTGGGCCAGAGAGAAATCCCATGATCTCCTGAGGGTTCAAACAGAGCTGGTGGCAGGGGCTGGAAGCAGTAAATCAAAGCACGGGTACCGTCTTGTTTCCTTGCACTGTATTTAATTTCACCATCTGTTGTATTTTTGTTGGTTTTGAGTTGTCATGACAACCAACTTCAGGAAGCTTCCCTACAATTTGTGTAAGAATTAATGTTTCCCCATCTTACCAAGTGGGCTTGTGATCGAACCAAAATAATGTTTGTAACCTGCCATTAATCATTTGCCACTTTGTCAGCTGAATAAAACAAGACTTCAACCACTTGCTCCTGCTGTTTAAGTCTCCTGTTTAAACATCAGCTGCATCTAGGCAGTACAAAGCTCAGTCTTTCTCCATGATCTGAAGAGTTAAAACTCAAATTTACTTCTTTCAAGGAGCAAGAAAGCAAGAATTCACTGATGTGATTTATTAATTTGTACAGCATTAAAAAAAAACGAACCCATTAAAAAAAAAATGAACCCACATTTGACTACAGGATATGTACAAAACTGGTGTTGGGGCAGATCATTCCCTGGATTTCTGCCCTGGTAGGTTTCTTGTCAGAGCTTCTTGCTCTGCTGTAGTTCTAGAACACGAGGTATTTCTACCAGAAAGGTAGACTTTGGTTCAACCAGTTTTTGCTCAAAGATTATCAGAATACAGCCAGCTTTAAGGTCAGCCATTTATTAGAGATAGTCTCCAGCTGTACAAAGTATAATTTAACATTAGACTCCAACCTGTCCCAAAACACCAAAAGGATGAGGAATAACACCACAGGTGCTGAGTATTGCATTACTTCAGGGTTTATATACAGAATAATCCTGGTATTTAAGTAGTTCAGCAGTTAGATGAAAAGGAGTTACATCTGCTGCAGGGTCCAGTGACAGGAGGCCCACGAGAAGTCTTGCTGGAGCTGTGGAAGTCCTGTGCCTGCCTGAGCAGCCTCCAGGGTGCACAGCATCCCTCCACCCTCAGTGATGCTGTTCATGAGGAGCCAGCTCTTGCAGGGGTGCTGGGGAGGAGACTTGGGGCAGCCCTCACTGTGTCCCACAGTACCGAGAAGATTTAACAGCTCCAGCTGGCCCATGAGGACGGGGTCTTGCCAAGCAGGTCCCGTGTCAGAACACTCAGAGCGTTCATCAGTGCTGCAGCACCTCCCAGAAGCCATTCCTTCAGTAATTCCACTCATTCCAAAGCCTCCTGGGATCATGGCAACAGTTGCTCCCAGTTTTCCCAAGAGGAAGGGAAGAGGGACAGCTACTCACGGTCACTGTCACTACTGTCACTGTCACTGTCGCTGCTGTCACCATCCCACTTGATACTCTCCAGTGCCTTCCTGTGATGTCAAACAGATCAGTCATCAGTCACTGTTGTGACTTCTGCTTGAAAAGAGAGATCCCCAAACACAAGGCAAACAGAGAACATTATGGGCTGTTTAATGCCTACTGTCCTCAAAGGACAAGTGCACCCAGCATTTGGTGGAAGCACATCCTCTTGGGAAAGCCAACTCCTTCAGCTCCCCTCCAAGTGCTGAGCCTGCTGGCAGGGGTGCTGGGCTTGTATTTATTCCCTTGAAGCACATCTGGCTCCAAACTGTGGTCCCTCAAGCCCTGATCACCATCTGAGGATCACTGGGCTTGGCTACAGCAGTGCAGTGAGAGGTGAGCACAAGCCTCAGAACCTGGCAGCCACATGCAGGGCCATCCTCTGTACCACCCCCCTGCTTCTACTGGGCTGCAGCAGTGCCTTCAGGCAGCCAGACCCAGCCAGGAAAAGATTCCAGGAAAGAAAGGCAAGAGCAGGACTGAGCAGTGGATAAGGCTAACCCCACCATGGGAAATTCCCTTCCCTCCTAGGTGGGATGGATACAGCATGGAATCAAAAACTGAGGAGCCATTTCAGTCCTGGAGTCAACACACCAGCACTTCATTCTGAAGCCAGTTGTCTGCTCCCTTGTCAGAGAAGCCTTTCCAAAGGCATTGCTCCTCCCAGACCCTGCCTACTGTACCCCTTCAGCAGGAAAATGAAACATTCCAACTTACTTCTGTGTTTCAGAGAGTTCAAATTCCTCTTCCGTTCTGCTTTTCAGCCTTTGAGATACAGGAAGCCCAAGGGATGCTGCCAGCTTTACCATCTTAATTGCCTCATCTGGGCAGTTGGTTTGCTTAGCACAGTTCAAGAACTCGTCCATCACATTGTCACTGCAAAGGCAAATGGAGACTGTTCTCAGGGTCACAGGAGAAGTGCCCATTAATTTACAGCCCATGCTTTAGAGAGGGAGAGAAGGTGACATCTTCAGATCTACCAGTTCATTTCTCTGCTCCTGCCAGGAACTTCAGCTCTGGTACAGAGGGAAGGCTATGTGGGAAGTTTGGGAACTTCTGTCCCAGCAGAAGAGAGCAGGCACAGAGTGCCACTAGGTGTGTAGCCTTTGGTACCACACACCCTCATGGTGTTCACTGGGGCAAGCTCCAACCTAATTTAAAAAAAACCCACACCCAAACAAAACCCATTACTATTCCTTAAAAGTTGTGTTCTCCTTGAAACAATTCCCTCCTCCAGAATCCCAAGACAAGCAAGCTGGTGTAGCCTAACAGGGAAGCACCTCAGATTTAGCATTTGACTTGATTAACTTGTCTCCAGAAATCCAGGCACCTCTGAAACACCTGGGCTTGGTTAAGAGCATACCTGGAGTATTTCTGAGCATGTGGGAAATCAGATGTGAGTCCTACTCAGATTGATTTGCACTGCTGAGTTCACCAGTGGCACTGCTGCTCTCCATGGCCCAGAGCTTCAGACACCAACCACTTCACTCCCTCCCACTTTGCACTTTCAATGTGTTTGAAACATGTATTCCAAGACAGAAAGCTCTTGGAATATTTCCACTGGATGAACAAACAGCCATGCTCACAGGGACAGGCACACATTCATGTTCTGGAAATAAATGAGCTACTACTATCAGTTACAGCTGGAGGTTGGACTACCTGACCTTTAAAAGTCCCTTCCATCCCAAACTATTCCTTCATCCCTGAGCAGAAATTCAGGATCTCAGCCAAAGGGGAGACTCAGTAACTGAAGAACCTAAAAATACTTACGTGGGAATCCTATTGATTTTCTGGAAATGCTCCATCATGTTCCTGTTCAAAAGAAAACAAAAGAATAACTTTAATACTACACATAACAGGAACAGACAGATATTCAACTTCCTGGATGAGCCTCCAAGAGGTTGAAACACAGGTAAGCTCAAATTCATGAAACAATCTTCCCCACGGATCTCATCTTTGCAAATGCAATCTGTACCAGCTAACCTCACTGATTAGTTTAACACAAAGTATCTTCAACTCTGCAGAAAATGGTAAGTGTAGCTGGTGGCAATTTGCTTTTAAAATACTACATATTTTTAGTATTTTAAAGACTCCTTTGTTGCTACTTCTTTGTTTCAAATGAATCACTGTACACTGAACATCTGTATTTAACAGAAAATAGCTCAGAACCTTAAGAAATCAGAGGCTAGCTATTTTAACCTGTATTTCAAGTTTAGAGCATGTAGGACAGTAAATTCTAGCTATCAGAGTTCTAAAAATAGCCTATTTAGAGTTTTAATTAGGACTGCTGCTAATTAAAAATTTAATTAAACTAATTAATCTCTTTATCAGTTTGAATTCCAAAGAGTTCTAAAAATCAAGAATGGCAAGTTGTGGGCACTCAGCAGTGCTCAGGGCAGTGATTGTCACACCACACCTTGCCATAAGCAGCTGTACAAAGCCCTACACCAGATACTAAATTAGCTTCTAAACCATTTTTAAGACAGACAACTGTAACTTGGTGTCAAGAAGGAACAATAACAAGGGAAAAACCCCATCACATTCCCTGCAGGCTTTATCCCTTCCCTTTGTCTGCACTGGCATTCCAAGGCCTAGGTTTGCTTTTTGTGATTAAGCCTTGAGTTGCAGGGTCAGCAAGCCCAGAGCTCAGAGAGCCCACACGTACCAGGCATCCTGGGTTCTCCCAGCCCTGGCAAACAGCACCACAGCATGGCCCAGAGCACTCCCTGTCCACTCCAGCGGGACCTGCCCCGGCCCAGCAGGCTCATGCACAGCTTGGATTTCTTCAGCACACTTGGCAAATGCCAGCTGAATCTGTGAAAACATTGTGCTGTGAAGAACAAAACCTCTGAAATTAACAGAAGCTTTTCAGGGTAATTTCTCCTGCAGCTCCTATAGGTTTGCTCTGTATGTGATTTAAATTTGTGAATTAACAGTTGTTATGCTGGGAGACAAATCTGTCACTTCTGTCAGGATGGCTGTCCCCACTAGGCAAGCTCCAAGGTGGCTTTGCAGGGACAGCTGTATTCACCTTCAACACCCTTCAGCTTGAGAAAGCAATTACTGCAATGAAGTCCTTGGCAAAAATCTCTGGATTCTGCCATGTGCTTCCCCAGAGATATGGCTGGTTGGGCTGCATCATTTCTCCAAACCCTGGTAAGAAGGGATCATGCTGTGGTAATTTGAGGTTTCTTTGTAGGTTGAGGACAATCCAAGTGGTTTAGCAGGCCTGGATAAGCTCACATGGATCTGGAATCTGCAGTGGCAGATGCACTGGAACTGGATCTCCAGGACTGACCAGGGATACAGCATTTACCTACAGTCTGGGGAGACTCCACTACTCTCTGCTGAGCTTCTGTGCTGATTCTGGCTGGGATAGAGTGAAATTTCTTCAGTTTCTTCTTTTTTATTATGGGGCTGTATTTTGTATTTAAGATGGGAAGTATGTTGATAACACAGGGATATTTTTGTTATTGCTGGGCAGTGCCTAAAGAGCATCAAGGCTCCCCCACCAGGGAGCGGGCTGGGGGTGCACAAGGTGTGTGGCACAGCAAGGAGTTGGGAGGGGACACCTCTGGGACACCCTAAGTGCCCAAGGGATGTTTCAGACCACAGGATATCATGCTGAGCAGATAAAGCTGGGGAAAGGAGGAAGGGGGGGATACACTTTTGCCCCCACCATCTCACAGGGGAGGAGCCAGCAGGTGGCTGTGTGGGGCTCAGCTGTTCATGGGTGTTATCAGCTTCCTTACCTCACTGGGGTGCTGGTCCCTGCTCATCAAAGACAAGAACTCTTCCAACAGGTCTTGTCTCCTGCTGAACCCCAGCTGTTTCACATCTGTTTAAAGAGAGGCAGTAGTTGGTAGGTGTGACCAGTACCCCTCTTCCCAAATCCTGGCAATGTGGTCAGCACAATTTAACAAGGCAGAACCATTCTCTGTGACTGAGTAGGGCACATTTAGTTCCATTTCTTTCCCCTCATTATCAGATCCTGTGCACCAAATACACAAACTAATCTGATTTCTTCTTCCCTTCCCTGCTGGTCTCAAGATTTCTGGGTGACAGCCCAACTACTTCCCTTGATAATGGCCCTCAAGGTCCCCTGCACTGACCAGCCTGGTGGTAGTGATGACCCTGTCACAGAGCAGGGAGGGAACATGACACAGAGCACTGTCTGTAGCATCAGTTACCAGTCCTCAGGGGGAACATGGACCTGAACTGCTGCTGGACAGTGAGGCCCACAGCCAGAACCCTCCACCACCATCTGCTGAGGATTAGGGAGTGACTAATTTTCATTTTTTGGGGGGGCTAGATTAAATCTTATCCAAGGATCTGCAGAGGGTCCAGGTGATTCAGTACCACAGGCAAGCAATGCACCTCATCATGGCTACTCCAGCCAAAGGAGGGAAGTTTCCAAACTTTGCACTAGCTCCAACTTTGCACTGCTCCTGGCATTTGTCAGACAAAGTGCCTATGAAGCCATGTGGCCATCACTGACCTTCCCAGACTGAAGGGATCACTTCCAACTGGTTGGCTGCATCTAGTGCTTGAAGGAGGTCCAATATATTTTTAGGAGATGGATAGAAGAGCTGATGAAGGAAGAGAACAATTTCAGTCACCTGTGACTGCTCCATTTCTCCATGGAAAAGCCCTGCAGCCCTTACCATGGTGCACACTTACTGAAGATGATGCTTCTTTGTACCACTTCAACACCACCTCAATTTGTTCCATCATGCACAACAATGAAAAGAATTTCGACCTAGAGAGAAAAAAACATCCTAATTCAGTGATGATCAGATCAAGCAAACTATGAAAGTACCAGCAAATGATGGTGTGCTGATCAGATCTGTATTGCACATCAAGGACATTTCACTGGTTGCCACACTCCATGCAATCAGAAAAGCAGCAGTGTTTCTTACAACAGCTCCAGGCTGACACTAGATTATTGGCAGAACTAATCAGACCACTCTGTTTTAAAATATATTAAAAAAGCATTAAAGATTAAAAATCTTCCTGCCTGATGCCAGTTTTAAGGTACCTGAATCTGTCTCAAATGCAACTTTTGGATATAAGAACTGAACTAAATTTACCTTGTTACTTATGCAAGTTCACAAGACAAGACTGAGTCCTTGATCCAGTGCACTGTCTGGGAAAACATCCCTACACAAAGAAACAATGCTGTTTTGGTGTCACCTCCAAAGCTGCCATTCAGGGTACACAACAGAATGGCAGAACCCACAACTGGTTGTTCTAGCTGCTGGATGGGTGTTGAGATAAACTGATGCTCCAAGACACTGGATTTCAGTTCACAGGCCACAAACTGAAAATAAATCCTAAGCAATCACTGCTCTTATGGAGGATCTAATCCCAAACTGGACACACAATAACCAGCCTGGTGCTCAGTGTCTGAATCCTAGTTTGTATTGAAGCTGACAACAGCACAGAAGATGCTGAACACAACCTCCCCTTCACTCACCAGTAGCCGTTTGACCGATCCACATCCAAGAATTTCCAGTTGTCTCCCTTCTCCAGGGCCCTATTTAACTGATAGGCAAGCTTGATATCCTTGAGATCACAGCACTGCAATAAACCACATTTGGAAGCTGTTACCAGATGTAACTCACAAGAGTCACAGAGGTACATGCACATATCACAGGCATGCAAATTACCAATTAGGGAGGGGTCAAGCAAAGAACTGCAGAATTATGGCAGAAAGGAGGAGGTGATGAGCACAGATGAAAATGGGAGACACTGAAAGCTAAACCTTGTGTGACAGGATGTAAACTCACAGGCAATTCCCCAACAGCTGGAGGGGCTCAAAGGAATTCTGATGGCAAGGAAGAGGCACTTACCACTTGCATGGCCGTGTTAAAGAAGTTGGCTGAAAGGGAGCAAACAAAAGTGTGTTAACTTCAAGCTTCCAAGGAGACATAAACCACTCATTAACCCACCCTTCCAGAGGATGGATGAGGTATGTTCAATAAGAAACTCAATCTGGAGCTCAGTTTGACAATTTTGCAGAGCTCTTGGCTTTCTTGGTAATCTTTGGCATGGCATAAATTGGGTGGGGATTTTTATACACTTCTAGCAACAACTTAGAGCACAGAAAGAAACATTTTAACACATCTAACGGGACAGAGGCAAAGGAAGGAGGGGTACAACATTCTGACTATTTCCAGGAATCCTTCCAAAGACAAAAAAGCAACCTGATGAAGAGTGGCTTTCAACACTCCATTAACACCACTTTGTCTAGAGATCTTTCTTTGCCATAACCCATCTTCAGATGGAAGCTGCATCTGCTTCCAAACCTACAGAAAGGTTTAGGAACCTCCCAGGGCAAAGCTGTGGACATACAGATGGCAGAAGGAGCCAGTAACACATGGAATGTTCAGGATATTCCCCTCCTACAGACCCCCACTCCAGTTTCCCATGAAGCTGTATTTAATGAAATGTTCTCAACAGGATTAGGAAGAACTAAAATAGGAAAACTCGCACCACCCTTACAACAAAAACCTGCCATTCACCTGATGTGCATCATTTCATGAAACTGCTCCTCCTCAAACTGCTCTTGTAAATAACCCTAGGATTTTTTATCACATGGACTTAAAATGCTCATTCACACAAGCTACACACCTACTTTCATACAGAAGCCAGTGCAGCAATGCACAACACAATTCCCAACACTGGAACCTGCCCTTTGTCTCCAGAAATATCAGTAGGGACTGAGAGAAGCAAGCTGCATGCATTTATCCTAGCCTAGTAAAACTACCTGACATTCACAGGTACCTTTTCACCCAAGCTTGAAATCCTTACCATCATCAGGGTCCTGAGCAGTGAAACTTCGCTTTTCAACCTCGTTTAAAACCTCAGAGATGATGTCTGATGACTGAGCTTCAACTGTGGGACAAAGAGACAAACAACATCACATCTCAGCTGTGCCAAGCACTTCCTTGTGAAGAGCATCAGTCTGCAAATACAAGATGAAATTGGGAACAAGCAACATAATTTTAAACAAATGTAACTTCTGTGGTGCTCCACACCAGCTGCAATTTAATTTGCTCTAAAATTTGCCCTGCTAATGCAGATTTCCACATCAGGAGGGCAGATTCAGAAAGACAGCAGTGCTTTCTAGCAAGGAATCAAACAGGCCTGGAAGTTTGTGTGTTAGAAGGTTGAACTAGAAAAAACGAAGTATTTATACTTTATATAATATACTTTTAAAGTGTATTATATAAATACACTTTATGTTTTATATAAACAAATAAACAAAAATTTAAAAGGGGGAAAACCAAAACTAAACAAACCCCCAAACTCCAGAACCAAACCTAGAGAGACTCCAGAGCAATTCCTTTACATTTCTTAAAACACAAGGACTGTAGTTATGGCTACTTTGCCTATTCCCTCCCTATAGCCAAAAGTCTGTGGGCATGGGATCTTAAGCAGTTGGGTTCCTGTTTCTGACACAGCTGTTTTTCATGACAATTCTAATGCACAGAAGAACTGCTGCAGGAAAACAAACTCCCTGTGAGTGGCACAATATGAAATCACACACACTGTGGTGAGACCCAGCCTCCACAGTGACTGAGCAGCTTTTGCTCCCTGTATGAGGTTATCCTTTTTTTTTGTCATCCAAGCAGAATCAGGCAGCACAGGGAACACTAAGATCACACCCACTACAGGTTGTCTTTCAGTCCATAAGTGAACTGCCTTCACCCATCACAGTGAAAAGCATCAATCAGAGCAGCTGCTGCACGAGGCACATTCATGGCCAAGCCGATGGTGCACGTACCCCCTCTGTAATACACCGAGAGCAGGTGGTCATAGGATGCAAGGCTGGGCTCTGGAAAACAAAAACATTGCAGTCACTGCAACACTCCTGGGGAGCTTTGTGCCACTGCTCTAATTCAGGCTGCTCCTCCAGTCAGCAGCATGCATAAATTTATTCTAATATTCCTCCCTGCCCACCCTAATGCTGGGCCAAACCTCACCACACACCTGACTGGGAGAGGTGATATCCAACACTGTTCCACCAGTTGGAATCCTATTTCTATGGGGGAGGAGCCAAGCTTCCCTGCTTGAAATTAAAATCAGAAATACTTCACAGCTAATTTCCCTTTTGCACATGAATGCAATCTTTAGCCTATCAACAAGCATGTTACTGGAGCAAAGCACAGCCCACAGGACATCAATTCTGCAGATATTCTCTGTTTCTGCAATACTTATTTGGAAGGAAAAAATCATCATCTAGATCAAAAGGTTTTTTTCAGAGAGATGCAGATCTAGAGACCAGAACTGGCTTAG
Organism: Agelaius phoeniceus; assembly: GCF_051311805.1. Classification (NCBI taxonomy): domain Eukaryota; kingdom Metazoa; phylum Chordata; class Aves; order Passeriformes; family Icteridae; genus Agelaius; species Agelaius phoeniceus. The sequence continues at coordinate 68,632,393 of NC_135268.1, read as the reverse complement.
GTGGCTTGTGAAGTACATCTCCCCTGGAGTCAGGAAATCACCACCATGTTGTGTGGTGCTGAACTCCTATGTTAACTGTTCTGTTCATCATAATCACTGCATATAATAAATACTCTGGTTCTCTTACCTATATCAAGTGCTTCCATTTCCTTTAATACAAATAAAGACATAGTTCTGCCCACACCACCACATCTTCTCAGGCTCTTCAGTACAGAATTAAAAGTCAGCAGAGTTGGTTGCACTTTCTGTTGAGCCATGTGAGTCAGGAAGTCCTTAAAACAAAATTCCCAAATCCTTAGTGCTTCACATGTTTTGGATCACAGTTCAGCTTTCATGTGGTTTATACATACATTTCCTCACCACCTTCAAGTGAGCTACTCTCCTTTAACTGATTATTTAATCAGTACTATCTAATTTTTAATGACCAAAACCCAAGGCTACATTACATTAGAAAAAGTCTTGGAGAACTGTCTCTAGAACATAATAGAAAATTTTTATAGTTACATAATATTTTTCTTTACTGAAACTCAAAAATTCCATTTCTGTCACAACACCATGAATTAAAATTCAGAGTTTTTATCTAAAATTGTTCATTTATTTTATCTCCCAGAAGTAATTTCCCAAATTACTTTCTATCCAGGCAGTTCCTGGATCAGATACGTTCTCACAAGGCAAATCACTCTGCAAAGGCAAGACTGGACTTTTCACATTTGCCATTCCTCCACAGTTACCTTTTCTGTTTAAACTACTGTACTTCCTTTACAGCAGAGATTAGTATCTGGGGACAAAGTTCTTGCTTTTGGTCTTCCAACAACTGCAAAATTGTACTAATAAGGCAGAGCCTTATTAGTAAAAGAGCCCACACTCTTACCACTTCCCCACCTCTTTTGCTCTACCCTCCTTACCTTGGCTAACTCCCATCTTTCTACGAACCTCTCCTTTAGATACGGGACTGCTCTGATCAGTGCATTGAAGGTGTGCACATCAGCTGGAAAATGTAAGATAATCCATTTTAAATGACAATTTATAGCCTACAGGAAAGAGTTTGTTCTAGCATGGCTCAGTTTCTGGCAAAGTCTCATGCAAACCTGTCTCCAGGGAGCCAGCCACACGCCAGCTGCACTGGAATTCCCAGTTTGCATTCAGCTCCCATGATTCAGCTGAGGTCCGTACCCCTGCGCCAATCATCACTGCCATGAACAAACACTCAGAGCCCAACAGGGGCCTGCTCTGCTCAGGACACCACAAAGCACAGCCAGGAGACACTCACCCTTGTGCCTTTCATTCAGCAAGTCTATGTACATGTCATAAGCTTTAGAGTAAGCCCCGTGCTGCAAAAACAAAAATAATCCATCTCTGAGTATGTGAGATCTCAAAAGCTGAAAAAATCCCCCAGCACTGAAGAATGACTTTACCTTCACCATCCCACGGATCATTGTGCAATAGGAGTGTGCATTCCTCTCTGGCATTATCTTAAATATCCTTTCAGCATGGTTGTTCTCCCTAGAACCAAGGAACAAGATAAATATTAAAGAACCAAATAAAAGATACTCCTAGGAGAAGGATTCAACAAGCAGAACAACATAAGGGCTGTACCCCCAAAGACTGACATTCACATATCACACTTGTGAACCTTGAAACTATTCTACAATCACCTACTAGATTTCCATGAACACTTTAAAGGATCAGCAAACACAGGTTTATTAACAAGTAACACCTGTGAGTATGGGCTGCTAAAAGACTTATGTCTATGAGAACAATACAAGTGCACAACCCATGGAATATGGGAATATTGGCAACATTTTCTATACCTCCATCTGGGGCCAGACTGTGAACCTCTTCGAAATTGTCTCTTTGGAGCTTTCTGTTCTGAAGCATCCACCTGGGGAGATTTTTGCAAAAAGAAGTTCCTCAGAGTTAAATTATGATTTAACATCAAATGACATGACTTGCTAACAGAACTGAAGTTCAACAGCATGGACCAAAGGTGATTTTTAATGTGTATACAAGAATAATTTCTATCTTAACATCCAGGAAGCAACAGCTAGATTGAGAATAATGTTTATGTTATTAAACATATTAAGAGCTTTACACAAACTACTGTTGCTACTAGGTCAGTCATGGATTTTTGTAACAGAAATATGTCCTGGGAATGCTGACTGCATCTGATCCACCTCATGGCATCTCCCAAAAATCTTCATGTCACCTCAATATACTCCCAACTATGTATGAATTAATAAAGATCAACAAGTTTTCCATACCCCTGGTTCTTCCAAATCCTCTTTTTCTTCCTGCTCTTTTTCAGGAGTAGGTTCACCATCTCCATAGAAGCATAACAAATCTAGAAGGCTGTTTGTGGTCTCCAGAGATACAGGGGTACCTTTAGAAAATGAGAATTTATGACAGTCAGAGAAAGTGAACAGCTCATCACTCTACAGCCACAGGAGAAAATCTGTGAACACCACTTTGCTCTCTTCCAACACAAAGACATTCTCTAGCAAGTCCCTAACCCTGCTGTGACACCAGTACTGCCACAAACCCAGTCATCACAGGAAACAATTTCAACACTGAACTAGAGTATGCTTTTCTACTGAAGCCACTGAAAGAGGAGAGTTTTCCTGATCAAGTAGAATGAAGTCATAGCTCTCAGCCAGAACTGTGAAGCAGCACAAGCCCAACACAGCATCTGAAATTTCTAGTGCTTTTCATAACTTTTCCTAGGATACATCCTGCTGTGAATAACACTCTGCATGTTTCACTTTCTATGAAACATTCAAAATCAACAAAAGTATTTAATATGCTTCCTCTTCAAGAAGCCAATTGTTCTCCTTATCACCAAAGTGACATGTCAGACAAGCAGTGGCTAAGATTCTCCAGGAATTCTAGAGAATTCCACTTCATCAGACCAGAGTCAGTTGTGAAAGAAGCAACAGAGTCATAAAATTGTCTCCATAGCCTGTGGCAGCTACTGATGTATTTTTGGCCCAATTTAAGTAGAGCTCCAGCACAGAACCTGGCAGGTGACCACATACCTGCCTGTAGAAGCTGATCAAACATGTCCACAGACTCCTTCACCATTCTGAGATGGATGCGCTCCCTCAGAGCCTCCTCGCTCACTCCTTCAGTCTGAGGGGTCAGAGTCTGGGGCATCAGGCACTAAAAGCAAACAGAGGTCACAAGCTCAAACCTTCTCTACAAATCCTTACTCTTCACCCAATACACTGCTTGCAGCCTAACAACAGCAGTCCTTTTGGTGATGAAGGACCACACATATCCTTATCCCTCACTTTTTGCCAGGAAGACACACCTAAAAACCACTGCTTTTCTTACTTTTATCTCACAAACCTGATATGATACTGAATTCCCAAGGAAAAATGTCCACTACAAAAACATAATGGAAGTACAGTACTGTGTTCATACTGTCTGCAAAACAGTTTAAAAGTTATCCTTTTATCTTAGTTTTGGACCAGTCCAACAGTAGATTTCAGTGACAAAGCACAAATACAATGAAAACAAAGAGCAAAAAGCTTACTGGTACGTTGGGCTCTGCAAAAGTCTTGTCAAAATACTGAGGAAAGTTCTTTATGATGTATTTTGCAGCATTTCTCCCAGACTCCTTTGACAATGAATACAGACGCTGCACAGAAACGAGACAGAACAAGATGGAGAAATACACAAATTACAAGGCTGAGAATTAGAAAAAGCATTTTATTTAACAATGAACATTCTGATGGGATCAATTCAAACTCATGTATAATTTTCAACTTACTAGAATCACAGGGAGAACATTCCAGAAAAACATTCTGGTATTCATGCCAGTATAAGAATCTCTATTCTTTAAATGCCATTGAATTCTACTTCCTTGTTATTTAATCAAGAGACACAGTTCAGACATCTGAAATGCTGCACTACTACCTCAAGCTCAAAAACATCTCATTTTAGAGAGAAGAGAAAATTCTGAAAGCAATCTGATACCTCATTTTCTTTTGTAATCAAAACCAGGCTTCAATTAGGTAGGAGTATTCACAGCCTCAACAAAGGCAGGGGGGAGCTATCAAGGAAGTGTAAGGAAATACCTACAGAATTAGCTGCATTTCTTGGCATCAGGAAAGGGTCATCCTGGAACATGTAATGAGCAGCAGTAGGATCCTGTAGAAAGAAGAGCCCAGCAATGAGAAGTTTATAGTCATGTGCACAGGCACAACACACTGTCTCATGGAATTTAAGGCACAAGGAATTTTTCCATCATAACCATTGCCCATGCACATTTTACAGAAGTATCCTCTTGTTCAAAAAGAGGAAATAATTCAAAAATATGTTTGGAAATAATTTAAAAAATGTTTCCATTTTACATACACCCTTGCAGGCTAATAGGGTGACAAAAGGGTCCTTTCTATAACATATCAAGCAGTAAGTGCCCTGCAAAGTAGGACCCCAAGTGCAACAGTCTTGGGAAACTGATGGGACTTGGCAAGTTTTGATTCAATTCCCAGAATTCAAGTTAGATGGGATTTAAGAACAGCATCACAGCATTTCCAGGTTTTGCCCAGCAAGAGCAGATACTCATTGCACTTTTTAAAGCTTTTCTGGACTGAGATTGGGAAGGACATTCTGGATTGGGAAGGAACTGGTGAAGGAACCGGTGAAGGAACGTGCTCCCTATGTTAGTGAAAGCCTTACCAAAGCACTGCAGCTTTCTCTGGTAACTGCAGCTCTCTCTTAGCACATGAATGAGGCTTTAAGGACACAGCAAAACACCCAGAGCCAAAGGGAAAACCCTGATGTGAGAGTTGCATCTCTCATTTATGGCCAAAGTAGAAATTAAAGGGCTCCTGAGCACAAGGGTGTTGCACAGAATGCACACCCTGCCCCATCTCCATGGCCACAGAACCACTCACCCTGTTGACAGTAGAAGCCAAGGTCTGGAGCACGGCGAGCTTATCCCTAAGCACAAAGGAGTTGGGTTAATTCTCAGCTGCAGACTTGGAATGCTGTGCATGACTTTGTTTGGAGAACAAGCACAGGATTATCTAACCCACAAGGATTTTCAGTTCTAGGAAAGAATGGTTTTGCTGCACTAAGAAAACATCTCTTTCTTCTCACAAAGAAAGAGAAAATGCAAAAACGGCCTCAGTTTTTAAACAACCCCAGGAAAAAAAAAGATTTTGAGGAAAACCAGAAGACCATCAGTTTACAGCTATTATTCCTGCCCTTATAATACATTATCAAAGAAAGATCATGGGGGAGAGACACAAAAGTAACTCCTTGGAATGTTGCTCCTAGAGCATCTCCAAGGGATATATACATATATATATATATATTTATATATATATATATTGTCACTCTACAAGACATGTCTTTGCAAGAAAAAAATAAACCAAACCCAAACCAGGTATCTCAGGACTCCTGTGCCTGTGGAACATTAAGACTTTGGTTGTTTCAAGCAAACAAGGAAAGGCCAATGAAAGTGTTTAGGTGAAGGTGGCCTTACTAGGTTTTCATGCTGACACCATTTGACCATAAACCTAATTTTTGCTGTACAGTCATGCAATTCTACCTTAAGTGCTCCCAACAAAATAGGTTTTGTTCAGTTGTGTGATCTCTAAGGAGGATTTATTCAGCCAGTTATCAACAATCAAGTTTTATTTTGCTGAAGAAACACATTCACATGCAAACAGCCTGTAATAAGCTGAGCACATAACCTGAACTTGGTTATAGAGATCTTTAGCAGATGTGATCTTTTACAAAGGAATAGAACCATGCTTAAAAATGCAGTTGTTGTACGTGCTTTTAAAAGAAATGCCAGGATTGCAGTGTACATAATCTGCAGAGAGAGCAAGAATCAAGAATATTCACAGAGCTCCAAATCAGCAGGAAAACCCCTAGTGGGACATTGCATCAAGGAATACAGGAACTTCAACTTTCTTTTTCAGTTTTGGTGGAGAGACTACATTTAGGTGTCAAACACCAATTTTTTTCCAAGTGAAGATTCCAGAAGTAAACACTCACCATGTTTTCCTTCGGGGGAGCACAATTTCTTCTTGAGTCACTGTGAGAAACAATATTAAAAAGTTCATTAGAAACAAAGAGATGCCCAAAGAAAATTTTGACCCCATGAGCTGTAGCAAGGTGGGGTCAATCCTTCTCCCAGGTGATTGGATAAATGCAAATGGCCTCAAGTTGCAGTAGGTGAAGTTTGGATTGGATATCAGGAAAAGATTTCTTCACTGAAAGGCTTGTCAAGCACTGGAACAGGGGAATGGTGGAGTCACCATCCCTGGAGGATTTAAGAATGTTGATGTGGCACTTGGGGACGTGGTCTGGAGGTGCCTTGGCAGTACTGGGTGAAGAGGTGGACTCCACTAACTCAGAGATCTTTTCCAATCTCAGCAATTCTATATTCTACAAGAATCGATGAGTTAAGGTGATCCAGATGAAAGTACTAAAACAAGGATTTTAAAACCACAGTCTAACATAGGCTCATGGAGCTGCACAACTCAGTTCATGCTCTTGGAGCATGGAGCTGATGGGTGATGAGGTAAAGAATCAAGTTAATCCAGGAAGCTTATGCACAATGAAAACAGGGAGAGAGAAAACCCAAGGAGGGGAAAGAGAGTGTTTACATCATCTTTATCTCCTGATACACTGTATTCTTTGCAGATTAAAAAACATATGCAACCAACCAGTAATGAGGACATCTTACCTTGTGAATTGCCCACAGTCTTCCCCAGAGCAGGACTACTCGAAGAGCTCCTGTGAACAACCAGGGGTTTGAATTTATGGCAGTCACAGCAATACAGCAAAAGTAGAGCAGTGAAATTCCATACTACAGGTTAGAATTAACTAAAAGAGAGGGAACTGGAGTGCATTAGAGTAACTGGCAATGTTGCACTGTTATTAACTCCAAATTATTACCATAAAACTTATATTTGATGTTTCTTTTAAGGCCCTCGTTTCAAGAGACAAGAGGCTGTATGTGAAAAATTTTACTACAAAAAATCTGTGATTATTTAATATTGGGGTACAATATTTTTAAAATAGTTTTCACAAACTAGTGCATCTTATAAAGAAAATCACAGACATGAATCAGAAAAGACCTTTTTATGCTTTAGAGACAGGATCACGCTGAAAACAGCACTTAAAAAAAAACAACTTTAGACACAAGTAGTGTTCACAGAAGGAGAAAACCCAGAGTAATGATGTGATGCAGGTGAGTCAGCCCTGGTGAGATGCAGATGCCCTCATATCTCTACAGAGCTGCAGAAGCTCCTCACAACCCCACAGCTGCAGCACACTCAGACACATGGACTCACTTTGCTGAGTACCACAGAGCAGCTGCTTTGTGCTCACTGCTTCAAAGTCTTGCTCACCACCATTCACATTTTACTGTTTTCACCACAAACTAAGGCTTATGTTAAAATGTTTGTACTCCTTTTGCTCATGAAGCAACTTAACAGCAAAGCTTTACTGCAGTCCTGGCCTTCAGTGCCTCCACAGTGACCTTGACCCTGAGGGAGAGGCTGTTCAGGTGCAGCCACAGCTCTGTGCTTTACCGTGGCACTGCACAATTCCAGCTGCTCTTGGGAAGACTCACAAACTGATTAAATAAGATGTTGCCATCCCAAAAACAAGTAATGATTACCCATCCCCTAAACAAAACCATTACACAGAATCATGGAATGTTAAGGCGTTGGAAGGGACCTTTAAGATCTTGTTCCACTAGACCAGGTTGCTCCAAGCCCCATCCAATCTGCCCTCGAACACTGACAGGGCTGGGGCATCCACAACTTCGCTGAGCAACCTGTGACTGTGCCTCACACTCCTACAATAAAAAATTTCTTCCCAATATCTAATTCCAACTTCTCCTTTTTCGATCTGGACTCATTATTCCTTGTTACTCCTATCACTCAATTCCTGATGAAAAGTCTCTCTCTGGCTTCTTGGTAGAGCCCCTTCAGACACTAGAACACAGTTTTGGGGTCTACATGCAAAATTCCCCTCTCAGGCTCAACAGCCCCAGCTCCCTCAGCCTCCAAAAAGCGCTCATCCGCTTTTTCGTGAGATTCACCTCTAGGAATCGCTTAAACGCTCGAACTCTCTCCCGGGGAGGCTCCGAGCCGCCCTAAACCAGGAAAGATCCCGGGAAAGGCGTTTAAAAGCAGACAGAAGCCCCACAAAAGGCGCTCCCTTCCACCACGCCGCCTCGACCACGCCGAGCCACCGCGCACTGCGCCTGCGCGGCCTTTCCCGCCTCACTCCCCACACACCCAGCACCGCCCGTCCGTCGGTTCCTCCCCGCTGCTACCGCCGCCCGTCCCTTCCTGCCGGCGGTCTCTCACCGGTAGCTCTCCCGCCCGCCCGGGAGGCGGCACCGCCGGCCCAGCCACAGCGCCCGCTGCCAGCAGCCAGCCCCGACCCGCCTGGCCGCCATGGCCCCGCGCTGGCCTCTGGGAAGGCGGACGGCACCACTCCTACCGCCCCTCCCCGGCGGTGGTACCGCCCGGCCCCGCCTCCCCCCGCAGGCCGGACCGCGTGGTGCTGCCCGTGGCGCGGCGCTTCCAGCGGGAGAGCGGGAGCCGCTGTCGGCCGGGGAAGAGTTGCTCGTTCGCCATGAAGCCGCCCAAAGTGGTGCCGTGGCGGCGGCTGGTTGGGGTGTCCTTCGGGATGTACACGGCCGAGGAGATCAGGTGAGGCTCCATGTGTGCGCTGCCCGAGCTGTGCGGGTGCTGCTGGGTACTACGAGTCCCAGCGTGCCCCGCGGTAGGGCTCCGCAGAGCTGTGGAGGGCTGTGGCGCGCGGCATGCTGGGACATGTAGTCCGGTTGGGCCGTGGCCCAGCCGCCGGGATGGCGGCAGCCGAATTTTATACAAAATCTCGCACCGCTCGAGGGGACACGCTGACAATATTTTGTGATTTCTTAGTAGAGTGGCTATTCATGTAAAATAAATATGTGCTGCGATCTGAATGATTTTGCTCATTGTATAATGAAATCAGTGATACACAGATTCTTATTGCATTCGCAAAATGTTCTCAGAAAGATACTTTCATTAATGGAGAAAATCACACAGCTACTAAATGCCCGTGCTAGTTTGTCTCGGGATCTCTCGCTGGTCAGAGTGAACCCGAGAAAAGTTGGAAAGTCTCTTCGTCCAGCCCGGCGCTTGAAGAAGGAATCAGAGCTCTTCATTTCTCGGTCTCAAGGTTGTTTATTGTGCCTTATCTATAAAATATTTTCTTCTGTCCAGCTGAGGTCCGTTCAGCAAGACAGTCCGAGCCACTCTGGGGTGGTGTTATGTCTTTATACTGAAAACTATGTATACAATGTTTACAATTACTTTCCAATACCTGTCACCTATGTTAGACAGTGAGCTTCTACACTAAACCAATCTAAAAGTGCCAATATCACAGCAGAAGATAGAAGATAGAGGTCAAGAAGAAGAAGGAGAAAGGCTGGACACGCCCAGATTCCTCTATCTTGCCCCCTGAACCCCCATTCTAAAAACCCCAAAATCTATTTTTTCACCCAGTGATAAATTCACTATCATTCTACTTAAACTGTTGTGGCTTGCTTCATCTAAGGTTGGTAACTTGCTCCACGGGTCATAATCAAAACCACAAGCATCTTGGGCTCTGCGCCAGGGTCTCTGAGCAGGGGTCCTAGCTGCTCAGGACAGCCAGAGGGATGTCCTGGGTTCTGACACTAGTTGTACCATTCAACCTTTCTGCCGTTGATTTTCACTTTTTCCTTTCTCAACTTCAGGAAGCTGAGTGTGAAGCCCATCACCAACCCTCAGTACCTGGACAATGTGGGCAATCCGGCCGTGAACGGGCTCTACGACCTGGCCCTGGGACCCCCGGACTCCAGGGAGGTGTGTGCAACCTGCATGCAGAACTTCAGCAACTGCCCTGGACACTTTGGCCACATAGAGCTGCCTCTGCCTGTCTACAACCCCCTGTTCTTCGATGTATGTATTATATATGTACTGAATTACTGCTGGGGAGGGGGCTGGTGGTGCCCAGGATGTCATGTGGTTGCAGTCCTTGAAAACAGTAAAGTTTTCCCCCAGTAAAGGTGCCAAGATCTGTTTTCTCTTTTAAGTGTAATACCAGCAGATGCAGTAGAAAAGCTTTGTTGTGTCATGATAGTTCAATCCAAACAGACCTTTTGAAAAGTATGCATTTTGTTGTAGCTGTTGTTTTACTCAATGTTGACAGGTAGGCGAGGGGGGGATATTCATCCTGAAGTATGTGACTGACTGCAGAATGTCATGTTTTAATTAAAGGAATGGCACAGTAAAAATGATCATTTCCTTTAAACAACTACTGCACATGAACAGCTGTCTACACTTCCAGTTTTTAACATCCCCTGAGCTGGGATGAATTTTCCTCCTGAGGTGCTGATCCCACCATTTACAGTAGCTGCCTTTTGCACAGGCTACTAACTGAGAGTCAAAACCTCACTTTCAAGTGACCAGAGGTAGATGAGGTACCCCCTTTTAGCCTTGTTTCAGCTTTAAGTCAAATAACTGTATTGACCAAGGATTAAAATCCTGCAGCAGTAATTCCCAGCTTTCAGGCCACAGAGGGAATGAGAGAACTGTGATAAATAATAACACAAAGCTGTGTTAAATAAAAAAAACTCACTTATAATTTCCCAGACCTTGAGGAGAAGGTGATAGTGTGAAGAACCTTGTAGGATTGAGACCAGGATGTTTCATTTTACAAGTGTGGGGATTTGGGTTCTGCATTGTCCTCTGTGGTGTGAGCAGTCAGGAGCTGTAGTCAGGTTCTGTGTAAGAACAGCCTGGGTCCCAGAGCTGCTGTAGATACCACAAGTGCTTCATGTGTCTTCTATGTAGGCTGCGGCCACAGCTCTCTTCACAGAGAGCAGCAGACACAACTCTGTCCCAGGATTTTTCCTGGGGAAGGCAGTGAGAAGCTCAGAGAAGAAGAGAAAAGAATTCTTATCTCTGTTTACTGCTCTTGTTGTTTTGCACATGTGGAATGTGTTATAGAGATTGATTACTCAAAGTGATTTGTTAATTGACGTCCCCAGGATGAGGTGAGAGATAAGAATTTGACTCCCTGTTCTTAGAAGTCTGAGTTATTATTTTGTGATATTATAGTATAAGAAATTGCATACTAACACTATACTAAAAAAAGGTAAAGGAGACATCAGAGGGCTGTGAATAAAAATATTCGTATTTTTATTATGAATAATAAAAACCTGTGACAGACTCAGAGAGTCTGACACAGCTGGCTGTGATTGGCCATTAATTAAAAACAATTCACATGTTTTGATAAACACTCTCCAGGCCACATTCCAGAGGAGCAAAACATGGAGAAGCTGAGGCTTCTCATTTTCCCAGGAGAAGAAATCTTGGCAAAGGGATTTTTCATAAAATGTCATGGTGACAGACACCGGTGAAAGTTGTTTTGGTTCCTTGGCCAGTTGGGTCAAAGCTGTGTCCTGACTGTCTCAGACAGTGACAAGTTTTTATTTAGCATTCTTTAGTATAGTGTGTTTTTAATATGTAATTTAATATAGTATTAGTGTAATATAGTATAGCTTAATAAAGCATTTGTTCAGCCTTCTGAATCATGGAGTCAATGCACATTATTCCCTACCTTGGGGTCACCCTGCACCGATAGTACACAGCCTGCTGAGAGTTTATCTACAGAGCATGTTTTGCATATGAGTTTGGTTGGAATATTTTTTTTTCAAGCAAATTCTTTATGATTAAAATTAACCATTAATCTAATTACCCAATTATAGTAGTGTAGTATTTTCGGGGTCCCTCGTCGTGGGGAGGAAAGATGAATCTGACTGCATGTTCTTAGAAGGCTAATATGATATGATATTATATTATAGAATGCTATACTAAACTATACTAAAGAACAGAGAAAGGATACAGACAGAAGGCTTAACAAGATACTAATTAAAAACTCGTGACCCTCTCCTCAGAGTCCGACACAGCCTGACTGTGATTGGTCATTAAGTTAAAACAATTCACATGAAACCAATCAAACATGCACCTGTTGCATAAACAATCTCCAAACCACATTCGAGAGCAGCAAAACACAAGAGAAAATATTGTTTTCCTTTTTCTCTGAGGCTTTTCAGCTTCCCAGGAGAAGAAATCCTGGCGAAGGGATTTTTCCCAAAATATGATGGTGACATAGTAGCACTCTCTTTAAATCCAAACAATTGCATTTACTTGCTTACTGTGCAAGCTAGTAAATCTGCCAGGATAACCTTTTCCCCCCCTTTCCTTTGCAGAAATTGTACCTTCTGATCAGAGGGTCCTGTTTGAATTGCCACATGCTGACGTGTCCCCGAGCCGTGGTTCACCTGCTGCTGAGCCAGATGAAGGTGCTGCAGAAAGGGCTGCTCCATGCTGTCCATGACCTCGAAATCATTCTCAACAGGGCAAGTACTGTGTGATGCTCCATCCCTTTTTTGGATGGTCTCACAGCTCTAAAGCTCTCTGCCAATTTCTCTTCTTGTGTTCCTTGTAGTTTATAGAGCAGTGTGCAGATGCAACAGGCTCAGAAATCGAGGAGGAGCTGAATCGCCACGTGCAGGAAATGTTACAGAGCTCTCAAACAAGAGATCGGTGCTCAAATGTAAGTACAGGCAGTGCTTCTCCTGAAATCCTGGGCTTTGTCCTCTTAAAAGAGTGATGTGCAGAACATGTAGGTGTAGGATTTGTGTAGGTGCTGAATTTTGAAATTGAGGAAGAGTTGAATTGCCACGTGCAGGAAATGTTACAGAGCTCTCAAACAAGAGATCGGTGCTCAAATGTAAGTACAGGCAGTGCTTCTCCTGAAATCCTGGGCTTTATCCTCTGAAAGAGTGATGTGCAGGCAAAGCCTGTCTTTGTAGGTGCTGGATTTTGTCCAGTTCTGAACTGTGTTATGTTTAGAGGGCTTTTTGAGGGAAATGTGTGAAATTAAACTTAAAAAGGATTTTATTTCCCGTTAGTATAACTGTTGAAATTCTGGAAAACAGGGAAATGTCTGTGTAGAGAAATGTTTTGATGGTCTAAATACTATATTAAAATCTGTTACTGCTGTCAGTACACCACCTACAGATGTTGATACTTCTCTGTCTGATGCTCTGACTTTTGAGCTGTAGAGCACATTTTGAGAACTCATGCATCCAGTAAACTTGCAGAATTAATTACACTGACATTTTTAGGAAGACTTGTGTAATTGAATTCTAATTTCCATTTAAATGTAGTTTAATGTGCATGGTTAGTAAACGTGAGTGATGAAGATACTTATAATCTAAGACCATTCAGGAGATTTGTTTATAAGCCAGTTTTAATTCCTTGATCACTTGTTTTAAAACTAAGCTTAAGCACTTTGAGCACTATGTAAATCATACATTCATGGGCTGCCAAAAGAAATGGTTTTGTCATTTTTATACTTACCTAAATCATCATTAAAGAAAACTTTAAATTACAGTACTGACTTGAAAATTAAAGACTTAATGGAATAAATTGAAAAAGGAGCATGGAGAGCATTGAGGGATGTGTCCCTCCAGCAAATGGGAAGGTGATGAACGAACACTATAGATCAAGGCATGAAATAATCAATACATGGATGTGTGTGCATTGATACTGATAATATTCAGGTTATAATGTTATTTGTGTACTGTTTAGTGAATTCTTCATATAACGTATTTTAATTTATTTTTATTATATTCATTATTTTTAAGTTTGGGGTTTTTTTTCTTTACCAGGTCAAAAATGTTTGTGAGTGTAGAAATAAACTGGTATCCCAGTTCTGGAAAGCACACATGGCTTCAAAGAAATGCCCAAACTGCAAGTAAGTTTAACTACATGAGGAAGCTGGTTTCTAGTTAAATGCTGTGTTAATATTAACCTTGATCTACCTGTCCTGTTTGGGTTTTTTTTCTCTTTAAGATCCAGGAGATCACTGGTACGAAAGGAGCACAACAGCAAGCTGACAGTCACCTATCCTTCTACAATGTACCATAAATCAGGACAGGAAGGCATTCTGGATGAAACAGCAGGTGAAATATTTGTCTTTTACTCAAATATGTTTGCACTTTCCCCCTGCATTTAAGGGGCACAGATTCTTAGCAGTGGCTGTGCACTTGGAACTCATTTATAAAAATACTGATTATAACTAAACCAGTAAGCTCAGGAGTCAGAGAGAAAAATTCCATTAAATTTCTGTTTGAGAGCCTGTTGTGCTTTTGCAGCTTTCTGTGTCAGGAAAAGAAGTACAACAGCATAATCTTTGTCAACTTTAGGGTGGTTTTGGGGCACTTCATTTTTGGCAGGTAGTTCATTTTCTGCTGGATTTTTTAAACAGAGCAACTACAGATAAAATTAGGAGAAAGATGACCAACTTCAGAAAGAAAATCATATAATCCTAATTCTTGTGAGTGAATTTCCTCTTAAAGAGTAAAAGACAAAATAGAAAGTAGGTGGCACTTTCCAGGATTAATTAATTTGAATAAATTTGAACCTCCTTTTCCTTCTCGTATCCTTGATCCTTTACACAATGAGACAGAATTGAAGCAGACATTTATGTGTGTGATTTAGCTCTTAGGAAAGGTTTCCATAGAGAATTTATTTTGTTTGCTATTCTATGATTTAAATGCTATATTAAATCTCTGGAGCTGTGGCTGAAGAAGCAAAATGGGATGGATTGGGCTGGGATGGATCACACAGTTAGGTGCATTGTGCATAGCCTGTGCATGGTCAAGTCCCAAAAAGGAGTACCTTTAACCTTGGCATGGATGCATTTTTGTTTGAGGGATGGAAAGGTTTTCTGGGTGAATGGAGAATTGAACTTTCAGTGTGCAAAAATCTGCATTTCAGGACCTAAGCCAGAAGAGGAGTAGGAAACTGTCTGAGGTTGTGGGAGGATTGCTTTTCTTCGAGTTGTTGAAATTGAGAGCCAAAATCTCTGGCTTTGTTTTGAAAATAATTGATCTTTTTGCTTTTTAGTAGCCAAACCATGTGTTTTCCTTCCTCTCCAAAGCAGAGGTAGCCCAGACTCTCACCCATAATAGGGATGGTGCTATTGTCTCCTTCAGTTGAGTATTTCATGGAAACCTTGATACCTCCCTGGTGGTACCTGAACCCCACTGAAAGCTTCCCCAGCTGCAGGCTGAGACTTGATTTGTGTTTTGGTCAGGGATGAGATCTTTTGAACACTCTAAGTGAAAAAAAGCATAAACTTTAGATGGTAGAGTAGAGTCTTATTTCTGTTACTTATATTCATATTCACTAGTCACAGAAATGGTTTCATTTTTACTTAATTTTACTTAATCATATTCCCAAAGCAAACATTTAAATGATAATTTTGATGTAGATGTCAGCCAGTATATTTTGTATGTATATTTTGTATTTCCATTCATTCTCTGAGCTGGAAACAGTAATGTAAGACTGTAAGCAAAAAAAAAAAAAAAAAAAAAAAAAAAAAAAAACAAAACAAAAAAAAAACTTTCACAGTAATGTCTTGAGATTTTTTTTTTAATGAATATTTTATTTTTATTTTATTTTTTACTTTTTAGGTATTGATGAAAGCCAGTTAGGGAAGAGAGGATACCTGACACCAATGACTGCCAAGGAATACATCCTGGCTCTGTGGAAGAATGAAGGTAATGGTTGTGAAGAGCAACATGACTTTATTTTCTGTACCATTTACTGGACAAATCTGCAAATCTTCCAGTATGAACTCCTTGTCAAATATTTGCCTTTTGCCTTAGGGGCTTCTGGCTGCAAAATAAGTTTTGTGACAGGAGGACTGGCAGCCAGTGAATGCAGAGACCTGGATTCAATTAACACTTTGATCATTTATTCTCAAATTGTGGCTCCTCACAAATCACAACAGTTGTTTGCAGAGACTGTGATTTCCTGTGGTGCTGCATCCCACAGTTACACTGGTTACAGACTGAGAATGGATTTATCAGCCTCTTTTTTGGGTTGCCTGTACTCTGAATCTGTCTGCACTTGCCAGGAGAAACCAAAGCACTTTTGTGAATCGGTCACAGTCAGCTGCTGGAACCTTTCTTCCTCTAGTTCTGCTTTCTCCATTTGCTATAATCTATATTTCTGTCCAGAGTCATTCCTAAAATACCTCGTATGTGACAAAAAAAAAAAAGAGTGGCAATTCTTTCTAAACTGTGTCTGAATGTTTTTATTTTAAACAGGCTCAATAGTGTTAACTTAGCAGATTCTTTTCACTTGGTTGACCAAGGGCATCTGGGGGTTTGGATTCCCAAACAATAGCAATGAGAATGAGTTTTTATTTATTTTGTCTCTTTTTAGGTTTCTTTTTGCGTTATCTCTTCCCTGGGATGGATCCCCATGGGAGTTCAGAATTCAGTCCAGACATGTTTTTTTTAGATCTGCTTGTGGTTCCACCTTCAAGGTAAAATTTATCCTCCCAAAATCTTGTAGAAATCACAGGATTTAGTGCACCCTTTGCAGGAGTTGGAGATCCAAACTCCTGTAATACAGACACTGGTCTGCTTAAGTGTCAATAGAGTGTTTAAATAATAAAAATGATACTAGTAGTCGATAAGTTCTATTGTAACTTCAAGTGAGTTTGTTAGAAGACTGAAATACTAATTATGGAAAAGATATATTTTAGTATTTTATATTTTAAAATATATTTTAGTATTTAGTATATTATAAGTATATAAAATATATTTTAAGTATAATTAATATAACATATACTTATAATGTATTAAATATATAGTATATATTTAGTGTATTTATATTTAGTATTTTAGTATTTATATATTAGTATTTTAAATGAATATAGAATATTGTAACTGCACAGTACTGATAGAATTTCTTGTTAAGACTTATTCCTCTTTTATGACTGTCCCAGTAGAATATATGAATTTTTAAATGCCCACTATTAGCTTGGATTATTTTCCATGCACTGAAGATTTAGCTTAGAAAGTTTGAGGTTTTTCATGCTGCTTTTGAGTGGCTTTGATCCCCTGAGGTGATTCTGATTTTCCGTAGGTACCGTCCTGTAAATCGCCTCGGAGATCGCCTGTTCACAAACGGGCAGACTGTGAACCTGCAGGCTGTGATGAAAGATGCTCAGCTGATAAGGAAGCTCTTGGTTTTCATGGCCAAAGAACAGTGTCAGCCAATAAAGATTACAGAAGAATTTCAAACAGTAAGAGTTGCTGGTTGTCTTATTCTTTGCTTTTTTTGGATGGGTGGGTCGAGTTCAGGAAGGTTCCTGTTTAAGCTGTTCCTGTAACAGTTTTTGCCTGAGCTGTTGGAATGTCTGCTGATGGAGATGTTCCATACCTTGTTTGGTTTTTTCCCTCTGCTCCTTTCTACCTGGTGCAAAGGGAAAGAACATACTGCTCAAATTCTTTTAGCCGTGGATTTTTGGTATTAGATTAATGTATGTGAGACATAATGGGCTCTTGTTTCTAGAGAATTAAATATGTACAGCACAAACAGTTCAGAATAAAACTTTGCCAGTGTTTCAGCACATGAAAAGGGGGCTGAAAAATCACTTCAGTTTCTAAGCCTAGTGGAACCAGTTGTGATTGTGTTTATTTTTTGACAGTTGATGTCTAAGTAGGACATAAAACTTCACAAATAATATAGTTAGTAACAATATTTGTCTGCTTCTGACAGTTCACATAGTTGTTTAGGTAAATAATAGTGTATGTCAGCTTGCCTCGTTCCATATTTGTTCATCAATTGTATCATTGAGGGGTCTTTGACACTGGGCTCAGTTTCAGGGGAACTTGATTTACGTCTGCAGTGTAAAACATTTTGGAAACACTGTTAGTTACTTACAATGTACACTAGATGGAGATCTGTTCTTAAAGCATTTGACTGGAGGTCAATGAAGTTTGGATGTGACTGGTTTAGTGGTTTTAGACTGAAAACAGAGTGATGTAAGTGATAAAATCTCTTGGATTTACATTATTTTAATCTAAAAATAGGATTTTCTAGTTACAGTGATTCCTAACATGGACTGACTACCAGTGCAAAATAGTGGTGAATGTTTCTTTTGCTGTATTTAATACCGTAATTAATACTAAAACTTCAGCCTAATAAGTAGAAGATATTTTTTTGTTATGTCCAAGTCTCTAAGTTCTGTTTCTGCAGGAGACAGGAGAGGATAGTGAACCTCTGGACCGTTCTGTGCTGACAACAATTCCAGGACAGAGCATTGCAGACAAGCTGTACAACGCCTGGATACGCCTCCAGAGCCATGTCAACATTGTGTTTGATAGTGACATGGACAAGCTGATAACAGACAAATACCCTGGTATTCGTCAGGTGGGTAACAGCTGGAGTCTTGATTAAAAAAGAGAAGCTGATAATGTAAGAAAAAAGTGAACTATTTGTGGTTAGTACATGGGCATTTTCATGCCACTCACCATTGAAAGAATCCATATGGTTTTCCATACTTGTCGCAATAGGACACAAAATGAACAACACACACAAGCAGAGATGTCCAAGGTAAAAAGAGGGCAGTTTATTTCCAAACTCCAATATTGATAGACTTTCAAAAGTGACCATGGATTGGAGGATGAAATTGCCACCTCTCCAACCACACTGGTCAAACCAACAGTCCATCAATTCTCTCCTCCTCCAGAAAGGAATGCAAAACAATCATTATTTACGTGAAAAGTGCGTGAAAAACTCCATTGCAAAAATATAAACACGAGAAGGCTTAGAAGAACTTAAAAGAACAGGGTGACACATGCTTGCAGGTTCTAATTGTCCCCTTCTGTTTCCCAAGCTGTTGGAGAAGAAGGAAGGGCTGTTCCGCAAGCACATGATGGGGAAGCGCGTGGATTTCGCTGCTCGCTCCGTCATTTGTCCCGACATGTACATCGGGACCAACGAGATTGGCATCCCCATGGTGAGCATCAACAAAGCACTGAGTCCTCACTGCTGGCAATTTGGCAGCAGTTTAAAATCTAGAGGGTTTCTGACTCGTCTGAGCTGTTTCCTGCCCAGTGTTAACAAGGAGGGAGCACTGGAGAGCAGGAGATTTTTACTGTTACAAAATGAGAACACCATATCTGAGAAAGAGGAGTTTAAAAAAAAAAAGAAAAAGCTGTACTTGCTTTGTGGGATTAGGAATTGAAGTAAGTCTGTTCAAAAGTAGATCCTGTTCCTCCTATGGTCTTTGTATAAGATATTTTTGAGGTATTGCAGTGCCAGGGTACCAGTTGTTGGTTTCTCTGGGTCTGGATTGAAGGCACTGGAGATGGTAGTTTGATGTTCAGATTCAGGTGTTTATTATTTCTTATCAGTAAAACAGTCTCTCTACTGTGAGTTCTGCAGCTTTTCATTAGCAAGGCACAAAATGACCAACAATCTTTTGTTACAGGGTCTTTTAAGACTAAACTATCCAATTAAGAGCTGACACCTGGATTATTTTCCCTTTTAACCCAATAACTGATCCCACAGAGCCCACAATGCAGACTCTTCTGCCCAATTACAAAATGCCACCCAAACCCAGGAAGAAGGAAGAAGCATGAAGAAGAAACCCAGGATGACACCCTGTGCCCTCCATCTTGCTTCTATCCACAGCATACTAAAAATCCCAAAACTTCAGTTTCTCCCCAAGTGATACACCTACACTACATTACTCTTACTTCACAGAAGTAGAATCCACTTCTGTGGATTCTAGTCTATCTTGAAGCCTGGGAAACTTTCTCCATGGATGAGGGTCAGAGTCAGTGCTGCCCTGGGGGTCAGGGCACCCCAGAGCAGACAGAGAAATATTCCTGGTGCTCTGGGTTTCCACATTGCAGCCTTAAGAGAAGGCTGTGGTAATGTCACCAACTTCAACAATCCTTAAGGATTTTTAGCTACACCGAGATGACACCAAGCCTGAATTTGAGTTTTTTGTTATCTCGTCTTTGCAGAAAATAGTGAACTTGATGATAATGTGCTTTTTCTCTGTATTTGTTGGCTTATTTGCAGAATCTAAATCCATGATTGCTTTTTTTAATTGCTAATTGAGTTTCATACCAAAGTAGAAAATTGTAAAAGGGACGTTGTTTCTATTTGTATGGTAGAGGATTTTAAAACAGAATTGTGTTTATTTCGCACTAGAGTAGACTGAGGAGGAAATGCATTCAAGAGCTTTATTAGTACTTTATTCTTTAATTTACTAAGTACTTTATTCTTACATTTACTACTTATTTTTTGATGCTGTTTTATCAGTGTTTTTTAGATCTTAAGCCAAAATTGAACAACATGTTACTTCTCTCCTCTTTTCCTTCCTGTCTAGGTATTTGCCACCAAACTGACCTACCCTCAGCCAGTCACTCCCTGGAATGTCAAAGAGCTGAGGCAGGCTGTCATCAATGGCCCCAAGGTGCACCCCGGGGCCTCCATGGTCATCAACGAGGACGGGTCTCGCACGGTGCTGAGCGCCACCAGCCTGACCCAGCGCGAGGCCATCGCCAAGCAGCTCCTCACCCCCTCCTCAGGGGCACCCCAGACAGGCCTGAAGATTGTGAGTATGGGCAGAGCCCTCCTCCATCTCTGGTTCAGGGGGTAGGAATAAAAACAGGGTACTTTTTCAAATTCTAAACCCCGTTTTTCCTTCTTTTACTTTCTTCTAATGCGCAGTGTGTGGCATTCATTGTGCCAAGATGGAGATCATTCTCAGTGGTGGCCTTGGCATTGCTGGCTAAGTTGGGCTCCATGATCTAAGAGGTCTTTTCCAACCTAATGATTCTATGTCAGTTGTTTCTCCTCTGTGCTACACTTTAATCAACCTTTGAAACTTCTTAACTGTATCTCCATCCCTTACAAGAGTTAGAAAAGCACTGTTTAGCTACTAGGGCAAAAGTTTTGGTGTTTATTAGTGTTTTCACATTGTTATGTATTACCTTGTCTCTCATAAAGGCTTAGCAGAGATTTAAAATTTAATTCTGAGTATTTCTGTGATGTCAGTTCTTTCAGAACCTGTCACAGAGTTAAACATAACAGCATTTAGATTGTACAGACAATTTACAATGCTCTTGTTCATAATCACTTAAGTGGATATTTGGATGTTACTAAAAGAAAAATTAAAATGAGACTGTTCTGAGAGACTCTGTTCTATATAAGGATATACTGTGTTGTACTCAGAGCTGAAATTAAGAGATTCTTGGCCTCTGCTTCACTTACTGAAAGCTGTTAATAGCAGTCCAGCTATTACTACCTTAGTCTAGGGTGTCCAGGGCTAGGTATTTTGTGGGAGGTATCAATTCAGCCCAGTGGGCTTTGGATGAAGAGCTGATTGATTTGATCACTGTGGTTTGGGGGAGTTAATGGGGAGTGGTTGTTTGGTGGAGAGCAGGGGGCATTCAGGGGCAAACAGTCTTGATTCTCTCTGAGTTTTACACAAAGCATGAATACCAGAAAGAAGATGTTTTGGAGGACATGATCCCAAGCTACGTCAGGGAAGGTATAGGTTGGATATTAGGAAAAAAAAAATTTACCAAAATAATAATAAAGTACTGGAATGCTCTTCCCAGGGTAGGTGGTAGAATCCCCATCTCTGGATGTGTTTAAAAAAGACTGGACATGGCACTTGGTGCTATAGTCTGGTTGAGGTGTGAGGGCATAGGTTGGACTCGATCTTAGAGTATTAAATATTAGACCCCGAATGTTTCCGGGCGTGTCCTGCCTGGCTTTGTCTGGCCTTGGTGCTGGACCAAAGGCTGCAGCTGTGGTGTTTTCACTCAGGGATACCTTTGGCTGGCTGGGCACTCAGAACAAATCCAGGCAAAATAGGAACTCAGTTTACCTTTGGTGGAAAAGGTTCAGACGACGGTGAAGAGAAAAGAAGTGGGTTCTGCCGTAGAGCTTAAATCCAGAGTTTTATTTCAGCGTGGTAGACTTCTGAATGTGGTAACAGCTCTCAGACAGACAGACACACTAACTGCATGGTCTCATGTCCTTTTAAGCCCTGGGGACAGGGGGAGGGGAGGGACAGGTGAGGGCCAGCCAGGTGTGAGGAGGGGAAGGCCCAGGGGATATACAGGCCAGTGAGCCCAGACCTGGGGGCATCTTTTGAAATTCTGCCAACCATTCAATGCCTTGCTGGAATGTTAAGATTGATGGACAGCTCTTAGGCAGGAGGGCAAAAGGAGGGTGAAAAGTTGGCGCACCTGAGGGGGCTGGGACGGGTCAAACAGGAAACCGCACTGCAACATTAGAGCTCTCTTCCAAGCTCGTGATTCTGTGATTCTGTGATCTGTGTGTGTGTTTAAAGCTCAGTCAGTCCCTTCTGAGGCGCTGATTGGCATTGGCAGCACCCCAATGTCTGTGGCAGGTGTGTCGGCACATCAGGAACGGCGACGTGCTGCTGCTGAACCGGCAGCCCACGCTGCACAGACCGTCCATCCAGGCGCACCGCGCCCGCATCCTGCCCGCCGAGAAGGTGCTCAGGCTGCACTACGCCAACTGCAAGGCTTACAACGCTGACTTCGACGGCGATGAAATGAATGCCCACTTCCCACAGAGTGAGCTGGGCAGGGCAGAGGCCTACACCTTGGCCATCACTGATAAACAGTACCTGGTGCCAAAGGCAAGTACAGCTGCCAGATAAGTTTATTTCTAGATGGAATTGCTTTTGTTTGTTTAGTCTGATGATAAATGGGATTGTTTTTTATTTCTGTGTTCTTTCTCCACGTGTGGTTCTGTTCCTCTAAAGAAGGCCCAGCCCATCCAATCTTGTTCCTTTCAGAAGAGATTCAGTAGAGAGTTATGCTGTAATGAGTTCTTTACAAATTACTTAAGTGTTTTATCCAGGGGCAATAATTCTGGGAGCTGCAGGCACACAACTTATTAACCCCACCACCACCACCTTTTTCTTGTTCCCTCTTAGGATGGGAAGCCACTTCCTGGCTTGATCCAGGACCACATGGTTTCTGGAGTCAGCATGACGCTGCGGGGCTGCTTTTTCACCAGAGAGCAGTACATGGAGCTGGTGTACCGAGGGCTCACAGACAAAAAAGGGAGAATTAAAACCTTTCCTCCAGCCATTATGAAGCCACAACGATTATGGACAGGAAAGCAGGTAGTTTATCATTTACTGGGTTAAAGAATGCTGGTGGTTTTAAAGTAAGCAGAATGCTAATAATAAACCAGTGCTGCCAAGGGTGTTTGAAGGCCAGATCCCATTAACACCATGTAGGTTTTGGGGTGTGTTTCTGAGCTGTAAAACCCAACAGACAGCTTTTTTTTTTTTTAATAATTTTAATATATCTAAGTATTGGAAAAATCTTTGCTGTTTTATATTTCTGAATAATTACACATCTCAGCTCACTCTTCCTTCAGAGGGTAGAGTAGCAGGAGGATATTCCTGCCTTGTGAGGCTTCCAAGCTTTCAAAACTTTGCTGTCAGTGGAAAGAATACATGCAGGATGTTGCTTTTCTCATTCATGCCAGATTTTTTAATGTTGAGAAGTGATTATACAAAAAAAAAAATAACTCCTGCCCCTCATCCTGCTTCTTTATAGGTTGTTTCCACATTGTTAATAAACATCATTCCAGACAACCATGCTCCACTGAATTTGACTGGGAAAGCAAAAATTGGTGGGAGAGCCTGGGTAAAGGGACCTGCAAAAGGATGTGTGAATCTTGATTCAATGTGTGAATCTCAGGTATGCAACAACCCTGGGGGTTGGGCTGGGCTGTGTTCTATTAAAACTGTGTGTACAGTAAAGGAATGGGAAGGGAGCAGATGGCAAAGTTAGAAGCAGATATTTGGCAACAGCTGCTGCCAGAAGTGGCTGATTGAAGGATAGGCCAGGGAGTCAGGAAAAATGCTCTGTGGTCCTGACTTAGGTAGATTCCACCTGGTTTTGTTAGACCATGTGTCTTCATTGTCAGACTTTATAGGTGGAAAAATACAGGTGGTGTTAGAAGTTTCATTTCTGCTACAAATTCTGAAAGTACAGATAATCTGACCACATTTACCCATTCACCAACATGTAAGCTTTTTAAACTTACAAAAACCAATTTAAACCAATTTTCACATAGATTGCATGGAAAACCTGTTGAGGTCATACTACCATTAAAATTTCTGTTTTCCTGATTGAAAACTGTGTTTTGTTTTTCAGGTTATTATCAGAGATGGGGAGTTACTGTGTGGAGTCCTGGACAAAGCTCACTTTGGCAGCTCTGCCTATGGGCTGGTGCACTGCTGCTATGAGATCTATGGGGGTGAAACCAGTGGCAAGGTGCTGACGTGCCTGGGGCGCCTCTTCACTGCTTACCTGCAGCTCTACAGGGGCTTCACCATGGGTGAGTGCCTGCAGCACCTCCTGAGGTCTAAACTGGGCATAATACATGCTAATTCTGTGAGTGGAATTCTGCAAGACTGCCCTTGAGTGGGAAAGCTGCCTGCCAGCCTTTTTTTGCTCTTGTATTTTGTTTTTGATCTAGATGGCCTTCTAAGTATAAAAAGAAGGTATAATCCAACCATTTCTCTTTTCTGTCCTGCCTAGCCAAAGTGTACACAGTTAATATGTCCTGTGTGGAAATTTTGTTTAGATCAAAACCTCATGTTTTGCTTCTCTGAAAAGTAATTATTGCTTAGAAAGCAGAACAGCTGACAGAACAAGATGAAAGAACTTCAAGGGCTTGGTGATCAAGCCTTGCACATCACATTTTACTGTAAAACTTTTAGTCAATGAGTTTGAAAAGCTTTTATTACAGGTTTTCAAACTTATATAAGAGTTATGGAGACACAGTCAGCAGTAGTGAGGGACCAACACAGGGGTATCTTTTGGAGTGAGGAAGGTGACTGATTACAGGACTCCTGAGAGCCTGGGTGCAAAAAGGCTAGATAGGAAAAGATAACTAGCCTGGGACCACTGGTCAGTTAAAACATCAGAAGAAAAGTGAGACTGGAGCAGGAGTTTGGGATTTGATGTTTGGACACAAACATTTTAGTGACCAGTTTAGTGTCTGTGGCAGGACTCCTCACAAACAGCTCACAGGAGTTCAGGTTCCAGTGT
This sequence comes from Agelaius phoeniceus, assembly GCF_051311805.1. Taxonomy (NCBI): domain Eukaryota; kingdom Metazoa; phylum Chordata; class Aves; order Passeriformes; family Icteridae; genus Agelaius; species Agelaius phoeniceus. The sequence goes on along the minus strand of NC_135268.1, from coordinate 68,607,381 downwards.
TGAATCTGTTCCCTGGTCCTGTCATCTCAAGGATCTGTATTTTTAATTTATCTTTTTTTAAAAAAAGCTAAGAAATGCCAGATTGTGAAAAGTTCAACTAATAGGAAGTTTGATGTGGATGGAAGGAAAAAAGCAGTTTGATGTGGCTGGTCCATAAAGCATTAGTTTGTGCAAATGCACCAACAAAGATTTTTTAGAGACTGTTGAGGTTAAGACTCCTTAAATTAGGGAGTTGATTTTGCACTCTTACTGCTTAGTTGATGTTGCTCTTTTTCTTTCTTCTATGGCTTACAGCTTCTCTATCCAGAAATGACTCAAACTTTTTTCTTCTTGTCAAACTGCAGGCCCTTAGTCTAACCATCATTATAACTTCAGTTATAGACTTTCTTTCCCAGCTCTTCACTCAAAATCCCTGACACCAAATGTGGTTCCTTCCTTGATTTTTTTTCAGTTCTGTCTCTCTTCTTTAACAGGGATTGAAGATATTTTGGTTAAACGTGATGCAGACCACAAAAGAAAAAAAATCATTGAAAGGTCAAGGCAGAGTGGTATTGAAGTAAGTCTGTTTTGCAGATTTATTTTTTCTCCCTAATGCAAAATTTTTGAAATACTGCCTTATTCAATCATGCCTGCTTAACACCTAAAAATTCCTATATTTTACTTTCAGGCTGTTAGAGCTGCTCTTAATTTGCCAGAAACAGCATCATGTGAGGAGGTCCAAGGGAAGTGGCAGGATGCCCATCTCTCCAAAGACCAGAGGGATTTTAACATGGTTGATATGAAATTTAAGGAGGAAGTGAACAATTACAACAATGAAGTCAACAAGGTTGGCATTGAGTAATCTGTGCATACTAATCTTGTTTCACTTTCTTATTAAGTTAATTAATGTGGATGGGCAGAGCCTGACTCTTCTGCAGGCTGAAGCTTTCCATCTGACCCCAGCCTGGGGCTCCAGATGCTGCCTCTCCTCCTCAGCCTTGTCCTCCCTGAGTGAGAAGACACATTGAAATTATAAATAGGAATGTTTGTGATTACTCATTGTTTCACTTTGTTAAAGCCTTCCACAGGAATTTCTTGGGTTTAGTGTTTTATGAATAATGTTTGGTTTTGTTCCCTTCACTCCCCCACAATTCTGTAGGTTTGCATGCCCCTTGGTCTCCACAGGAGCTTTCCAGAGAACAATTTGCAGTTGATGGTACAGTCAGGAGCCAAAGGATCCACTGTAAACACAATGCAGGTAATGCAATAACCAGAAAATGCTTAGCAGCTCTGTGTGCTGCTGTGGTGTGTCCTAGAATATAATCTGTTGGGAAGCTCTTGTGGGGATATCTGATACCAGAGCAAGGTTTTCATTCTGGACTTTGGCATGGAAAAATGCTAGAAGAATGTAATAAAGACCTCAGTGGGTGATGGAAGAGAGTCAGTGTTTATTATAACCTATTTTTGAATCACTCCTCAGTGCATGAGGGTTTATTGAAATAGCAGAACTGCTTTTGAGAAGGAATGCTGCAGTTTATACAAACAAACCTAGTGTAGGAGAAATAACTTCTCCTGGCCTCTGTTGGAGACTGACCCTCTCCTTCTTCAACTTCTGAATAGCAACTACATAATCTTTGGTTTTGGTAGAAGTGGAAAGATACATTTTCATTTTACATTTGCAACACAGACACCAAGCTAGAGACACTATAAAAATGCCATCTAAAATGGAGAGAATGACCACAGCTCAAAAGAGAGAGCATTTTGGGTTGAGGTTTCTGTTCTGTTTTTAGTACAATGCTGAGAGGTGGTGAAAGTAATGTAGGGACCTAAAAAATATCTACAGTATTTTTAGTTTCACATTTCTGTGTTAAAATAAGTATACAGAATGAGATACTGAGGTAATGTTGAGGGTGAGTCAGGGTACTGGAATAATTTTAAAAAACCAGGTGAGATCTCCATGCCTTTTCTGCCCCTCAGTATCTGGAACATTTCATGAACAGCTCCACATGGAGCTACAGAGCATTTACTGAACATTTGACCTTTTTTTACTGTATTTTTCAAGAAAAATCACTAAGCTCATGTGAACAAAAAGCTGGATGGAAAAGTGATGTTTCCTTTTTTCCTGCCCACATTTAGATTTCTTGTTTGCTGGGCCAGATTGAGCTGGAAGGCCGAAGACCCCCACTGATGGCATCTGGCAAATCACTGCCATGTTTCCAGCCTTATGACTTTTCCCCTAGCTCAGGAGGATTTGTGACTGGCAGATTTCTCACTGGGATCAAACCTTCTGTAAGTTTAACACTGCTTGTGTTGATACTGAAGTTTATTTAAGTCTTGGTATTTTAATAAAGGGTATCTGCAATTATAGATAAATGGACTTTGTTCATCCTGGTTTCATATGAAGCTTTTGAGGAAGAACATAAATTGCCAGTGTTGATGCACTTCTTAGCAGAATGCTGATGGTATTGTGCTTGTGTTTAGGAGTTCTTCTTTCACTGCATGGCTGGCAGGGAAGGTCTTGTGGATACAGCTGTCAAAACCAGCCGTTCTGGGTACCTGCAAAGGTAAGGGGCCTGCTTTACAACTGGAGCCTTTAAAAGCTCCTTTTGTTGGTTGGTTGATTTTTTCTCTTTTTTTCTGAGAAAGTTCTGTAGACTCTAAGTGCCTGCATTGCTTAGATTAACTTCACTGTATTTGATTTTTACAAAATAGTCTGAATGCTGTTTGTTGTAAGTACAATTTTCTAGAGATCAACTAACACAATGCTGAATGCTGTTTGTTGTAAGTACAATTTTCTAGATCAACTAGAACATTATCATTTCAAATTCACCTCTGGCACATAACAGCAGCAGCTTCTCCTTTTGCAGAAATCATTTTTTTGGTACAAATATAGATAGGTGTACAAGTTCCAGGCAGCTCTAGTTTTTCTTGGCCAGATTGAGAGGCTCTTGTCTTTAGTCAAGCAACACCTCCAGCATCTATAGAAGAAAATGGAATTTTTTAATTGTGTCAGAGGGTAGTGAGGAGTTCTAAAGGAGGGGTGCCCCTTTCTTTCAGAAAACTGTTAAAGCATGACAGCAGAAATGAAGAGCAATTTACTGTTTCATTTTAAGTCAGGTCAGTCCAAGGAAGCTGGAGGGAGCAGCATGCTGAAAGCTTTACAAATTAAGCATTTCACATGAGTGTTGTGTCTGTAAGATTTTGGCTTCCAGAATTCCTGACCAGCCCTTAAGTACACTTAAGATGTTGATGAAAACAGTGGGTTTTGTGTTAGAGTTGTATCATTCTTGTTGCTTTGTAGCCTCTTAACAGCATTTTTCTTCTCTTGTGTTTTTTCCCATTTTTCCCCCTCTGGAATAGGTGTATCATAAAACATTTGGAAGGACTGGTGGTTCAGTATGACCTGACTGTACGAGACAGTGATGGCAGCGTGGTGCAGTTTCTGTATGGAGAAGATGGACTTGATATCCCTAAAACTCAGTTCTTACAACCTGAGCAGTTTCCTTTCATTGCAGAAAACTATGAGGTAGAACACCCTACTCTTAAGTATTTATGAGGGGTGAAGGGGAGGCTGAAACACATGGTTCACATCTGGCACATCTGTCAGGGATCCAGTGGCAACACTTGTTTGTCTCAGTTACTTTCAGACTAATGTACAGTTTTATTTGCCATTGTATTCAAAATATGGAAGCAGTCTGAAGTCTGCAGCATGATTTAAGCATCTCAATTTCATCAGAGCACCAAGCACTGTCTGTTCTAACTCTGCACTTGAATTAAACAAAGATGACTTCACTTTTCAGTCTGTCAAGCTTGATTAACTTTTACCAGTATCACCACTCCTTATTATAGAGTAGTAATAATAACATAAAGTTGTAAAGGTTTTGTCTCAGTTGGGTTGAAAACCAAATTTGAAAATTGCTTTACAGCAATGACAGCAAATGACCTTCTCAGTTTGCTTTGCCTTTTCTGGTACAGTGGGGATAGAGAAAAGAATAATCATAGAAATTACTTTCTTCCAGGTAATCCAGAAGACAAACCATCTGGATGAAGCTTTAGCAAGGATGGAGTCTCACCAAGCTAACCAGCAGTTCAAAGCCATCAAAAAGTGGCGAGCCAGACACCAGAACTCTGTGCAAAGAGAAGGAGGATTTCTGTTGTTTTCCCAAAAGAAATTGGCAAGTTTGAAAGCACAGCTTCCAGGAGGTGAAATAAAGAATGGAAGAGATCCTGCTACTTTACAGGTAACACAGAGGCAGTTGAACTGACCAAACCCTTCAAAAGAAGTTACAGAATTCAGTATCTTTTGTTTAATTGCTCTGTGAATTCCAAAGTGTTTCACAGTCTAACTAAACAAGTTGCCTTTTAAAGGAATCTTGTCAACTATGTGGGTGATAGCTGAGATTTATTCAAGTCTGAGGGCCCTAGTGCTAGGGAAGGGACTAAAAAATGAGATAAATGTGTTGTTAGGTCATGTTTGTGAATGGTTTGGAGGAGTTGTTTCTGTTTATTGGTGGGTTATTTGGTTTTTTCATGTACACAAAGTAAATCTCTCTTGTATGGACAGCTGTCTGCTAGCTGGATGAGAGCCTGTTTGAATACCAAAGATCAGAGAGCTGAGCCAGCCCTGCCTAGTTTTTCCAAAAAAAATACTCCTGCTTAAGCCTCTTGTCCATCACAGCACTGGTCTCTGTGGCATGGCTTCTAATGAAGATGGTGTGTGGACACAGAATTCAGACAGGTCCTGCTTCACAGCCTTGCTGTCACAAGGAATTAATTTATCCTGCTGGTACTTGGGCAGTTAGCATGAAACTCCAGGTTGAAGGTGTTGAGAGATAACTGTGTGAGTTTGACTGCAAAAACTGTGTTTCCTAATCAGAGGTTTATTGACTGAGCTATGCTGAATTTGTGTTGCTCTTGACACTTTTTGATAGTAACTCCTAATTTTGGATTTCACTCCCAGTTAAAATCATTCTTTAAGGCCTTATTTCACTGCTTTCTGGAGTAGTTACTATGGAGTAGTTAAATAAGCTGGGTATTTTTAGGCATGTAAAGAATCTTGAAATAAATTGACTTCAAAAGTGTTAAATATGAGAAAAAGGAGAACACCATATTTGCAGCTGAGCTGTTTTTTGTGTGTGTACACCCTTACACTCTGCACAGGTTATCCTTTCCTCCTTCACTGCTGCTTGATTGCTTGTGGTCTTACTGTGGAGAAACCAGCCAGCTTAAAAACCTCCTCTCATTTTCAGTTGTTGAAGATGTGGTATGAGCTTGATGAGAAGAAACAAAGGAAGTACCTGAAGAAGACAAATAAGTGTCCTGACCCAAGCCTCGGCGTTTGGCGTCCAGATACTTACTTTGCATCAGTTTCAGAAACATTTGAAAAGGGAGTTGAAGGCTACATCAATAAATGGGAATCTGAGAACAGACGGAGTTACATGCACACAGCACTTTCTTCTGATAGGTAAAAACCTCTGAGTGTCTTCTTTGCACTGAGCCTAAACCCAAAATACCTTTTTGGAGCAAGTTTGCTAAAACTGAAAACAGTCTTTACCAAGCCTTGTTTCTGTTGTGGCCATTGTGAAGCTAAGCAGTGGGGTTTCAAAATTGTTCTTAAACGTGCTTAGTGTGCAATGGAGAGGCTCTGGTTATCTGTTCCTTCCACACCTCAATTTTCCATGCTGCTGAGGGCTTTAGCAAAGCCTCTCTGGAACCACAGCAATGTATTGCTGTCCCCATGCATATAAAATAATACTTTATAGTGATCTTGAAAAACAAAGTATGCTCTTGATGCACCTTGGAGTTAGCAAGGCTGTTAGCAAGTGCAAGTGGGAGTAAATGGACTCTCTTTTGACATTCTGGGATTTGGCACAGAACTAAAATACAATTTGGCCAAGGCCCCAGTTCTGTGTTAATGGGCTGTGTTTGTCAGATCAGATGGGGATAGACAATTTTACAGTTTCTGGAGCATATTTATCTGTAAGCTACCAGGAGAAATTGTCTCAAAGATGTGACTTCATTGAACTGAGCAATGATTCATTCTTTTCTGAGTTTTTTATTTTGTATGTGCAGCTAAACCTCTCATTTGCTGTCTCCAGATTAAAGGATCTGTTGTATTTAAAGTGGCAGCGTTCTCTCTGTGACCCAGGAGAAGCTGTGGGGCTTCTTGCTGCTCAGAGCATTGGGGAACCTTCAACACAGATGACTCTGAACACCTTTCACTTTGCTGGCAGAGGTGAAATGAATGTCACACTGGGTATTCCAAGGTGAGAAAGCTGTGTCCTCAATGGGTCCTTTATTTTAGGCACTTAAGTATATAATTGTGCTAGGTTCACTAGCAGCTATATGTGTGAATATTGAGGGCGCACAGTCCTTCAGTGCCCTTGTAGATTTTGCCTGCTCAGAATACTTTAGTTTTACAATTTTCCAGTTATTTTGGTTCTTTTTCCAGATACTAAAGATCTGTGACGGCCCCTTACTCTAATCTGATGTACAGATCATCAAAGCAAATTGCAAATCATCAGTTTATTTGGAATAATGTGGGTCCTGACCTGGCCTCATGTGGGAGTGTGGGATGTCTTAGGTGGGAGGGGATTGTGTTGCTTCAGAGAAGCACAGGAGGGGAAGAACATACAAGGAAGCATCCATCATGCATCTGTAGGAAACAGATCTCCTTAGTCCTTCTGTTCTTGGAACAATTTATTATCATCTCTTCTCATAACTGGGGGAATAATCCAGTTGAGGCAGTGGGGCTGCTGTGCCTGGGGGGAATCAGAACAGAGAAAAGGAGCAGTGCAGTGTGACCACAGCTCTGGGTGCACATGGCTTTGGTGGAACTGCCAGTTACTGCATTCTGCCTAATGAAATAACCTAGATAATTACTTGATTTGCATAGTGCTTTTATGGCTTAATTGGAATGATTATTCTTTGTTTAAAGGTTGAGGGAAATACTGATGGTGGCCAGCTCAAACATTAAAACACCAATGATGAGTGTTCCTGTGCTCAATACCAAGAAAGCTCTCAAAAAGGTGAAACAGCTTAAGAAACTCCTCACAAGAGTGTGCTTGGCTGAGGTGAGATTTCTTTTCAGTGCATCCTTTGAGAGTCAGCAAAACAAACTCTCCTCTTTGAGCTCATCAGTAGTTTGCTATGCCATAGTCTTTGGCTTTTTCTCAGGCACCTTTTCCTCTGTCTGTAGAATTGGAGGGATTCTGTTTTGTCTTTGAGACAAGCTCATCTGGCTGTGCTTGACATAGAGCTCAAATAGATACCTTTCTATCTGTCCCCCACCCCTTCCTAATCTCACACAAATAGCTGTGCTCAACAGAAGCAGAACATATGTCTCTGTGGAGATTGACTACACCAGGATGTGTTCTGTGTTCTTCCTTCCTTGTGCTCTCCCCCATGCCCTCCCCCTTCTATTTTTCCACCTCTTGTGAGTTAAAAGCAGCAAGAATCAGGTTAGTTGTGTGCTGGAATACTGTCCTGCTCTAAAATGAACCTGTAGGCTCCCTGAGAAGGGTAATCTCTTGTGAAGAAGTTGGGTGGGGGGTGAGGTTTTTCCAGTATTGTCTGAGTTAATTGTTGGGAAGACAAAAAGTGCAGTAGGGTACAGTCCTTTTGCCCAGGAGCCTCCAGAAAAGTTTGCCAGTTAGCCTTGTGTAATTCTGGTTTCCTGTGAAAACCAGAACTGCAGGAAACAAATGAAATGTCTTCATCAAAGGAGTTACACATTCCCTACCTGGGAATGTTTTGTAGGTCTTGGAGAAAGTGGACATTGAGGAGTCCCTGCATGTGAAGCACAAGCTGAACAAGCATCGCCTCTACAAAATCAGATTCCATTTCTTGCCCCATGAATATTACCGAGAGGAGAAGTGTGTGAAGCCCAGGCAGATCTTGCACTTCATGGAAACAAGGTGAGTTTGCTTTCAGATACTTTAATATTTGCTTTTCTTTTGCCTTTTTATGGGCTTTGCATGTGGTTGATTACAGCTGGTGTGGCTTTTAGAGGAACAGTTCCAGTAGATGTGCAGAAAAAAACTACACGGTTGCTTTTATGTATTGAATAAAATTGACAGTTTTATTATTCAAGTTCAGTAATGAACTATCTCTTCTGAAGGTCAGTTTGATGTGCAGATTTTATATGCAGATGACTGTATAATTTTATGTTTTGGATGCACAGCTACATCTGTGACAGTAAAAGAGCTCATACCAACCTTTTGATTCCTAAATTAATGAGAAAGGGCTGAGAAAAATTATTTACATTATCCTAGAAGTACTTTTATCCAGCAGGGAATAATGTCCTGTTATGAATTGTCTGGCTTGTTAACCAAAATAAATAAATTTTTTGACAACTTCATATTTTCTGTGGCACTGCTGAGCTTTGACATTCTGAGTTGCTTCTTCTGTCAGGTTCTTTAAAGTTCTTCTGGAAGCAATTAAAAGGAAGACTACAAAGATGGCATCTTTTAATGAAGTCAGCACTCGGAAGACAACTCGGAAGGATTTAGATGATGACCAAGACAAGGTACAAAAAAAATCACTTGAAAACAGCTCACTTCTTTTCAATGTTGTTGAGAACCAGAACTGGGAAAGTGTAGCATGTTTCAGTGCACACCAAATGTCTGAATAGTAAATTGTTACTTAAATACTTTGTACATAAACTGTCTGCATTCTCATAAAATTGACAAGGAAATTGAAGTTTTTGTGTATTAATTCCTGATTTGCTTAAGACTGTACTCTGAAAATGCCTGTTCATTTTAGCTTCTTTGGGACAAAAACATACCACTCTTCTTGCTCCCAGATCAGTCCTATTGGAGCAGTGGTTGTCAAAACTTTAGGGAAGGTTCTTTGTTCGTTGAAATATTTTTGCATGTTCCTTCTGCCACTCCTCTCCCATCAAGGAATGTCAAAGCAGAGTGACAGCTTATCCATCTTGTAGACATTGATCTTGTTCAATGTTGAAGTTATCAGGAGTATGAGTTCATTTCTTTATAGTAGTGGACATACAGAAATTATTTTTTCTGTAAAGGTAGAACACCGAACAAGAGATTGTTAAATTCCAGATGTTTGGCTGAAGCCTTTTGATGCAGTTGGTACTGAGCAGCAGTCAGCCTGATCATCTGTCTGTCATGGATTTTTAGACACTGAACAATCTGGAAGCTGCAGCAGAGGAAGAAGAGAACATTGTTGATGCAGAAGCTGATGAAGGGGATGGTGATGCTACAGAAACAAAACGGAGGAAGAACCAGGAGGAAGAGGTAATGACTTAAAGGTGCTCAGCACTGCTCTTGAATTCCCTATTTCTTCTATGTTTGACTTGGGAAGGAAAACTTCCACTAAAACAAAATGCTGAAAAAAACCAAACCCCACTTGAAAGGGAAATAGGGATTCTCTCCTTCTTTGGGCTGGAGACACATTTGGCTCTTTTCTGAAGCTTTGTTCTTCAGGCATTTGGGTGGATGTGTCTGGCAGTCAGGCTGTGCTGAAGTTAACCTTAACTTTACCTTTTGCTAATTTCATGCCATTCATTGTTTTTAAAACTTTACTGTGGTTCTTAAAACATAGTCTCCCTGCATGTTTCTCTGTGTTCAGTACTTCATAATTAGCTCTTAAAAGATGGAGTGCTGTAATTTCAGCAAGAGGGTGGGGTAACTGAAAATCCTGAGGGAATCCCATCATCAGAGTTGGATTATGGGAAGAAACTGGACTTTCTCAGGGAGAGCAAACTAAAATCTGCAACAGTCTCAACATCCTGTAGCATCCTGGACTGTGCTGAGAAATAATGGTAAGATTATAAAGAAATAAAGACTGAACTGAATCTGTTGTATTATTTTCTTTACAACAAAATTGCATTTTCTTTGTGCTGTAAGGGCAAGATCCTTGCAGCTCAGCAGTGAAGAACATTCCATACTTGGACTGTTCATGGTGTGCTGTGTCTCTGTACAGGTTCTGGCTCAGATAAACACAGTGTTATTCCTTTGCAGGTTGATTATGAGAGTGAAGAAGAGAATGGGGAAGAAAACATTAATGAGAATCCAGAAGATGAAGAGGCTGAATCTGAAAAAGAAGAAGGAACTCCTGGTGCTGAAGAGGACCAGAACAGAGCAGAGGGTGAAGATTCTCAGCATCTTTCCTTTGTGTCTCAGACAAAAAAAGGGAAAGATCAATTGCTTAAGTCAGCAGAGGTGCGAGTGAGCGCTGTTGTGGAGAGCCACCCATCCATACAGGATTACACCTTTGACACTGAAAATGAGCTTTGGTGTGAGGTAAGGTGCAACATCTCTGGGTGATTGCATGTAGCTCCCATAACTAATGGTTCTTTTCAGTGCAGTGCTGCTGTTCTGTCTCAGCAATCCCCTATGAATACAGAAAGCAGCACTACAAATGTATTTTTTGATGGCATTTTTAGTAATTTCTCATTTTCAGAACACCTCATGGAACTTTTTCTGAAAACAGTTTTTTCACAGGTTTATTGTGTTTTAATCTTTTAGTATATGATGGTCTGCTGTGGTGGTGTTTGCAGGGGCCTTAGGATGAGGGAAGAGATGAGAATGTTGACTCCATGTTTCAGAAGGCTTGATTTATTATTTTATGATATATATTATATTAAAACTACACTAAAAGAATAGAAGAAGGGATTTCATCAGAAGGCTGGCTAAGAATAGAAAAAGAATGATAACAAAGGCTTGTGACTGACCGAGACAGTCCGGACAGTTGGGCTGTGATTGGCCATTAATTAGAAACAACCACATGAGACCAATCACAGATGCACCCGTTGCATTCCACAGCAGCAGACAATCATTGTTTACATTTTGTTCCTGAGGCCTCTTGGCTTCTCAGGAGAAAAAATCCTAAGGAAAGGGTTTTTCATAAAACATGTTTGTGACAGTCTGTTGTGTAGCCCTTGATGAATAAAAGTGATGGCTGAACTGTTAATAAAAATGTAACAATCTTAAAAAAAACCCCAAAACCTCAACAAGCATATACCTGACAGAAGGGATAAGCAAACAAACAAAAAAAAAAGCTGTCCTTGTAAGTTCAGTAAGTTCAGAGACCTCAAAAGCAATGTGGATGAGTGATCCAGGGATGGGGAATTCACATTGCCATCATTCACCTCTAATTCCAGTCAGACATTTGTGTTCCTTAACACACAACGAGGGTAATTCCACTTAGCAGATTTTTGCCTACAGAGAAGTGTGCTGGTTATTGAGCCTGGTGTTCAAGCCTCCTTACATGTGTTGTTTTTTTGCCCATCAGGTTTCCTTGGCACTGCCACTGACCAAGGTGTACTTTGACCTGTCCTCCCTGCTGGCATCGCTGGCGCGCAGCACGGTGATCCACGAGGTGAAGGGCATCACGCGCTGCCTGCTCAACGAAAGCACCAGCAAGGAGGGAGAGAAGGAATCTGTTCTCCAGACAGAAGGGATAAACCTGGCAGAGCTCTTCAAATACTCTGATGTGTGTAATCTATTTCTAAGCCCAGAGTTCAATGTTCCTTTGTGTCTGGGGGAGATGGTGGATGATGGATGTCATTTCAATTTCTCAGGGGTGATGTGGAGCCTTTTCAGCTCTTGAACTGTCTTCCTCCTCCTTTTTATCCCCAGATGTATTCAGTGGAGCCTTTTCTCAAGGGCAGCTTGCAAATCAGTGTTTGTGCAGCAGCCAGGGCCTAATGACAGATGATTTCACACCATTCTTCTCTCTCAGTCTCTCTAAATGTTACTTGAGGGAGTTCTTCATCTCAATGAATTGCAGTGCTTGGAGATGAATAGTTCTGTTATCCCATCTAATCCATAGCTCTCCAAATACAGGATTGTTTTAATCTGCATCTTCTCTTTTGCTAATAGTTCTGGCTGGCTGAGACACACTGGGCATTGCATTGTGTTGTTTGGAAGACTTTAACTTGTTTTCTGGTGTATTTTGTTAGCTTGCTTCTTGTGATTTCAGTTAATTTTCTCCTGTGGTGAATTTTGACTCCAGTGCTCCTATTCATCTATTTAATGCTGCTAAACACAAATCCTAAGAATAATTTTTCTCTGTGTTTGACAACTAGGCTGCTGCCTGGTTGTTCTGTAACTGTTGGTGCTGCTTAAGCTCATGAAGAATGGAAGAAAAAAATCTTAGCTTAAGTTATTTAGAAATGCAGAGTAACTGTTGTCCTAACTTGTGTCTCTGTTTTTTCTGCTTTCAGATTTTGGACCTGAACAGACTTTATTGCAATGATATCCATTCCATGGCTAAGAATTATGGAATTGAATCAGCCCTGAGGGTGATTATAAAGGAAATAAAAGATGTATTTGCTGTATATGGTAGGATTTCTTTGTATTTTTATAATCTTTAATAACATTAAGATAGGAAAATGCAGCCACACGCTTTCAGTTATGGTTTTGCATGATCTTTTCATTTATTTTAGGTTGTAGGTTTTCATTGTTTTAATTATTGTAGAGTCTTCTGTGAAGACCTTGCTAGTTAATTATTAGGTTTCTTTTAATCAGTAGGAAATAGGTGAGGTTGAATTTATTCCCCCTTCACAGAGTTCTTCCATTCTGGTATATCTTTTGCAAGCTGCAAGTTTCAGACCAATTAATTATTAATGTCTGAGGAAGCCAACTGTTAGACTTGTGCTGTGGCCCTGAGAAGAAGATCAACCTTGCCTCACTTTGCCTTTTTAATGATGGGAACCCAGGCTCCTGAGGTTTTATATCTTTCTTAAAACAGCTGCACTGCATTGTCTGAATGTTCTTCTCTCAGATGATTCAGAGAGCCCAGCCAGGGGAGGCTGCATGGCTTCATAGGCACTCACTGCAGTGGAGTCCTGCTGTGAAATAAACTATTGAAAATAGGGAAGATTAATACAGTGGGAATTTTAGCAAGCAGTTATAGCAAACAGATTTGCCAGCTGGCAGCCCAGAATGGTCTGACCTTCAAGTTGTTCAAGAACTGCTCAGTAAATGTTGACAGAGCTGGTAATGACCCCCATTACACTGAGTCCACAAGTGTTATTTAGGAATAAGTGCATTTTTTTTAGCCTGAACAGGGTTTGCTGTGAATGCCTGATGTCATGCACAGAGGACATCAGAGACTTTCTGACTCTGGGGCCCAGCTAATCCAGGCCACCAGGTGAGAGGCAGGAGCTCTGTCCCTCCCAGATGGATGGATGGATGTGGGATCCCCTTCTGTGCAAACAAAGATGGAGCAGACATTTGCTGATTTTATGCAGAGAAACTCTGCTGCCTTACAGCATTCTTGACATTGCAATTTCCCATTCCTTGCATTTCAGTTTGGAGAGACACTGTTTTGTATTAGAATGAGGTCTGCCTCTCTTGGAGATTTGAGGGGAGCAGTTAAACCAGAGACACACTGCCAGAAGAATGTTAATAGAGATGTTCTCCAAGCTGCTTGGATTCAAAGGCTTTATTTTAGTCTTGATTTGTTTAAAAAGCCCCACAGATTCAGCCCTTGAATGCTCTGATGATTGGTTTTCCTTGTGTTTTAAGGAATTGCAGTAGACCCTCGACACCTTTCACTTGTGGCAGATTACATGTGTTTTGAAGGAATTTACAAACCACTGAATCGCATTGGAATTCAGTCCAACTCCTCCCCTCTGCAGCAGATGACGTTTGAAACCAGCTACAAATTCTTGAAGGATGCAACAATGATGGGTAAATGGTTTAGTTTGAGATCTCTTGCTGCAGGATTTTACATATGCTTGGTTTCTGTCATAACTTTCCAATATTTTGAGTGATGCTTAATGGCATTAGAAAAAATGCCAGAGGCAGATATTTAAAATAAGCCCTTGCCTAGGAAAATGTTCCAGATGTTTTTAGTAAAATTCTGTCAGCTTAAATAAAGCCAGCTCCCACATGGAATCTGTGGGGTCTGTGACTCCTTTCTTTAAGAATTAGATGGGCATTTTTACAACAAACCTTAAGGTTGTTAAGATTTGTTATAGCTAAGCTTTATAACAGACCACTAAATCTGCCTTTTTCTGTCTCTACTATTAAAATTGTCTTCTCTACTTTGTTTTTGTGCCTGTATTATAACTTCCATATCTTTTCCAGCCTTGCTATTCAGCATTTTATTTTGAGAACAGACCTGGCTGTTACTCTGATTTAGCATTTTATCTTCACTTTTTCCTCTCAAACACAAAGAGTCAGACTCATTTGTCTAATAGTAGGTTTCTGGTGCCATTTGAGATTCCCAAGAGTATCCTTCTGCCTCAGTTGCCTCTCTGCAAGGTGTAGAGATCACAGGGCTGTGTGGATCATTTAGGATGTTTGGAGCAGCATTAGCCATCTACATTTAAGGCCTTCTATCAAAAAAACCTCATGCTTTAAGTCTGTCATTTGACAGCTTTTGTGATCTCAGCCTTTGGATAGTAATTACATCTCCCTTTTGCAAACAGACTTGGTTTCTGTCACTTGCCAGTCAGATGTTTGCTTTGCAGATGCTGCTGTGCTGTGTCCTTCCAGTTCCAAATGGGGACAGCTCCTGTCCTAAACTGCCTTGCACTGACAGCAGAAATACTTCTCTCACTGAATTCCTTTTTGCTAATGCTGTTTTATACCTTCTCTGGGAAGAAAGATTGGGTTTTAATTAATAGCATTGGTTATGAGTGACTTAATTAATCTGAAAATTGTGAAGGAAAAGTGTAAATCCAGAGTGAAATTAGAGAGAAGAGGATGTTTCTCACTCAGTTTCACCCTCTGGATTTTTGTTGTATCACATAGTGACTTAGACATTAAATCAGAGCAGTTTTTGCCAAGTGAAATGTAATGTATGGATAATACTATGAATGAAGACATTCAGTGAATGCTGACAGAAGGGCAGGGTGGCTTGGCTGGAACTGCACTGATTACAAGCAGAGGGAGTTAATGATTTCACCATGCTGGAAATCAGTCATAATGGGGATTGCAGCAGCCTGGATCTAATTTGCTTTAATGTAACTGATAACTTGATTGTACAGTTCAAGAGACACTGAGAGGGTGCCTGGGGCTGATGCCCTGAGCAGTGGGAAGCAGTAGGAAGGAAAGGAGCCCTGAGCAGTAGGAAGGAAAGGAGAAGGTTTGTGAGGACGTGCACAGCTGAGGTGAGCACAGGCTGCTCAGCAGGGCTCCTTGGGCAGGGAGCAAACTGCATCAGCAGAGAGATCCCTGGGCTGTTTGCTCAGAGAATGAGTCTTTGTTCACATCACATGAGCAAACAGGGCAGCACGACTGTCCTGTTTAACCATCTAACAAAGGGGCTTTTTTTTTCTTCAGCTGACACACATTTAGGAGCAGCTATTTAATTATCCAGCTGTGGCTGAGATCAGAGCAGTGAGCACATGCCATACACAGTGCTGTGTGTGTGCTCCTGCCCCCACCCCCTGCATGATGCAAGGCTGAGTACATTTTGCTCAGTGGAAGAAAGATAACCAGACTTAGCAGAAGTTTACCAATTTTATTTCCAATTTCCTACTGTGCTAATGATAAACTTGCAGCTTGCTGTAGTTAGGATGAATGAAAAGCAGCCTGAATGCTTACAAAAACAGTGGAAGTAAAACAATCCCAGCCAGACATGTCATCTGGAGTGCTTCCAAATTTCTGCGACACTATTTCGCTACAGTGAGTAACCACAAAATCAGAGGAATTCATGGAATGTCTCTCCAGTGAAAAGTTCTCTTCATATCTAGCCAGAGGGATTTAAAATACACATCAAAGGGATTCATGCTAACAAAGGAAAAAAGGCAGCAATGGCAAGGGAATCTTTCTGGTTTTGCCTCACATGTATTTTTTAGCGATCTTTTTAGTCACCAGGATGTGTTCACTGGAAGGTCAAATCTGTGTTCTCTTAGAGTTCAGACTGTTTTGTCTTTCCATGTGGAATCAGGAGGTTTTAGTAATGTGTGGCCTAATTATTTGCTTGCACCAAAGATGGGGCTGAGATAGTAGTTGTTGTAGGAGGATTAGAAAGAGTTCTGGCCTCTAAACTCCCAGAAATCCCAATTCAGTGTGAACAGCAGGTGGCAGAACCTTTCTGAACCTGGGGGTGCTGAACCAGATGGCCTCTTGCACATAACCCAAAACGATTTCTTTCCAGCACTGACCTTGGAGAATCCTTTGGGAACCTCCTGATAGGATTTTGTTTGAATTCTGTTGCAGGTGCCCACGATGAGCTGCGATCCCCTTCGGCCTGCCTGGTGGTTGGAAAGGTTGTCAAAGGAGGGACTGGCTTGTTTGACCTCAAGCAGCCCCTGACATAGAGTTCTGGTGGAAACTTAAGGATCAGGTTGAAATGTTCATCATGAGAGCTGCATGTGCTCCACAGGTACACAGTGGGGGCATGTGCTGTGTCTCCAGATGCCTTTCCTGTGCCAACAGGTTTCTTTATCTGGATACCCAATGAGCCTTATCTATTTAATGAGTATTTTGATCCAAAGAAACACTTATTTACAGTTCATCAATGTAAAAAAAATTAGGTTATTTGTTTACATAGAAAAGAATAAAGTGCAGGAGTCAGTCTGGGTCTCAGGCTGTGCAGCTGTTCTGGCAGGCAGAAGTGAAAGCAGAATCTGTTTATGCTGTCTGACTTCTGTGGGGCAGAATCCCATCAGGGTGGGTAGTGCCAGTTGCCACATGGTCATTAGCATGACAGATTTCCAGTACTGGAAATAACATTCCAGGCTGGCAGGTGGAGCTGGGCACTGCTGTGCTGAACCTCAGCACTGCACTGGAGCATTGTGCTCGAGGCATTTCCTCTCCTTTTGCTGCCCTTGGGTGCACTGACATGAGCTTGTATAAACTTCAGAGGATGCATTTTCCTATTCTGCTGCTTCATTTTATTAAGAAGAATGTGTCTGTGACACAGTTCTTAAACTTCTTTTAACTGAAGAGTAGAATTCAGGGTTTTCACAGTTTTTCCAATGCTCTTTTAAATTCTTTGGGTAGAATAGATCTCACACAGTGAGAGATTTGATTTTTGCTAAAGATTTATTCCTTAAATGCCAACATGAGCTGCTGTAGGAGTGCCTATGCAAAAGACTCATGTAAGAATTACCAAAACAGAGATTGTAAACTATTTTTGCTTAAATATTCTGTATCAAAGAGGATATTTAATAAAAGAAATTGCAAAGAAATGTTCTGAGTGCCATATTATGTGGTTGTTTACCAAGGGGAGTTCACTTTTGACTCTGCTGGCTGTTAAAATCATGTGACTCAGGGCTGTTTGCCACTCCTCAGAAATCAGACTCATTTATATATTCTATTTTAATCAGGATGCACTGCACACAAGTAGCTAAAGCTCTTAGGAGTTTGCTCACTGCCATCTAGACAAGGTTTCTAACAGATCTCAGTGCCTGATTATTCTCACTGGTACCTCTGCACCAGTGGGAGTGCCAGAGCAGAGGGAGGCACTTCCATGGGGCTGCACTGCAGGGGATCAGATCAGATAGTGGGCCCTGTTGATTTAGGATTGTGAAAGAGCCTCTCTGGAGTCCCTTGACTGACTCTGTTCTGCCTCAGCCCCTTAGAGCTGTGTCACATGTCCTGCCAATTGCACTGAAGCTTAACAAATGCCTTAACCCAGCAGGTGTCCAGTTTCACTTGGAAATCCCTGTGAAAGATTTCCTTGTGTCTCTCTCCAGTCTTAGCACCTGCTTTGTAGTTGTCAAAAACATCGTTCAGCAAAGAGTCATGGGAGATTCAGTTGGGTACAGTTTAGCAAACAGATGGGAAAGAACAAACGTTGTACAAAAAGGCTTTTACTTCCAGGTTACATCTGTACTGGTACAGACTGTTTGTTGAGGGATCCACAAAACATGTTCAGAGTCCTGCAGTGAGCAGCATCTCTGCCACATTTCCCATCTGGAGGATGGGAAAATCCTTGGTGCTCAGAACTGTTTGATTTAAATAACTCATTCATTCAAGTGAAGTGGTTACTCAGTGCTGCTCCCACTAACGCTGATGATTCCTTAGCTAAAGCCATTTGGAAAATGGCCTCAGGCTGTGGCAGGATGATCCAACTTTCCCTTTCAGTGTTGAGCTGCCTTTAAAATAGATCGGCATAGACCAGGATCCAAAACTTGATTCTGATTGTACTGAAATGTTGGCACAGACCAGAATCCAAAACCCAATTCTGATTGTACTGCAAGAATTGGCACTGTAGGAAAGTCTCAAATACAACATCTTAGATAGAAAAAATAAGTGGGAGGCTGTCCCTGTTCATGGGCAAAAGTGATGGGGGAGAAACGGCCTCAGATGAGAGGCGTATTTCCAAGGCTGGAGAAAGGTAGATATTTTGGCATATAAATGGGTTTATTTTATACTGTGAAGGAGAAGTAGCTGAGGTAGCAATTACTCTTAATCCCTGGTGTGAGCAGATTGGCTTGGGGATCATCTCAACTGCCCTTTCTGAGAAAGGAATTGGGGTTTGCTTAGAATTCATGTGTGTGCAGAAAACAGCTAGAAAAAAGTCCTGCTTCATGTGGTTAGGAAACTTTACCTTTTTTTCACATCCCATGAACCTCTGTTGCATCTGGATCTTTTATTTTTAAAGTCTGTTTTCCTCCTGGCACTCATTGCTCTCACAGTACAGTGCTTTTTGGAAAAGTGTGAACAACCTATCCCTAAACAGTGTGGAAAAAGGCTGCAGTACTGGCTGGGGCTCTTGCTGCTTTGTGATTATTTGCAACAGACAAATGAGAGTCACTTTTAGCATAAAGGACCCCAAAAAGTGAGCAGTAGATGAGATTTTGTAGAGAGGAGGAGATCATGATTGAAAGGCTGGAAGAAGGGAACCATCCCTTCTCTTGGCTGCTGCACTTCAGGGTGCCAGGATATCCCAATGCTGTGGAAACACAGGAGGAATGAAGGAAGAAAAAGCAACTTCCAAATTGTCTCCCCTTCTTTATGTCCATTAGTAATAGTAGTCAATCTGTCTGCAAAACTAAAGGGTATAAGCTTGAATGTGCACTCCAGGGATGGGCTGCTGAGTGTATGAACATATGAAAGCTGGGGAAGAGGATTTTTGAAAGCTGTAATTAGGAGAACTCAGAGTTACTCAAACAGAAAGAGAAAACAGTGATCCTCATCTGGTCCCATGTGCTTTGGCAAGGAGGGCATAAGCTGTGGGTTCTATCCTGCTGTACAGATGTGCCTGTGTGTCCTGTGCACACAGGCTGGGAGAGCTGGGACTGTGTTAGTCTGTAGAGGAGGTAGCTTTGGGAGCCCCTATAGCAGCCTTCCAGTACTTAACAGGGGGTGTGAATAAGGGAGAGTGATGTTTTACATGGGCAAAACCAAAAAGAGATTTACATTAAATGTAAGGGAGAAATTCCCTGTGAAGGTGGTGGGACCCTGGACCAGGCTGTCCAGAGAAGCTGTGGCTGCCCCATCCCTGGGAATGCTCAAGGCCAGGCTGAATGGGGATCTGAGCAGCCTGGTCTAGTGGAAGGGGTCCCTGCCCATGGCAAAGGGTTGGAGTGACACGAGCTTTAAGGTTCCTCCCAACCCAAACGATTCTGTGGTTCACACCCACTTGCAGATGCAGATTTGTTACCTTCAAGACAGAGATAACAAATGTTTTCAGTGTCTTGGTAACAGTGAATCAGCTTTTATTTGCTCAGGAGTTGGAATGCAAGCTATGTTCAAGTCCAATCAATCATAATAGAAGGCTTGTTTTTCTCAGTAAATGATTAAAAACTCCTAAATTGGGCAATGAGAATGAATACAAATAGGAATTCGTTCTTCTTTCATCTCAAAAAGCAAAGCTAAATATTAGAAGACAGGGAGCAGGAAAGTTTGTTTTCCCAGGTCACTGGTTCCCATGTTGCTGTGCTTGTGTAGGTCAGTAACCAGGCAGTGGCCACAACACAGCTCCCAGAGATCTTTAATCACTCAGAGCCTTTCTGGACAAACCACTTGATGCTTGCCAGTAAGTGCTGAAATCTGGAAGCAACCTCATCTGCTGAGGAATTTGCCAAGTGGGAGAGCATGTGGCAGCTCAGGGACACTTCCCACAAGGGCAGACTGTGGTGACCAGGCCGTGGCTGGCAGCAGGCAGAGGAAGCCAGGACAAAAATCTTTCTCTGGGATTAGGTCAGATGGGAGAATCTGCGAGGAACTGCCTTTAAGGGCTGAGATCCAAAAAGTGGTTTGAAGGTTCTGGAGCTGAAAGTGGCAGTCTTGGCCTTTGGGGTGGATGTGAAAGGGTGGGGGAGAATCAGCTCTGCTTCCCACAGCTTCCTGCATGGCAACCAACTCCCTCAGGCAGAGGGGAACAGCAGGAACTTTGTGCCTCATCAGTCCCTGCTTTGCTTTGCTGTTTTTTATAGAATGGATAAAATGATGCTTCAACCTAAAGACCCCTGAATTTTGCTTTGTTTTGTGGATAATACAATTAAAAGAGAGCAAAGGTGAGTTCTTTGACAGTGCACCCAGGGAACAGTGACCTGTGTCTGGTCATGCCTGTGAGCCCAGGCAGTCACTGAGGACACAGGAGCCCTGCTCTGGGCTCTCTGCAGTGCCCTGAGGGGCTTCAAACCCCCCTCCTGAGTGCACTAACCACCAGTACAGGAAAATTTCCATTTTCTTGCTCCAAAACTCCTTGCTGCTGCTGGAAATAACATGCTGTTCAAGGGACAAGGGCAGAAGGAGGTCAGCTCCATTCCCAGAGGAAGAAAGGGGAAGCTAGGGCTTTCTTGGAAGACCAGAGAAACCTTTCTCCTTGTGTTTGTGCAGCCTCATGCAGAAGGGTGGAGAGAAATCCTGCCTCAAAACAGTACTGCAATTAGGTCTTTTCCAGGATTCAGGGCATTTTCCTGTGATGAGAAAGACAGGGCTGGTAAGTCCTCAGGGATAAGAGAGTAATGAAGCTCTGTGGGTACTATAACTCTCCTGTGAGGTAACCCCCCAGCTCCTTCAGCATTGTCTTTCCATATTAATTCTGATTTACAGAGCAATACAGGTTTGAGGAGGCCTGAAGATGCTCCCAGTGGGAATTGAACACCAGTACTGTGATATCCAATCCTGGATGCTGAGCTGGAGACCCACAGGGGTGCAGTGGGGTGCTCCAAGGGCTGTAGGGTGGGAAATGAAGGGTGGGAATTCCCAGTACCTACAGAGCCCTGCTGGCTGCAGGGTCAAAGAGCAGCTGAGCAGCATTTTTCAGAATGCAGAATTGATCAGGGAGGCATCATTAGAGCATCCTCCATGAGGCCTGCACTGCTGAGCTGAGCTGTCAGCCAGAGCCATCCCAGTCTGCTCCTGCTCCTGTTACACTGGATGCCACACAGCCAGGATTAAGCAAGCTGCTCATTAATGATGTTTTACAGTTTCCTGGCTTAGATCCCTCCACAGAGCTGACTGTCCAAACTGGCCTGGAAAAGTTCTAGGTCTGATCACAGAGATGGAGAGGATGTAGAGCTGTTCCTGTTTTCCTAGGGGCAGTGTGCCCTGCCAGCTTTGGGAAGATAAATGATCCCCCTCAGTGGAGCTGCTTGGGGTCTGCTGGGGCTCATGGCTTGGTCTGTAGTAAAACTGCTGCTGTTGTTTGGGTTTTGGAGCCCTGCCTGGCACTACAGACAGAATAACGAGTGATCAAGATGTAACAGTGGAACAGTAATGCAAACTGCAATAAATACAGAGATGCATTATTAATGGGACATTAAAACCAAACGGGCAAGTAGAGCAAATTGTATGCTGGCAGCACAACAGCTCTGCAGAAAAATCCCAGGGCTGTCCCTTGAAAAAAAATAAAAATCAATGCTCTGTGCAGCATTTCAATACAGGGTTCTTCTGCTTTCTGATATACTGTATTTGCTCTGCCTGGGAGCTGGGGTTACTTCTGGAAGATGCAGAATTTGAGATGCATTTTAGCCCCAGCAGCCTCCTGAGTGTAAATAAGGCTACAAACCAGAGCAGTGCCCTCAGCCTGCCACAGAAATCAACTGTGATTTAATGGATCTTTAATTTTGGGTTAAGCTAGAGAAGTGGATTTTACAGGAGTGGAAAGACAGCAGAATCTGAATTACTGCTTTTGTAAAGCTCAGGCAGGAGTTTGAGGCTGGACCCAGACTGGTACCAAGAGGGGCAGTAGCAGGAAGGACCCATTTCAACCTCTCTTTGCATAAACACCAGCACTGGGGACAAATTTATGTAATTTTATAGTAACTGAAGTATTCATTTCTCTGGGTCTGGATTGAAGGCACTTGAGACAGTAGTTCATGTTCAGACTCAGGTGTTTGTTATTTCTTATCAGTAAAACAGTCTCACAACCATGAGTTCTGCAGCTTTTCATTAGAAGGCACAAAATGGCCAACAATCTCTTGTTACAAGGGCTTTTAAGACTAAACTATCCAATTAAGAAGTGACACCTGGATTATTTTCCTTTTAACCCAATAACTGATACCACAGAGCCCACAATGCAGACTCTTCTGCCCAATTACAAAATGCCACCCAAACCCAGGAAGAAGAAGGAAGAAGAAGCATGAAGAAGAAACCCAGGATGACACCCTGTGTCCTCCATCTTGCTTCCATCCACAACATACTAAAAATCCCAAAACCTAAATTTCCCACCAAGTGATACACCTACACTACTCTCTATAATCTGTTTCACACTTTTGTGGATTCCAGTCTATCTTGAAGTCTGGGAAACTTTCTCCATGAATGAGGGTGAAAGTCAGTGCTGCCCTGGGGGTCAGGGCACCCCAGAGCAGACAGAGAAACATTCCCTGGGTGCCCTGGGTTTCCACACTGAAGCTCAGGAAGAAACTCTTGGCTTTGCCTCATGTTTTGGGGCTGGTCCAGAGCTCTGGGGAGGAAAGAGCTGCTGAAACAGCTGTTTTAAGGTGCTGATGCTTCCACACCTCTACCCACCATGCTACAGATCTGCTCAGTTATCTCTGGTACAGCCAGATCATGACAAACTCATCTTCCTCCATCAGAGACTGAGATCATGCCCATGGGTGTGCTCCAGCTGAACAGGCCAGCAGCAGCTGGGTGACACAAAGCATGTGGTGGGAGCACAGAGAGGATTTACCCCTTTACCTTCACCACAGGGCTCTCACTGACCCAGCTCTTTGCCACCACGTGGCTTCAGATCTCTCTGTTGGCCCCTGGAAGCCAAGTCCTGCCCAGGCAGTGCTTTTAGAGTCCCTCTCTCAGCATTACCTTCCACTTGCAGAGGTTTCATAGGTGTGGCTTTGGCTGGCACAAACAGCTCTTGCAGCTCAGTGTCCAGCCAGGTCAAATGTAACCATGTCCAGTTTAACTGCATTTCCCTGCTGTATTCCTGGCACCCCAGTTTCCCAAAAGCCTCGCCCTTGCTTGGTGGTGATAATCCTTTCCAGAAAGCCATGACAGGGCTACCACTGCTGTGATTCATGTCCAGGCTGCTGCTCTGGGCAGGGCGAGTGCTGTGCCCTGTGCTGCTGCCAGGGAGGGCACAGGTCACTGCTGCCTTCCCCTTGTGCTGCCCCAAAGCTTCCCCCTCTCTTATCAACACTGAAACCTGTCCCTCCCTTTGTGTCAAATTCAAGGAACTGAAATTAGTTTGGTTTTCTTTTTTTTTTTTTTCTGTTTCCTGCCAACATCTGTCCTACCAAACTGTTTTCATACTAAGCTATTTATGAGAATGAGTCTGCTCATTCATTTTGGGATCAAATGGGAGACCTGCATGGAGAGTGAATGACTGATGGCACATCCACCTGGTCAGGCCATGGAATGTAAAGCCAGGCTGGGATTCATCCATTGCAGCTAATCCCAACATTACAGCCCTGGGGTCTGTGTTTCCCAGGACCCCTCTGACTGTGACTCCAAGTTGGTGGCTGGGTTTAATTCCACACAGTCCTACAAAGCCATGTGAGGCAGATATTTTATCCTCCTGGGATTCATGGGTATTCTTTTAAAGGAAATGTTCAAAATGAATCATAGAATCATTTAGGTTGGAAAAGACTTCCAAGATCATCGAGTGCAACCCTTGACCTTTTCTATTTTTTCTCAGCTTAGATGACTCCTGTGGTGGTAACAGTCATGAATTTATATTATGTGGTATTGGGGGAAATCTCTCTGAGTTTTAATTCCTTGAAAATGTTTGGGATTTTTTTTTTTGAAAGAAGTTTCATACTGTGATGTTTGCCATTAAGGACTTCACCATAAGAACCCAGATCATTAAAGGCAGAAAACAAAGTAAACTCAAAAGATGTTACCTTTAAGGAATATTATGGTATCAGGTAGGCTCAGAATATGAGTATCTGAGATCATTAATAATAAAAAGAAGCTAACACTTCATTTAATTAGTAGTGAAGACCTTGGAAAATTGAAGGTGAATGAACATAAGAACTAATGATCTGAGTTTCTGACAGGCAAACCAGAAAACCTCTTTTCAATGGAAAGATGGAAATCCAGATACCATAGGCTTTCAAGACACAAAAGATCAAACCATCAAGTGGGTTTCTAGCCATGGGTACATGAGGTAGGCTGTGTCCTGAGCACTTTTGTGGCCACCAACCTCCTGCTGACAGTTTTGACCAAGAGGTTTTGCCACCCGTGTCCTTTCTAAGCCACCCCACCCCGTCACCACTCTTCTGGTTGGTGGGAGCTGCCAGGAAGGTGCCTTTCCCAGGTAAGGATTACTGTTTTCCTGCTTGGAAAATCTGCTGCTGAAGATGTGAAGGGCAAATGCTGGCCCATCATGGTGAAGAAAGTCAATGTCCACCCTCTCCAAACTCCCCTGCACTGCTGGGTGAGCCTGGCTCCCCCAGCCCTCAAAAAATGGCCAGGCCTTTGTACCCAGTGTGAGATGAGAGAGTTAATTATTACTTTCTAGAACAAAATGTGAGACCCAGAGGTGAGGTTTTACTGTCTGGGATAAATCAATACATGGAATTTGCTTTGGTAACATCAGAAAGGGCTGGTAGTCAACACAGCTCTCACAGCATCAGCCAGAGAGGGGCCAGCAAAGGCTGAGACACCCTGAATTCCCCACCACCCTCAGTCCTGCTGCCTCTGCAGCTTCTCTAGTGTCCCCCTTGAAACATTTCTGGCTGCATCCCCATCCTTCCCACCACCTCTCAGCATGTTACCCATGACTCAGGCATCACCTCCAATGGTGCCTGTCTCCCATTTCTGGGCTGTGAGTCAACACGTGCTGAGGATATCACAGATGTGCAGCTGATTGTCCTGCTGCTGATTTGGCCCTCACTACTTTTCATTAATTAAACCCCCAAACCTGCACTCCTTTGTCAGAGCTGTCTAAAATCACTTCCTAGGCCTAAAACATGCCAGGACTGGGGACAGGACAAGGCTTGCAGAGGCTGTTTTTGAAGAAAAATCAAACTTTAAAATAAAAAAATGTGATGAGGATTTGATACTTGCTTAATCCAGGGCTTAAATGCCAGTGCTGAGTTGGGGCACAACATGGGTGGTGCACAGCTGGGAGGAAGAAGGGGAAGCTGAAGGGCAGGAGAGTAGCTTTAGAAAGGGCTTCCTGCTTTCATTTCCTCACTACTGGTCTGGATCCTAATACAAGCATCTGCTGTGTTAACCTATATAATATAATATAATATAATATAATATAATATAATATAATATAATATAATATAATATAATATAATATAATATAATATAATATAATATAAGTTATATATATAAGTTATATATATAACTTATATATATAACTTATATATATATATATATATATATAAAATTAAAAAATATTCTTTCAGTTGTGCCTTAGGCAGGATTTCACCCTGCTAAACCCAGCTGCAGTGAGCAGGGGTTTGATCAGAGCCAGCCCAAACCCACCACCTTGCTTTGCAGGCAGTGTGGCCAACTGAGCAGAGCAAAGGGCAGGAGGGCAGCAGAGCTGCTTCTTCTCCTCCCCTCTGTGGAGGTGTGTGCAGGACAGCAGTGCCCCAGTGCTGGTCACACCCTGACAGTGGCTTGAGATGTCCCCATGTGTGGCAGGCTTCCTTGGAGAGGGACTCCACAGTTTTAAATAACACCTACTCCTTCCCAGCACAGCTCATGAAAAAGAATCCCAGAATCATGGAAAGGTTTGGGTTGGAAGGGGCCATTAAAGATGACCTAGTCCAAACCCCACACTAAGCAGGGACATTCTCAACTAGGCCAGGTTGCTCAGAGCCCTGTCCTACCTGACCTTGAATGTTTCTGAGGATAGGGCATCCACCATCCTTCTTGGCAACCCGTGCCAGGGTTTTACCACCTTCATTGTAAAAAATTTTCTTCCTTATATCTAATGCAAATTGACCCTCTTTTAGTTTAAAACAATTACCATTACCCCCTGTCCTATCAATGGGGACACTGCCAGTAGCTAACTTTAATTAAATATTGTATGCAAAGCTGACAACAAATTACAAATCAGCAGGCAGATTTTGAAGCTCTCCTCACTCCTCAGGAACAGTCCCTAATTGCACAAAGCTTTGCAAGCACTTTGCTTCCTCTTCCTATTCCACCCTGTTTTCTTGCTCTCCATCATGCTCTGCTCCCCTGTTTTGCTCCAGGGAGCAGGTAGGAGAAGTAGGAGGCAGCTGAGAATTTCTCCAGGGACACTTCATGGTTGGATTCTGCCAGGTGCCAGCTCTGAAACACCAGGCAGTTTGCACTTAGGCTCAGAAATATAGTGAGGACAATGATGGGCTAATTGTACTGCACTGTGCTATTTTTAAAAGTCCTGCCCCTAAGCTGAGACACAAACCCTTTTTTATGGCTCTTAGAAGAGACACTGTGTTCTCATGGATCCTTCCTCTTTTTAAAATTAACTATTTTAAAATTCTCAATGTGGTCCCTTTTTGTTAGCAAAAGCATAACAGGTTATCTCCAAACTATGGTCTAAATGTATGTATGTGTGCTTATATATGTATGTCAATATCCATATTTTTTGATGCATCCCTTCAACTTTTCATGAAAGATGGAGATGCAAATAATATTCCTGAGGAAATCAGAATAGAAGCACTGGACCCAGTGATCCAGCTTTAAACAAACTGCAGCTCCGAGCATGCATACAATTATGCATATAAATACAAATAAACAAAAGACTTCCCAGTAATGAAGAAGTTAATCACAGTGATTTATTTGCAGAGCAATAACTCTATGCAAATAATCTCAAAATTTGCCTGGACACCTGTCAGCTCAATTGCTTTGACACTGTGTGCAGCAAGGCAGTTTATTCATGGTGCAAGTCTGGGAATGAGCAATTGTGAAGCACCTGAGACTGATTTCCTCATGGCACTGCACATGTGGATGCCTTTAAATCCAGTTTGACTAAGGGGCAAAGGAGGAATTTCCTTGGAGAGTCTAATGCTGTGGCTTTTCTGGCTCTGCTAAGGATGGAAAACCAGAGCTTTGCATTGGAAAAGACACATCTGAGTGATGGAAAGCTATGGAAAATGTGATTCATGATGAAGTTTAAACATTGCAGCTGGAAAGTTTGGCTGGGTGTGGAGAACAAGATGATCCAACCACCAAGAGAGGAGAGATAAAATCACCCAGAGTATTTTTCCCAAACACTTATTTGGCTGAGAATTCAAAATCACCAGTTCTGGGTTAATGTTTAATTATTGACTATCTATAAGGAAAGGCTCCTTCTCTGGTGTATCTGCATTCAGTGGAGAAACACACACCTGAAAAATCATGCAAAATTTGACCTGGGATATTCTGGCTTCCCTCCCCATTTCCAGGTTTGATATGAAATGCCCAGCCAGAGGCTGATGGGTGCACCATGGCAACAACCTCTCACTTCCCCTGCAGCTCATTCATACTTTGGCCCAAGTGTCAGGTGAATGATTTCCCAAATTCCCAGTCCTTTCCCACCCATATTTTTAACAGCTGCTGAGCACATGGAACTTGATCCTTGCTGTTTGAACATCCTCCACCCCAGCAGCAGCACCAGGGCTCTCACCCAGACACCGCAGGCTTTGCCTTTGGAGGAGCTTGGCAAGAAACAGCTTTACTCACATAAAAGGAAACCATTTCACACCCAGCAACCATTAAACCAAGGAAATCCTTGCCACAAGATCTGTCAGTGGTGAAAATTCTGAAGGGGTTTAAGAAGAGATTAGGCCAGTTCATAGAGGGCAGGGCTCCCAGGAGCTGTGGGGCCCGCAGGCCTGGTTACCTCAGCCTCTGCTTCAGGAAATCTTTCCATCACTTATGGCCAAGATCTGGGAAATAATAACAGAGAAAGGATCACCCTCACCCTGCTCTGTTTTTTAGTGCTGGAAATTATACTGAGCTATGGACATTTTTGACTAGACCCAGAGTAGGTATTTTTCTGGGGTTGCCAGATGAAACCCTGTGCCTGAGCCAGTTGTGTGTGGCTGTTTGAAGCTGTGGTGAGGAGACTTCAGGCTGATTTTATGGTGGCATTTTACAATTGTTTGATGCTGGCACAATTAACTGGTTCAGGGCAATATCATTTCACCCAATACACACCAACAAGAGTTTCCATTTTATAACACTGCACAACATCATCTGCACAACAGTGGTGTCAGGGAGCTGCTCCTGCCACACCTTAACCAAGCCCAATGCAGTCCCACCACAAAAACACCAAATCTTTTAAGTCATGAGGTTGTTTCAATATTTTCTTTATCTTTTCTCAGTCTCTGGCCATTGACACTGGCAGTGTTGAAACACAAGGAACTGTATCTTTGCTCAGTGGTTTTGGCTCCCAAACTGCTACAGGTCTCGGGGAAGATGAGCTTTCAGAAGGATGTCTCTGTGCTGTGATGCACTGCCTTGCTCTCCCTTTCTGTTTCTGGGGAACATGACCATGCTACAGACCCTTGTAGCCAGCCATGGGCTTTTCCTGGTTTTCTGAGCCTGCCCCTTTGATTTTGCCTTGCCCCAGGGTTAAGTGCAGCCTGTTATTTCACTGACTTCTTTGTCCAGACTGCTGGGTTGGGAGATAAGAGCCCCAGAGTTTCTGCCCAGTGGTCCTCACATCTTCTCTTTTTCATCACCCTCATCTCCTTTCTGGCAGGTTTAGCTACTCAGAAATGCCATTGCCATAGTTAGTCCTGGCTTGCGGCAGGAGGTGGAAAAAATGGTCTCTCCCTTTCCTTCAGTCTGCACTATTATCCTTCCTATTTAGGTTCCATGGTTGGGGTGCAGGGCTATCCCTTGCAGTGGAGAGCTGAATTTAGAGTAAGCACCATGTGATGCTCCTCCCTGCCTCTGGATCCACCAGCATCCAGTGCAGTGCAGGTGATTCTGGAAGTGCTTTCCTCTACATCCCCTTCTCAACGGCCATAAGGCTCCTTCAGGCTTCAGGTCTGACCCTCACCAGGTAACTGTGCCATCAGGATGTTGGCAGTGTACAAAGCAGGGAGGTTCTTGATTCAAAAGGGTCCTGGTGGAGCCAGCTGAGGGCTGTGCAGAGTTACAGGCTGGTGCTAATGCTGCTGACTCTGTGGCTGCTGGCAACACCTCCAGCAAGCTTCCCCTCAGAAACAAGGAGACCAAACCCAGCCAGGTGGGAGTCTAAGGAAGCATGGTGGAAAAAACTGCTCTCAAATTCAGCTCAATAAATTCCCAGCACATATGTATACTCCAGCACAGCTGTTCTTAAAAAAACCATAAATTTAGACCATCTGATATCTGGCCATAAAAAATGATGAATTGATGACTGAGTGAATTATTTTGCTGTTTCATCCTATGTGGACTCTGATCTACATTAACGAAACCAGTCGGTGCAAGTTTTATAAATTGTTTTTAAATTGACCTAATTAAAGCAGTAAGAGTACATGATGGAGATGTACTTAACCCAATTTAACCCTTCCTAAATCAATTACACTAGAATTCAGTAATTTGCAGGCAGAAGCTATAACAATTTAAGAAAGATTTGGAACAGGTTAAGAACCCTTGTAGTGCAGGAGAACACATTGGTGCACACCACCCATGGCTATAGCTGCAAATATCACCTGAGCTTCCCATCTGAGTTAGTCCAGATTCAGCTCACCCCATTTCTTCTGCTGCTCTTTCTTTATCACTAAAGTGGTCTTTAGCACTTTAATGAAGGGCTTGCTTTTTTCTTCTCCCTGAAAGGAGAGAAGGAGTGAAAGTATATCAATGTTTTTATCATTTTAAGCAATGCTGCCATCCCTGACCAGTAATTGGTGTTGTTAAAGATAATCAGTAAAGTCAAAATTATCATTACATGGCAGTGAGTGGGCAGGATGGGAGAGTGCCCTCCAAACCACCAAGACGTCATTAATTAGGGTTTAATAAGTACATTTGCTGAGGGATGCATGTGACTTACAGAAGATGAGGTTGAACAGGTGGGGAAATCTTTGTTGTGTTGCTCTACCCCTCTGGAAGTGGCAACCTGGTCACTCATTGCCTCCTTGTTCCTTTGATGAACTGAATTCTTCTCCAACTGGTCCATAAAGGCACCACCTTCAGCTCCCTCCTGGCCTCTTCCCAGCCAAGTATTAACTCTCTCTTCCAGAAATCAGGAAGCTAAACATAAATCCAAATGAGAGGGAGAAGTAGAAAAGCAAGGAAGAATTTACTAAGAAGCCAAGCATGTGGACATAAAGCCCCAAGAGAAATAGAAACAGGCAATGAGTGAGGAGGAGATGGGAACAGCCACCCGGCCACTCCATACAGACACCACAGAGACCAGTGTCTGCTGCTGCTCTGGGCAGGAAAGCATCTGGGCAGAAACCACAGCCAGCACAAACTGCAGACCATGCCCATGCTGATGAACCAGTGGTGTGGCAGGCAGAGCATCGCCAGGTGCAGAGAGGAAACCTCAGCCTTGTGAAACCACCTGGGAAAAAGTCACCTGAGAGACACCACTAAGGGAGGACAGGAGTCAGCAGAGCCTTTTACAGACCCAGCACTGTTAGGGACATGAGGGTGTGTGTCTGTGCTGTTATCAGCAGCAGTGCCAGGTCACTGTGCAGTCAGCTAAACAAGGTCCTGCTACTGAGAAAACAGGTTATGGTGAAGAGTTTTTGTTCATGAACAAAGAGAACTGAGGGACAAGAAGGTGGCAGTGAGTCACTGCTGCTGTGATAATACCAGAAATGGTGTCTGGGAAAGGGGGATTTAAGGAGCAAGGTGTTCCCTGCAAGTCTGGTTGCTCAATACACCTGGCTGGCAGTCAAAGTGTGGAAAGAGAAAGTAAACACTTTCTGCTTCACCTGTGTGCTGCATCCCTTGTTCAGTGTGACACACCAAGCAGGCTGAAGGCAAACAGAAGGCACGTCCAGAAAGCTGCTGGAAACGAAGCCAGGCATGCACGGTGGTCTGAGCAGAGCAGAGCTGGGTACACTGTGCAGGCTGGGAAGCAGCATGATTAATGTGGGAGACACTCTCATGGCAGTCAAACCAAAGGGATGCTTGCCAAGCTGTGAGGAGAAAGTAAATCACGTCAGGAAGGTCAGAATGTTTGTTGCAGCTGTATACTGAAATCTCCTCATACAATCTTCCAGTGCCTGCAGAGACAAAAAGTAGCTGTAGATGAGTCAAAACTGAACATCAGAGAACTGCACGTGCCCTACCTGGCAGGTCTGAACAAAGTAAGCTCCATCCTTAAAGATGAGGTTCATTTCTGAATTATTGTTATTGCCATAGAAGCCACAATAACTGTTGGGGAACAACTGTATTTCACAAGGACCACCACTGATGCCTAGGGATGCCACAACATGCCCTCAAAATGGGGAACAGAGAAGGATCTGGCCACCTGCATGAAGAGCATCAGGTAAAAAAGCAAGTGTAAAACAATGACAGGATTGTTGTATTAGATGACAAACCGGTCTCCCAGCTAAGTCTTGTTGTTGCAGATATTTTTGGCGGTGTCATTTTAAGTA
Organism: Agelaius phoeniceus; assembly: GCF_051311805.1. NCBI lineage: Eukaryota > Metazoa > Chordata > Aves > Passeriformes > Icteridae > Agelaius > Agelaius phoeniceus. The sequence goes on along the minus strand of NC_135268.1, from coordinate 68,575,586 downwards.
GACAGCCAGAGGAGCAAGACACTGGTTAGTCTCAATTTACTACAGGATGGCTGGAGAAATGTCACTTAAAGGGACATGTGCAACACCATTTTTAGTGTGCCACTGATGATAATGGGTCGTTAAATTTTTAAGTTTTATTTTTGGTGTCTTTTTTAGATGACCTCTGTTTAATGAAAAGCAATGGCAGATTTAGTGCAAAACAAACTGTAGTCAGAAGTTAAAAAGAAAATGGAGTTGCTGCTCTCAGGTGCTAAAACAAGACCTATACCAACAGCCATTGTCTTTACCTTCTGGGGGGTTATGAAGCTGGTGCTGAGAAGTTTTCATGGTTTGAGACTTCTGGGACTTTATTGGAAGTTCTCTCTGTCCCATCTTCATCCCCAGCAAAGAATGAGATGACAGGAGCAATATCAAACCATGTTATTTGCAAAGACAGGAAGCACCAAGGGTGCTTACACTGAATTAGATGAAATTTTCACCAGATCTTTTATAAGAGTTGCTGCTGTATTAAAACTCCAGTTTTTTAAGAAGGGTTAAGTAAAGGTGGCTGGTAAGTAAACTGAGCTCTGTCTTCTTCTCACTAATTAAATAGTTGAAATATTGATTGAAAGAAAGCCAAATACCTCATTTTCCAAGACACCTATCCACCTTACTCTTCATATCACTTTCACCAGAAAGATATCACTTCCCCAACACAGGGTAAGTGATCAGCAATATATAGATATGAATATAATTACTAGAGAATACAATTACTTTATCAGTGACCTTTATAAATCTAATCTGATTTAAATAGCCATATTCTATGGCTCTTCTGTATGGTTTACAAACTGGTGACTCCCTATGAACTCAGATTAATTTTTATATCTCTGCTTGCTGCTGCTGCTGAAGAAAAACTGTGATAAGGTGACTGTCACACTGTCACACTACTGCATGAGCCATCTGAAACATCACATTTTTCATCTCCAGTTCTGCAGATCCCTGTTCCTGTAAATACTAGTTAAATGAGCTTTTTTTCCCTCAGTTTTCCATTCCAGTCTTTTAATACTGTTCAACCTTGCTCAAGGCTTAAGACAAGGTCTGTGTATCTGCTTGCCTGACCTTGTTTATCTGAAATTTGATGCTGGCTTCTCTTGAGGTTTATCCGACCCACCCTCCAGGCCTCCCACAGTGCTGTGGATATTTGAGCCAGGCGTTCTGGGCTTCCTTTGGCAGCAGCAAAGAGAAACAGGCATGCTTAAGGTGGGATTGACTCTCCTTCATGTAGCAAGGTCTGCAGCAGGGTGATAATACCCCATACTATTATTAGGATCATATGTGTTGCATCAAACATCTCCTAAAATCAAGGGGGACATTTGCAATGAATTTTATAATGTCTTTTCATCACTGGCTGTGGTAGACATGTTTGTCAACATAACCACAGTGAGTACAATCTGTTGAGGGACAGCAAATGCTCTGGGAGTGAGTCCCACCAATATTTCACTCAAAGTAATCCACGAAAACATCTTTTCATTTAAAGACTGAGCCTGGCCCCTATGGCCACAGTGGTGGTAAATGTCTTCAGTGCCTGCTGTTCATTAGGGAACAGAAAATTAGGATAAAAAGCAATTCTGAGTTTCCCCTGAAGCCACTTCACCCTTGTGCTTGTTAATACATTGCTTTCTGTCTAATGCTTTTAAACTAGTAAACTTCAGGACAGTAAGTTTTTAATAGTGACATAAGTGCACTTCCATTTGGGGAGGGAAATAAACTATAATGATGTCAGGATGTTTATACTAAAATATTTGTGGCTTTCCTGGTAAGATGCCTCTGCGAAAGAAAACCTCATGCAAACAGAAAAGTTCATACCCCTAATTAAAGCAGCAATAATCTTTACAAGGGATTAGAACACCAAAGGCCAGGCTGACATCCCTAAAGTCCTACTGATAAAGCTTGCTGCCTGTTGCCTTGCTTTCAGCTGTGCCAGAAAACCTCCTGACAAGTGAACTGGAAGCACTTTCAGAGGCACGACCGGAGTGTCATTGAGCTGCTCCTGTTGTGCTGCGGTACCGGCACCACCACAGCGATGCTGCCGTGCCTTAGCTCTGCTCTGCTTGGTGTTAAACACCACCCTAGGCCTACAAAAGGAATTCTTTATAAAAACTAACTGTAGGGCTAAGAAAGGGCTCACTGGTCTCTAATCAGAGAAATCAGAAAGATGCCTGCAAAATGGAGTCCACCCTCCATATCTCTTCCGCATTAATATTTCCCATACATTTTGGAAAGACTTCTCTTTCTGCTACCATTCTCAGCAAACAGATTCCTGGCCAGCTAAAGTCTCAGCTCAAAATAAAAAGGGCTTGTTTTGACCTCGGGTTGCATCCCAGAGAAGGAAATTTCTTGGCTCAGCTCAGAGTGCCATGGACGGAAGTGCTGTAGGCACTGTTGGAGAGATGGGAATTGCTGTTTGGATAGAGGGGATAATGGGCAAAAAGGGAACAGAGCCAGGAACCAGCAATGCTGATGGAGGGGATGATACTGCAGCACTGCTGGGGGGAAAGGAAAAGCCAGGAAAAGCCCTGGTCCCTCTGTCACACTTGGTGCTGCAATGCAGGGCAGAGATGGGCAGCCCTTGGGGTACATCACAAGGGACTCTGTGACATCCTTCCGTATCTGCAAGGCAAAGAGCTCTCAGCAAAGCAAGGCAATGGGAACTGCTGCCACATTCACCTGCTCCAGAGTATGTCAGTCCATCCTAAGTACTCCCCATGTTCCTGAAGAATTGGTGTCCTGTAGTTGTCAGCTCATGGAGATCACATGTGCTACTACACAAGGCTTAAAAATAATATTCAAGAGACATGAATGACAGCTTTTTTCTGATAACAAACAATGCAAAAACAACAAAATGTGTTTCTGTGTGTGTTTTAAAACACAGCATGCTTCCCACAAATTATTTTGATGGTTCCTCACTCAGCCCAGCCTTGAAAGCAAAGAATAAACCTGCAGTATTTTCTCTTGGTCTAGCCACAGAGGTGTATTTGCATTGCTGCTTCACTGAAGCAGCATCTAAACACCCAGGACCTCACAGCCTTTAGCCACAATCTCTCAGCAACAAACCTTGCAGCAGAGAGTGTTCAAAACCAACACACATTCCAAAGATGCTTTTTTTTTTTTCCAAACAGAAATAAAAACAAAAGGGAAACAAAAATAGAAAGAATAGACAATGCAAATTTAAGTCAAAGTAAAAACAAACAGATGGAACATCCAAAGCAAGGAGAAGGTCCAAAGATTCCTCCAAGCAATCCTGCAACTGAGTTTTCAGGTACAGGCTTTTGCAGGAAAAATTCTTCATAAATCTATTACAGCATCAAAACCACATAAGTCTGTTTCTCCATCTGAAATGCCACATCTTAAGCAAGTCATTTGGCAGCAGTGGGAAGGGTAAAACCGGCATGTGTTGGCTCAAGGCACTTGGTTTTGAACTGGCTGGCAAACAACGCTGCTCTCATCTTTCAGTGCTGATTTATCCTGGCGTAGGCACAACTCTGGCACAACTTCAGTGTTTTTAGCGAGCGAGCGTGATTTACCATTTGTACAATTCTCGGAAGAGCAGTTTCATTTCTGCTCTCAAGATAAGACATCTTCCACATGCAGGAAGTGTTGGTGGTCTTACTGCAGTGGAGGGGATGGCAGGTGAGTCCACCCTCCGAAGGGGGATCCTAGAAGCACAGCTGAGCCCCCAGCTGTAAATGCACACCTTGCCTCCTACCTCTGTATTTTTAGGGCAAGACATGGGCACCCACTGGTCCTTTCTGTAACATCTCCCCAGATTTACAGAGAAGAAGTGGATGGACATTCTTTTCCCCCAGAGGTGTTGAACCAAAATAATCTGATTTAACAATGACTTGGAATGGTCTGTCTTGATAAGTACTGCTTAAAAGCAAACCCGAGCCTGAGAATGGGGAAAAGAAAGAAATAATAGAGAAGATGGTTTGGACCTGTGCAGAAGATGATCTTGTCATGCATGATCAACACATGATGGCAGACAGGTAGGTCCCAGATCATGCTACCCTTGCTGGGCTTGGCACAGGTGGGGGAATGGAGACTTTTGCTGGGGCAAGACTTTGAAATAATAGCCTTGTTTCTGGAGAAGAGGGATCACACATGGGATTTCTATGGCTGGTATATGAAAAATGCCCAGTGCTGTACTAATAACCTCATGCTCTCAGAGCTTGTGTCCTTCCCCTTTGGACACCAGAGAACAGCCTCACATCTTCACAGTGTTTGTTCTGATTTGTTCCTCACACTGTCTCCATTTTGCTTGTTCTTTTTCAAGCCTTTTAATTGTTTTGTCCTGCTCTGATTCCTATTATGGCACAATAAAACTGTGTGCTGTGCAGAGCATGCTATATTTAATTCGTCATGCAGTTCAGAGAAGTAAAAGAAACTTTTCAATAACAGATCCTCAGCAGATCCTGAAAACCCTGCATAAACTCTTGACACGGCCAGGCACTATTTATTCAACGTAACACAAAGCAGGACCCTGTCTGCCTGTGGCACATTGTCAAAATACGCTCTTCACGCTTTCTGCAGCTGAGAAGAGCCTTGATGGGTTCTGGTAATTGCTCTTGCATCTGTCAGGCAATGCTAAATCAGCTCTTTCCTCCTCCTCGTTACTCCTTTGGGCTTGCAGAAAGCAGAGAAAATGCAACACATGTCAACAAAAACAGACATGTTTGGGTGTGTTCGGTTGGTTGGAGGTCAATGGTCACCCTTCAGTGCCTCACATAAGCAAAAATCCCCTTCTTCCCAAAGCAGAGACACAGACTGATCTCAGGACATCTCCTGGGACCTGCCCTGCAGATGCACCTGCAGTTCAGCAGTTGTAGCATTGCTGCCCAGTTATGCATGATATGTGTTATGCCCAGACAGAGTTAACTTAGACTTTATATTATGTAAAAACACTTTTGAGTGTGTACACTAACACAATCAACAGCTTGCACATCTGCTCAGTTTTCCAGATCTTACCACTGCCTGAAAAGAAGCCCTCCAGCCCTGAAGCAGAGCTAAAAAAGCACATTTCTCTTCTACAACAGCTTTAGGTCCACATCAGCGTGCCAGTGTTTGTGCAGGACAGCTGTAGCCCCAGTGCAGTTCTCTGGTTTATCCATTCACTGGCTGTGGCAGCTCAGCTGCACTCACAGCAAGTTGCCATTCTGCTCCTCACACTAAGGAAGTCTCTTTTGCCTCTGGCTCATTGGGAACACAGCTCAGGCAGCAGCAGTGCTCTTGGAGGCTGCCAAGGGGAAGGTACAGGGGGTTTCCTTCAATCACAGCCTTGTTAGATAACCGCAGATCTGGTTCACCTCATGCAAAGCTGCTGTGAAGATTAGAGTGATGGTTTTCACACCAGTGCTTTTCAGTTCACAGCAGGATGGATCAGTGAAGACACTGGTTCTGCCCTGTGAAGTTGGTACCCCAGACTGGCTGTGTTTTGTGTGTCTGAGCATGGGCATGGATGAACACAGGCTTGCCAAGACTTAGCTGCAAGATACTAACCTATGACATTTAAATGTACACAGGAAAGGAAAGGATGAAGGTGAAAATAAGGGATTGCTTGGGAGATCTGATTGCAGCCTACCTGTGAGGAGGTCATTGAAAAGAAGGAGGCTGCTCTTGAGGTCCATGGTGGGAGAATGAAGAAATAATGGGCATCAGTTAAAACACAAGAGATTCAGATATAAGGAAAAGCTTTTTTTACTGTGACAACAGTCAAGCAGTGGGGCAGCTTGCCCAGGGAGATTGTGCAAATTCTATCCTTGGATATTTTCAAGTCCCAGCTGGATAAGATCTTGTGTAACTTCGTCTGACCTCAGAGCCAGCCCTGCTTTAAGGAGATTGGAGAAGAGAACTCCTGAAATCCATCCTAACTCAAATTACCATATGCTTCTAATGTGCCTCATTTCTCTGCAGAGTAGCTTATCTACTAAATGGTAAACAACATGCCTTGAAAGTTTGCTTAACTGATAAAGAAGGGCACAAAACAGAGTGGGGTCTGTGCTGCGTACATACTTCCTATTCAACAATTCTTTTTTTATGTCCCCTGCTTCATATATACCAAAGGTTACAGAGGATGTACTAAGCAAACAGGATGATCAAAATCACAGTGTTGAAATTTAAACCAGCAGGTGATAAGTGCTTGCACTTCACTGTGAAGAAATCTACTGATTCCCGTAAACCAAATTCAGGAACAAACTGACAAACTGTATCAAGTGATTTTTATTGCATTTTAAAGATAAGTGCTGCAGAAGCTGCACAGGAATTAGTAATGTTCTAGAACAAGAAAGCTGAAATTCTCTTAAATACAAAAGAAAGCTTGCTAAACAAATCTACAGTTCTTTTTACTTGATGTTTTAGATTGATTCAGTTTTCTACTTAAATGCGGACATTTCCAGGAAGGGCTGGGGCAAGGGAGAAAGAAGGAGGAGAAAGGAGCTAGAAAAGTCTTTTTGGCTCAGGCTGCTATGATCGTATTTAATATTTCTGGAAGTGGCAGACCACAGATAGTCTTGTGGCCATGGTTCACTCCTTGGCCAACCAAGCCGCAGAGGAGGAGCTGTGACAACCTCCCAAAGCTGTTTGTCACAAAGCCGGCTTCTCTGCATGTGCTCCTCTCTTGAATTTCTTAGAAAAACTCTTAGACATCTACAGTATCATAAAACAATTTAAGATTATACTTGCTCTCTGTTACTAATGCTTTGTGGCATTAGGTAATTGCTTAATTGAGCACTTAGAAAAGCATTAATATATTTTTCTCTGCAAATGCATTATTAATATATACATTACAATCTCTGCTGTTAAGGCTTTGTACAATTATTAATAGACTTAAAACACTGAACTGCATGAAAATATTTTCTGCTAGGGAAAAGAAACTCAAAAGGACACAAATCATACCCAGTCTACCATCAATATAAATTAAATATTTATATTGATACTTCTACACTCCAACAGTCCTAAGTCACTGTCTGCACCAGTTGAAATGGGAAGTATGAATATTTCTATTCTGTTTAACATTAATTCACAAAGCCAGCTTAGATGGTTGAAGAATAACAACCTGATTTGCATCCACCCCTTTAGACCACTGACTTCTCCACCATACAATGTATTGTTTTTCTCCAGAGCAGCAGACTACTTATCACTCCTCCCATGTAGGTTGTACTTAGGATTGCACTGATGACTTGCATTCTCCCAGAAATGAGAAAGGTACTACACCTACAAGAGATAATTTGTTTTTAATGCTTCTGGGAAGAACACATTAAAGATTTTAATGAGATTTTTTTTTCTCAAAATAGTAGGCAGTGCCAAAAATCAATGTGGGCTTTAATATAGTGCTAAAAGCAGTGAATACAGTGAAAGGCAAAACAAAAAGCAGTACAAAAGCCCTATGCAATTACTTAATGACCAGAAATAGTCTGGGGAGATTATGACAGCTGGATGATCTGGAGTTGGGAGGTAAAAATAATCCTAAATCTACAAATCTGATATTGGGTTGGCTGAAAGCTCCACCCCGCCCAGCAGTTTCAGACAGATGTGAGTAGGAAGACAGAAAGAACTGGGAAAACACGTTCTGTACTTCCCCAAAATGTTTTTTCAGCTCCAGCAACTTACAAGTCAAGAACTTGCTGAGTTAGATCACGAGTCTTTGATGATTTTCCAGTTGCTTTTTAAGCTCATGCAAAGTTTTGGTACCCACTGTATCCTGAAGCAAAGACTTCTGGCTTAAGCATAGACTGAATGAAGCACTATCTCCTTTTGCTTGTTTTGAACGTTCCAAGTTCTCCTTTCATTTTCTGTAGCTCAGTTCTCATGTCTGGTAAGTCAGTGAGCAGTCTGGATTCCTGGTTCTTATTTGGATCTCTGAAGATTTTACATAGACTTTGATATTATCTCTCCTTCCCTGCAGAGTGAAGAAACCCAGCTGAGTCAACCACGATCCCTTTCAAAGCCCTCCTACTATTTATGATAATTGTATTGATTTTTATTTGATCTATTCCAGTTCTACCATACTATTCTTGAACTAGAACTGCACAGGCAATTAAAGATGCAGGTGCAAACGGGGATTGACACAATGACCCTTTTTATCTGTATTTCTCTCTTAATAAATATTAACAATAATCTTAACCGTTCTCAGTTTCTATTTTGATCACTGCTGAGCCCTGAGTTGATGTTCTCACAGAACCAGCTTTCACAACCTCAAGGCCTTTTTTCTCACTGGTAACAATCAACTCAAAGTTCCTCAATATATATGTGAAATTCAGGATTTTTTTTTTTTTTCTTACATGTCAGCCTTTCATATTTATCAGATTTAATTTCATCTGCCATTTTGCCACTGAGTCTCTTGGTAGCATAGTCACTCAGTTTTTCTCAGTTAGCCCTACCCTGAATTGCTCATTATCAGCAACATATTTTGTAAATCACTACTGGCCTCCATTTCTATCAGTTATTTGTCTAAGTTTCATATCCATTAGCAGCCTTGTTTTTTACTTCCCTTGGGGGGGAATCTTACTGATTGCTTTTGGAAACCATCACAGAGAGTTAATTAAATCTTCATGGTCCATGAGCTTCTTGATTTCTTCAAAGACTTTGCTTTCAAAAAGCCATAATGACTTTCCCTACTGTGTCATCTTTTCTGTGTGGCCATTAAGTTTTTTCTGTTCTTCAGCATAATTTCTACTTATTTGTCTGTCAAGGAGATTGGGCTTCCACATCTACAGCTTCCACAATCTTCTCCAAAATCCTTTAAAAAATCTGGTGTCACATGAGCAACTCTCCAGACCCCTCCCATGCTGAGGTAACTTTAAGTGAGAAGTCAGAGGCAGCAGTTAGTACCTGAAGCACTTTGAGCTGCTTGACAACTCGTGGTTGAACTCCATCTGGTCTCAGCAGTTAGCTGCTGCTCACTTATTAATGTGTTCTTTCATCTTTTATACTTGCACTGTAATCCAAGACATGTTTTCCTAATTATTCCCCTTAAAGAAGCTTCCCATTATTGGAGTTCACCCGTGCTCATCTATCCCACTCACAAATGCAAAGAAAAATTCAGCCTTTTTTTCCTGGCTGTATCTTCTCCAGATGTTTCTTCTGTGTATGAAACAATCTATTTGCCTTACAGAGCTGTCAAACTCCAGCAGGCTCCCTGATTTGTTCTAGAAAGTCTTGCTATTATTTCTTACAACTTTTGCAAGCTGACCCTGAAACTTCCTTCTGTATCCTTCTCATAATTTTGTGCTTAACCCATCAGAGGTTACAAGTCCTTTCTTTTACCCCCTTTTAATGAAAGGTGTGTCTTGTTCTATATTGCTCCTCTGTTTTTGAAAGGAAAGCAGAACACTGCTGATTTTCTTTGTCATGGTGCTACAAGGGTGTTGAAACCAAGGATGCTAAAGTTTCTGCTACAGCATATGTCTTTGTCAATAATATGGCACTCTTTAGGACCAGGGATTGCTTTTCCTCTTCTGGCTTCCCAATAAGCAGTCACAGATACTTCCTGAAATGTCAGCTCCACCCCTTCTCCCTCCTGTGACATTTATCCAACTTAATTTGAGTTATTGAAGTCACTTATGATTGTGTTTTTTGCCTCTCAGGCTCTGATCTCCCTGCCTTGTTAGCTGGACTGGTGATGAGCTCCTAGTACTGCATTTTTCCTATTTATTTCTGGGACTTCAATCCACTGAAACCTTATTTATTGACAGAATTAACTGCTAATTGGAGAATCCTCTAAGCTTTCTTTAAAATACAGCATCACTCATCCACTGTCATGCTTCGTCCTGCCTCAAAAATACGACATGTATCAAAACTGATTGTTCACTTTTCCTATCAGATTCCAAAATATGAACACAGTGCATCTTTGCTGCATCTTTGCTGCAGCTGCTTGCAAAGCCTGATTGTCTCCTGGCCAGAGCCCAATGTGACAGGCCTTGTGACACCCTTGTTCATGAATGGCTGTACACTCAGGGTCTTTATTTACATCTGGCTTCATCTGAGAGTCCAAACTAATGAACAGTTGCTTGCAATTATGGAGGAGGACTAAATATAAGAGCTAATCCTCAATTGTGTCAACAGCTGAAATAACAGAGCAGGGAACATTTTGTTTCTGACTTGTATATGTTTTCTCTTGAATCATACCAAAAGTCATCAAGGATCTGCAGTGACTACAACTCAAACCATCAAACAGCTGACAAAACAGAGAAGAAATATCTTATCCACTGTAGAAAATGAGGTGTAGTTTAACAGGAACTGTGAAGAAATGACCATTATAAGGATAGAAAACTGTGTTTATCTTGTATAAAATTTGAAAGCATCTAAACTGTCCTGCTTCAGGACATGTGCTCATCTATCCTTTACAGTGAGGGAACATTTCTACACCAGTCAGAAAATGGTGGTTGTTTTCAGATCTCCTTGTGTTCTTCTCACTGAACTATATGACTCCTTTTTAACTGAGAATGGCACCTCAGAGCCTGTTTTATCCTACCTTCTTTAAGGGCAAGTTTTCCCTTGTCTCCCCTGACATGGCCTCTGCTGTGTGTTCTGCACTGTACTACCAGCACTAATAACCAGCAGCTGCTGTGCCTGGAATCACTGATTGTTTTGCATCAATCATCTAGGTTAGGGAACCATTTGTAGATACCATAGCAATAAGTCAGATATTAAAAAAAATACAATTCCTAGCATCAGACAGGCTGTAATGACTTAATCCGTTTTCCTGCTTCATCAGCTTTCCCTCATCCGGTGCCCACGCTTCCTCGCTCCATTGGTTTTCCAGCTCTTTATTTGGTGCTTCAACTTGTGACTTCTAAGGCCATGCTCAGATGGGTTTGCAAGGTCGTTTCCCCTCCCTTGCGAGTCAAGCAGCCGCTTACACGAATCTACAACTACACCAGACTTTTGGGGTTTTTTTACACATTCTGCGGCGCGTCGGGTCACAAAAATGAGGATTCCCTAAAACAGCTGCGGAGAGGCCTGAAAGCCCCAGCGCACCAAAGCTCCTGGGAGTATACGGCACAATAAAAACAGCTCAAACGCTGTAACTTGAGGGGATCGACCTCATTTTTCCGCAGAGGGCGAGTGAAGGCACCGGCAGCGAAATGAAAGGGCGGACATGAGGAAGGGGCAGCGGGCGCGGGTCTCTTGGCTGGGGGGCTGTGTGTGTGCGTGTGTGGAAAAACCCCCCAAGCCCACGATTTATTGCAGAGGGAGAAAAGGTGAAGAAAGCGCTTATTTGCCACACGGCCACCGCACAGAAGCTGCGGGGCGGGGGCCGCGGCCCTCCCGCATCCCCTCAGCGCGGGCGGCGCCCCCGCCCCGCGCGGCGCCGCGCTCGGCCCCCATTGGCTGCGCGCCGCCACGTGCCGCCCCCGCCGCGCGCCGGCTCCGCTACCTGCGGCGGGGCCGCGCCGCGCCCGCGCCTCAGAGCGCCGGGGCCGCCGAGCGCCGCCCGCACCGCCCGCGGCACCGCAGCGGGGACGGCGCCGGCCCAGGTCCATGCAGCGGCGCCGGGCCTGCGGGCTCGGGCCGGAGCAGTCGGCAGGATGTGCCCCACCGCCCGCGCCGGAGCTTCCAGGTCTCTCCCTCCCTTCCAGGCAGGGAGCAGCGGGGATGGGGAGGTGCGGGCTGCGAGTTCTGGAGCAGATGGGCGGTGGAAGGCGGGTTTGCCTTGGGCTGGAGGGAGAGGATGTGTTGGCTGCGGCTGGCTTGAGTTGTTCCTCTGGAATAAAATTTATAGGCTTCTGCTTCTCTGCGGGTTCCGACAGGCGTTTTGTGAGGGATTCTGTATTTCATGCTTGGAGTGATGTGAATGCAAACCAGATACGGCTTCTGCTGTTACTGCCAAAACCTTTCTGTTTGCTTCAGCGCCACTCACGAAAAAGAGTTTCCTTTTTTTCCCCCTTTGTGCTGAGATTTTTTGTATCTATTTTTTCTATTTCAGTAAGTAATATCAAACTGTAAGGCTGCTGGAGGAGGGATGTTTATTCTGCAGCTCTCTTTAGTTAGGGAAATGATTAGGAAATGTTCTTTAAATTACTGGATGTAAATAGCTCTGCGGTGGAAAATGACTGGCTTTGTATCATTCTCGGGAAAAGGGTAGATAAAGATGTATATTCATTATTTCCCTATAGAAAACTCATTAAGATAAATGCTCGTTTATGCTTCTGAAGTGGATATATATTTTTAAACTGCAGCTGACAATGGGACTGTGCAGATTCGGTTTAGAGGGGGTGTTTTCCATGCAGACTCTGTCATTCCATCTGTTATGCTGCAGTGAGGTTGCTATCTCCCTTTTGGATCATGCAGCAGGAAACCTTGAGCTATCTCCCAGGCACTCTGCTAGCCAAACTCAGGGAATTTCTTTTCAGAGGTCAAAATGCAGCTGGAGAGTTAGGTCACAAAAGCATTTTGGTGCATTGTCTGCTTCCGTGGGGATGATGAGAAATGAGCTCATCCCTCCTCTGGTTTCCTGCAACTTTTTGAGGTTTAGCATCCTTCCTTCCATACAGTTCCAGCAGATTGTCTTCCTACATCCTGCTCTTAACTGCCTGTCAATCATTTGGCCAAAGTGTGGTAGCAGAAACTTTCTTCCTTTTACCGAGGAGAATGGGCTAAAAATGTTCAATTTTGTTTGCTTTGCATACATCAGATGTGAAGCGTGCCAAGACTGCTGCAGAGTTGGAGCATTCGGTGGGCAGGTTGTTTGTTTAGATTAAGAAGCCCTGGAACACTTCAGTAGTTCCTGAGGTATAATCAAGGCTAAATAACTGAAAAAGACCCAGACAATGATTCTTGTCATAGTGTAATTTTCAAATTCTGTGTAAGTCGGAATGGAGCTTGCTGTAACAGAACAGGTTAAAGCATCCCCAGCAGGCACATCCAGTGCTCCAAACCCAGCAGGACACAGGGCTTCAGGATTATGGAGGAGTCTTCCTGTCACAAGCAGCTCTCACTGATAATGTCATTCATTAATTATTAAAGACTTCCTTAAAATATTTGTACTCTGTTATTTTCCATTACTCCTATGGCAAGGCTGTTCCTTTGCTGCTCAGGAATCTTTTGCCAGTAGTCCCTCTTTGTTTATGTCCACTTTTTCCTGTGTGCTAACATTATGATTTTGTTTGAAAGGTTTTGTTTTGGCTTTGGTATTTACATGTTTGTTGCATCTAAGGACAAACTCTCAGTTCTTGTTTCGCAAAGCTGGACAAGCCAAGCTCTCTGTTCCCCTTGGGAGAGGCTCTTCCTTTACCCATCCCATCAGCACTCTCTGCAGCCTGTTAGGTCTCCTGAAGGTCAGAGCTTAAGCATTAAAATTGTTTACAGCAACGTTTTTTGCTGCATTGCAATTTTATTTTTTGCCTTTTCTTTATGGGAGGCTTTTGGCATCTCCTCTCTAGCTTCTGCAAGCTCAAGTGATTTTACTATCATGTCTTGGAATGTTAGATGATAGTGTGGTAAAAATGCTGCTGTAATATTGACATTGTTTCATAATCACCAGTTTTTTGGGGCTATTCTGCTGCATAATTCAGATGTCATATGAAACATCTTGGCTGTGTTAAGTCTGCTGTTTCCTTAGCCCAGTAAAGATTAAAGCTCTGCCCTGCCTTTTCAGACCATTTCTTTTAGGAAAGATTTTTTTCCCTCAAACTTCCCATGTAAGGGGAAAGACCCAATTTGTTTTGGCTTCCTTGCAGGTGCTCAGAAATCTCTTCCACTCGTGCAAGATGAGATGTCCTGGTGCACTGTGCTTTCTTCCTGGCTGGTGTGGCTCTCCCTCCAGGTGCTGGAGAGGTGCAGGGCTTCCTCAAGTGTGGGTCTGGGGAGGAGGATGAGGAAGGGGAGATGTGCAGAGGGGCAATTTTGGGTAGCAAAATGCTGTCATACTGCAGCTCATTCACTGTGTGTGTCTGTGGGCTTCAGCACATGCTGAGGGGTGGCTGATATCAGCTCTGAGCATCCCAAGCAGGCAGGCCACTGTTTCTTGCTCCTGTCTAGAAGCTTCCCTTGTAAGAAAGAAACTTAAATGTTTAATAGCACACTGTTCACAACAGCAATACTCTTGGCAATTTTGGGTTTTTTGGGATTTTTGGGTTTTTTGGGAATGGGGGACTCTGGCATCCCAATGCGAATTTTGGGATTTTTGGGAATTGGGGACTGTGGTATCCCATGGCAATTTTGGGTTTTTTGGGATTTCTGGGTTTTAAGTTACCCATTTCTTCCTGCTTGGCTGGGACACTGACTTTCTGTGGCTCACTTGTGAACCAGAAAAATCCCATATTCAGATGCTGCTTTTGTCTGTCACAAAGCACCAGCAGCCTGCTTAAGTGTTGAAGCACATCTTGGTGATGTTTCTTCTGTTTATGTTTCATGGGTTTTTTTGCTGTTACTCACTTGAGAGCACCTGAAGGAAGTTTCAGAGAAAAGCCTGCAAAGTTTGACTAGAGAAGAGGGTGCTAAGATGTGAAATTAAGAGAATATCTCTATTTTGAACATTGAGCTGTCATTTAGAACCTCAGTAAGAGTTCTTTCCCTATAATATTATTTTAGGAGGACTGTTTTGATTGTTTTGGACTGCTAATGTCCAAAAGGTTTCCTGTGAATGATGCTGAGAGGCAGTGATGGTGTTGCACTCTGAGTATCTCTAGTTAAGCTGATAATTGGGCTGTATTTGAGCTGAAACCATTTCTTTTGATGTTCTAGCTGGATGACCCAAGGTTAACAGCAAAGTGTAGCCTAACTATGTGCATCCTTCCTAAAGGAAAAGAGTGCTCAAGTAGACACAATTATGTAAGGTTGTTAATGACTTTATGAGTTGCTGGTCGATGTTGCAAAGAGGATGTAGGAGTGACCCATTAAACAATTAGAAGAAAACACAAGTAGAGTGTCACAAGGCAAGGCTTGAAAAATCATCATACCTCTAGGACACGAAGATTGCTTTGTGATATTCCTGCCTCCAGGAAAAATAATTTTCACCTGTCATCCTGTTGGTGCCTTTGACAGTTTCTGTCAACTGCTCTGAAATTCTCATTTGCTCCTTGTTTCGCTTTTTACCAATTATGTCCACACAAATAGGGTTCAGTAATAAGTTCTCATTTTCTGAGGAGACAGATCTTGACCAAATGAACTGCAGCTTGTACAGACAGCATTGTTTTAAATTCTTATTGTCTGATAAAAAGCCCTTTCCAGCCAAAGTTCATTTTGTAAGATGCCTGTTGTAGGTGCTTATAACCATTTTACAGGCTAAACTTTTTTTCTGCTATCACAGATGTATTCTTCAATTAACCAAAACCACTGATTCTGTTCATGAAAACAAATGCTTTTTTCATTCAGTAGTAATAGGCACTAAGCAGATAATATTCAAGGAAAGTTTCTCAAGTGTCTAAATGTCAAAATGCCAACTTTACTGTGGGATTTATTTAGTGGTAGATGAAGAAATAATTGGCAGAAGTCTCTAATTTTTAAATTTAGCTTCATGTTTTTCCTGTGGTGAGATGTCAGTCCCTAATCTGCCACAGCTCCCTGGCTGCTCTCATTATGTCTTGTGATAGGAAGTGGTAGGATGGTGATCAGGAAATTATTTGAAGATAAACATCCAAGAGTGAACATACTGCTACAAACCATGACACAAAAGTCTCATGCTTTAGCATGTTCCTAGTAAGTCTCCTTTGGATCATTAATATCACTGGAATTTTCCCTCATGCTGGTGATTTTAGAGGATTTTCGTCACGCACCATTGAACAAAAAATCCTTTAAGAAGGTATTTCTGCATTCACTGTGTCATAGGAGGAGGTTTTCCAATCAGACACATTTCCTTTGGGATAACTTGTCTGTATTTCTTTCCCCACTTTTCCTGAGTATTTTCTGAATATGGGCAAATGGGGCCATCCAGATGAAAGGCTTTTTACTTTCCTTGTATAGATTTTAAATCCAATTTCAACATGTGGGCAGGTTGTTAGCTTTTCTGATCTCTCAAACCTGTGTTTAAAATTCAGCTGAAAAATTTGGATTTATTTCTGCAGAAATCTTTGGATGATTAACCTCATGTTAACCTCATGAAGTCCATTGAGGTCCTGCACCTGTGCCAGGGCAATCCCAAGCACAAATCCAGGCTGAGCAGAGACTGGATTGGGATTAGCCCTGAGGAGAAGGAATTGAGGGTGCTGATGGATGAGAGGCTGGACACAACCTGGTCTTTGGAAAAGGGCACAGAGTGGCAGGGCAGGTGGGAATGACTTCAGACTGACAGAGGGCAGGGTTAGACTGGGTATTAGGAAGAAGTATGAATATTCAGAAGGTGGTGGTGTTCTCTGGGAGCAGGATTCCCAGAGAAGCTGTGCCTGCCCCTGGATCCCTGGAAGTGTCCAAGGCCAGGTTGGAAGGGGCTTGGAGCAGCCTGGGACAGTGGAAGGTGTCCCTGCCCTTGCCAGGGGGTTGGAACTGGATGATCCTTGATTCCATGAAAGCCAGGCAGTCCTTCACTCACTGCACTTTCTGGAGTGCCTCTTGCTAGAGGATGTTCTTTTATTTTCCAGATTGCTTTTGCTTGTTTTGTAATAACAAATCCTTCATGTCACAGGAGAATATGTTTCCAAATTGGTTTTGTATTAAGAAATACTTTGTGTTTTGGATGGATAAAAATACCTTGGCAGCAGTTTAACTGCACAGCTCTTGTAGCTGTGGAGTCCTTTGTGTATAAAGGGGTGCACAGGTAATCTCCTTAGCTTCAGCATTTTTTTCTTTGCAGTTCCCACCTAATTGTTATTGAGATGAGGCTTGATCCACTGTTGGTTTAAGATTTGTCTATCATGTTTTATATAAACAGATAGAGGTTATTTGTGAAATTTCTTGTTTATGGTTTATTGTTTCCAATGAAGAGATGATGATGTTTGAAAGCATGGTAAGGATCTGAAGGTATCATGGGATAGGTAGAGTCCCTGAGTAGGAAAACCTTGGGGGATTTGTGGGCCTCCCATGCCACTGTAGGTAGACTGGTAAGAGACAGTGTTTACTCATCAGTTAAGTTATTTTGTTCTTTCCAATATTAGAATTGATGATTAGCAGTTGTATTCATTGACAAAAATCCTATTGCTTCAAAATTCCCTGAATCAAGACTGGTTTGCCAATTCAAGAGACTTAAACAGATTGTGGGATGGATGCAGGAAAGAATTGGGGGAATTTTATACTGATTTTTGAATCAATTTTGTAATGATAGAATTAAAGTAGAGCAGACAATGGAGAATTCCAAATTTTTCATATTCGTAGCTAGCATCTGAGAGTCTGCTTAGAAGCATACTCTTAACTGGCTTTGAAGTATAAACCAAAAACCTGCCACCTAATTAGTCATTCCTTTCATTCCCTTTTTTAATGTCTCAGCCTTACATTTTGATTGCTGTGGATTTCAGTCCTGCAGAAACAAACAAAATCAATCCTAACTGTAAATGTTACCAAACTGGTTTTCATGTTTTGACATAAATTAATAGCATTCTCTTAAAATACTTTATAATTTTTGAAAACCTTAAATAAAATTAATAAATTGTCTATTTGGTCAATAATGAGGATGGATTGAAATGTGTAATCTTTTCATGGGCCCAACTCTTGCAAGTAGTCATAGACATTAATGTTGGAGTTGTCAGTTTTTTGTAATTTGTTTTCTCCAAATGTGTCCAAAACTAATGTGTAGTTAAAGTTTTCTTAGTTATTCTCTTCTAACTTCTTGCATGCAGTTTTGTGGTATATCTGTGGGATTTTTTTTGTCTTGTTTAAAAGTCACAGAACAGGAAATTCATACAGAATTCATTATTGAACAATTACCACATCTCAATTAAAAGTGTCTTGCTCAAGTTTTTTGTGTAAAAACACCTTCTCTGCTTTAAAACTTTGTGTTTCTCTTTTGAAACAAATGTTGCTTAAAACCAAGTAGCTTTTGTCTTATCCTTTACTGATTTTGGAAATATGTTCAAGTAATTTATGTGTCTCTGATTTAGGGGAAGAGGCATGAAGTCAGCTAGTGGCTTTTGGGTATTTTTGCATTAATTTTCATTTCTGTTTTAAAGCCTGCAGGAGCCCCACCATTCATGATTTGTAATTCCTTTATGTAAGTGTGACTTTTGGGTTTCATTTTCTGGGGGCTTTCCTGGCAAGCTTCTTCATCTTGTTACAGGAACTTCAAAGGCTGCTTTGTGCAGCAGGACCTTGCTATTGACTGCCTTGTAAAGCTGGGTGTTCCCACTGCTTCTGGTGCTACTGTGAGAGGAGAAAGTGGAAGTGGGAGCATCACCTGTGTGGGGTTGTGGATTTGGGGTTTGATGGGAGCGTGGTGAGGATGCAGGTGTGTGCATCATCCTGCACTCGTGTGCAGGCTGTCTGCTCCTGTCCCCATGCCTGCTGAGGCACCTGGGCTTTGGCTTTGGGTAAATCCAGGTGCTGAAATGCATTTTCCAGAGCGTGGCAGTGGTGATGTACAACTTGATACATGCTGCCTTTTAGCTTTTAGCATTCTCACATTAAAAGACTTCCTGAAGGCTTAAATGAATTGCTTCTGAAATACTCCGAGTGTGGAAATGTTGTGTACATAAGAATAACAATGAGACAAAAGTAAAAGAATAACACCACTAAAAGCTTTGGAGTATATTGTATTAATGGACAATTTAGCCTTAGTAGCAGCTTTGCACAGATCACTTAAGTTCAGTAGATAAAACAAATTTAAATCCCTTGATTCCTCACTAATTACACCACAATGAGTAACTATAAAAGTGTCAGTGCAAAATGTGGTCATAACACCACAACACTCCTGAGCTGTGTTTTGTACACAAACTGAGACATTTGCATTTAGGGCTCTCAAAACAACAGTACCAGGGCCCCTTCCTGAAAGAATGTAATGGTGTTTGTATGCAACATCTCTTTGGTCCTCCTCGGGTCTTGACTGCTCTGGTTCTCTCTGCAAACTCGGAGACTTTAATTCAGGCAGACTGTGGGAAAGGTGCACTCTAAGGTGCTTGTTACTGCCACCTTGCTCTTTTGGGCAGTCTTGCACCATTCCAGCCAGTGAACAGTGAAAGGGCTCAGTGACTTGAATAAGGGTGCAGGATCCAACCCTGAATAATTAAAAAAAAACAAAAAGCTGTGCTGGACAGATGCATTTTGACTTGTGTTGGTCTATATTGGTCTATATATATTGACTTGTTTGAGAAGGGACTCATCTGTCTTGGTCATGACTGACAAAAATCAAACTGAAGTAAACTGTTGCAAAGGAAATGAAAACTGACATTATGTCATTTATATAACAAAAAAGAATCATTGTGCATACTAAGAGTTGGACTTGGAAAGGATGTGTTGAGGTGATTAAATTCTCTGTTTCATTGTTTCTTTTTGCACATCCATGATGAGTGAATCAGGGAACAACTGGAATTTGTTTTGCTCAGAGGCAGGGATCATTTTCTGATAGCACTTACTGCAGTCTTGTATTCTTGTTTTACTCCCTTCTGTGTTCATCACCCTCCACCTCTCCAGTTCCTTCTTTGTCTTTCAGATCTCTTGCAGCCTGGTACCAAGTTTGACTCATTCTTTTACACAAAATCCATTCTGACCTAGGTTCCTATGACCTGTGATCAAGTTACCTCTTTCTGTTTACCTGAGAAAGAATTAATACCTGCATTGTTCTCTCCTGAAAATAGGTGAAGCTTGTTTCCTGCTTTTTCATTTTTGAAAAGGTCCCATTTCATGCTTCTCCCCAGCTGTGTTTGTGGAGATCTGTGGGGCTGACAGATGTAGTTGCTGCCTTGTTTTATGCTGTAGCAGCTTTCTGTGCTCACATCCCTGCCCTGAGCCGTTGGTGTTGGTGAGTGATCCCATCCCTTTCCCAAACAGTGCTGGGTGCCTCCTGTTTGTGCTGGTGTGGGGCAGCCTCCTCTGAGTTGATCTGATGGAATGTCCTCTCTGTGCTGTGTGGGGCAGTCCTGGAGCTTCCACGTGGCATGCAGGCTGTGTTCACTCTCTGCAGCACCCTCTGGTCCCAGCTCCTGCTGTGTGCCGGTGTGATCTTGCTCCATGAACTGGGGCTGCTCCCTGTGCATGCTGACAGTGTCTCTGTGGATTGCTGTCACCTCTGAGCTGTGTTAGTGTCCAGGTACTGCATGAGAGCTGCTGAGTTGCCTTCTCTGTGTAGTGTGGCAGGAAGGATGTGTGTTGCAAAGGTGACAGTACCAGTCCTGCTGGGCTGGCACTGGATGTCTCAAGGTAGAGCAGTTCAAGTTTGTGATCCATAACTTGCCCTGGGATATGGTCCTTGTAACACACTTTTTTACATCTTTACCCATGTGAACTTGAATGATTTGCTGCCAATAGTAGCCGAGAGCAAACTGATGTGGATGACTGGGGTGGTGGTGTCAACACCCAGTTTTGCACCCCAGTGCTGGTTTTATTCAGCAGTGTAGATTCAGCCAGTTAAGATGAGGTGTTGATCTGAGTAAATGAGGAGCTATTAAGGCTTCATAGGTTCCCTGGGACCTGCTGTTTTGTCCTGTGTCCTGACAGGTTGTGTGGTAGACAAGAGGTGGATTTGATTTCCAGCTTAACTGCTAGAATTCTGGGGGATGTAAATTATCCCTTAAATTGCAGTTTACCTCTTTTCAAGACAACCATGTTGGTAGTGACTTCAGATTTTATTCCAGATTTCAAAGGGGCTGGAACAAAGGCCAGCAAATAGGTGTGACAGCTCAGAGCCTATGCAATTAGTAAATTATCAGGTGGGGACTTTGAGGTTCTTAGTGATGCCATAATAACCAAGTTACTTGTGTTTGAGGTAAGTGATCACGTTTCCTGCTGGCAAAAACCATTAGGGTTTTCCTGCCTTGCTGTGTTTGTGGGTTGTAATTGTTTGCATGTGACCTTGAAAGCATGACTTGACTGTTGCCTGCTCTTCAAAGGGCTTCAGATGCTGTTGTTGATCTTTATCTCTCCTTGTCCCACCCTCACAGGGTTTTTTGGCATTTGACCTTCCTCTGTGATTATCAGTAATAATTTCTCTCTGTGCAAAGAGACTGACTTCGAATCATCTTCTGAATTAGAAGCCCTTGACATTTCAGTGGTCTGGATTTGATACCTGGAGGGGGTACTTCTGTCTCCTCAGCTCCTTCATCCTGGTGTTTAAGAACATCACTTGTTTGTCCAATCAAGCAGTGTTTTCAAGTGGCTGTACAGGCTAGTTCAAATGGGTCATATCACCATAAGCATGAAAAGAGAATGAAGGAAGATCATCCCTAGAGGAAAGCCTTCCCTTACTCTTGCTCTTTTATAGCAGTTCTTGTGACAGAGCTGTTGGCAGGAGAACAGAAGAGGTGAACACCTTTGCAGTGGGGAGCAGAGAGGGTCAAGTACTGAGATCAAAGGAAGGAGCAGGGCTGAAATCCTGCCCTGTGGAGGAGCAGGCTGCACCTTTCCATGGCTGGCTGATCAAAGGGAGTGCTCCTTTGGGTGGGGAGGACAGGAAAAACCCTTGCCTGTGTTCCTTCTCCCTGGGAAAACCAGCAGGCTCATACAGGTGGGCTCTTCATGGGCATTCCATCCTCACATCTTTGGTTACTGGCAACAGCCTGGGAGAGGATGATGTGCCAGCCTGTATTTTTCTTCCCAAAATGAATATTGGAGTGTGCTGATAGAAATTGTGGGAGCAGCAAGGTTGCTTCTTATCAGCTAAGGATCAGTGCCCTGCCCATGTGTGAGGGAGCACTGTGCTGTCCTGCTGGGTTCTCCCATGCTCTGTGCAGGGAGCTGTGCTGTGCTTCCCTGGTGCTGGCAGCCTCCTGGTCCTGCTGTGTGCCTGGAATAAATTCCCTCCTCACCCTCTCTGGTGGCTGCTGTTGAAGTTGCTGGCCATGTTGTTGGGGCTGCTGAAGAGGTCAGTGGTAGATTCAGAGCAGTGATGATGAGATATGTTTGTTTGGCTTTGGGGAAACTGGGGAGGTGATTTGAAACATGGGCTTCTGTTCTGAGGATGGCTTGTATGGGTTTTGTATGCTGAGAGCATCCTTGAGGCCTAGTGGGGGGCATAGCACAGGGATTTGATTTTGAGTCAGGGGTCCTGAATACCCTGAGCATATTGTTTAGAGTGTTTGATGGTAACTGATGTAATTGGCAAATGTTAGACTTCAGGCTTATGAAGCATGCAAAGACCTGGCAACATTTTTAGAATCATATTTTGGTGATGCAGCTGAAATGAGTGAGTTCTTGATCACAAGGAGCTCAGGAGCAATTCAGTATTCCTGGCACCATAACTAAGAATCACAATCTTCTCTGGGAAAAAAAGTTGTCACTCCATGGGTGTCCTGTGAACTTTTCTTCAATTCAGCAAAAGTTATGATCACTTTTTCTTTCTTTTTTACAGCAATGCTGAGTGACAGTAACTCTGTGAAGCTGAAAAGTGATCATTCACCTCCTGTGCAATGGTGTAAGGTGGCTGCACGTGAAGATGAGAAGACCAAGCTGGTTTTTAAAAGGTACTCGCAAGTAAGTGTCATTGTCACAGCTACACAGAGGACAGTTGTCCTACCCCCAGCCTGGGCAATTGTAAAATGGATGCAGAAATCAAGGCATGGGATTGCCACAGGCTGTGAATGGAGGGTTGAGCACACAGCTTTCCTGAAAACACTGTGAAAGCCAGGAAAACTTGTTGTAGTACCTGTCTTCACAAAGCAAAGTGAGATCCTAGTACTTCACTCACAAGTATTTCCAATCTTTTTTGCATACAGATAAATAACAATGCTGAGACTTCTGTACAGTCTGGTAACTGAGGGAATGGAAGGCCAGTGGATGTTGAGTGGGTATCCTGGGGAGGTGTTTTCATGTAGTTATTTTGTTATGAAGGCTTCTGGAATGCTACATCAAAAACCTTACTCCTTTGTTTATAGCTTGACATCAAATTAGAATTAAAGGGTGTGTGCACACGTAGATCCAGGACCATATTTTATACCTAAAATGTTCACTACTGTGATGCCATTTGAATTTTTAGGTCTTAAAGCTAAAAAGCCCAGAGACATACTGTCACATACACAGGTGAATGTAACCTGAATGGTGCAACCCCAGCTGAATCTGGGGATATTTGATAAACTTCTGGAGGAAAACCAGCCTCATTTGTCAGCTGTGAATCTCCTGCTCTCTGCCTGTTGGCTGATCTCCAGGGGCTGCTGCCTAACATGCTAATGAAGCTCTTGGATCACCTCTCAGTGGAAAATGTAATTTAGTTAAGTGAGATATGAGAACAGTCCTGCTTTTCCCGTGGTCACTTTTTTTGCAGCCTGTACTGTACACTGAGTGCTGGAATTGCATCTATTAGTTCACATAGTACAAGCTTTTTAAAAAAAATTTTGGAAATTTGTATTAACTTTATCTGAAAGAGTTTCAAGAAGCATTGGGCACTTAAAAACTTGTACATTTTTAAAAGACATTTAAACAAATATCTAATCCTTAGGAAACAATAGGAAATGAAAATCAATAGGAAAGCTCAAACTTCATACTTGAGCAAGAATGACAACTTTAGCCAAATAATGATGTAAATATTCCTCAGATGGGTTTAAACATGAAATGAGCTAAGTTACTTTCTGGATATCAACAGTGTTACTCTTTAGGAATGAGAAATTAGTAGATCAAAAATATGAGTAGTCTATGTTCTTCAATTTTAAAGTTGGTTGGTCTTTTTCTGCTGCATGTTTTGGGGGTGTAAGTAACTAAGGCTTTTCATCCTGAGCACCTGAGTTCCTCATTCTGGCCTGCCACTGAGTTGAAAGTTTTGTTTTAGTGGTGGCCATTGGCCCAAAATCATCCAATTTGAAGTTCCAGCCTTTTTTTCAGCTTGCATAGAAAAATGTTTTCTAAGATATGACCTCTAAAGAAAAAAAAGTCACTGTTGGTTTCATTATGTGAGAATTGTTTGACTCATCAGAGATGCATTTAAAATATATGAGGCAGGCATTTTCCTTATCTAGGCATCTATATGTGTTCATACTTTTGTGCAGATAACTTTGAAGAGTTATACAAGACTTGAAGTAAACAAAGCAAAAGGGTTTTTTGAATTCAAATGCAAGTATTCACATAAAGTTCAACTGTCTTAAATTTGCTTAAAAATACTGATTTAATAGTTGATTAAACATCAGAAAAAAAAAATTTTTTTTTTGTTTTTCTCTCCTACCCCCCACTGTCCTGCTTTTTAGAATTCTTGCACTGTTTGTGCTTGGAGGGTGCTTCCTTTATATTCTCAAATTGCATCTTGACCCTGAGGAATGTGACAGAACAAAAATGCCATATGTGGACCTTGATCGTGTAAAGGTTGGTATTTTTTAGTTTTTTTTCATTTAATTAAAAAAAATGTTATTAATTGACAATACAAGACTTACAGGGCTCTACAACAAAGAACTAAAATGCTGGAATTATCTATTGAGCAGAAATGTATTTTGCTTCATCTCATGCTGTAAACATTGTTTTTTGTTCTTGTAAAATGACAGCAGAAGCACGTAGAGAAGCTGAGTTTTTGGGGTAAAATTTGATAACTGTGGCTTTAAAATTTGAAATGGACATGTCATCATCCCATTTTGTCAGTGCACATGACACTGGTGATCAGAACATTGATGCAAATGAAAAGTCACATATTAAAAACACCCAAAAGTAATATATTAAACCAAAGGGCTTTTTTTTTTTTTTTTACCTAAGTCAGTTTCCCAGTCTGCTTTGCCTTGTAGTTGCTCAGATGTTTTTGGAATCGCAGGGCAAATGTCCAAGAGGGTACAGCTATGATTTCATTTATTCATTCAAGGTAGCAGCTACTTTGTTTAGCTACAGTTTTGCATGCAGCTTTTAAAGAGGTGTAAGAGACACCATTGAAGCCTTTGCTACTTATCCTATTTACACTTTATAACAGAACTTACCTGCCTTAGGGCTGTTACATTTCTGTCTTTGAATGTCTCAATGCTAATAGGCAACTTCTAGCAGAAACCCTGTATTAAGACAGCCTAATCTTAGCATTACTGCATGTGCATCCTCCCCCCACTTGCCATCATCCCCAGTGCTTATCTTTCCCCTTCTGGACCTCTTTGCCTCCCCTTTTTTCTCCTTTGACTTATTTATTTTTTCAATAACATTCCTGATTCTGAAGAACAAACACATTAAACCAAGCAAACCTGAAGGCTTCATGGACTGTATTTATTGCTATCTCAAAAAGTACATTGTGCAGTTGTTCAGTCATGCTTTGGCAGAGTGGTGTTCATGCAGAAACCTTCATAATGGTGGTAGAGGAAGTTCTGTAGGTTAATCTTGGTTAGAAAAAAACCCCAAAAAACCAGCAGCAGAACTTCCCTCCCTGCTCCTTCAGATACACACTATTGTTCCTTAACAGTAGAGGGGAACTAAATTAGCAGTAGATTTGAATCTTGTGTCTTTGACTCCTGTGTTTGCTCACGGGTTTTTTTAATTACACTGGAGGAGCCTTTGCTGTTTCTCTTTTTACATCAGATACCAGCTTGCCACTACAGATTTCTAAAAACGTGCACTAATAGTGTTTTGTTTGTAATATGAGATGGATCAATGTGTAGTTCTGTCTGTCCCTTTAATCTTTTTATGCAGTATGGAACTGTAGTCTCTTATTTTGATGACTAGTCTTCGAGAGAAGGCCCATAACGCCCCCACTTAGCATTCCTTTTAGTCATTAGCACTTTGGCAATATTTATAGAAGAAGTGTTGCTTCATTCTGTGAGTAACAAGTCCAGCTGCTGTTGCACAGAACTTTTACCCAATGGATGTGTCTCTGGTGGAATCTCAGAGCAGAACTCAGGTCATGCAGTTGAGCAGAGTGGAATTCCACTTGCTGCTAAATTAGACAGCTAGAAGTATGTCTAGGTTGTTTTTTTTTTTTTATTTGGTGTTGCAAATGGTGGTACAAACAGCTCATTTTCACTTAGCACTTCTGCTACCTGAATATATTCTTTAGAAAACCTCATGTCTAGATTTAAGTGATAGAGTGGAGAGGAATTCCTCTGCAGGTTTTCACCGTGCACTGGCTCATATCTACATCTGAGTAAATACTTCCAAATTGTTGTACTTCCACACTGAAGCTTTCTTTATAACCCCTGTGTTTGCTAAACTGTTGGTGGTTAGCTGGTGGCCCACAGTTTGAGGCCTTTGTGCCTTCCTGCAGCTGGCTTTCCTGAATCCTGTGTGTTTTGTTTCAGAGGGCACAGCAATTTGCCAGCGCTGTGCTGCAGGAGCAGTGCCGACCTTCTTATGCCAAGAAGGAGATGAGGAAGTTGTTTGCAGAGAAATACAGCATGGACATATCTCCCTTTGTAAGGAAAAATATGAATGAAGATGAAACTTTATTTAAATATGAACCTCCATTTGGATTTCACAAGTTCTCTGATAAACTTAAAGATCTCCTTGAACTCTTACCTGAGCATGATTTACCAGAAGAGTTGAAGTCAAAGCACTGTAAGCGCTGTGTTGTTGTTGGCAGTGGTGGAATTCTCCATGGATCAGAGCTGGGTCACTTATTGAATCAGTTTGATATTGTTATCAGGTATGTCCTTTCTGTTTAAGGACTCCAACTACTTCTTCATTACTTTGAGCCAGCATTGTTTTTTAAGGGGAAAATATCTCCAACACTGATGCAACTTATAACACTGTTTCTGAAAGTGCTTTTGAGAAATTTAATTAGGACTTGGTGGAATTTTAAATTTTAGGAGCAAAATAAAATGTCATGCTTACAGGAAAGGAATTCAGTGTAATTATTTGTGGACTTCAGGTACAAAAGTCACATGGACAGAAACTAGATAGAAACTAGTGACATCATGGACAAGTAGACAGTACTGGGTTTATCCCTTCACATTTTAAAGCTTTCAAATCTTAAACTTCAGGATTTAAGGACTCACCTCTGCTTTTTTCCTATGGCTAGTTTGGACGCTTCTTTGAAACATTTTTTTTATGACAGCTATTTCAAACACAATAAAAATTAATTGGTGTTTCAGTATACAGTTTGCTTACCTACTTTATAGCACACTTATCTTCCCTTATCTTTATGAGGTCAGTGACTGTTTTCTTTGATTGCTGTGATCTCAGACATCTGAATTACATGCTCTGTATTTGTGCCTTCTGGCCATTACAGTTTGAACCACCTTGTTTTGAATCATGTAAAGTCGCAAATAAAATTAATACCAGCATTTTCTCAACTTGTTTTGTAAACTGAGGCTTGCTCATCTTATTAAGGAAATATTTCATTGAATCAATAGCCCTTATTCAAAGGTAAACAAATCTTGTTAGCATGTGGAGGGGCAGAGAACTTGCATTAGCTGTCCTCTGGAATTAGGGATGGCAGGATGAAAGTGATTTTTCTGTTGATGTAGAAAAGTTTGCAGGATTTGAGCTATTCTGCAGAACTAACTCATGCAGAGTGATGATTCCATTCTTGTCAGCTGTGTGCCAGCATCTGAATTTTTTGGTGAAGTGGAAGTGATATAAACCCACAGGATGCATTGCATTGGAGGGATAATTTGAATTTTTGTGTGGAGTACTCGTGAGTGTGTGTGTATATATAAATATAAATTGTGAAAAGTTATCACACAGGTAACTTTCTGTGTGCTTTCTTCCTCTTACACTTTTAAGCCTCTTTGAATTGACACAAAGCAAGACATATGAAGTTCTGCAATGCTGTCTTGAGTCACTTTACTCTTCAAGCTTTTCTTTCCCAAATTCTGCATTTGTGCCATTTAATCTAGAAATAGAATTGGCTTCCTCCCAAAGATAAAAGGGTTGCAGAAGTGCATGAGGCGAGAACATGTGGGTTGTGTGAAAACACCATAGTCTGTTCTGTTAAAAATCTGTGGGCCAAACAACAAGTTTTTGCTTAGTGTCTGATACTCTAATGAGATTGTAACCTGTTTATTTAATACCCCTCCACTGTGGGTTTGTTTTCCCCCAGGTTAAATGATGCACCAGTTCAAGGCTACGCGGATCACGTTGGTAACAAAACAACGATACGGATGACGTACCCCGAAGGAGCCCCCCTTTCTGAGCACGAGTATCCTCCTGCAAGCTTGTTTGTGGCTGTTCTGTTTAAAGGAGTTGATTTCAACTGGCTTCAAGCCATGGTAAAAAATGAAACCTTGGTATGTAATGTGACAGTCTCACGTACCTGTATTTTTGTTTGGTTTTTCTTTCCTAATGCTTAAAGAACCTGATTGATCTGTTACTTCCTGGCTTACCATGCTGAGGATCTTTTATATAACCTTGTGGGTTTTTTTAGCTCTGTCTCCTAGTTACAGTTGGACCAGCATTTGTGTTCAAGCCCCATGCTGACAGTAACACTGCTTTTTTTTTTTTTGTGGAGATATTGGTGGTTTGCACCAGGCTACGTGACATACTGAGCGTTTGCTGAAGTGGAATTCATTTCACATTTGGTTTAAGTGACTTGACCAAGTCTGCAGAGCCCAAAATAGAACTGAGATTTCTGAATGCTAGTTCATTTTTTTAGCAGCTAAAGTCTGTACTGCTACAATGGGCATACATGGAATTAATGTGTAATTGAACATTTGTCTGAGGTCCCTAAATTATGAGGTTGCTTATTTTTCACTAAACATTTATAGAAGTGCTGAGATTTCTAAGGAACTGATGGAAGGGGTTGATGTTTCCAAATTAATGTGAACTGGTGGCTTCCACCTCTTTTAATCTGCAGGCAGATAATTTCAACAAGTAAAAGTTACTGAGACAAGTTTAGAAACCAGTCTGTCAAGTCTTTTAACAGTTTGATCTCTGCTAGTTTAGGTACTCCAAATTCCTTTCTCAGTTCTGTGATTTGTACAATATGGGAAGGTGTGTTTAATCTTGACCATGACTGTCTGCTGCTACACCAAAGAGTCAGGAAGATGCTTAAGGGACTGGAGCATCTCTACCATGAGCAAAGACTGATAGAGCTGGGAGTGTTTAGCCTGGAGAAGAAAAGGCTTGGAGGGGATCTTATTAACGTACATAAATAAATATCTGAGGGGAGGATGCAAAGGGGATGGAGCCAGGCTCTTTTTGGTGGTGCTCAGTGATAGGACAAGAGGAAACTTGTCAGGTTGAATATCCATGGACATCTTTCTTAAAATCACCTAGACATGATCTTGAGCATCTGCCTCAAGGTATCTGCTTGGGTCAGGGAAGTTGGACCTTGTGATCTCCAGAGGCCCTGTCTAACTTCAGTGGCTCTGTGATTCTGTGAGCTGCAGCCCTACTTCCTTCAAATGCTCAGTTGTCAGTTGGCTCAGCTCTCTGTGCAGGCACTGGCACTGAGGAAACTGATCCAGAGCATGATTGGGAAAACTGGAGCACTGCAACCTGTATTTGATCAGTTCAAGCTGTTGTTCCTTAAAGCATATTAAAAAAAATACCAGGTCTATGTTGGAGCTGGATCAGTTTAATTTTTTAATTAAATTAATTTGCTTAATGTTGCCCATTTCATGGAAAGACTTGCAGAATTAGTGTGATGTGATATTTCTTCTTCCATTAGCAGGGATCTGACTGACTGCAGTGGCATGAGATCAGAGTCTGGGTTTCTGAGTCCTGTGTAAATCCTCTTCTGAAGGGTTGCATTTATCACTAGGTGGATGCTGTCAAGCAACAGCTCTTCACTTCAGAGCTTGAGTACAATTGCTTTAAATCTGGTGCTTGCTTCAGAATGCCTGGTTAATGTTTGTGGGAAACTGTGCTTCCCTTCCCCATTTCTTTAAATACTGTTGCCTGCTCAGCTGTGCTGGGGCAGGCAACAGTATTTAAAGAAATGAAGAACCCATGGGTGCTGGTGAATATGTTGACTGATAAACACAAAGTGCAGTCAAGTATTCAGGATAAACAGCTATTCCCTCTACTGTGCTCTCTGCAATTCCAGCTACTTTAAAGGTTTTTCCTCTTTTGGGTCAGTCATTTGGTCTGTACACTGATATTTCCAAAGCACCTTAGCTGTAAACTGCTAAATTTTTCAGGGTTACTGGTGAATTCTGTAACTTCTATGCTGTGTTTGTCTCAGTTTCCCTCTGAACTAGATTTTTTATTTCTCTTAGCCTCTGTGGGCACGACTCTTCTTTTGGAAGGAGGTTGCTGAGAAAATTCCTTTCACATCAAATCAGTTTAGGATTCTGAATCCAGTTGTTATCAAAGAGACAGCTTTGGACATTTTACAGTTCCCTGAGCCTCGATCAAAGTTCTGGGGTTGGGATAAGGTAAGAAGTTTCCGTTGAACAAAAGGAAACCATAAAATACAAAGTAAATAAAAGAAGAAGCTGAAAAAAGTTTTGGGCTTTTTACTTTCTCTGTGCAGAGCTGGTTTCAGGTAATTAGGAAATTAATGTGCTTTCAAAAAACTCTTGTATTTTCTTGTGCAAAATCAATGTAAGATTTCAGCTCACCTTTTTAGATGAGGTATTTTGCCTCTATGCTGACATGCAATGGCATTCAGATGCAGTGAGACATAAACTCATTCCAGTGTTTAAAAACATGCATTTGATGTATGTTAAGCCTGTTAGAAACAGCCCTGTTAAGCTAAACCAGCCATCAGCTGTAGCCAGATGTCTCCAGCTGCAGGGAAAGCAGAGAGAGCCTGGAAACCAGGGCAGTGTGAAGCAGCCTTCCAGCTGCTGGAATTGCTGTGTATGCCAGAGAAGGCTCAGGAGCAGCTGATGGGCATTTCCTCCCTCCATGTCCTTTGCTCCAGCAGTGGTACAGAGTGATGAATTGCCTGGTTTAATTATACACTGCATTTTTGTTACTTTAATTGCATGTTTGAGAAATTGAATGTCACTAGTTCTCTTGAACCACAAAAATACTAACCACCATCTCTTTACCAAAATGTGAAAGCACTTAAGATTATTGCACAAATATTTGAAGGATCTTCTCACGTTTCTTTATCAAAATAACATATACCAAGCTGAGTATCTTAATGGTATTGTAGTATATTTGCCTCTTTCACAGGTTGTTTAGTGAAAAGTCATATTGTGAAGAATACTGTTAGAGAGCCTGTTGTTGCTCAAGGATTAGATAAGTGTACATTATGTCAAGTTTAACTCTGTGTCAGAGATTGTTTGACTGTTTGAAGTGAAGGATCACTTGCAGTTTAACTACACAGTGATAGGGCATCTTGCTTCCACAGGAAAAAGAAAATCAGTGTTGACAGCCAAAAGCCAAATACTTAAATTGTATAGTATTTTTCCCTGGGGTTTTTAGTTTTACTTGATCATTTAATTGATTTCTAGTTGTAGTTATAATTGATTTCAGTTTTAAATGAGGAGAGGGAATGAATAGACAAAGTCATTAAATTGTGTAAAGTGTTTGTAAACGAAGTAAAGGAAAATATGTTTGAACTGAGCAAATTTCACTTTTCTCCCTTTTTAGAATGTACCTACAATTGGGGTCACAGCAGTTGTTCTGGCCACACATTTATGTGATGAAGTGAGCTTAGCAGGATTTGGATATGACCTGGATCAGCCCAGCACACCTTTGCACTATTACAACAACCTCTGCATGGCTGCCATGAAAGAACAAACTATGCACAATGTGACAAGTGAAACAAAATTCCTGCAAAAACTGATCAAAGAAAAAGTGGTCAAAGACCTGACTGGAGGGATACACTGTGAATTCTGCAGCAAAGACAGCTAGTGACCAACTTGCAGCATGGATAGGATTTGTTACATTTCCAGAGGTTCAGCTGCATCAACCCTTTCCCTCTCTTTAGTTCTTTAAAGTGTACCTGAAATGGACACGGGATCCCTGCTGCCTTTTTTAATGTCCCATTCAAGTTGTCAGACTTCTAAATTAATTTCCCTGTGAGACTTTACTTTGCACATTTCTGTGAATAGCTGTGTAAATATCTTGTCAATTCAACTTGGAGTTGAAAGACATCCATTTAAAGTATTTAATATTTTAAGTTGTCTGAATAAAAGCAGGTTTTTTGTTTTCAAATGTATATGGAACACACATGGCTGGCCTGAATTGTCTAACAGAATGTGCAAGAGTTATTTTGTCCTGATCTGCTGTCTTTGTTAGTCCAGTTCCTGGTATATTGACTCCTTTTCATGCATGCCATGAAAAGAAAAGCATATGCTTGTCAAGTCTTGCATGTCCTGAACTTGAGCATTGCATTTACTCCTCAAATACTTATATTCTTTTGCTAATACATTTTTTTGGGGGGTGAAGGACAAATGTAGGAGTGAAGGAAAAGGAATTGTTGTGGCAACAACTGAGTAGTAATCATGATTGATATGAAAACCATTGATATATTAATGTTTTGGGTTAGATCCTGCTTTGTGAAGCACATTTGGGCCCAGGGCACTCTAAAGAGGCATTAGCCAGGAGGAGGCTTGAACCCAAACCAGGTCATTTGTCATTTCCATTCCTGAAGACCTGCCTAAATGTTTCTAACTAGATGATTTGCAGCAGAGTTCAGCTCCCCCAATTAATGAAGTGGCATTAATACAAAATCTGCCCCTTCTTTAAAATTTATTTTTGAGTGACTTGAGAACTGCTGGTTCTATAAAACACTCATTTGTATCAATCATTTAGCAATTCTAAAGCCTGTGACTAGGTTACAATTTCCACTGGTTAATTTTATGATCCTTAAGTAATTATAGATATTAATAGTCACCTTAATAGTTTGCAATGCTTGTGAAGTCCAGTATTGAATATTTAATTGGAGAGGTAGATTTGTTGGTTTTCCCCAAGTCAGTAATTGGGTGAATGTTTAAGTTAAGAAGAAAATCACTATAAGAAAGTAGCATAATCTATAACAAGGTAGATAACTGCTGAAAACAACAAATTTAAAAGACAAAAAGAGAAAAGAAAGCTATAGATGTATGTTTTTGGGGGTGGAAATCAGTGCACTGCAAAGGCACTGGGCTGTGCAGATGTGTAAGCAAGTTTTTATGTTCATGTTTTTGTTATTAGTAGAGTATCAGGTGTGACTGTTTGCACTGAGGAGTGGTGTTGCTCAGTCTGCAGTGTGAGAAAAAAAGCTTCCTTTGGCAGTGGGAGCTTGTCAGCAAATCAATCAAGGGTTGATAAAAATATTGTTGATAAAAATATTGTTCTTAGTCATGGACTCTTCACCTGGTGAATGTTCCCACTTTTCTTTGTTATGGACATAGAGATGAATGAAGTTGTAGTTCCACATTTTAAAAATACTCATGTGGAAATGCAAGATTGGGGTGGTTGTGTTTTGGGTTTTTATTCTGTGGAGAGCAGATCTAATGGATGATAATGTTAGAATGCAGGAGCAGCAGACTGATGCTCAGTGTTGTACTGAGAGGCAATAACAGGACATCAGATCATGAACCATAACTGAATAAAGTTGTGGACCTCATCTTTCCTAAGTCCCACATGTCTACAGGTCCTTTAAAGTCAGTTGTGGGGGGTGAACAAATTTGAAAATCAGGAATTCTTGTTTCTGGCACTATGTTCATAGCAATAATACTAATCTAGCCTTCTCTTCCATGAAAAACATTAATTTTTATATTAGCAATAAATTTCTAGTCTGTTATTTTTTGTAAGTATATGATGTTATTTAATTTAAAAATATTTCATGTGTGAAGAGTTTTATACAAATAGTCCTTTAGTTAATATATTAAAATGTGGTGACTATTTTCTCCTGGTATTTAAACTGGAAGCAGAATGCATTAATTTCATTTAGTATTAATGAAATTTTGGAAGATTTCAGAATGTGTGTATTGGGAGGATGTCTTGAGTACACCAGAAGTCTGTATTTCTGAGCACATGGTCCCTCACCACTTCATTTTGTTCAACAACTTAAAAATAATCAGTTGATTAATGTAAATGCCAATAGCTTTTTGGAGATGCTGTATTTACTGTCAAATTTGCAAACTGTGTGGATGTAGGATTAGATTTCCTACCTGTTTTATGGCTTGTGATAAAACTTGTTCTCCATGGTAGTCTGTGCAGACTTGACACTCCATGAAATGGCAGCAAAAAGCAATAAACTGATGAAACCACTTTCTATTTATGTATTTGTCACTCAGTTTGCCAACTGTTCTTCCTCCTCTTTTAAGGATGTTGCATGTCTTGCTGATCCAGTTGAAAGTCTTGATGCAATCCCACATACCCCAAAACAGGGGAGATGGTAGCTGGTAACTTTTTCTCTGTTTGTTTATGCCTTTTTAATGCCTGTCAGTGGAATTATCTGTCTGGTGCTTGGAAGAGAGGAAGCCCTCTCAACACTGACCAAATTGTGGGCTTACAAGATTTTGAAGTTAATGTGGATGAGAATATTTTGGACTGGGTTATAGCATTGGCCTTAAAATCAGGGGTGTGCCTCCTACAATGGTGTAAACTTAAACACTGCAGCTTCTGATCTGTGCCTCAGCCTTGCTGGAAGAGAGATAAGAACAAAGCTCTCTGTGTTCTGTTACTGTTTCACAGATTTATGCTTTGCAAAGAATCTGCATCCTTTGTAAATAGGCCTTGATAGTGTTTGGTTAAAAAGTCACAAAGATTTTGGGAGCTGTGATAAAGCCATGTGTTCTGCATTGAAATCCTCTGTGTAACTCTCTTTGTAGGAGCTCTCACAGCCAGGGATATGCCTTATCTATTCTGGTGCTGAATGTTTTCATGGTTCCTGTGCAGGAAGTTGCACAAGGAGACATGAAGATCTGCCTGGCTGTGGAGCAGGGAAGTGCCAAAAAGGGTGACTGCAGTCTGTGCTGGGTTGGCATCAAAACTGGGTACTAAACTTGTGGGGACTCTTGAGATGCTGGTAAGGAACTGAAGAGAGTTCAGCCTGTCCAGTGCATGGATGTGTGTGGATAGCTCCAGTTCTCATGCTGCAGTTGGAATTCCTGCAGGAAATGGGAGGGCAACAGAGGAGGCAGCTGTGGAGCATGAGTCTGATCCTCTTACCTGGGCAAGGCAGGATGAAGAGAGAGCACTTCTGTTAAGTACAGCTCAGATGTGATCCTGTGCCTTCCTTCCTCCAGCCTGCCAGCAGCAAGGTTTTGTACAAATGTTTGATTTTACCAGCTTAGGAAAAGGTTCTGCCCCCAGAGGGTGGCTGGGCACTGAGCAGGCTCCCCAGGGCAGTGGTCACAGCACCAGCCTGGCAGAGCTCAGGGGGTGTCTGGACAATGCTCTGGGGCACAGGGGGTGACTCCTGGGGATGGGGCTGTGTAGGGCCAGGAGCTGGACTGGATGATCCTTGGGTCTTGGGTTGGCTGTCTGTCTCTGCCCCGGGACGCGTGGGATCGTTCTGAGGCAGCCCGCGCTCCGAAGAACGAGTCTGGACTCTTCACTTTTCCATCTTCAGGTTGTTTATTTTTTCTTATCTACAAAATTTTCTTTCTGCCCAGCTGAGATCTGCTCAGCAGGGCAGCCACGAGCACTCTGACCGCCCCCGAGGTGGTGTTGTCCTTTTATATTACAAACTACATAGAATAACATATTTACACTTAATTCCCAATACCCATCACCTGTGTTAGACAGTGAGCTTCTACTCTAAACCAATCCCCAAGTGCCAACATCACTGCAGAAAATGGAGAACAAGAAGAAGAAAGAAGAAGGACGAGACACGCCCTGATTCCTCCATCTTCTCTCCCTAACCCGTATATCAAAAACCCCAAAATCTCTATTTCCACCCTGTAACTACATCATTCTTGCACCATTCAAACCCATGTGGCTCTCATGTCCTCGTACACAGGTGGCTGGAAGGATCCAAGTCAAGCCACCAGGTGTTCTGGGCAACATGCCAGGGTCTCCGAGCCCCCCGAGAGGGTTTTCGGCAACTCTGGACAGCCAGAGGGATGTGCTGAGTTCCCACACTTGGGGGTCCCTTCCAACTCAGCTTGTTCTGTGATTCTATGAAATGTAAAAGAGTTTTGAGCCATTTGGCATCAGCTTTGTCCCCCATCTCCTGAGGGTGCTGGAAGATAAACAACCCACCCCTAGAGTCCCTAAGGGGCTAATGCCCCTAATGCCTTATGTTTTTAATTGTCCTTTTGAGCTACACAAATCGTGCT
Organism: Agelaius phoeniceus; assembly: GCF_051311805.1. Classification (NCBI taxonomy): domain Eukaryota; kingdom Metazoa; phylum Chordata; class Aves; order Passeriformes; family Icteridae; genus Agelaius; species Agelaius phoeniceus. Next base: position 68,539,539 of record NC_135268.1, on the reverse strand, counting down.
TTTCTTGTCACAAACAGTCCCCTCCTTCCTCTGCCTCTGTGCCCATTGTATTCCTGAAACACCCCTGTGAGCAGGGGCTGAAGGACCCACCCATGTCCCACAGGGGATGTGAATTACAAATGGGGACGGAGTGTTGCACTTCAGCATGTCCCCAGCCAAAATGGGGGTCACTGCATTCTATAGATGTATAATCCTCCTCACCACTCCCTGGGAAGGAGCTGCAGTGGCCCAAAGCTCTGTGCTGGTGTTGGACCTGTACATTGCCATGAGGGAATCCTGCTCTGCCTGTATTCCTTGCTCCTCTCTGTACAGCTTATTCCACCTGTGTGCTCAAAGCAACAAACCCCTTAATTTAAAAGAGTATACAATAAAATGCCTTCCTTGAAGGATGACAAGGGATCTTTTGTGGGGGGGTGTCAGTGTGTGTTCCTCACAAGCTGCACTCTAAACTATCACATGTGATTGACTTTCTCAAGGACATGACAGCGTCAGTGGCTGCTCTGATGGCCAAGGTAGGAGGCAGGAGTTAAATCAGCTTTGCAGTGACTGCTCCTGTGGTTTATGTGGATGTGAAAAGTCAGGAATTGCCAGCACTGAGTTTTCAAGTGGAGGAGTGCTTCTTCCAGCAGATTTACCCTTTTCTCCTTGTCCAGGCACTTGTGCATCACCTCTTTGTGGTTTAACAAAAAACCCAAACACACCTGTGACTGAATCTGGACTGAAATTCTCATGCCTGTCAACACTTGTGTTTTCTGTTCTGTGAACTGGAACTGCTGCTCATGCTTGGAGAGTTGAGCAGGGCTGAACATCCGTACTTTACCTCCCTTTGGGGTCATCTGCCTGATCATTTGTTTTCACAGCCTCCCTCTCTTGTGCTTGGGCCAAAACCAACTTCTTCCCAAGTTCCTGCCTGTGCCATAGAGGAGAACAAAGGCTTCTTGTTCAGTGCAGCCACTTGGGCTCCCTCCTCATGGGCAGCAAGGAGCCCTGGCCTTTGCAAGGAGGCATTTCCACTAGCAGGGGACGGCTTTGGCAGTGGTCAGGCACTGGAGCTGCTCTTTGGAAGGGGCTGCCAAGCCTCAGGTATAATGTGGTGGGCAAGTTGCAGAAAACAAAAACATTTTCCACAAGCGGGAGTAATCTCTCTGAAAAAGAAAAATTGGAAATCCAAGCAGTTATGGCAGTGCTGAGCATCAGACACCTCCTTCCCAGTGATCTTTGTGTTCCTGCTGTGTAGCTAAAATAATTATTCTGTAGCTCAAGGAAGTCTTGAGCCCTAGCTTGGGCCTTCAGCATATAAGCCAGTCTGGAGGGAAGCAGAAACACCATTAGCAAATTTCCCTCTTTCCCCAGCCTTTTTCTACCTGATCTGAGCTTAGAAAACCCCAAACAAACCCATTTTGTGGAAGCTGGAATTACTTTCCCACTGCCTTAGGCTGAGTTAAGGATGAGGAGAGGTGAGGAGCTGTTGGAGCAGAGAATCTGCAATGGAATTTTGTACTCAAGTGGTGTGAAGGCATTGGCTGCTGGGCTAAGTGGCTGCAGCAGAGAAACCTGAGAGGTTTCTCAGGACCTGGGGGGACAAGGGATATGGTGGGGAGGTGGTTGGGGTAACCAGGTGTGGAGAGGCAGGAATATACACACACACCTCATTTGACCACCTGAGTGCAGCCTTAGGAATGTTTGCAGCATTCTGTAGCTGCCAGGATCACCCCTCTGTGTCACTGTGAGCTTGGGCCTCTCATGCTGCTGTAACAGAAATGACCACAAAATAACTCAACAAAAGTTTCTGACCGACTTCTCCTTTCCACTGAAGAGAGCAGAAGCTCATATAAAGCAGCTGGTGTGGATTTTCAGGGCTTGGTATTACTGTACCTGTAGGAAAAGATCAGGATATTTGTCCTGGGCAGTTTTATGACCCCACTGTACTGCTCTGTCCAAGAAAGAAGTGTACAGGTGACCACAGTTGTTCATATTGTGCCTTTTTAGTGCAAAGTCTTCACAAAGAAAGAAGGGCTGGTTTGTTCTATCATCGAGTAAGATTGCCATGAGCATTTTCAGTTTTTCTGGCTGCGTAGAGTGCTCTGGGGTGATTTTTAAGCAAGCTCTTTCCTATTTATAGAAGCAGATAATTGGGTCAGATCATGACTTAGCTCAAACTCCCAAGGAATTTTCCTTTGCATGGTCATGTCACCCTTTCTGCTGCCTGGTTTTATCAGGCTTAGTTTCTAAGCCTACTCTGTGACCCATCTGGCACCTAACCTGTGCTTCAGCTCTTCTTGGAAACCTGATTAAGTCTGATTTGTGCTAGGCAAGGGACACAGGTGCAGTTGGACACCCAAGTGAGTCCCTCACCAGCTCTGAGGTACCTTGGTCCATCTGTCAGATCATCAAGGGAGACTTTGTCTCAGAAGAAGGGGAGTTTAGGACTATTATTAGATATGGGTTTTGCTATGTTAATGCCTATACAGATGAAAGAAACTGAATGTGAGTTTGTAGCTCTGCAGCTGAAACTTCCTGCTGCAATGGGATATCCCCAGCCACTGCTTCTAACAGCTCAGGCTGCATTAGAAATTTCAATTATTTTAAATACCTGGGTGTGGATATTCTCAGTTCAGTCGAAGAGAGAACAATTTCTCCAGGCTGAGCCTAGGAATCTTAGCTGAAATAATTCAAACAGTTATTGTCTCTCTTTCTATAACCATTGTTTATAGTTATGGTTCTTCACAGCCTACTATTCATAGATACCAATAATGTGAGATGTTTTCTACTTTGAGACCAATCCTCTCCCACTTAGCGAGTGAGACTATAAAAGCTCAGCACTTCTTGCTAATAAAGATTCTTCTTGAGCCTTCTGATCCACCTGAAGACTGGAGTCTGTCTTTCCATCCCTGACTCAACAGCATCACCTGGGTACCAAAAACTGCCCCCGTGCCCGGCAGCAGACCTGGGGGCTGGCAGATAAGAGATGCTGAATTGTACTCGGTGCTATAAAAGCAGATGAGGTGGAATGTCCATGGCAGTAGCCCAAGGAGGGCTCTCGCTGGTTACCAAAGGCAGCTTGGGCTGTGCTCCCGGCTGAAGTTTCGGGAGGAGTTTCCCGTTGGCAGCGGGGTCGGGAGCGAGGAGCGGGCGCGCAGCCCCATCTAGCGCCGCTCCGGGCTCTGCCGGCGGCTCCGGCACCAAAACGGGGAAAATCCTCCAAAACAGCACCGCGCACCTGGGCTGGCGATGGAACGTCAGCCTGAAGGGAAGAGCATGGGAATGAGCCGCTCTCCGTGCTTAACACACGAGTGGAGCTCAATCTCAGAATCTCTGCTGGTCACAGTGACTCTGAGACACGTACAAGCTTCCTTTTCCCAGCCCAGCCACTGAAGAAGGAGTCAGGATTTTTCTGTTTTCCTTCTCAAGGTTGTTTATTATTTCGTATCTATAACGTTCTTTCTCCAACCCGCCGAGGTCTGTCTGGCAGGTCGGGTTGAGGCACACTGGTGTTATCTTTTGTACTAAAAACTATAGTATAAATACATAATTTACCATAACTTCCCAATACCTATCACCTATGTTAGACAGTGAGCTTCTACTCTAAACCAATCCAAACATCACAGCAGAAGATGGAGGCCAAGAAGAAGAAGAAGGAGAAAGGCTGGACATGCCCAGATTCCTCCATCTTGGGACCCTGAGCCCCCATCTAAAACCTTCAAAAATCTATTTTTCACCCTGCAACAAACTATTATTCTACTTAAACTCTTTTGACTTGTAATTCTTTATATAAAGGTTGGTAATTGTTTTTTCCATGGGTCAAGATCAAAGGCTCAGGGGTCTTGGGCTCTGTGCCCAAGTCTCTGAGCCCCCCGGGCAGGGGCTGGAGCCCTCCAGGGCAGGCAGAGGAGTTTCCTGGGTTCTGCCAGCTCAGAATAAGGGCTTTTATCCCGTGCTTGTGCAGCTCCGTGCAAGGGAGCAGTTTCCAGCCCTAGAGGGAGCAATGCCACACGGGTTGTTGGTCCTTCCATTTCCCAGGGAGCCGGGCTGATGCACGGAGGAATGTCCAGACTGACTCACTCCTCTGTGTCACCAGAGAAATTTGGAGGGCAAAAAAACCCCCCTGAGATCTCTGAAATCGTGGCTGGCAAGGACATTTGGACAAGCAGAGACCAGGTAGTCCAGAGAAGAGCATGCAAAGGGTCAAGAGCAGAGGCAGTGATTACCTTCTTCCTTCTGCATCATTCTGGGGAAAAGACAAAAAGTAACGGACAAAAAAGCATCCTGGGAGGTTTAGGTTCAATAAGGAGGTTTTTCTAACATGAGATTAGAGAAGCATTAGTGTGAATTGTGCTGGGAGACCTTCCAGCACTGGAAAGTTTGAAGACTGTGCTGGATAAGCTCCAGCCAGGACTTTTTCAGCTGCAGCTGATCCCACTGTGGGCAGGGGATGGATTTAGCTGCCCTGGGGGAGGAAGGGAGTGTTCTTTCCAGCCTCTATTTTGCCCTTTCCATTTAGTTACTGCATGATATCAGACACTGATACTGGGGCAGTGGTTACTCACCCTTGCTCCTGAGGCATTTCTGGATCTCTCCTTAGAGGACATGCCTTGAAAACGTCATAGAACTGGGGACAGACTCTTCCCTGTGGCTAAAGCTGGGGCAGAGGGGAGGGAATGCAAGTCCTTGATTCAGAAGCAGTTGTGAGCTGAACCCCACCATGGCTGAAATTACAGCATCTTTTGGACTGATTTAAAATGATTTTTTTCCATCTTGGAAAAAGCACCTTATCAGCTTGAAGAGGTTGTTTTTAGCTGGAGATGTGTCTTCAGGTCTATTTGAGCACTGGGGCTAGAACTTCCCTATCTTATTGAATGGTGATTGGGAGTGTCAGCTTAGGAGAGGAGGTCTGGGGACAAAAGAGATTCCCCATTGTGCAGAAATAAAGAGAAAGCTCAAAAATTGCAGGAAACCTGTTCTCTGCACTTCCATTTAATTTCTCTCTCCTCCTGTGAAAATAGTGTGTGAAATCTGGAGAAGCCAGTTGGAGCCAAAGGATGTAATCGACCCTGACACTGTAAAACACTTCCCTGGGAAATCCTGCCTGCAGCCTGGCCAGGGAGGATTTGCTCCGTGGCTCATTGCACTCTCAGCTGGCATTTTGCTTCAGCTGCTCCTTGCACCTGCAGCAGGGGTGGCAGAGGGAGGAGCTGCCAGTGAAGCCTGCAGCACGGTGGGGTGGGTGGCACAGGGGAGATGTGCTTCAGTCTGGTACAACACACACCTGGGGAAACACCCAAGTGAGGGCAGGGCTGGGTTCTTTGCAGGCACAAAGCTGCACAGCTGGGAGCTGCTCTGAGTGATGTCCCAGCAGAGTGTGAGCTCACCCACCAACATCCACTGCAGCTGCTTCTGCCATGCCTGGTGTCCCTGGGGAATCTCTTCCTTGTGTTTGAAGAGCCTCTGCTTTGTCTCTCCAAGTTTTCTGATGACTGCATCAGTGAAAAGAGAAAGAGAAGTAAAACACAGCTGGTTAGGACACTGGCCTGGAAATCCCAAGCATTTTTCCCAAGCTCTGCTTATCTCTGACCCCCAGCCCAATCCTTGACTCTGAAGGGATTGTATGCATACCACTCCTGCTCTTGTTTTGGGATATACTTGCAAGCATGACTTGTTCTTGGCCCCTTAGCTTGTCTTGTGAGCCTGTTCTGACTCTTACTAGGGGATGTAGCCTGTCCCTGATCCACCCCATGGGGCAGTGAAGTCTCCTGCCCCATTCTGGACCGCTTTGCTGGCTGCAGGGTTAAGGCAGTGCAATGGCATCTTTTGGGCCCCCACTCCAGCTGACATTGCTTGGAGGTCTCATCCTTTTTAACCCCAAGCACATGTGGGCCAGACAGGGAGAACACCACTCTCTCTGTCCAAACAGCATTTCCAGATCAGGGCTTTGCTGTCAATTCCCTCTGCAGTCCAAAAAAACACAGAGTTGCCATAAAATGATCACACCTGGTAGTACAACTTCCTGATGGATCTGTGAAGAGATCCTGATGCTGGGCCCAGCAACTGGCAACCATCAACCTGCAGAGTTCCAAATGAAATACATTCCTGTGCAGCTCTCAGTCCTCTGACAGAGATATTTCCCAGTGTAAAGCTGCCATGAAAATGTGAGCCAAAAACATATCATTTCTCAACCAATGGTGCTAGGAACATGGCTGCAAAATCCAGGAGTGAAGCAAATGCACCTGGAGTGGTTTGATTCTGGTTCTGAGGTTTTTTTTCCCCATCTGTACGAGCTGTTAGGCAAGAACTGAATGGTGCTCAATCCATCATCTCAAAAAAGGGCAGTGTGGAAGAAAGGAATAGGAGCATCACAGGGAGATGTGACATGCACGTTAACCCAGCAGGTGAAACTGCAAGGCTGCAGTCCCCCCTGTGCTCCCAGCTCCCTGGAAAGAGGGAAGCACACAAGAAACTGTGTTTCCTTCCCTTTTTCTTTTACAGAAACAAGGAGGCAACTGGGTGGTGAGGTCCTTTATCCAGCTGATGTGTACAGACATTGCTCCAGGAGGACCTGCAGGTCCAGCACTGCATTCCTGTTGGAGAACCATGCTGGAATACCTGCAGCCTTTGGAGAACACCAGGGGAAGTTTTAAACTGATGGATCTTTTAGCAGGTCAAATTTTGCTTGTTTCTGGTTTTGGCGTTTTTTTATTTTTGGGGTTATTTGATGTTGGTTTGTCTGTTTATTTGTTTGCTTTTTGATATCTGTGAGCTCAGGGTGAGTTGGGACTCTTGGGCTGGGTTGCAGTTCTAATATGAGAGCAGTTTTCTTTTTGCTGATGCTCCTGCAGGCAGGGATGCCCCCAGCATGCTGCCTTTGCTGTAACCTGCACCTGGCTTTCACTTTGTCCTTGAACAAGTCACTGGTAAGTTGAATGAGAAGTATTTATTTCTTTTTTTTTCATTAGATTTACTGAAGAAATAAAGATTATATACTGTGACCTCAGCCCGCTGGTCCCCCACCTAGCTCATTTTTAAACAAACTTCAGCCATTTTTAAACAAACTTTACATATGGGGAGAGTTGTTAAAGGTATTACAAGTTCATAAACAGTATGAAAATCTCTGTCTGGGCAGGGAAGAAATAAAGGTAAATAATTTCCTCCCCAGTTTAAGCCAACCAGCTCTAGCTGCATTGCTTGGTGGGAATCAAGGCTTGCTTAATCCTGCTGCTCACAGACCTTCTAACTTTGGCTTTTGCAGTTTTAGGAGTCAATTTAGGGTTACAGAAGAATGATCCATGGGGTTTTTCAATTTGCTAGAGAAGAGGATGCTTGAAATTTCAACAGGGAGTCTTTGCAGGCAAGAGTTCCATCCTCACCAGACAGAACTGATGGATTTGATGGCTTCCTTGGTAGCAAGAGCAAGGAATCATGTTAGGGTTAGAAAACACAGCCCAGCCTCATCTCTGGGCTGAGCTGGAAGGAATGGAAGGATCAGCAGAAGTGGGTGTATGCTCACTAATGCTCTCACTGCTGGGCTTATCCAGCTTGTGCTGCTTCTCCTCCAAAGCTCTTCCCCAAGGGAAATCCTGTGGACAGTTGCACTCTCCTTGGAGAACCTCAATTGTCATTGGCTCTGTTTTCCTTCCAACAGACAGAGCTTGGTGGATATAAATCAAAAGGAGCAAGTGGAGTGTGAAACAGGCTACTTCACTGTGTGTACTGGGGGAATATCAGAAAGTCCTTTGCAGCAGCCAGGAGATTCCAGGTTTGGCTACAGCACTATAGCCCATAAAAGTTGCTGGGATAGCTTTCCCCCAAGAGAGAGGAAACCTTTTTCTCTGTCTCATTTGCTGCCTCTGTTGATGCCAGATTTCCCTGTGTGAATGCATTTCTTTTCCCTCACACCCTCAGATAGAATTTCCATTGATCACTTCCCAAGTTTGTGGCCTTTAGATCCTGGAGCTCAGCTCTGAAATAGCCTCCTTCCACATGAAAAGGAGGGGTGAGGAGCTAAAAAACAGTGGGTTTCACTTTTTTATCAATTACAGTGCTTCCCAGGCTATGTGGTTAGAGAAGTGCAGAGCTTAGGAAAAATCCAGGCTGAGGACCTGGCCCCAGCATCAAGGATTTCCTTTCTGAGATGAGCTGTTGCTCTGCTCTCCAAAGTGAGGATCTCCCACTGTTTTATGTGATTGTATTGGGGTTTTTTTTATGTCACACACCTCATTCAAGGGGCATCTGCAGAGAGTTTTCTCATGGGAAGTGCAATCAGTTTTCTGGAACGTGTTGTTGAGGAGCATTGCTGAATCCAGGCACTTAGCAAAATTCAGAGGGAGGTGGGATATTTGTATGGATCACAACGCTAGTCTGGACCCATAAGGGATTATGCTAACAGGTTTTGGAGCAGATCTGAGCAGTGCTTCCAGCCCTTAGCTGCTCTCTTGTGCTTAGAGTTTAGGAGGAGGCCCTCACGTTCAGGAGGTTGTAGTCCTTCCCCAGCAGAGCCTTGTGTTACATATGAACCAGTCCATCCATCCATCCATCCATCCATCCATCCATCCATCCATCCATCCATCCGTCTCCAGCAATCCCATACACATCAGGGTAAAAACACACAGCTGGTGTGTGGTGTTTGTGAGGTGCCCAGGATGAGGTGAGAGATGAGAATCTGACTCCAAGTTCTCAGAAGGCTGATTTATTATAATATAATATAATATAATATAATATAATATAATATAATATAATATAATATAATATAATATAATATAATATAATATTATATTATATTATATTATATTATATTATATTATATTATATATATACACTATATATAATATATATAATATATAATATATTATATTATACTATATATATACTATATATAATAATATACTATACTATACTATATTATATATTATATTATATTATACATTATATATCATATCATATATCATATCATGCTGTACTAAAACTATACTAAAGAAAGAGAAATGATACATCAGAAGGCTTCACAAGAATGATAATGAAAGCTCGTGAGACTCCTCAGAGTCTGACACAGCTGGCTGTGATTGGTCATTAAGTTCAAACAATTCACATGGAACCAATCAAACATTCACCTGTTGGTAAACAATGTCCAAGCCACATTCCAAAGCAGCAAACACAGGAGCAGCAATCAGGTAATTATTGTTTTCATTCCTCTCTGAGGAATTCAGAGAGGAACTCAGCTTCCCAGGAGAAAATCCTGGGCAAAGAGGATTTTTCAGAAAATACCACGGTGACACTGGTGAGTGCTGTGCAGTGAGTGCTGGTGGCTGCAGGCTGGTGGCTCCCAGTCACCCAGATCAAGGTGGCCAGGCTTGAGGGAGTAAGTCAGAGCCAATCTGCTCATTCTCTTACTTCTTCTGTTTTCCAATTTATGCCTGATTTGTACTGCCCACTCCCATAAAGGGGAAGGGTGATGATGGTGGTGTGTTCCTCTGCTCCTAATACCATTTACCTAATTTTTATTGTTTTACCAGTCATCTTCCTTGTGTGCAGAGGGGATACTCTGCCTTTTTGCAGCCCCTTTTGTTTATCTTGGCTTCTCTCTGGCAATATTTGTTACCAGGATGCCTCCTAAGTGCACTTACATCATCTCTGTCTGTCTTTTTGGTAATCCCAGCACTGATAAATGTGAAATTGTGTCTGACTGTGTCAGGAGTGCTAGAAAGCATCCACATGCTCTTGTGGTTTAAATGTGCTGTTTAAATGATTTTATATTATGGTCCAAGAGAAGTTATTCCTAGTTTTACACCGCCCAGAGTGTTTATAATTTATGGGTGCCATAGGTGTCTGCACCATTCGAGCGGGCTGTTGTGTGTGGGTGCCTCGGCACCGCGGCATCTCTCACTGCTCCGGGTCGGGTTTCAGCATCTCTGCGTGCTGCGGGAGGGACCCAAAGCCCGGCCGAGAGCAGCAGCAGGTGGTTTGCATCCTCCCCTGTGCTCCCCCAGCTCCTCAGGTTTGCATCCTCCCCGGGCATCCCCAGCCCCGCAGGTTCCCATCCTCCCCGAGCACCCCCAGCCCCGCAGGTTTGCATCCTCCCATCCTCCCCGGGCACCCCCAGCCCCGCAGGTTTGCATCCTCCCTGTGCTTCCCCAGCCCTGCAGGTTTGCATCCTCCCATCCTCCCCAGGCATCCCCAGCCCTGCAGGTTTGCATCCTCCCATCCTCCCTGTGCTTCCCCAGCCCTGCAGGTTTGCATCCTCCCATCCTCTCCGGGCACCCCCAGCCCCGCAGGTTTCCATCCTCCCCAGGCATCCCCAGCCCCGCGGGTTTGCATCCTCCCATCCTCCCCGTGCTCCCCCAGCCCCGCAGGTTTGCATCCTCCCTGTGCTTCCCCAACCCCGCAGGTTTGCATCCTCCCATCCTCCCCGGGCATCCCCAGCTCCGAGCCCGGCCCTGCCGCCGCTCAGTCTCGGCTCTGTGCGGGGACCCGCGGCGCTCCCGGCAGAGGGCAGTGCCAGACAGACGGACGGACGGACGGACTGATGGATGGAAGGATGTTCCGCTCTTCTCCCGGGCTCTCCAGGCGGGATCGCGGCTGGGACCTGCAGCCCAAAGCCCGTGCGGGGTGGAGGAGGCCGGGCTGGCTCCGTCTCCCGTTTCCCCCGCTGACGGCAGCTCCAGCCCATAAAACCTGAGCTTGCTTGCTCTGGGTCTTTGCGAGGATGGGGTGTCGGGCTGGGGGAAGGGTTTAAAGAGATCCCTGCACGATGCTAATCCTTGCACGATTCTTAGGGAGGGTTTCTCTTTTTGGCGTAATTTGTTTTGAATCAGTGTTTCAGTGTGGGTGGGGGGAGAGCACAGATGAAATCCCATGTTCTGATCGAAGATTTTTGCCTGAACAAGCACACTGAGAGCAGATTGCAGACTGAGACCTTGGGAGATGATGCCAGGATAACACTGCCACCCTACCATATGCATTAATGTAATAGCATATTTTTTTTCCTTTGGCTTGCCACCTCCTCCTCCCTTTAGATTCCCTGGTGCACAGACTCTATGCCTCAAAGCATTGCACTCAGACACCAATATGCACCAACAAAACCTGTGTGTTTTGCCCAGCAACCCACTGATCAGTGAAATTTGGAACAGGAGAGCTGAAATAAAATGTTCAGTATTAACCTATTAAAAATTCCAGGAGGCTCTTTCTACAACTTGACTGACTCCCAGTTTGCCCTGAATAGGACAGTGTCCTCCTTATACTGCAGCTGCTCTTGTGAGGTCTCAAAAGACATGCAGCTCCAGGCCTGGTTAGCATTTAGATGGGAGACCTCCAAGAGCTTTGGCTGGTTGAGAAACAAGCATTGGAGTTTCAGTAAGTGGCATTTTCCTGTCCTGAGTCATTGTTGAACACGCGCCCATTCCAGCAGCAGAAGATCTCATTCTTCAGTGCTGTCATTCTGGCACCCAAGAGCTCTCCAAAGTTAAAGCCCATCTTGTCAACACCAGATGCACTGAGATACTCTGGGTGTTTGCTAAAGAGGAGAGACACATGTGCAGGACATGGTCCTGGCACCCATCACAGTGTTCAGCACTGGATGGGACCTTGGGATTCAACAATTGAGCAAAAGTTACATTTTTAATACAGCAAGGGTCGGGTTAGGTGATACCAGAGGAAGGAACAATTGAAGGAGGGGTTCAGATCTCCCTGTGCTTCTCCCTGTTGCTTGATAGCATCAAATTGACAGTAGCTGGTCCTGACCCTTCCCTCCAAGGGTTGCTAATAGCAGCTTCACTTCTCTCACCCCGCCTGTTGCTCTTACAGATATATCACTTGCTGTCTTCTGAAAGCAGAACATCTGTCCAGTCTGTGTTTCCCCCAGACTCTTCCAGGTGGGAATCATTACTGCTGATTTACACCTGATAATTCAGAGCAGAAGATGGAGAAGATGAGGATGTTCTCCTCAAACAGGAGCAGGACAAACTGCACCTGGAGAGTTTCTGTGCTGGAACAAGCTAGATGTCTGGAAGGGGCCAAGCTCCATAAGCAAAGGGATTCATCTTGATGAGACAAAATAAAGTGTGTTCTTGCCAGAAGTTTATTGTATGGAATCTTTCCAGAGACACCCTGAAGGTCACCAGAAGCTTCACACAAATTCACAGCTGGTTGCAGGGAACAGTATGGAGCAAGGGTAGGTTATTATTTTAGAGCAAAGCAGCTGTATGACATGGATCTTTATTTTCTTCCTGTGGTCCTGTGTCATCCTAAGGGCTTACAGCTCCAAGATGTCAGTGTGATGGCTCTGGGCAGGGTGACACAGAGGCAGAAGACACCCTGCACACAGCAGGTATGGAGCTGGGTACCTTTCTCTGAAATACATAAAGCAGAGGGGAGGAGAGGGTGATTCTGGTGCTTCCTGAGGGGCTGGGGACAGCCTGGCCCCTGTGGCCTGATCCTAATTGCTCTGTACTCCAAAATAGTGCATGGAACAGAAATTGCACTCACCAGTGTGTTCAGCTGGTGGGGATTTACCTGGTGACTGCTGGTGCTGCTGAGAGGGTGCAATTTCAGACCATTTCCATGGGCTATTTGCAGGTTTTCCACCTTCAGCAGAAACAAGGAGCCAAATACCAGATTTTCCCTGATTTCATCCTCAGACTGATGTGGGTGGAGAGGCTGTATGAATTACTGAGGACACAGCTGACATTTTGTGGGGTTCCCAGGAATTTGGCGTGGGCGCCTTCAGCCAGGGCTGTTTTGTTTTAAAAGCAAACGTGAGCTCTTGGAGCTGGCCCTGTGGGATGCTGACACCACCTGGCAGAAGGGCTGTGCTCAGATCAGGGTGACTGTGTGTGTTTAATTTTGAGCTGGAGGAGGAGAACTATGGTGAGTCCTGGGTCAGTGACAATGAGGTCTGGAGTCCAGATGTGCAAAGCCTGGCAGAGCAAGACAGAAGGCTGTTTAGAGAAGAACATTTTGGAAGTCTGGGGGAGTGCACAGTGGGATACTAGATCTCAAATTAAATCTTCAGCCAAAAAGGGAGGAATCTAGCAGCAGTTTTATCAGGCTGGGCTACTGCAGGAATTGCTTTAGCTGCTGGCCAGGAGTGTTGCTGGGAAATTAGATCCTGCAGCAGCCTTATCTGATGGGTCAAGGGAACAGCTTCCAGATTTTGCAAAGTGGCTCCTCTTAGTATGAGGCAGTGGGGCAGTGAGCTGGCTTGGGATTGCTGTGAGAGCTTTTGAAGGTGCCCAGTGTTGAGCAGTGCTTTGACTGAAGGTTGTGCCTGTCTGGAAGGAACATTGCAGAGACAGCAGAGAGATGTTACTGCTTAAAATCTGCAGAGCTTCTGTTGGGTTTGAAAGCAGAATTATCCTCATTGGTTCACCCCCATGGATGGGGTTGGTGAGGCACTGGGACTGGTTGTCCAAAGAAGTTGTGGATGCCCCATCCCTGGAAGTGTTCAAGGCCAGGTTGGATGGGGTTCTGAGCAACCTGGTCTGGTGGGTGTCATTCCTGTCCATGGCAGGGCTGCTGGGCCTGGTGATCCCTAAGGCCAATCTGACTCAAGCCAATCTATGATTGCATTGAAAAAGGAAAGGAGGTTCTGCAGCAAACGGTGCTCCTCAGATAGAGAATCTCATCCTTCAGTGTTGGTTAGTCACACAGTCAGCTCCTCAATATGGCTGCTGACTGAGGTGGCTGGCTGGGGCAGCAGGAAGCATCTCCTGCTGCAAGGCTGCCCTGCACACTGCCCCATCTGTTCCTGTTGCTCTTGGCAGGTGTTTAATGCCTCCTGTGACAAGTATTGTCATGGCTGCTGTGCCATGGATGAGGGATCTGCTTCCAGAACAAAACCCAAGCACTTTCCAGCACTGTGACTTTCTCTGAGTGCAGTGTGAGAAATGAGCAATGCCAAAATGAAGAATGTGAAAATGTGTCTTGAGTCTTTCACAAGGACTGTGGCTGTGAATAGGCAAACCAGACATTTCTAGTGTGCTTTTCTTTCTGCTCATGCTGCTCTTGGTGTGCCTCACATGCTGAGAACCATGCTCATTTTAAAACTGGATATTTAAATATTTTATTCCATTAAAGCAGGAGTAAAAGGGAAGTAAAAAACCAGTGATACAGAGGAAGACACTGCCCACTAACAGGCAGGAAGGCACCTTGCTGGTGGGAGCCATGTCTGTACAAATCTCAGGTATTTCCAGGAGTAAACAGCAGCTGGGCGGATTTGAGGGATGTGGATTTTGAATTAAGCACTGAAAGTTCCTGATGTGTGTCTATCAGGTTCTCAGTATCTTTGGTAGCTGCAGACTGTGGGAGGAGATGTTCCCTTGGGAAGCTCAACTGGGAGAGGTGGTGAAGGGCCCTGAGGGGAAGCTGTGTGAGGAGAGGCTGAGGGCACTTGGTCTGTTCAGCCTGGAGGGGACAGAGAGGAGACCTCAGTGCAGTTACAAATTCCTCGTGAGGGGAACAGGAGGGACAGACCCTGATCTCTGCTCTGTGGTGACAGGGACAGGAGCCAGGGAATGGCCTGAAGCCGTGTCAGGGGAGGTTTAGGTTGGATATTAGAAAAAAGGTCCTCACCCAGAGGGTGGCTGGGCACTGAGCAGGCTCCCCAGGGCAGTGGTCACAGCACCAGCCTGGCAGAGCTCAGGGGGTGTTTGATCAGTGCTCTCAAGCACATGGTGTGACTCTTGTGTCCTGTGCAGGGCCAGGCACTGGACCCAATGATCCTCGTGCATTCCTTCCAACTCAGTGTGTTCTATGATTCCATGAGACTGCCATTGATATGAACTTGATTCCTTAAAAAAAATTTTGCATCCATTAATCAGTTCCTATCCATCAGTGCCCTCTGGTAAGTACATAAGGGAGCCAAACATAGGGTAATACTCAAAGTCCAGGTGTTTCTCACAGAGGTGCTTGTCTTGATTGTACTTTTTGAGGACATGAAGCCTCATATTTGCTCTTAGAATTGGGCACCAGGTTGACTCAGAGGATCCCCTCTCTTCAAGGAACTACAAACAGCTTTGAGAGCTACACTGTGAAATGAGGTAAAACAGTGCACCTCTAGGAAAGGATAAGGAGTGGCTAAGCTGTTCATACAACCACTGGATGAGATTAAAGATGAAAGGAAATATTTAGTCACCTTTTGGGAACAGCTGGTGTGAAAATATTTAACAGGAATTTTGGGATATGACCCCTCATGGCAGGAATTTTGGGTATGACCCCTCATCCAACAGAGATCACCTGTAACTGGTTCACAGTGGGGGTTGCAGCTCCTCCCTGGTTTCGAGGTGTTTTCCACAGGTCAGCACTATCAGACATCTTTGTGTTACAGGGATGTTCAAGGAGGAGCTCTCTGGGGCTAAACTGAATATTTTAGCTGAGTTCACCCACTAACTCAGGCCCTTAACTTTGAAGCAGCACCCAGGTTCCCTCTGAAGTCAACAGAGATGAGTTGCTGTAGACCTAAGGTTTGAATTGTTGCCACAGATTGTAAGAAAACACAGAAGAGTGAGACATCTTACTAAAAATACAGAGGGATAGGATGACTCCAGTCCCCAGTCCTCAGCACTGTTGACACTTGTAAAGCCTACTATTTATCATCTTTGCCCATTTCTCTTTCAAGACTACATAATTAATAATGCTCATCCCTGCAGGCCTTGGTGAGGCCCAGAATCCCATCTCACACCAGCACAGCTTGTTGCCATCCTGTTCTTCAGCAACAATTAAAGTGCCCCTGTGAATCTTGTAAAGGTTTGGGTTTGCTGTTATGGATTGCTGACATCAGTGATGATAAACCCTGAGAGAAGCTCCAGCTCTAGGATCTCTGATGGTCAGCTGAGCTGGGGCCTGTGCTGGGCTGGGCTCTCATGCCTCCCTCCCTCCTCCCTCACCCTAATTCCAGGCCCTGGCTCACTGCAGAGGACCTAGTACAGAAAAGTGGATTTAAAAACATATCCTACAGAGAATCATGGCTTCTGCATGACCAGAGAACCACACCCTGCACCACAGGACCACCACCCAGCATCTCAGCTCTGCCCTGGCAGCACCTGCTTTTGTTCAAAGCCACTGTATCCTGCCAGGGAGCTCCCAGGAAAGCCTTGGGAGCAGGATTTCAAGAGTGGGTGTTGTGGGGACCTTTCTGCCAGCAGGTGTGGGGCTGTTGGGAAGGATGAAAGTTTGACAAGAAAGTCTTACAGATATGTATGCTTAGCAGAAAGATTTTTAAATGATGAAGGAATAGAGATGGAAGCAAGTTTTGATATAGAAGAAAAGAATTGCTGAGCCAGTCTTACTGGATAACCAAGGAGGCAAAGGGTGTGTTAGTTAGAAGGGTTTTTATGACTTAGAGAAAAGGATAAACCCACCTCAAACAAGAAGATGTTTTTACCAAGCAGGAAGAGAGCACAGGCAAACAAGGCAGCAAATGGTGCAAGGAGAAAAAAGGTCTCAGAATTTTCCACTGCAAGAAAACTGAAAAACAACTTCTAGCTTAAACTGTAATGCACTGACTTATAGTGATTGGAGAACAGTAACATGAATATGGTAATTATAGTAGTTATGATGGGCTATAGATAAAAGTTAAGGTATAGATTGGTTTTTCTAGATTGGCATTAAGATGCTCAGCAAAGCAAAGTCTATAATGCATTGTAACCTAAACTCAGGGTCTCCAGGGCTGCCTGCAGCTGGAGCTGACAGCTGTGGGCACAGGCTCTGTCACCCACAGCCCTGGACTGCTGTAACCTCTTAGACAGAATAAACTGCATTTTAGAGAGGTGCCTGGAGTCCCACATCTCTCATTTAAGCGCTTCCATGGGGCAAAAGGCCAGATGACACCTCAGAGCAGAGCAGGGAATGGGGCAAGCCCTTACAAGGGAATGTACAGTATGCAGGGCACAGGCAGGCAGTACAGTAGCAGCCTGGAATAGTTTGGCTGGGTAGCCCTGCATGAGGGAAGGGTCCTGAAATAGGCTGATAGCCCTGATGTTATTTTTGTTGTGCTGGAAACCACAGCCCTGGCATCCTGAGTGGCTGCTGGCTCCCAGGTGGCTGCACTGGGTGCATCCTAATGTGGGAGGTGAGGAAGTCACCCTCCAGTTGGGAGAGGAGGGGGATTTACAGGCAAATGGTGGAATATTTGTAAAAATGAACTTGCAGTGCTCTGTTGAGGAGCAATATGAGCATGGCTTGGGAAGTCAGTAACTTAGGATGCTGAGGGCCAGAGATGGAGGAGAGAGGCCCAGGAAGGAATCCCTCCTCCCTTCTTGCCCTGCTGCAGTCACCTTTGTCTCTAAAGTCCATATAACACAGCAGATGCTTCTGTCAGAGCCACCATCTTGAAATACACCTCAAATTGTAAAATACCTCCTAAAGTGACAGTGTCACAGGGAACTGACCAGTGGCCAACCCAATTTCTGGTTCAAAGACTGTCCCAAAAGCAATCCTGGGGCTGTAGCCTCAAATCACTTAGGACCAGGGAGTTTATGAGGTCTGCAGAAACTTTCTGACCTCAGCGATTCATTTTTAGCCAAAAAAGCTCTGTTTTTTAGATCTCAGCATGAGGCAAACTTTAGCAGGAAAATAGCTCAACACTCAAAAGCAAATTTTGCAGAAAAAAAGGTGTTAAGCCTAAAATTTCATATAGGAAAGTTGGGAGGAAAGCTGTGCCAAGCTCCACGTATGAAGCAGGCTCTGACTTACTGGGTCCTCAAAATAAGTGGCCACTTTTATAAGGTGACAATGATTTCCAGATTGCATGTCCCTGCCTGCTGTGAGTGGGGATGAAACGGGCCAATTTGCTGTCACTGGGCTCCAAGGTGGATCCTTCTTTCTCACTGCATCTGAAAGACAAGCAGAGCAAAGAAATTGGCTTCGAATTTCAGGGATTTTTGGCCACCATGAGGCTTTAAAGAGTTGTGCTTGGAGACACAGCAGTTCTAACTACTGAGGTGCCTGCACAGTGACAGCAACGTGACACATGATCATAAAGTGGAGAAACATCTCCAGAAACAGAAGCACTTTGACTGCAGTGTGTTCTTCTCCCATGCTCCTTTACTCCCAGAATGTGAAAAGCATGGAGGAATCACCTCCCTTCCTCCTTCCTTAGCAGCTCCTTAGGCAGATTTGGGGCTTGCTGTCCTCCCTGGGAGGGTCTGGAGAAAGGGATGTCCTTTGGGTGCAGAGGAGATGTTCCCATGCAGGAATATTTGAGGATCTTGTGGCTCCCTGGTGAGTCAGGGGAGGCAGTTCCTGTGTTAGAACAGGGAGCTGAAAAATGAGTGTTTCAGATGAATACTGAGAGAGGAGGAACCTGTAGGGAACTCAGAGTTTTCACAATATCCCATCTATAAATTCCCCCATCTACAGTTCTTGGAATGAAAAGTCATGGCTCATTTATTCTTGTCGCTATTGTGAGCTGCTGTGAACACTCTCAAATTAAATTAGACTTTGTTAAAACACCATCAACATGGGCACAAGAAGAAAAAAATTCATGGGTTTTTCCTGCTCCTCAAAGAGCTTAGTTCCTACCTTTTCTACCAGCATCCAGGTTTCTCTTGCAATTTCTCATCCTCCTTAGGAAGGACAAAACCCCTCCTATGGCCCTTCTAGTGAACTTTCTGCCTGGAAACCCCAAAGCTGTGACTTTATTTAGAGCCTGAAGGGGCCAGCTCTGGATTGTGTCAGACAGGATGTCCTGGGACTTGAGGTCTTGAGAAGAATTGATGGATAGGGCAAAAAACAGAAAAAAAAAGAAAACCAAAAAAGGAAATAAAATGCCATTTTTATTTCCTTTCCCAAAGGTCTCCTTAACACCATTTCATTTTGAAATAAAATGTGCAAGAGCCATGTGCTGGAATGGGAAAATTGTCTCAATTCACAAGTGTGGGGTTAGCTCCTGGCCTCACACATTGTTTTCTCCAGGGCACACAATGAGGAGGAGAATGTCTTTGGGCAACCCAGAAGGGAGAGGACTTTCAAATATTCCCTGCCTTCAGCTTTCTTGAGAGGAGTGGGAGCACGTTCCTGAAGTCTGCAAATGAAGCACATCTGAGGGAAAAGTGTTTTTTTAATAAATATTAAGCTAGTCAGACATGGGCTGTTGCATGGTGGATTATTGCAGAGCTGCAAGAGTGCATTTCTCTATGTTGTCAAAGTGAATAAAATTCAGTTATTTTCCTTTAGATGCACTTGTAGATGCAGTGGAGCTTTTTGTGGCTCTTTTGGAATCAGGAGAATGACACAAAACAGTTTCTCTCTGATGGTTCCACGTTCACCCTCTCTTAAATCTGATATAATTGCATTTCCAGTCTCCAATGGTCAAAAAGATCCTAAAAAAACTTGTAGATAATGGAATGGAAGAAGAGCTGGTGGGGTTTTATGTAAAATGATTCTGTGCCTCTGAGAACAGCCATGGAATTTTTATTGAAAAAATACATGTAATGAGTGCTATGGTTGGTAACAACAGATTGAAGC
This sequence comes from Agelaius phoeniceus, assembly GCF_051311805.1. Taxonomy (NCBI): domain Eukaryota; kingdom Metazoa; phylum Chordata; class Aves; order Passeriformes; family Icteridae; genus Agelaius; species Agelaius phoeniceus. The sequence continues at coordinate 68,520,090 of NC_135268.1, read as the reverse complement.
TAAAAGTATGGACAAATATTATGGGGGTGTGGTGGGAAGGGTTTATTTGCCCTCATTTGGGATGACTGGGATAATACAGCTGGAGTAGATGTGAAAGATAATCTAGCCTAGAAGTGTTTACAGAATGAATTTGAGCTACAGCACCTGAGTTAACCTGAGTATGGTTTAGGGATATCAGGGAACCTGTATTTCATATGTGTTTATGCATCCTGTACAAGCACAAATCTACCTCTGCAATCTCTTTGCAACAGTCCTGGTGGGCATGAGCACAAAATTGGTCACAAAAATGGCCAAACTCATGGAAAAATGTATAGTGGGCTTTTTACCCTTATCTACATTGCCAAACATGCACATTCTGATGGGACCTCAGCGTGGTGCTGCTGACACACCCAAAACATGGGATGCCATCCAGAGGGACCTCCCCAGGCCCTGGGGGCTGCACACCCTCAGCACACAGCCCATGGGAGCCTCATGCAGTTTAACAAGGCCAGGTGCTGGTCTTACACCTGAGTCAGGGCAATTCCTGCTATCAGTCCGGGCTGGGGGATGAACAGACCAAGACCAGCCTTGCCAAGAAGGCCTTGGGGGTGCAGGTGGATGGAGAACTGGACATGAGCTGGACATGTGCACTCAGCCCAGAAACCATCCCTGTCCTGGGCTGCATCCAAGGCAGCATGGGCAGGGTGAGGGAGGGGGTTCTGCCCCTCTGCCCCACTCAGGTGAAACCCCACCTGCAGGGCTGTGTCCAGCTCTGGGACCCAGCACAGGAAGGACCTGGAGCTGCTGGAGTCAATCCAGAGGAGGCACCAAGGTGATCAGAGGGATGGAGCAGCTCTCCCATGAGGAAAGACTGAGAGAATTGGGATTGTCCAGCCTGGGGAAGAGAAGCTTCAGGACCTAAATTCCTTCAGTGCCTGAAGGGAACTTACAGGAAGGATGGGACAAGACTTTTGACAAGGGCATATAGTTACAGAACAAGGGGTAATGGCTTCAAACTGAAAGAGAGCAGGTTTAGATTAGATATTAAGAAGAATTTCTTTGCTGTGAGGTCAGAAGACACTGGAACAGGCTGCTCAGGGGCACAGGAACAGTGTACCCCATCCCTGAAGTGCTCATGGCCAGGCTGGATGGGGCTCTGAGCAACCTAGTGTAGTGGAAGCTATCGTGTTCCTGCCCATGACGGGGTTTGGAATGAGATAATCTTCAAGGTCTCCTTCCAACCCAAACCATTCAGTGATTCTGTGATGACATTGGGACATCTGAGGTCAAATCTACCATGTGTATCTATGTCTCTGTATTTGCCTGTGTGTCCAGCATATTGACACCTCTGCATTCATACAGGAATGTGGGATGTAGGAGTAGGAAGGATCCCCTGGATGCATGCTGTGACCTTTGGGTTTCAAACAGCAGTGATGTACAGCCACCCCCATGCCCACCCCACATCTTCATTAATTTAGTCAGATCCATCTGACTGAAAACCACTTTTTGTCATGTAGTCCCTACTGGAAGCCTGTTCCAGGCAAGAGCTTCTCAGAGGGTTGTTTTCTCTCTCTAATTTTTTGCTTAATTTATTCCTGGCCTCTTCATACCCGTTTGTTCCTGTGCCAACATTGTCTTTTAGCTTCAATAGCTGAGCTGCCTCTCTGATGCTTGCCCCAATGTATTTATAGACAGCAACCATGTCTCCTCTCAGCTTTCTGTGGCCTCAATGAGCTTTTTTGGCAGATGGCTACCTAGGGAGCAGAGGTGTGCAGGCACATCTCAGCTGGCCTGACAGTGCCTGGTGCCCATGGTGTCAGGGCACAGTGAGCTGAGTGTGGCAGGAGCAGACCCAACAAAGAGCTGCAGGGCAACCTGAGCAGCTGATGTCCCTGTCCCTAACATCCCCTGATATCCCTGATGTCCCTGCTGGCAGCAATGCTGGGGTCACACTGCTGTGCCCAAAAGTTGTTGCTAACAACTGAGGAAGAAGCTGTGCTGCTGTTTCAGGAACCATGCACAACCCACTGGTGAGAGCCCCCAAAACCAACTGGTTTATTTTTTCTCCAAGCAGTTTAAGAAGTGGTGCAAGCATGAGACTAAACTGATATTTCTATTCAGAGATGCCTCTTCCTCCCATGTCACTCAGCTGGAGAGGTGGTGCACTCTCCATCTTCAGATGGCTTTTAAAAGAATTTACTGAAGCCTGTCCCACTCTCCACAGTCTTGATGGGACAGGTGGGTGGAAAAAGAGGCACAAACTGTGGGAACAAGAGGTTTCTGGCCATCTTTTACTTATTTTGGTGTCTACACACAGTTCTCCAGACAGGGGGTGAAGGGATGGAGAGCATGGCTTTGCCACTGATGCATCAGGTGACCCTGTGACAGCTACTGCACCTCTCATTGCTTTCTCATCACACCTTTGGCCTGTATCCCCCCTGGGACTGCATACACAGCCCACAGCACCACAGAATCCCCGATTCTGGGCTCCCTGTGACCTTCTCCAGCCATGCCAGCAATCTCTTCCTGTGCTGTTTATTGTTCCCCTCTGCCTCTGAACCAGCTGCTCACATTGCAGAATTTACAAGGGCTGATGGTATTCCACGGGAAGGAAGTAGAGCTGCATTTTAGCTTATATTTATGTGGTTCTCCTGCTTCACCTATGCTTAGGGCTTCTGTGAGATCTGTCATCACTCAGCAGAAAGGAAGGAAACAATGAGTCCTTGCCTGAAAGTGATTTTTCTTTTGTAGACACTTTTGATGAAAACAGAAATCTTCTTGGGTCTGTTAAAACGGAACTGAATCTGCTGCAGCTGAGGGTGACAGCAGTAATTTGCTTTTCCTGATCCAGCTTGTTTCAGCCACCTGGTTGCCCATCCTGCTGTCTCCATTTTGGTCTCAAACTGTTCTTCCAGTGCAGTCTGACTGCACCTCTTTCCCCTGCAGAAAATGGAAACCCCAGGAGGAAACTGAAGCTCCCATAAAGCAGTGCAATGTGCATTTTAGGTCTGATGGTTTTCCTGTGGTCAAAAAAAATTTCCATTATAAAAATTATTTGTTTTGAGGGAAGGTTAAAACATCAATGGAAATGTGACCATACATGGACAAGAAAATCCACCCTACTTATGTGCATCCAATGTTTGCTGCCATGTTGTAGGAGTATTGGATGCAGTCACTTTGCATGTGATGTGTTGCTTTGAGATTTGTCTGTGCCCTAATACAAAGGCAGTAACTCTACATGCTTTATTTCAGGATATATTGGAGAGTTCAGGTGAGGTCCTCACACACAGCTCAAAGAAATATCACAGTAAAGACCAGCTATAGAAAAAGCTTTCACCAGTGCAGAGTCTTTGCTAGGAATAGTACTTAGAGAAGAGATGATTTCCCTTTTTCATCTGTGTCTCATCTCTTCCTTTGACAGCCAGTCTGATATCACCACATGATTCTCAACCAGATCAGAACTCTTCTTGCCTTGACCAAGTTAGCAAACTTCTGTTCACTGACCAATTTTGTGAGATTTATTTTAGTCTCCTCTGGCAGGAGGATGAACTTCAGAAACATTTTGACTTGTGAATGGAGAGCAGGGATTGTTGGAGATCACTGCAGCAGAGCCAAAGCCTGGTGGTGTGGACACCCATCTGGGATGGGACAGATGAGCTCTTCTCCTCCAGTCTGGTGACATCAACATGAGGACAAGCTGCAGCACTTTAACACATTAGCACCAGTGGGAGCCACTCAAAATGAAATTAAACAATCCTGTTTTCCAAACAGCACCCAGCAGGGTCAGACGTTTGTCACAGGGATGGAGAACAAGATGGTTTGGCCTGTGAGGCTCTGGGGACATGCAAGGGGGTGCATGAGGATGTGAGCTGCAAACACCCACGGTGCTGGGGGCTGCTGGGAGGTGCCCATTGTGGGGCTGTGACCCAGGGGCACTCAGTGTGTCACTGCTGGGGCACAGGGATGTGGCATGGCTGGGGCGGGCTGAGTGCCACGTCCTGCTGGAGCCATGTCAGGGCTGCCAGGCAGAAAGCAATTTATCAATCTGCTGTGCTTACTTTCTCCTGACCTGTGTGATCAAGAACAAATTGCCCGGGACGAAACAAAAAAGTGAAAAACTGAAGGGGGATGGAGGTTACAACCTTCCTACTTGCACAGGGAGGCTGTAAAATGGCATTTGAGGGAAGCACTGGGTCTCTCCCATTGTGGGGCTGCCTGTGCTCACTCAGATTTTCAGTGTCTGCAAATATGTGCTAGAGGGAGTTGACTGTTGCATTTTTGTCAGCTCCCCCCTCAAAGGCAGAACTTGACATCCTGCTTCTCTTTCCCTCTTATTTGTCTCCTCCCGCCTCCCCTTTTCCCCTGTCCACATGACAGTCATAAAAAGATAATGGAAACAATATGGGAATAGTCCTGGTTAGAGCAGCTTCCTTGTGGATGAGAGCCACGTGCAGTAGCTGGGGAGGCTGTGAGGTCCCTTTGGAAAGCCAGCAAGGGCAGGTCATGGCGTCCTTGCTTCCAAAATCAGCGCTGTGCTAGGACTGTACTGGTGGAGTGCAGCTATTTGGATACCAGCACTGGGCACTGCACTGGTGGGATAGGAAAGCCCAAGATGAGGTTATTATATTTGAATTGGGTTTTGTACTGAAATGCTCTTTAGGGCAAGGCCATCAGAGGGTGATAAAAGCATCCTGAATTCTCTCCTCCTCCCATCCTGGCCATGGGCCTTGCCAGTCCCTGCCAGGCAGGAGCTGCTGGGGATGGGCCTGTTGACTGTAGCCTAGCAGCTGTTTGCAGCCAGGAAGGACAATATGCTGATTGCAGAATCCGGTTTAATTACTCACAGCACATGCCATTAAGAGAAATTGGCTCGGTTTTCTCAGGAGCAACACATCTGAACTGACTCACCTTCATAAAACTTGGCTTACATGCTAATTAGATGGCTTGGCTTAAAAAGATTGAGTCCCTATTCTGCCACCAGCTCGCAGGACCCAGTGTTATTTAAAGATCCTGGATTTCCTTATATAAGAGTTCAATTGTTTTTTCAACAGAAAAAAAAAAAAAAAAAAGAAAGACTCAAAAGAAAAAAGAAAAAAAGAAAAAAACTCAACCCACCCTTTAAACAGAATATAAATTTATACATCATTGAGTTCTTAATTTTCATGGAATTTCTCTCCCCCTCACAGACAGAAGTTGTATATACAGGATTTTAGTATTTCCTCTCCGGCTCCAGCCCCAATTTGAAGGACTGTAAAAGTTTGAACCCATTCCAATCGCGCGCGGTTTGCTCGGTCTGTGCTGCGCTGCAGAGTCAAAACAGCCCACACAGTAACAGACATGCAGTAAATCTTGGGAGAAGTGTTTCCTTTCTTCACACACACACACACACAGAGGATTGAAATTCAATTATAGTTTTAGAATAATACTGAAATTTGGAGGCAGGGGATAAGAAAGCAGCGGTGCTCCTCACAACGAGGAGCTTGGCGTGTTTTGAAGCGCGATCAGGTTTCAGGGAGCTCAGAGCTGATGATAACGTGTTCAGCACATTCTGCGGTCAGGCTAGTTTGCAAACATGAACTCATTATTACTGAATGATCACAGCAGTTAATTGTCTTTGGAGAGAGATTTAGAGCCCCCTTGCACTGTGTTTTTTTGCCTATCCCATGTTCTTTTTCACAGATCTTGGGAAGAACAGAATGTAAAGCTACAGATAATCAAATTAGCCTTTAATAATGCTGTGAGACCTGTGAGCACCACAAATACACAAAATCCTTCCTTCTCCTCTGCTTTTTCTCCCTTGCACATATTATAAACAAAGGAAGAGAGCAGCAGGCTCTGTGCCAGATCTACCCATGTTTTCTCTTTATCTTTGCTTCCATCACATTTTTGACTAATTATATCGTCGTGCCTGTAGGAGAGGGACCATATCATCACAGATTTGCAAAATGCTCAGCAGCAGCAATGACTGTGGAACCCAAAACAACCCAGGACTTTGCTGGCTGAGGGTGAGGCACGTTTTAATAACAGAGTGACACTGGGCTGGGAGTTTGGCAGTGATGCTCACATCAACCCCACAGCGTGAGGCTGGGCCGAACATCCTGGAAAAGGGATGGATGCTGTCCTCTTCTGAAAAGGAGGCTGGGCTGTGATTTTGGAGAGGACAGCAGCCCATTTTGGGGGAACTGCTCCTGTCTCCCATGCAGGAGTGAGCCCAGAGACTGGATGCAAAAGCTTCAGTTTCCCTTCTGGGTCAAGAAAAGCTGTGAAAAAGACCCAGGTGGGAGATAAGCATCACAGAATCATAAACCAGTTTGGCTTGGAAAGGACCTTAAAGATCACGTAGTTCCAAGCCCCTGCCATGGGCAGGGATGCCACCCACTAGACCAGGTTGCTCCGAGCCCCATCCAACCTGGCCGTGACACTTCCAGGGATGGAGGATCCACAACTTCTCTGGGCAATCTGTGGCAAGGTCTCACCACCCTCCCAGTAAAGAATTCTTTTCCTAATATCTAATCTTAACCTGCTGTCTTTCAGTTTGAAGCCATTCTCCCTTGTCCTGTTACTACATGCCCTCATCAAAAGTCCCTCTCCAGCTCTCCTGTAGCCCCTTTAGGTACTGGCAGGTTCTAGAAAGTCTCCCCAGAGGCTTCTCCAGGCTGAACAAGCCCATGTGTCTCAGCCTGTCTCCATAGGGGAGATGCTCCCACCCTCTGGGCATCTCTGTGACTTCCTCTGGATTTGCTCCAACAGGTCCACATCCTTCTTATGCTGGGGATCCCAGAGCTGAGCACAGCACCCCAGTGGGGTGTCACAAAAGCAGAGCAGAGGGGCAGAACCCCCTCCCTTGTCCTGCTGGTCACACTTCTTTGGATGCAGTCCTTGCTTTGATGCAAACATGAGAGCTGGGGAAGAGCCTGGGCTGGGGAAGGGCAGCACAAGGAGGGGTAGCAAGAACAAGGAGGGCAGTGAGGAGGTAAAGCCAAGGAGAGGCAAACACAGCCCTTGAGCCCAAGAGATCTGATCAGCTGAAATGGTTCCAGCTCTCAGATTTGGTGGTTGAACTTTGTCTTGGAATTGGTTGGATTGGTGGAAAATCCATGGGGATTACATTCTTTCTCTCTTCCAGCAGGAATCAGCATTTGTATTTCCAGGGGTAGCTCAAGTACTGCTTTCCCCACAGCAGGGGTTTTTCAGCAGCAAACCCCAAAACACAAAAAACCCAAAACCCAGGCGAGCTGGGCTGTGGAGGATTGAGATTCACTCTCTGCCACAAAGGCTTAAAAAGTGCCTTTGGTTGATGCATTTCTGGAGTAATCAGAAAGTTAGCCAGGAGATAGGAGCAGATGAGCAACATCTCTACCCACCATGAGAGGTTTGCACCTCCACTTGAAGTTGCCTAACTGAAGCCTATGGTACCCAGAATTCCAAAATCTGGTCCTGATTTCCAGTGCCTTTGCTGACAGAGCTTGGGTTTGGGTTTGTAGCCGAGAGCAGCTGAGCCCTGCATCCCTGTGAGTTTGGACAGAACAGGCTGGAGGGTTGCACATCAGTGAAACATTACTGAGATGTGTCCCTGCCCATGGATTTCAGTTCTGTCTGCCCTCCTAAGCAGCCTGTTGCACAAGGCACATTGCCTGTGGTTTTTCTCTGGTAGCCAGATCAAAGACCAAGGGTCTTTCCAAGTGTTTTGGGTATGTTTCATTTGCCCTTTGGTCCTTTCTCTCTCCTCAGCAAACACTCTGCCATCCAGTCATTCCTTTCACCTGAGTCACTTGGTCAACAAAATTTGGCAAAGGCAAGGTGGCCTCATAAATAGTTTGGGTTTTTAATGGATTTGTGCAAGCTGCTGGTGGGGAGAGCAGTGACTTGGTCCCCAGAATGAGGCCACAGCCCCCTCCACTGCTGGCCACATCTTTCCCTGTCTTGGGAAAAAGTTGCAGGGGAAAAGTCTCATTAGGAAAATAGGTTTCATTAGGAAAACAGGTTTCATTAGGCCTGCTACTACAATAGTTTTTTATTCTGTGCAGTTCAAAATCCATTGTTGTAGTACATTTTAAAATATATCTGTCTGGGGGGCTGTTTTGCTTTTTTACATCCTCTTTCCAATAGTCCTTTGGCCATGCTGGGGAAGGACTCCAAAAGATGCTTTTTCTTAACCCTAGGTGTGGCTTCTCTCTAAGAGCAGGTTACATCACACACTTGGGTGTGCTGACACATGACAGTATAAAGCATTTTCCAGTTAGTAACCCCTATTTTGGGGTCTCTGGAGAGACATCATCTCTAACCCCACTGGAGCTGGCGCACAGGAAAGATGAGTCTGCAACAACATGCCTGAAATTTCAGTGTTGTGTCCAGCTGCTGTCAGTAACATACCCAAAAACTGAACTGAAAATGCCATAACAATTGGAAAAACACTGACCTCATTTTTTTTTCCCCCTGGTTCATTCACATATTTAGGAGTGAAAATGCTTTCACAGCTGATGGCTCAATGCAGCCTGGTTTCCATGCACCCCACAGCTCTGAGAATCCCAGTGGATGTGTAATTGTCTGAGCCATTTTGGGTCACCAAACAGACAGGTTATTTCAGTCACTGCACATCAAACTTCTGGGAGCCTCTAAAGTGAGGATTTGCTGCCACATAAAACTGGTGTGGGATGGGCTTGGGAGCCAGGATTTGGCAGTATTTCATCAGAGCATTTGCAAGCAAAGGCACCAGAGCCATTAGGGGCTTTGGGACAGCCCAGACCAGAGTGGTGAGGAAAACAAGTTCCTTTGCTAATGGAGCAACTTAATTTTTGCTTCCTGTTCAGAATGATGCCCATAAGACATTGCCTGGGGCCAGAAGCTCTCATTCTATAGGCAGAACAAGAGAAGAGGGCTCTGTTATTCAAAGTTCATTTAAAAATACTTTGATGACTCACAGGGAAGGACAAATTAGCTTAATCTTGCCAGCTCTTAGTGGCTTTTGGTTTTTTGTTTTGGTTTTTTGTTTGCTTATTTGGTTTTTTGCTTGTTTGTTTTGTTTTGTTTTGTTTTTTTGTCCTAGGAGTCTTCAATGCTCATCCAAAGGTGTGAGTTGGGCATCCTGGGGAATGGTTTGGGCAAATTAGAGGGACCACGCTGGGTGGAAGCTGGGGATTTCTCTTCCAGAGAGTCTTTTGCCTATTAGGCCCTTTCATGTAACCTGCTCCAGCTGAAATGCAGCATCACAGTCTCCCATTTTCCCTCCTTTTGACTTAAGTGAGATGAGGGCTGGGTGCTGGTGCAGTGACTTTCACTATTACAAATCTTGTCACAAGCTGCCAACTGAAGGTGCAATTATGCACCTGTTGCTTTTGCTTTTTGTGCCAGAAACATGGCCTTCTTGTCACTAGGGAGAAATTCTTCTTGTTGCTTTTAAGGTCCCCTAGCCTTCAAATAAGCAAAAACCAAAGGTGGCATCTCATACCCACTGAAGACTAGTGGTTTGGAGAATGATATTTTACTGGGATGAGAAGCTGAGCTGTGAGAAACAGATATTTGTTTGTTTGTTTGTTTGTGCGGCTTAGCTACAGAACCCAACATTTGTAAAAAATTTAGGTCTTCCTGTGGCCAAGCTTAAAATTTGTAGCTTTATTTCAAAAACCCAAGAAATAAAAAAACCACAGTCTTTTGTCAAGGCAAAATGTTCCTTTGATTGAAATACAAATGTTTTATCTTCAGGCAGAGGATGTTTTTCAAAACTACTTCTTAGAACTTTTTATGATGAAACCCTAAAAATCTTTTCTGCCACAGAAGGAGAGCCCATGGCTTTCTCTCCAGCCTGTAGATTAAATTTCCCAATATTCACAGAATCATAGAATGGTTTGGGTTGGAAAGAACCTTAAAGATCACGTAGTTCCAACTTCCCTGCCACCAGCAAGGATGCCATGGAAAGGGACACCCCATCCATGGCATATTCAGGTTGATGTTTGAAAGGTTTAATAGTGTCAGTGAGAGAAAACGAAAAATCCCAGCAGAGCCCTTTAACAGGGTGCCTCAGGTGGCACATTGCAGCCTGTATCCAGACTGGGACTATATTTTGCACAGATCTTAGCAAACCGTGATGCTTCCCACATTTCTGCAGCTGCTTTTGTGTCTCCTACAGCTCACCTTGCCCTGGGGGCAGCTGGAGCTGGGTGCTGCCATCCCCAGCAGCAGGAGGTGGTGTGTGACTGCTCAGGGCACAGCACGCTGGCCCTGCAGGGCTGACCTCAATAATTCAACCCTTGGGGCTTTGGAAAGGCTTAATTGGGAAGCTCTGTCCTGTGGTTAGAGGCAGGAAGATGGGAGATTTTCAGATGGCCCCAGGAAAAGGAGGAAATTGATGCAAAGTCCCTCATAGCCCAAGTGAATGTACTACCCATGGAGCTGCTGGAGGAAAGAAAGGGGTGTTGATGTGTGTAAGGGAGAAACAATCATAACTGCATTTTTGGGTAAACTGACTCCCCACTGAAGATAAATAGTCTGGCCTTCTCTGCTAAGTCACAGCCTCCCATTCAAATCTTTGGGTTTTCTGTTGACAGAATGACCTTTAATTGTGTTAAAGGCTCTGCAAATCTCTGTTTTGGAGGGGCTGGTAGCTGGAATGGAATGGCTCCTTATGTAAAGCCAAGAGACATGAATAGTTCAAGGCAGCTGCAGGGATTAATGCTTTGCAGGGCAGCTCTTTGTCTTGGGCCATGGAGAGGACTGGTATTTGGCACTCTGTTTTGCTGCATATTTTATGGTCTGGAAGAGGTCTTAACAACTTTTATGATGCAGTCACTCCACAATGGCTCTCTTCAGTGGGGCTGAGGGCTCAGTGGTGTGAAAACATTCCCTATTTCCCTTTTTGCAGGGGCATATGGGACAGGGTGCTCTCCACAGAGGAATTCCTTCCAGGTAGAGGTAAAAGACTTGCTGCTAGGATCTGAGGTTCCAAAGGTCATGAGATTTAGGGTGGAGTTGTGAGTTTTGGCAAGATGACACATGGTTTTGGTTTGGTTTCTGCTTTCAGAAAGGGAACATGCTCATGTGCTGAGCCATTGGAACAGGGTGCTTGGGGTCTGAGACCACGACCAGTGCTCTGCAATGCCAGACCTGGGGATGCAAAGACAGCCCTTAACAGACACCAGCTCAAGATATTCAGTGGTAAAGGAGGTGACCTTGAGCCCTGTAGGATGATTTGATCTCTGAGGCCAATTGCTATTGTATGCACTGAGCCAATGCTGGTGACTGCACTTTAGGCAAAGAGAAAACATCTTGCTCATACCTACTAAATACAAAACCTTGCTGCTCTACCAGTTATGATACCAAATTTCCTTCATGCTGCTTCTTTCTTGCAGTTTATTTCTTCTTTCCAGCATATATTTGCTTTCCACTTGTTTATTACAGCAGCATTTCTCTCTCCTGGCTCAACCTTTGCTTCCTAAAAGCTTGCAGCAAATTCAGCCACTGCTCTCACTGAGCTGGAGGGACAAATCAGGTAAAATCTCCTTCTAGGCTATAGGAAATCTGTAGGGAGGTGGTCCCATTTTGAAATTTTGTAGAGAGGAAATGCACATTCTGTGAGATCATCCACTGTGATATCTGCTGGGAGGAACTAGAGATGCCATGTGCAGTGCTCAGCTCACCCAAACCCTGTCTGACAGGAAAAGGAATTCCTGTGTAATAAAAATTAAGATAATTGCCTATGAAGAAATGTTTCATTGTCGAGGGTATTTTCATACACATTAGTGGAGAGGAGGTCAAATTCAGAGAACATAAGATCAAGTCCTGGAAGAGATGGCTTTGTTTTTGTTTGAATTACCGTTTTGTGTTTTTTTTCACAGATGTCATTGGGTTCTGGTGTAAGTCTTCACTTATTTTTCTGCAGCAAGCTTTAAAGTCCTAAAACTGTGGAAGATCTGAGAAAGAGAATATCACTGTTCTCTCCATTTATTCCACATCTATTGAGGAAGACATTCCACACATATTGAAGAAAACAGCTTTTATCTTCCAGCATCTCAAAGTGCAAAGCTGAACAGTTCACCTGGCTCCATCTGAACCCCCAGACCAGATTTGCTCACCTCTGAATGTGAGGATACTGGGAATATGGAGTTTAAAGGAGTCACAGCTGGCTGTGGAGAAGTATCTGGTCCTCCCTCATTATCTGTTCTGATCCTGCATAAACAAACTTCATGTCAAGGGACAGTGAAAGTAAAGAGGGATTTTCATGTTAAAGATAAGGGGAAATTAAGAAAGGGGGGAATAAGAACTGTTACAGATTTCTGGGCTTTTGTGGCTGGAGTAAGGGCAGTTGGGTGGAGGACCAGGACAGAGCTGTGCAGGAGATGCTGTTTCAGTCTTTCACTTCCCTACAAACATATGTAATTTCAGGACTATTGGGACTGGATTTGTAGTGAAGTTTGCTAGGAGAAGTAGTGGGGGATGGACTTATGGGGGGAAAAATTCTGAGAAGATGCCTTCAAAATATTCAGAATGAGGAGAGATGCTCTTGCTGATGTTGGCCATGGGCTTGGAAGACCTTGGGTTTGTTCTGGGGTCAACCATAAGGCACCATGCAAAGGTTTCAGCTCATACATGAGCTTTGCAGTTGTAACAGGCTTAGGAAGAGGTTCTTCCCCGAGGGTGGCTGGGCACTGAGCAGGCTCCCCAGGGCAGTGGTCACAGCACCAGCCTGGCAGAGCTCAGGGGGTGTTTGGACAATGCTCTCAGGCACCCTCTGGGATTCTTGGGGCTGTCCTGTGCAGGGCCAGGGGCTGGAATTCATTGGTCCCTAAGGGTTTCTTCAAGCTCAGGATATTCTGTGATTCTGTGATCACTGTGGAGATTTATTTGGGAGTTTCTGTACACCTCCATGGGCTTGGACATGCTGGCTGCATCATTTCTTCACAGTGGCTCAGGGAAGCCAGAGTCTGTACAAGATAAGAGACCCTTTGGCTGAGTCCCTTGTGCATTAGAGAGCCTGTTCTAGCAGATTGAGGTACCACATGAAATACACCACGTCTTCATCTGGGAAATAACTCTTGTCTTTCCACCAAAGGGATCTAAGAGAGATAAGCAGGACACCTTTGGACCAAATATTTTCTTCTCACCTACTTTGGCTGTGCTGAGCATCATCACTGGCATATTAAGAGCAAAGATTTGAAAGAAAATCTTCCTGTCTGCAAGCAAAGGGCAGTGATTGTGAGGTGGAACAGCACCTGATGGTTGGGATCCTGATAGGATTAGCAAAAACCCAGAACTGAGCTTCCAGGCAACACACTGCTGACAAGCAGGATTCACAAACACTCAGGTTTTGATCTCTGCTTGTTTTTATGCAGTAGTCCAAGGGGTCCTTGAATGTACATGTTTCACCACTCTGTCCTTCCAGAGAGACCTCATGTGATGTTTGATGCTGAGGGGCCTTGGACTGAGCAGCAGTGGCTGCCTCTCTGCTCATCTCCTTCAGCTGCTCTCTCCAGAGAACTCTTCTCCCCCCCTCTTTGTCTCCTGCTTAGTAACATCTCCTTCTGTTTGTCCTTGATTTTAACTACTGAGAATGTGCCTATGTGCTGTCTACACTGGATTTTTGAATGAGTGCCTACTGGCCAGCTGGTGTTGTTGGCATTTTGGCCTAGACTGATGAGAAGGAAGGAGAAGGACTTGGATTCAGGACTCCGAAAATTGAAACCACCTCATTTTTCATCCCCTTTGATTAACTCACTGGTTTATTTGCCTGTAACAATGACAAATGACACCACCAGCTGATGCTATCACATTTGGCAGAGTCATCCTGGTTTTGAACTCATCAATTAAAAATCCACATTTTATGGTAATGCTTCACATGCTCTTGGGGGAAAAGTGTCTCTGACAGATACGAGCTAAGTAGGAATCTAAAAGGTTCCCAAAAGTAGGAACAAATAGTTCCTTCATGTCCTACTATTTATTCAGAACTACAAATATTCACCAGTGCTGCTCACTACCATGATTGTAGGATGTCTGTGTTTTATACTCATTGGGGTTTTTGTCTGCTTTACTGTGAGTCTAATGTTGATGTTTATTTACACCTATGTAAACTGGGAGCACTTTCACAAAAATTGTCTGTGCTGGCTTTACAGAAGTGCAGGCCCCAGAAAGGCTGAAAATGCCTCATCCAAGCAGCTGAGGGCAGGTGGTTGCTTGTTGAAGTAGAGATATCTCACCTTGCACTTAAAATCTGGCTCCTGCCTCCCTGGATTTTAGGAGAGGCTCTCTGAATGCAGCAGTCTCAAACCAAGAAAGCAAACTAAACCAGCAAATGTTTTATTCTTCCCCTCCTGTTCTTGTTGCCTGAGGGCTGGCTGGGAAGGTGTCTCGTGGTTGTTGAGTTTTCAGGTCAGACTCTGCTCAATGTCAGGGTTTTGCATGGAAGTTACCCCATGCCTGCTGCACCCATCAATGCCAGCCACAGTTTTGGTCTCCAAGAAGCTCTGCTTGTGGAATGGACCAAACCCTCTCCTGTCCTGTATCACATCTGAAATATTTTAGCTCCAATGGAGAGGAACACACACCTCAAATCCCCCAGACTACCTGGCATGCTCCATCAGGGGATCATGAATCCCACCTACTGTCCTAAAATCCAGTTTAATTGACATCATGAATTTAACAAGTGAATTCAAACTTTGACCCTGCAAGGTCTGTACCCAGATCCTCATGTCCCTGCAAGCCACAGAACATGTCCAGGAAGAGGGGATAGGAGGAAATCTTCAGGAGAAGCTCCAGGCATAGCTCACAGGAGAGTAAATGGTTCCCTTGAGTGTTCCCCTGCAAGACAGGAGCAAGAAGCTAATTTGGACTTTTCTTCTGCTTACCCAAGCACAGAGGAACGGGGGTTGTGTTCAGACCCACTTTTCTGGGGAACAGCTCTAATAAAATCAGGGGTGTGATGATGTGTGCTTGCTGCTGTGAGCTCTGCAGCACATGGAAGAGAAGGATGAGTCAGGAATCACACACCTGGTGCTGTGGAGCAGACACAGGCAGTTCTAAATGGCTTTGCATTTGACATGAAGTCTAATTTCTGCAGGCAAAGCCAGCAGAATGAGTGGCTGTGTTGTAAGTCAGACCTGTAAAATGTGAAGTACTCACCCCCCTCCCCTCCTGTGGTGCTGTTAGTAATTAATTCAGCACATCTGCTAATGCTCCTTGTCTCTCTCCACTGCCCATGGCTCTTGTTTAAATGTTAATACCCCATGTGCTACCTTTTATCTGGAGATGAAGATGGATTGCTGTGTCAGACTGGATTTAAATTCATTTTGCTGTTAAAAATTTGTAATTATATTGAAAGGTTGTACGAAGTCCAAGACCTCTCTGGGCTACTGTGGTTAATTAGCTGCTACAGATATTGTGCATTCAATCAAATTGTTCTCACTGCATTAAATTTGGTTATTAAACACTTGCAATAGTTGAGATATTAGCAATGCTTGATGGCTGGAAGGTCACACTCTCCGTTCCGCATCCAGGCCGTGTGTCAGGCAATTTCAGAGTAAATGGATTTGTGGGTTGAAGAGCCCTCTGAGAAGGGATTTAGTAATGGTTGGCAGATTTGCACAGACACTGAGGATGCAGTGGGAGGCTGGGGCTGGGACGTTTATGATGAGGTGGGTTCTTCACGCAGCAGATCAGGTGAGATCTGTCCCTGCTTGCAGGCTCCACCAAGCAAACACTGTTTGAAAGGGTCTTGTCAGGCTGTTTGTAGGAAGGGGGAGGATTGCTCCAAATAAATTCAGATGTGAGTGAAAAGAAAGCTCTCAATGATGATATGACATTGGGAAGGGAGCTACCGCACATAAATGGAAATGAATGCTTTTGTGCATTGGCTTTTGACAAAGCCTTGTGACCAAGGAAGACATCTCTTGAAGGTGCATTTGACAGGAGAAAGCTCCTGAGTGGTGGTCTGGGTTCTGCACAGCTTGTTTGAAGGTATCATGGGATGTGGCTGAGACAGCCCCTGGGGTACCTAACACAGACA
The DNA here is from genome assembly GCF_051311805.1 of Agelaius phoeniceus. Taxonomy (NCBI): domain Eukaryota; kingdom Metazoa; phylum Chordata; class Aves; order Passeriformes; family Icteridae; genus Agelaius; species Agelaius phoeniceus. The sequence continues at coordinate 68,504,120 of NC_135268.1, read as the reverse complement.
CCTTCACCTTAGAGATGGGGACACTGAGGCAGGAGGTTCGTCAGGGTCACAGACAAGGGAAATCTCATCTTTTCTAGAAACTAACCCAAAGCTTCTCCATTGCTCAAAGTGCACTTCAGTGCTTTATTGGGGTTATTAAAGACAGCCCTCAGCCTCTCCCTGCAGGGATGATGCTGCAGCATGGGGTCCACATTTCAAAGCTGTCAGAACTCAGCACATCCCTCCGGGTGTCCAGAGTTGCCAAGGACCCCGCCAGGGGGCTCAGAGACCCTGGCACACAGCCCAGAACACCTGGGGATTTGATTTTGACCCTTGGAGCAAGATACCAGCTTTGTATGAGGACCTGAAAGTCACACAGGTATGAATAGTGTAATAACAAAATGATCACCGGGGGAAAATGTAGATTTTAGGATTTTTGGTATGGGGGTTTTGGGGACAAGATGGAGGAATTTGGGCATGTCCAGCCTTTCTCCTTCTTCTTCTTGTTCTCCATTTTCTGCAGTGATGCTGGCACTTTGGGATTGGTTTAGAGTAGAAGTGCACTGTCTGACATAGGTGATAGGTATTGGGAATTAAGTGTAAATATGTTATACTTGTAAATATAGTAAATTAAGTGTATATAAGTGTATATATGTTATACTTGTAAATTAAGTGTAAATATGTTATACTATGTAGTTTGTAGTATAAAAGGACAACACCACCTCAGGGGCGGTCAGAGTGCTCGTGGCTGCCCTGCTAAGCCGATCTCGGCTGGGCAGAAAGAAAATTTTATAGATAAGAATTAATAAACAACCTCAAGAGCGAAAAGTGAAGGGTCCAGACTCGTTCTTCAGCTGCACGGGCCGAAGCAGAGACGCCCTGCACACCTCGGGGCAGCCATTGACAACAGCAACCCGAGACAGAGCAACGCAACAGATCCTCCCTCCTTAGCAGCTCTCATCTGCCACCTCCATGCCCCTAAATGAAGAAAGCAGTGAATATTCACTTCCCCAAAAAAAGTGCAGCAAGCTGGGCTGCACCCCTGATTCCTATGCTAGGAGCTCCCCAAAAACCATCATTGCCATCCGCTCCAGCACAGGGATGTGCGCGCTTCTCTTCACCGGTCTTTCTTTTGGAAAAATACAGAGAGGAGGTTATTCTTTCTCTCCCCACTGGACATGTGCTATCTCCCAGCCCCGCAGCCTGCAGCTGGCTTTCTTTGTCAGAGGATTTTGGCTGAGTTGCGGCGATAATTACACAGCTGGGCAGTGGGAAATCCCGCCCAGTAGCTGACGCCTGCCTAATCGCCGCTGGTTGTGTTCGGAGACTCCAGGACCTGCTGTAATAACACAGCCACTTAATTAGTCTTTTCCTGAGTAAAGGCTTTGGAAAGCAAAGCAGTCGCAGCTTCCTAGATCCTCTTAACTATGTGAGTACACAATGGGTGAAAACAGCCCCGATAAAGGGCCACAAGAGGGGCTTGTGCAGATGGGTGTCAGGTCTTTGCCCTGCCTCAGTTTCCCCTTCTTGGCTTTCTTGCACTCTGTGTCAGGACCATCCAAGTAACACCCACGCCTGGGGCGGGGTTTATTACAAGGACAGAACAGTTCAAAATGTCAGAATAAATCAATATAAACATTTCCTTCTGTCCCAGGGCTGTCTGGCATTTCACCCACCTCTCCGTTTGTGAAGCTTTCACCACGAGCAGCTCCAGCTCACCACCCAAGCTAACTGCTCCATGTCAGAGCATCTGAAACCAGCCTGCGCTGTTATTTTAGCTTGTTTCTAGGTTTGCATCAATGACAGAGTGTCTCTTCTGTGTTTGGAGAATTCAGACACTGAATTAACAGCGAGATGAACTGCAATAATTTACTGTGCCTGTGCTTTCACCCTGTTGCAACTGGGAAAACTTTGCAGAGGTTTAAACTAATTTATTCCCCTTGCCCTGCTTGCCTTGGGCTTAGGAGACAGCATTGTTAACCACGGCTCAGCTGACAGCATTGCACTGTGTCAAAGCTTAAATAAACTTTGCTGAAAATCAGAGTTTAAAAAGTGTAAAGGGCCATTATTATCCAAACGTGGAAAAAGAAAAGAAAACCCTTCATCTGCTCCTCTTCCTCACTGACCACCCAGCCCCCTGATAATCCCTCATTACTCCTTTATTGCCTGGATTATGAGAATTTACCAGCCTCTCAGACCCTCCTCCTTATCCCTGACCCATCCCCAAATCCTGACAATACCTCCATCCTCATAACCAGCTGATGACCTCTCTCCTCCTCACCCACACATTCTTTATTCCTCCCCTTCTCCAACCCACCCCAAATCCATCTCCTTCTGTCAGCAGTTCTTGTCTTGGCTGATCTCTCCAAACGTCCTGCCTCAAAGTCCTCAAAGTTGGCATTTTTGCTGTGTGGCAATCCCATTTTTGCCTAAATTTGAGACTGTTCACCTCTCCTCTTCCTGGCACACTCTTCCACTCATCACTGATGTGTGGTTGCTGTCCCTGTGCTGGCCTTCCTTTGCCTGGTCTTCCTCTGCCTGCTCTGGCAGGGCATCAAATAACAACCACAGAAAACACCCAAACAGGCCTTGAAAGCAAGAAAAAATAGGGTACTTAAAGGGGGAATGCAGCCATAAGATGGCTCTGCTTACAAGGGCTCCAAGCTCTCTTTGGTTGGATGACTGAAATTCAAAACCCAGTCCAAATTTTTATTGTAGTTTGCTTTGTAAAGGTGCAGTATTAAACTCTGGCACTCTGACTCCAGTCCAGATTTCCTTCTCTTCTGTGCAGTTTTTGGTTTCAGTGTTGGGTCAGATCAAAGTTATCCCTGGAGACAGGATGACTACACCCTCTCCATTCTGATCTGGGTTTGCTCTTCAGTTCCACCTCCAAGTTCAGTGCTCAGAGCAGACATATATTCGTGTTTTTCATTTTCTGTTTAGTCCCTAGCACTGGATTTATGTCAGGAGTCCATAATAGCTAATTTTTCTTGTCCATCTTTCACATCCACATTTTTTGTGCCAAACTTTGAACGTTAACACAGATTGTACCAGTTGTCTGTGGTAGACCCAGGGCCAGCAGCTTTAACAAACCTGAGGGTAATTGACATTTAGGCACTTTGGAGGACACGTTCCAGCAGCTTCTTCTCCCAGAGCCACACGCCCAAATATGTTCCCAGTACAAACACTGCTGAATCCAGACTCCAGATATTTATTTTTCTTTGCTGCATGTCTTCTTTCCTGAGAGTTGGTATCTCAGAAAAAGCCCAAGCCATTCCCAGCTCAGAGTTGTCTGTCCTCCAAGGCAGCTCCACTGCTCTAAAACTTGGCCATGTGGTGGTCAAAACCAGACCAGGATCACCACCCTGAGTCCCCTGGGTGAGAGAAGAGAGGAGGGGAGAGGAGATGAAAGTAAGGGTATGGTAGTCCCTCCAATGGATCTGCTTACAGAGCTCTTGGGTGAAATTGTTCATTCAAAACATTATTTTTGCTGAAAATGCCTTTAAAAAAAAATCAAAACAAAAATCTGTGGGAAATGTCCAATTTCAACAACAATTTTAAGGTTTTCATTGAGGAAGAAAAAGCTTGAAAAATGTGCAGTTTTTTGGCAAAAGTAAGCTAAGGAGTTTGGCAAAAAACCAGATGAAAACCAAAAACCAGAAATCCCAAATTGTTTTGGTTTCTGGCCAAAATGTTTCCAGTTTTTGATTGCCAGAAACCAAACATTTTTCAGTTTTTGCTTCTTGAATGAAAACCCCGAACTTCTGCAGAAGAATGTTAAGATAAGCTTTTGTTTTCACTGATTGTCTTTCATAGGAGCAGAAACAATTTCTGCCTTTTCCCTTTTTCCTCCGTAGATGGATGTGTGTGACTACGGGACTGTGATGTTCCATTTCTGAGCTCCATTTGCCTGTCAACCTGAGCTGCAGCACTTTCTCTGCCTGGTTATAATCCCTCCAGCCCTGGCTCTCTGCCCATTTCTGGCTGTTTGTGGGCAGGTGTGAGCATCCCCTGCAAAACACTTTGAGCTTTCAGCTTCCAGAGGTGTCAGGAGTATCTGAGGGTTGCAAAGACATTACAGGACTAGCTGGGCATTATGCAGGATCTGGCCCTCAAAAATATACCTTCATCTTGGTGGGGAAGCCTGGATTAGGCAACACATCTTGGCTTCCTAATTGTGATTTTTCAGCCTTGCTTACCACCCACTGTGCCTGGGATTACACCTGTCTGAGAGTGCATGTTCTACATCGCTGTGTTCCAGCTTGGATACACTCCCTTAAAAACAATTACTTCATGTGGTGGATCTAGTTAACACTCCTTCCAGCTCTGAGCTGCCTCTGACCCTGCAGATGCTAAGTGTTAGCAGTTGTGCTCTAGTTGCTGTAATTCTCATTACCTCAGTGTAGACAAGACCTGTTTGCACCTTAAAAGCTTTAAAATCTTTTAGGGGAATCCCTACGGAGGGTTTGATGATGGGGATGTTTTTTTTCTTCCCAAAAATGCTGAATGCCAGTATTTGCCAGCTCCTTCACTGGAGCTATGTGAGATGGGCACTTGTGGCAGCTCAGCCAATCTTTTTGCCCTTTACCAGCCTGCTGAAATCATTGCCAAATTTAAAACCAGGCCCTAGTGGGTTTTCTTCTTGGTTTCAGATGTGGAGGTGACCAGCTGTTGATTGAGTGTTGCAGAGATCTTTGGAGAACAGTGTGCATTCAGCTTGGAGATGAAGGGCTAAATTCAGACCATTTGTGCTCTTGGCATGCTGCTCCTCCTCATGGCTGTGTGTTTGCTTTAGAAGTCTGACTGGCTGACATGCCCCGGCCGCCAGCTAATGCGGATTAATTCTGACTCTCTTCAGGCTTCAAGGAAACAGATTGTGGAGGGGTTTTCATCACAAGGGGAATGAAAGAAGCTAGCAGAGTATCTTAACCCAAACCACGTCACCCATTGCTTTCAATCAGAAAGGAGGACAGATGAGATTAACCTCAAAACCCCCCTGGCTTCCTGCAAACCGCAGTACCAAGTGAGAGAGGAATGCAGGAAGAGGATGATTTTTTTTTGTGGACATGTAAGGAACTGGACTTAGACCACCAAGTCCATTCCACACTGGCCACCGAACAGTCATCAGAGGGTGTTGACTTTTGACCACTACTGTTTTTGTTAACAGGAAAAATAAAACCATATGTTGCCTAAGTAGATGCACAAAACTTTTCTCCAAATCCCCACAGACAAACTGTCAGCAGCAAAAGTATTTACTTTGGTAATGCAGCTGGGCTTAATCCCAGCCCCATTGTGTTTGTGCATGCCTTTTCACCACGGAGCTCAATAACATGCTGTTTGTGAAGAGGGTGAATGAATGCATGCAGTATGATTTCGGTTATTAGGCCTATCGGTTACAGCCCGAGACAAAAGGCTGGAGTCAACAATGGTAGCACTACACAGGCCCTGCTCATGCTTCCAGTTAGGCTAAATGGAAATCTCAGTCATCAGTCACGTCAACTGGCCATCAGCTTGAGGTAGGACAGCAGGACTTGGCCCGCTGGTGCTGATCCTCAGCTGGCTTAAATCAGCGTAAATCCAGCCTAGTCCAAGGAGCCACAGCTGAGGATTTTGGCACCTACTGTCTATTTTGGAGTTTAGTGGTTGTTGAATGCTTAATTCTCTGGGCTGCAGGCTCCTGCAGCTGAGCTGTGGATGTGCTCTCAGGCTGCTTCCTCCTGGCTGGGGGTCACAAATGTCACTGAAGTCCCTGGATGGCACCTCTGTATGTGCCAGCCCCGGGGCAATCCCGAGCACAAACACAGGCTGAGTGGAGAATGGGTTGAGACCAGCCCTGGGGAGAAGGACTTGGCGGTGTTGGTGGTTGAGAAGCTCAACAGAGCCCCTGAAGAAGATTGTCAATGTGCACATGAAGCCCAAAAAGCCAACTGTCTCCTGGGCTGCATCACATGAAGGGTGACCAGAAGGTCAGGGGAGGAGATTCTGCCCCTCTGCTCTGCTCTCAGGAAGCCCCACCAGCAGTGCTGTGTCCAGCTCTGGGCCCCCAACACCAGAAGGATCTGATCCTGCTGGAGCAAGTCCAGAGGAGGTCACAGAGGTGATCAGAGGGGCTGGAGCCCCTGTGCTGTGGGGACAGGCTGAGACAGCTGGGGGTGTTCAGCATGGAGAAGAGAAGGCTACACCTTCCAGTACCTAAAAAAGCTTCAAGAGAGCTGAAGAGTGACTTTTTACAAGGGCATTGAGTGACAGGATAAGGAAAAATGGCTTCAAACTGACAGAGGGCAGGTTTAGATTCAATATGAGTAAGAAATAGTTTACTCTGCAGGTGGTGATGCACTAGCACAGGTTTCTCAGAGAAGCTGAGAAATGACAGCTGAACCCATCACTGGAAGTTCTCAAGGCCAAGTTGGATGAGGCTCTGAACAACCTGGACTAGGGGAAAGTATCCCTGTCCATGGCTGGGAGCTTGGACAGAGATGATCTTCAAGGTCCCTTTCTATCCCAAACCCCGTGGGGATTTTATGACATGGCCTCATCCAAATTTGAGTGCAGAGTAACTCTGTGTTTGAGTACTGTGAACACTGAATGTTTTAAACAGGTGCTGGGGAAGATCAAACCAGGCACCAAATCTGTTCTCTTGTGAGCAAACCTCTGCAATCAAGGGCAAGTCCTACAGCAGCAGGGCCATGCCTGGTGCTGACACTGATTTGGGCATTGGGACAGTGCTATCAGCCTGCCCTGGTCCCCACTGTGCTGGTGACAGGGCATGGGGCACCCTCATCACAAACTTGCCAAAGGGCTGTTTAACAGCCTGAAATCTGGAGCTGTTGCAATTGTAGTTTGGAAAGGGGATGGAAAGCTCTCTGTACTCATTGTCACCAGAAGAGCCATGATATTTCAGAATGGTTCCTTCTGACACAGCTGCAGCTGGAAGAGTGAAAGTAGTCCAGCTCCCACTAAGAACTCTTTTGATGCCTTTTTCTTGTGCTGGAAGTGCTGAATGGAGATGGATTTGTAGAAAACAGAATTGTGCTTTAAGTTTGAGGAACTCTGACCATGGTTAGCGTAATGCAAATTATCTGTTCCCAAACACAAAATAAGTGAGGAAGAGGCCAAATTTCTTTTTGTGAAAAGTACAAAGAACTGCTTTTCTCAGGGTAACGGCTCATAGATAAACCAGATGTTCCCAGATAAAAGAAGATCTGGTTCTGCTGACACTTCCATAAACCTTTTTTCTAATATAATAAACTTGAGCAGATTGCTGATAGATCTATGCAACACAAATCATTCAGATCTGCAAAAAACCCACGACAAGATGAGTGATTTAAAATATCCTTTGTAGACCTGCACAACAAAGTAAAACACCTGATAAAACTTAGGTACAGTCCCTAAAATACCCCTGTAAAATATGGGACATTTGTGTTGAGGCTGTTTGACACCATTTGCTTCACAAAAAATATTACAGTGCCACTGGTTATTTCCATAGCACCAAACCTTTGGGATGAGAAGTTGACATATTCTGAGGCAGTGGCAGAGAAAAGCAAGAAGAAATTAAAACAGAGAGAAAGCCCAGAACCTTGGACATGCTCTGGTAACACACACTTTCAGCATCACAAAGCTCTGAAGCTATGGCAGTGCCAGAGTATTGCCATCAGTAATACAACCTGATTAAAACACTGACACTGTGTGCTGTGAACTGCACAAAAGAGAAACCTTCTGTCCTGAAGAGCTGATGGGCACCAGGAGGCCAGGGCAGGGCTGGGAGGTTTTGCAGAAGGAACATTGAAGACAATGAGGCAGCCATTAAAATGGAAAATGCTGGTATTTTTTCTGGTTTTTTTGGGGAGTGGCAAAATGACTCTTTTGTGGAAGAATTTCAGCTTTCAGCAGAGAAAATGATCCTTTTGATATTTTTTTCCCCAAAGAAATTTTCCTCTCTTTATTTTTTGTTTAGACTGCTGTTGCCACTGAATCTCAAGATTTTCTTCAACATTTCCTGTGGGGCATGAGACTGGGAATTAATTGAAATAATTCTTTCTATATGGAAGTTCTAAACCTCTCAATGATGCCCTCATCTTTCTTCTTTCTTCTTCTCCTCATTATTCAGGACTCAGTCCCCTATTCAAGATTGTTCTTGAGCAAAGCTGCTTGAAGGGACTCCCAATGCTTCTTAGCCCCACACATTTTCCTTCTGTTGCTTGGCAGTTCTCTGTCCTACAGCCATGCCAAAACTGCTGCTCGTGGGTCGTGCTGCAAATGGGGTGTGTGCAATTTCTTTAAATCTCACTGATTTTGTTTCCCCCTCTTTGGTGCCAAGTGTTTTCTTTCACTGACCTGCTTTTCAGATGGTTGAACAGGTCCTAAGGAGGAAAACATTCAGGGACCTCTTTAGCTGGCTTTGCCTCTGGAAAAATGTCACATGGAAGATGTTAGGGGAGCATTTCTGGCCAGTGCCTTGTGTCATTGAAGCAATCAGCTCTTTGAGTTCAGTCATGGGCGGAACAAGGTCTCCTCTGCTGATCTCAGTGCTGTGTGCCAAATTCCTCCAGGTAATGAAGGTCTGAGCAGCACATCCAGGGTGGGAATTGCTTGGGAAAGGACACAAGCACGAGCAGTCCCAGAACAGTCACGGGTTGTTGGTTAATGCCATTTCCAAGGCTCCCCAAGCCTTTGCCCGGCCGCAGTGCCCAGAGCAGGCTGCTGCGGGAGAGAGGGTTGAACCACAGGGAAATTACAAGTGAGTTAAAACGTCCGTGGCCTCCTCAAGCCAGCCAGGATGCTATTTAAAGGACTGTATTATTCCCTGCTGCATCTTCTGGCCTGCACAGGGAGCTTTCATTGGCGCGGCTGGCAGAGAGAGAGAGCGATAGCGCCTTGGAGAGCTCACGCGGCTTTCCACAACATCTCGCCTTGAAAGAGCCTTTGACTGTGCATCTTGCAAAATGTTTTCTCTGAGCTGTCAAAATACTCATCTGTCAAACCAGAGGAGTCTGGAATGTGTTACGTGTGTGTGTTGGGGCACTGTGACCAACAGAGCTGGAGCCACGGGGAGGGGGGGTCACGGCAGGGGCTCCCTGAACCCCATGGAGACACCGTGGTCCATGGGGCATGTATGAGGTCCTAGGAGGTACCTGAACCCCTCAAACCCAAGGGGGATTCTCTCCAGGGGTCACAAATCTTTTACTAAAAGCAGCTTGCCTGTCTCTCCATCCCTGTGTCACCAAATTTTGCTTTGTGGTATGCTTTTGTTCTCCTTATGAGAATTTGGACCCTCTTAGGTTTGCAAGCAAGTGACATTTTGCTAGCCCATCCCTCAAAGAAGGGCAGGTCCCTTGGCTTTCTTCTCTTCCACATGGGAAGAGCCTCCCAGCAGGGGATGCCAGGGACACAGGGTGATGTGTCACAGCACACAGTTACAGCCTCCATGGGTTGAGCTGAGAACCCTCACACGTGACAGAGCTTCCAGACCTGGTGTGGTCCAGTCCTGCCCCAGAAAAATCTTTTGTGGACTGAAAGCTCTCCTGCCCTGCTGTGTCTGAGATGTTGAGGAGCAGGACACTGGCCACCACTCAGCCTTGAAAACATGTGAGGGGCTGTTGTAGTCTGGGATTCAGCTCTCAGGAGTCCATTTTGTGCGTCTCATGCCCAGCCCTGAGGACATGAAGGCTGTTGAAGGGGCTGTTCCAGCATCCAAATTTTCATAAGGAGAAGGAAGGCACACCACAAAGCGAGCTCTGGTAACACAGGGATGGAGAGGTAGGCAAGCTGCTTTTAGTAAAACTCCTGGGCATGTCTCTGGAGCCTCTTGGAAGCTGTTTGGAGGCACTTTATTTCGAGAAGAGATTTTGGTGTCCTGTGTTGTCAGAAAACATCCAAGTGAGTCCTGATCACGGCCAGAGGGTGTCCTTCAGAGCACATGGGATTTCTTGGCCGGGCTTGGTGGCTTGCTGTGCTGCTGGAGCCCTCCTGATGGTGCCAGGCTGACTCTGGGGCAGTGCCAGGTGCCAGCCGTGTCCCCAGGGCAGCCCAGGGAGCAGGTTCCTCCTGAGCTGCTCGCTGTTGGGAATGCAGGCATAGTGTTTCCATGAGTAAGCCTCGCTTGCAGGGGTGCATGCTTGCAGGATGAGGCCATGGAGAGAATTGGTGACTGAGCTCCTGCCCTGCTGCAGAGCTGATGAGGTACATGTGATGTGGAGCTGGGCAAAGGCACGCTCCAGAGCTTTTAATTTCACGCTTCCTGAGCAAGCACACTGTTGTCCATGAAAACTGCAGGACTCTTGGTGGGTTTATTTCTGGGTTAAATCTGGCTTTTCTTTAAAAGTAGAAAAGGCTTAAAATGGGGGTGATACAGAGATAGGTGGATTTGACTGTGGGCTGGGGCAATTGGCATCTTTCTGGTTTGCACAGTGTGGTGTGGTCTTGCCCTGTGGATGAGACGCTGCACATCACAGAACATTCAAAAATGCACATTGCAAATATCTTGCTCAGTTTGAGCAGTGGCCTTTCCCTTCTAAGCACAGTGGATAACAAATGAGGTGTGAGGTAGGGGCGTGCAAGGAGTCCCCAAGCAAAGTCAGAAAGGTTTAATACCCCCAAACAGCAGGTCCCCATTCAGATCCTGATTGCAGTCTCATGTCATGTTAACATCACATAACTGGGGTTGATGTGCTCCCAGAAGAACTAATTAGTTCTGGTTTTGGATGATGCTGATGTGGCCAGACCATTTCCAGCTCTGAGGTCAGCTCTGGGATCTGTGCACTGTGCTTTGTGCTGCTGTGCTTCCAGGTGTCCACAGAAAGACACTGCTCCTCCACTTAGTGAAGTGCAAGGAAAGAAAGGGAGTAGTGAATGTAGCAAAGCTGTTGGGTTTGTAAATGTAATTTTTTTTCCTTTCCTCTAATTCACTGACTGCCCTAAAGCCCTAAACACCACCCTGGAACTACAAATCCTTACCAGATTTCTAGTCCTTACCTGGCTTTTAATCCTTTAAACCCATTTTCCCCCATCTAGCAGATAGCACATGGAAAACTTTGTGTTCACGGTCATACTCCCTGCACGGATGTGAGTGCAGTCCAAGCAAATAAATCCTGAGTGCAAGCATTCATACATGGAGAATTTCACACTCGGAAACATGACCACACTAAATTGCTGCCAGAGTTTTAAAGGCAGCTTTTGAAAATATTGGCCCTACATCTTGTGTTTCTGCAGCAAATGGTTTGATTCATCAGGGAAACACCAGCTAGCTGCTCATCAGACTGCGTCCTGGAGATGCAGGGAGCAGAGAGGCTGGGATGGAGACAGCTCTCTGCTTGTACATAAATACACCCTGGACTGATTATCTACCAGAGGAAAAGGAAATCTTTATGATTTCTGCCTTTATTTGCCATGTCTCTGTAATTACAAAGACTTGATATAGAAGAATATCTTTCAATATATGAAGCATATGCTCCCCAGAAACACTCAGCAGCAATGTTTTTGGCTCCTGTGACTAATGCTTGCAGAAGGTTCAATTTCCTGACTGTCAGCACCAGCTTTTACTAAGAATGAACATTTTCCCTTCATTTTCCCCCCAGTTCCCAAAGTATTATTGATAGTTGATTATTACTATTTTATGTGAGGTCATAGCAATTAGTTTTGAACTGCAGACCTGCAAACGTGCAGTCTGTAAAACTCAGGTCAGTATTGAGGTAGTATATGTCTGTAAGCCACCCTGAGGCTATAAACTCCATCGTGGAGAAGTCAGGAGACTCCAGAGTGAAGACTTGCTCTCCAGGGTTCCTTTAGCTTTTATAGACATATGTCTTGTGGAGGACTGGTGACCATTTTGCAGTGTTTTTGTGCAGGATCTGCTCCTTTCACCAAAGAGGCACTGCTCTTGCAAGGAGCACCCACTCACATTTCATGTCAGCCTCAGGGTTGCTCCAATGTGTGCTGCCAATGAGGTGGGACAGCTCTACCCCTCTCAGCCTTGGCTGCTTGGAGCCCTGCTCACCCCACAGCTCCTTTCTCTCTTCTGCTGGCTCAAGGGTCCTTTCTCTCTTCTGCTGTCCAAGGTCTTGCCAACTTGCCTCACTTTCAGCCCTCCCAGTCTTCTTCCAAAACAACTCCCTTGCTTTCCTCTGTGCAGCAAGCCCAGGGGTGATTTATGGTGTAATGAATGAGTTATGTACTATTAAAATGTGTATCACAGAAAGGGGTAGAGCAATGGGATCTTCTGCTTCATTGCAAAGACCCCTAAACTTAAGCCCATGGTTTACACTCTCTTACGTGTTTGGGATGGGGGCCAGGATGTTAGGAAAAAGTTCTTCACTGGAAGAGTGGTTAACACTGGAACAGGGTCCCCAGGAAAGTGGTGGAGTCTCCATCCCTGGAAGTGTTCAGAAAACAAGTAGGTGTGGCATTTTGTGATCTGGCTCATGTTGGCATTTGGTCAAAAGTTGGACTTGGCCTTTTCCAACCTTAATGATCCTATGATTCCATGATTTTATCAGAGGGAACATGCTCATGGGGACAAGACCTCGATTTTAATACCTACCAGTGTTTGCAGTAAATGATTTTTCCTTGCACAAAACCCTCCCTGACACTGTCACTGGGACACCAAACTGGCTTCTTGTGCTTAATGCTGTGAGAAATCCCTTGGGCTTCAGAAAGATCCAGCACATTGATGTCCCCAAATCACACTTGTTTCAATATTGATACAAAAAGGCACTGGTTTTATAAGATAATTGGTGTGTTATGGGTTAAAACTTTTGAAGCAGTGTCTTGGGCAAGCTTATTCTATGTGTCACTTTGGGTTAAATTTTATACCCCCCCAGCCCTTAACTTTTATAACACATTTTGATTCAATCAGGATTTGCTTGAATGCACCTGGTTATATCTGAGGGCAGCATTTGTCCTTCTGTGCTGCTAAGTGTGGTTACACTTAAAATGATCCTTGAAGGAAAAGGTACACTAATAACAGTAAAATTAAATTACCAAATACCTATCAATGACAAAGTGTTGTGGAAAACACTTTGATCTGAATAAAACACTTAGCTCTACATAAAATGAAATATTGTCTGATACCTAGGCCTTTTCATAAGCAAGTAGAAACAAATGTAATTATCATAGGCAGAGAGAAAAATCAATGTTTTGATTTGAAAATTAGCCTTTTCTAGATTGTTTTTTCTGGCTGAGACAATCTGACAGCATTTTATGAAATATTTTGATCTGCTTGACATTGTCTCCCTTTCTTTTTTGTCTTTTTTTTTTTAACCAAAAAGTTGTATTTTTGGCTGAAAATTTTTACTGTATGCAGAAAGGGAAATTGTTTTGTCAAGGGTATTGTAAAAGGCCCTGTGTTTCATTGCCTTTTAATGGAACCTTAATAGAAGTTGGCAGTGCAGATGACGAAGCTGGAAGGCTGCAGTGAAATTTGAACAATCAGAAATTGTTCAGAGGTTCATGACCATGAGAGAGCCCTTGAAGCCCATAACTATTCACTGGGCCATAAAAGTGGCTGATCTCATTTCTTCCCATCACGTCCCATCCTCAGCAGAAACTCTCACAACTGCAAGGAGCCCATGGGGGACCATGCTGTGGCTATTGATTTTAGATGGAAGATGTGCAGGTACTGCAGTGAGGACAGGAAGGATCAGCTTCACCAAAAAAATGCATTGAAATCTGGAAAAGCTCTTGGGCCTGTGAAGGAGAGGATAAATTTAATCAATGTCAATGTTTCCTGCCTATTCAGAAAAGCCTGACTATGTATTTAGCTGTAATGACCTCTGGCAGACTTTTAATCTAGATGTGAGCATTTTAACTTCTTTTGCAACGAGGAGCATGGCTTCTAAATCCTCTGAAACAGTTGCATCTGAATGGGTTTATGCTACTTGCAGCTTACATTGCACCCTCTGGAAGTTCCTTGGGCTTTTGCTGGAGCATTCCTGAAACCAGAGTTAGAAGAAATATTCCCCAGGGATGACACTAGCTGGACTGGTGCTCCTTTTGCTCTCCTGCACTGGTTATTTATTTCTCTTCATTGCTGTGACTTATTCAAAAGGCTTTCAGCTCCTAGTCTAGTGTTTTGTCTATTGCAGAACCTTTAATAATGGTTATTTCCTGGTAGTGAATGCTGAACTTGGTCTAGGGGGACCTGTTTGTAACATAGTTTTCCTCAATTACCCAAAATTTACACAGCAATTCCAAGCTTATTATATGGGCCATAGTATGTAATTACAGGCATAACATATTAGGTCCTAATAACAGCAAATATATCATTACACAAATCATTCATGTTCCTGTGCTGATATTTTTATATGGAGTGGGTGAATACAATTACTAATAATGACAATACCCATCTTACAGCTGCAGTGTAATTGGTGCCACTGTGACATGAAGCAGGGCAGGGGCAGGAGAAAGGAAACTTCCCCTGAAATATGGTTGAGTCCATGAAATACCAAAAAACCAAGGTGGAAACGCTCTCTTTATAGTTTATATAGAAAAATTTGATTCATCAACACCCAAGAAGAGGGATCCACATTTTCTTGCTTGGATTTCCTAGTTATTTATGGGAAGGGGGAGATGGTTTCCAAGACCCAGAGTTGTGGAGGGAGGGAAGGAATCCTGTAAATGCAGCAGCAAAGAGAGTTGAGGCAGCAGGTCACCAGGTGAGCTGTGTCTCACCTTCCAGCTTGGAAAAGCTGGGCTCAGCCCAGGATTTGTAATAAAAGTGCTTTGAGTCCCAGTAGACCTCCCCTAAAAGGTGATCCCTGCCAAAGGCACGTAGCTTGTAGGGAGAAGGTGTTAGTGCTGGCATCTGTCAGACAGCCCTGGGTGGGGATTGAGGACACAGGAAGGGTTCAAGGCCAGTCCTGACCTTTGCATGCAGCTCTGTGAGGGATTTGTGTTCATACATGTGGGTTTATGAGGCTTTATGAGTGATTTGGGTTGATGCACATTGGTTCATGGGTTGATTAAGCACTGCTGTCCCAGCACCCCAAGATGCCCCATCTGAGCCCTTGGCAGGAGGGCAGCTTGGTGGAGGGTAGAAACAATGGAGATTTCTTTTTCCTGTACTACTTTATCAAAAAGTTCAGGCACTGGCTTTTGTTTCAACATCTACATATTTATATCTGCTGCATAGTTTAGGCTGAGATTTGTTTCCTTTGCTGACAGGTTAACCTGCTTTCTGGGCTCTGTCTGCAGCAGCCCACCAGCACCTTTGCCAACACTAACCTGGATTTACAATGCTGAGCCCCCCTTTTCCACAGCAGCAGGACAAGGGTCAGCCACTCTCATTCTGCTCAGGTCTCCAGAGCACTTCAAAGTGACAACAGGAGGAGAAAAAACCAATATGCTTGGGTCTGCCCTGAGGCATGGCCTCAGGGGCACATTGTTGGGAGTTATTAACAGGACCTAGTTTGCACTTGGCCACCTCGGTTTGGGCAGAAAGTTTCTGTTTTGGCCACATTTTGGTATGGAAATACCCCAGTTAGAGCAGAGATGATGAATGGGAACCATGGCAGCCAGAACCAGCCTGCCAAAGGGATTTTACCCGGCCATGCAAAGACTGATGGGTTAGCCTGAGTGGGAGTATTTCTATTGATGTGGGCCAGAGGGAGGAGATGCTCAGCTGAGCCTGGTGAGGCTTGTTGTGCAAATGTGGTTGTGTTGGTCTAGAAATCATATGATCATAGAATATCCTGAACTGGGGAGGACCCACAAGGATCATCAAAGCTCAACTCCCAGCCCTACACAGGAGAAGCCCAAAAATCCCACAGTGTGCCTGACAGCGTTATCCCAACACACCTCAAACTCTGCCAGGCTTGGTGCTGTGGCCACTTTGCTGGGGAGCCTGTTCCAGTTCCCAGCATCTTCTGGGTGATGTACATTTTCTTAATATCCAACCTAAACATTCCCTGACACAACTTCATGTTGTTCCTTTGGGTCCTAATGGTTACATCCAACACTGAAAGCCACTTTGGGCTCAGTGTTCAAGGATAGAAATGGTAAGAAAAAGTTATATTACTCCTCTGCATCTCTACTAACCCCACCAACCACAAGCAACAGGAAACCCTCAAAAGAAAGGAATCTGGCTTTATGGGGCAGATTATTCCACACATCTTTGAGACTTCATAGACAGCCTTCATAGACTGCCTTTCAACCCCTGGCAACCTCAAGTGTTATATAAGTGGTGATACAAAACCTGGCTTGAAAAAGTTTGGATTTAGAGGTGTCTGCAGGACAGATCTCCTTGTGCAAGGAGGACTTGGCAGCTGCCAGGACATTATTTAACAAGCAGGTAAAAGGTGACTGCTGCTGCAAATCCTGAGCAGTATTTTGAACAAGTCTGGTAGTGTTGTCACTTTTATAAGAGGAGATCCTTTGGTGTCCTTTGGTGTGGTATCAACTTGGCCACTGAATTCCTTCAGCAATTGCTAGATCAGAATTAAGGGGAAGAGCTGATGCTCTTCACCCACCACAGCTGGCACCTTTGCAGTGGATGCAGTATGAGCAGTGGGTGCAGTTCTTCACAGCCAGGCAATGTTACTGTGTTGGTGTGTGAATTCTGATTTAATATGGCATCTGGGTCTAATGTGGCATTCAGCATCCATGAAAAACCCAAATATCTCCCCTTTACATAGTGAACATCATCCCCCCTGGTCCCACAGTGGGTCAGGGTCAGCTGAGCAGAGCTGTCATCCTTTGTGGGGCTGTGTGTCCAAGGCTCCTCTGCCCTCCCATCCAATATGTGGAGCTGGGAGTCGGCGCCAACTGGGAGCAAAGGTTTTGGCTCTGCTGACCCCAGGGAGGTGACAGCACGAGGGCTGTTTTGCTTCTCCAGCATGATAACAAACATCATTCCCCTGTTATCTTCAGAGAGAGAGAGACCTCTTGGGGAGGGGAGGAGTGAGGCAAGGTCAGCTCTGTACCTCAGCTGACACCACTGAGTGCCCGCCCATGAGAGCCTCCATGACAGTGCTCAAACTCACATGTTTGCCACCCTTTGGTAAACATTTATCCTTCTTGTTGTTGCCAGGGCTGGTTGGTGGAGCTGGGCTGAGATGCAGGGGCAGTGGCAGGGGTGGCATTGCTGCTCTTCTCACCTTGCCTGACCTCCCTGTGATTCAAAAGCACCCACGCGGCCTCTTCGGAGGCTCGCTCACTTAAATCAGGCAAACCAGTTTATTTTTTTAGCTTTTAGGGACTTTCGCTCTGCCATCACGTACTGGAGGGTGGGAATAGCAGGGAATATTTAAGGAATGTGAATCTGGGAATTTTTAAGTGAGCAACATAATCCCAAGGGTTAATATTTCCCTAATCAGGGGGACAAAAAATACTGTGTGACCTCAAGCCCCAGTTGCAACCCAGTGATGCTGTCCAGCTTGTGACTTACGTATTTGCAGCCAATTCCTTATCTATAACAGGCATTGAAAGGAAAAAAAAGGGTAAATAAAGCCTATCAGCAGTATTGTATCGTTGACTCTCCCTGCAGACCTTGCTTTGCTGATAATTATTAACTCAAACTGAGAGCCATTGCAGAACTCATAACTAAAATATGATGGTACTTCTCAAATCAAAAATGCTCAGGGAATGCTTCACTCTGTTTAAAGAAAGAAATGCCCACAGGGTTTCCTGTGTGTACCAGGACAACCTGGGGTTGTCCCCATTGCTCTTGCTCAAAACCCAGAAGGGAGAATTGCAGCATGGCCATGGCAAAACCTACTGTTCTCCCTTTAGGTCATCTTGTGAAGTTGTTTTGTTTTGTTCTTTTTTTTTGTCCCCTACTGCCTTCCATTTCCCTTTTTCTCACTGTTTTCTCTGGCTGGGCCACGCACACCAGATCCAGTTGCTTGCTGCTTCTTGAAAGCAAATGCACTTTAAACCCAGTCCTTTGACATGAGTGCAAACAGCCCTGGAGCATTTCCCACAGTCAGTGAGCTCAGCCCCTCTCCCCATTATAAGCTAAAAAGCTGGCTTTAATGTATATAATAAAAGACATCGTTAAAAACTGCGCTTTAATAAAGAAATACAAATGACAATCTAAAAATGTATTTTATTGGGCTGCTAATAATGACCAGCAGTGAGAGTGGAGGGGGGAGCAATATAATGAGCTCCTGGGAGGGGGTTTGGACACAGCTGTCCCACGTGCCCCAGCAATGTGGTAGAAGACATCTCGAGCCCACTGGGAGCCAGGGGACCTGGCACTGAGCAGCCTGGCACCCCAGGCTCGGGTTTGGCACAGCAGCTCCCCAGCTCAGGGCTCCCCAGCCCATTGCTCAGCTTGGGAAATAAGCAGGCAGGCACAGAGGAGTTCAAGTTTTGTATATTCATGTCAGTAAAACAGAGACTATTCCCTCCCTTGCCCAGTGCCTCCTGCCTGCCCGCTCCCCTCACCCGCCCCAGGGCCTGGCGGGGCTGGGCCAGACCCCACTGGCCTAAGTCAGACACACGGGAACCCGATTCACACTGAGTGCCAGGACGTGAATCTGGCCTCACAAATAACATTTCCCCTTGAGATTAACAAAACATGTTAATCTTCTTGGTTTGGAAACTCATATTTTTTTACTTGAACACAGAGCTCCGGCCCTCCATCATTAGCAGATGTCCTGCACACGAACTGCATTACCTATAAAGTCTGCTTACTCCAAGCAAATGTTTCTCCATCTCTTCTCTTTTTTTTTAACTTCAATTTGAAGTGAAAGGTACAGTATAGGATTCAAATGCTTTTGCATTACACGGGTTTCTGACCACTTGAAAAACCCCTTGGAAAAAATGACTTCACAAACCTGAAACACTGGCTGAATCATTTTGCTGCACTTCTTTCTGCCTGGCTGAACTTTCTTATGATTTCTTTTTTTTTTTTTTTTTTCTCTCTCTCTCTTTGCTTTACATGGCATTTGCTTTTGCTTGTTTAATTTTATTTCTTTATTTAAAAAAAATAAATTCATAGCTCCTGTTTCAACTCTCACTTTGTGTCAGTACTTTTACCCTGTGGATGTGTCACAGAGGCAGGAACATCAGGAAATTGCCCAAAAGGCAGAACTACAGAGTAGCTCAAAGGAAGAAGCAAACCTGAATGCCACAGCATGGTTTGGTGTTGTCCCAGCTCTTGCCCACACCAAATGCTGGCTCCAGGGCTGCAGGCAGGGAAGTGCAGGCTGCAGAAGTAAGAGGTAACTCACAGAAGGGTACAGAAATTGGGCTTTGTCACCGACAGCTGGCTGGCCTGCTTGCCACGATCTGAATGGCTCCTCTGACTTTTCTTTGGCTCAAAGATTTAACATTAAGGCAAAAATAAGACACAGTGTAGAAGCTCCATCAAATCTTTGGCACAACAGCAACAACAACAACAACAAAAAATTACTGTACACATGAGCTGAGAGGGTAACATTTCCCAGTTAAGCAAAGGGAAAAGTGCTAAATAAATTGCACGTACGAAAAGGTGGCTGGCTTAACAACAATAAGAAGCATCCCTGTCCTTTTGTTTTTCCTTTTCTTTTCCTTTTTTCCTTTCTGTTCCAGAGATTAAGAAAGTTCCTTGGCCAATCGTCATCTCCAATAGGGGTTTCTGCAAAAAAGCTGCTTTCAGTCTTCATCTGGATCGTGCAACCTTTGCCAAGACCAGATGTAACTCTGGCTGGAAGCTCTTCTGAATCCTCCCTCCCTGGTTGTTACTCCTGGAAAGAGAAAGATGCACCATGAGATCAGTGAACACGTGGTGTCCCTCGCATGGACCATCGCTGACGCACGCGGGACCATCCTTGGGGACTGCTGGCCATGGATCTGCGATTTTTCAGAGCTGGGCTCACAGTGGAACCATCTGTAGGTGCCACAATGGAGGCCAGAGCCTGCACAGAGGAGAGGGAGTGGCAGAAAGGAAGAGGAAGGCTTGGGGAAGAAAAACAACACAGTAATTTGGTGTTGGGTCCAACTCCTACTGAAAAAAAAAAAATTAGAAGTGATGGCAAATACCTGCTATTTTCACTTCAGGAGCTGATCTCAGAAAGCAAAGGAGTGGCAACTAGATGGGTTTAAGCAGGAGATGGGCTTTCCTTCCACATTTTAGTTGTTGTATTGAGTTTTCTGCAGGCATGGCTGCTCAGTCTGTGGGACTGCAACTTGTCCCATGTGCCTGTGCATCCCCTGTGAGTCACAGCTGTGGCAGATTACTTGGGAAATTACACTGGGCTACAGAATATTATGGCCAGGTCCGTAGGAAAATGGTCAACTCCAAACCATGGCAGCTTTAGACGAGGAAATCTCATCTAAACCCCCTTCAGCATTAAAATAAGCCCCACAAATATCCCACAAACAATGGTTAACATAGTTCAAAACAGAAGAAAATCCTCAGGGCCTGAGGATTTCATGAGATCACATCCCCATTGTCCAAACTGCCTTCATCACGTGGGCCCTAAATCCTCTTTTAAATAACTTAGGAATTAGAAACTTGGAAATGAGATCAGATTTAGCTAGGGCTACCAGTGTTTCTTGCTTTTTGCCAGTGGATTTAAGAACCTTTCAGGGCGCAGTACAGCTTCTCAAAGTCCTTTGGACATAGTCACCAATTGCCTGAACAGGTCAGCCATATTTCTGTCAGTCTTAACAAGGTCAAACTCCTTAAAGCCTGGCCTGAAAAACTTTTTTCCCCAGTCTTTTTGTTTCTATACTGCCTTTCCTTTTCCATCACTGCATATTGTAACATCAGGGTATAAAGTACTAGTAACCTACTGGTGTTTATTTGATTTATGGCTATCATTAGGGCAGCTGCTGTGAGATCAACGATTACAGCTGATCATCCATGACAGGCTAAGGGACAGGGGAACCTAAAATCTTCCTTTCACCCCCTCCTGTCAAGTGCAGACCCAGGGAAGGTCAGGACTGCCCCAGGACCATCAAGGTTTCTCTTGAAAAGAATATTCCACTAAAAGCACCCAGGTCATCCTCCATGCAATAAATGCTGGCGCCTGCTGGACCCCAGATTCCTGGAGTTGTCTCTGGACAATCCTACCTAGTGCTGCTCAGAGAAGATGTAGGAACTTGCTCTAATTCAAGGCTTTATTTGGGATTTTGAATAAATGAGGTTCAGGTGGGAGAATGACAAACAGCCTTATGTATTGCCAATGTTTCTGTTGGGACCCTTCAACAATAGGTAATATATATTAATAACCTGTAATAGAAAAGTAGGTTGTTTAATTTATCCCACATTTACCTATGGAAAGAAAATGTAAACGAAGGGAAGCAATGACTGCTGTCATTAATATTAAAAGACAGCAGAGAGATCAAAAGCATTTGTGGGTTTGGGGAAGCAGGATGGCTTTAGGAAGAGGAGTCTCAGGGCCAGGTCTCTGCTCTGAAGTCTCTGTAACTGTGGAAGATCAACCATGGGGGGACAAGAGGGAATATGCACAAACCAGGCCAGGGCATTTGTGCTGTACCTTCCAGACACAGGAAATGGGAAGGGGAATGGAGAGATCCCCCTGCAACACGATGGAGATGCTCAGCACACCTCACTGGCACCACTTGATGGGTCCCCAGGCATTGCCCAATGCTTGGCCATGGGTTTTGTTTGGTGGGAAGAGGCTTTTATTTCCCCCTCCACCCTTTTTCACTCAGCCAGGAGCTCTGAAGACAGATTTATGAGCCTGGGTCTGCTTTAAACTAATAACATCAGAACTCCCATGGCTCTTGAATTTGACAACTGGCCCAATGACCTTGGTGAGTTTGCAGCATCCCGGAGCATTTCAATCTCTATAAATCAAAGCACTTCTGGAATTGAGTCAGCCTTTGTTCCAGGGCTTCTCCTGTCTCTTCTACTCACATCTTCCTTTTGCTGCAGTTACCCAATATCTGCGGGGTGGATCTCACCCCATTCTTGGCAACACCCTTGCTACAGAGGGGATGGACCTTCTGCTGGGATCCTGCTCCCACCAAGGGAGCAAATCCCTGGTCCCACCCCTGTGCTGTGACTGCTGACATGACTGCTCCAACACCCTTTAAAGCAAAGGGGCTGTGATGCAACAGGGGAGTCCCACATCACATCCTTTTGTAAGGAAAAGCTTCTGGCCCTGCTCTTTGGGGGCTGATGCAGGGTGTGCAGTGCCCTTGGGGATGCCCTTGGGGTACCTGCTGCTGCCTCCCTGCCCAGAGTTGGGTGATCTTGCTCATGAGCTCATCAGAAGCCTTAGCACCCATGCCCCACCTGCAATCCTTGGTTTGGGCTGCAGGACATAAAAGGCACAAGTGATAAAGTGATTAAACAAATTAATCTCACTACCCTCTCACTGCCTTGTTTATAACCAGGTCCCTGGGTGGGTAATCCTTCAACCAGCAGGGCTAACTCATGGCTGGGCACACCCAGTCCCCTCTGTGCCCCCAGGGATGCTGTCCCGTGGCAGATGGACAGAGGGACAGGCAGCTCAGGGCGGGCTGCTGCTCTCCTGTGGTCCAGCTCCTCCCTGGAGCCCGCGGAGCTGGCGGCCGTGGGGATCAGACTGGCTGGCTGCCCGCTCGCGCCGGCAAGTCCTAGCAGGGAAATGAAGCTATTTTTAAAGAGGAACCTCTGCTAAGGCAAACTGCAGGGGAAAGGGAGGTCGAATCTCATTATGAGACACCTCCCCCTCCCTCCCTCCTCCCCACACAGGATGGGAAGCCACGAGGAAGAAATGCCATGCAGATCATCAAGGTTTTACTGTGCTGGCTCTGAATGGTTCTGATAATCAATATCAGATGATCAATAACAGCGAGACCCTGCAGCCAGGATCATCCGCACAAACCAGGGGGTGGGAGCTGTGGCTTTATCTCGGGGCTTTGTCAAAATAAATCACGAGTCATGATACAGTGTTATCAAAAAAATATGCTCCAAGCAAATGGTTTCAGTGCTGTACAAATCAAGTCTGCCACTACCATTTCTCTTTTATAATATAAACCCTCAACTTGTTCACTCCTGCAGGTAAATATGCCTGCAGAACGCCCTCCTTCTAATTTTTTCAGCAGGAATGAGTGTTACCTACAGCAGGGGCTTTGCTTTTAGCAAAATAGCAATAAGGGGGCATCAAGGCATGGCACAACACCACAATAACTATTTTATATAATGCAATAATTACATACATAATGTCAGCCCTTTTAGTGCAGCAGGCTGCAACAAACAGAGAAGCTTTTCATTCCATATATGTTTCTATATAATTTAATTATCTGGGAAAAGACATATATACAGCTTATTTTTAATTTTTAATTCCTTGCGTCTGTGCTCATCCACACACACACAGGCACAAAAACAAGAAACTAAATTCCAGCCGAAAACTTTTATTGAGCTCCAACAGCTCGCCTGTTATTCATAACCCAGTTTCCTCTCTCACAAAGAGACCTTTCGCATGGTTTTGGTTTTTTTTTTTTTTTTTTAATGTGTGTGTTTCTTTTTTTTTTTTTCTTCTTTTTTTTTTTTCCCCCTTCTGCCTCGCTAACAGCTGCTCGCAGTGTTGTATCCTGAGTGATGATGAGGTTCTGAAAGTGTTTTTTTGGAACAGATGGCCAGGAGAGAGCTGGGGAATGTGCCAGCAGCGAGCTGGGGAATGCGCCAAGTCCTGCAGTGACTGAGTACTCCGGGTTCCAGCTCGCGTGCCTTTCCCCTGCCCTCTGCCCCAAGTGGCGCCAGCAGGACTTCCCAGCTCGCGCTCCGAACATCTGGAGTCTGCGACTGCCAGAAGAGCCGCGACGGGGGGAGGATGAAGCAGAGAGAGAGAGGAGAGAGAGAAAAAAAATCCCTCACCCATCCCTCCCCGCTCCGGCTGAGCTCCCATGGCCGCGGCGATGCTGCTGCCTAGCACGGGGGCTGATCCCGAGGGGAAGGGAAGGAGAAGGAGCCTTGCCATGGGTGTTTGGGGTTTTGGGTGCTGGGTGTGCCGTGCAGGGTGCTGGTCCGTGGCTGGATCCTGCTCTGTGTGCACGGAGTGACTGTGGTGGTGAATAAAGTTCTGCCCCACAGCTTTCGGGTGAGATCCTGTGGGGCTGGGGGGCTGTGATGCACACACAGCTCTGCACCCTACAAATTCCAGGGAGAGCCCCCAGCCATGCACCCTACAACCTTATCCTGACCCTGAGCTGCTTTCCTGCAGGGCACCAGAATTCAGCCCTGGGGGGGAAAAGCTGGAAAGAAGAGATTCGGGGACCAGCAAGCTGGACCCCAAACACCACAGAATCCCTGTGAGGCTTTCAGATAACCCCTGGCCACTGAGCATCCTGTGCCATGCAGAAACGGGGTACTTTGGGGGTAAGGAAAACTTGGACTTCCCTTTCTCTTGCTGCTGCTGCTGCCTTTCCTTTCTCTGGGCTGCTGGAGAATGCTCCTGGCTGGAGCTGAAGGCAATTCCCCCCCTTTTTCCAGGATATCAGTGTGGCCCCTGCAGGACTTGGGGCTCTGCTGAGGGTGTTGCAACCCAGATCTCCAACATGGTGCAACTCTTGGGTGCATGGTTAAGGACAAGGCTTAGTGCAGATCATTTATAACCAAGCAAGAGGCAGCTTTAAAGAATGAAAACTATCATCAGAATTCACCACCACCCCCCCCCCGCCCCAGTCAGCTTTTTTCTTCTTTTTTAAGAAAAGGCATCTGAAGCTTCCTTTGTTGCTTATAAATGAGATCTCCCATCACCAAACACCCTCAGTCAAGTCTCAATTGCAAGAACTAAAATCACCTTATAACTGTAGTTAAGACAGAGAAGGGGATTTTTTTTTTCCTAATCAACTTTTGAAAGACTAAAGCCAACTTTTCTAATTAACAAAAATGGGAATAGAAAGGGGGGGGGGGTAAAACCACTCAGTAAATTTCCTATTGCAACAGCAAAATACGAACAACAACCTAGCGTTAGGGACACAGGATAATTTGCCCCCAAAAACAAAGCAAAAGGCAATGCACAATCCAGCAAATGCAACATCTGGAGTCTCTGCCTGCCAAAACAAACTCCAACCAGCTACTTTTTTGTGCGAAAAGATCACGGTGCCACAGCACATTGCAACCAGAGAGCTGAGAGAGTGAGAGAGGCAGACACACAATAAAATGGAGATGACAGGAGATAAGGGTGTTGTGGACCCAACGTGCAGCTCAAGGAGCGCAGGTCTGTGCTCAGGATCGCTGGGATTTTTTTAAAGAGAGAATATAAAAGGAAACTCAAAAAACCAGTAACAAAATAACAACCACCCCAAGGTCGATAATTCAGAGGAACTGCTCAGTGAGTAGTGGTTTCAGAGACCTGATTAAAACCACACAGAGCTCACAAAAACGTGCCGATCTCAACATGAATGAGGGCGCGGTGATTTTGGGCCAAGCCATTGTATCCTCATCCAGCCGCCTGTGTGAGACCCCCCAGGAGAGACATCCCTTCTCACCACCTGACACCCAGAGCTTGCATCAGCTGCACAGCCACCCCAGATCTGTAATCTCCCTCTGACAACAGCCTTTTCCTCCCCTGTGCTCACGATTTGCTTGGCTCAAGGAGAAAGGGAGACGTGCAAGATGAGTCCTCCCAACCCAGGCTTTGCATCCCCGCTCCCGTCTACGGGGATTTACCGGAGTTACTCAGTGGTACCTGATGGTTTTGGCTTCATCAGCAGCTGGATGTGCTCTTGCCATCACCTGAGCAAATACTGCTGGAAATAAAACTGTACTTGTCATCCTTAAGGGAATCTGTGTGCTCCGGGGTTGCCCTAAACTGGCAGCAGAACTATAATTTCCAGCAAGAAATGCAAGGCAGAGCAGGGATTAAGACCCTGCCTCGGGTACCAAGCCCGGCTTTCTTTTCTGAGGGGGCTTTTGGAGAAAGTTTAGGGTGGATGTCCTTCAAGAATGTGGAGAAGAGGCAGATTTTCTCCTGGTGATGCTGTTTCTGTGGGTTGGTGGTGACTGGGAGGTGCCCTGGTAATGTTCCATTGTTCAGGCACTCTTGGTTGGCTTGGGGCTTTTCTCCACACATCCACTCTGAAGGGAACCACTGAAAATGGAAGGCTCTTAAATCTTCATTTAGTTTTTAAATTAAGGATGGGCCCAGCTCTAACCCTCTGATGTAAACACCCTGGGATTTGGAGCCACTTAAAATCTGGCTCCTTGTTTCCTGTCTTTAAGCCTGCACTGGTTTACATATGCCAAGACAATGGGTCTCAGCCCACTGGGCACCCAAAGCCTGAAGAGCAGCCCCATGAAGGATGCTCATTCTCTTCTTTCCCTCCATTGTGACTTTGGGAGGGGACCCAAGACCTAACTAGCAATCTACTAAAGCCTCACAAAGGATGCTCATCCTCTTCTTGACATGGAGAGGGGCTCCAAGACCCAACCAGCAACCTGCTAAAGCCCCAAAAATTATGCTTTTCTCCTCCCCCATCTTAACTTGGAGAGGAGACCCAAGAACCAAATCTCACCTTGCCCCAGGGTTGGTGGCACTGCTTCAGTGTCCCTGGGACACCACTGCCTGTGGCACTACAGAGCCCAGACTGAACCCCCAGTTTGGGGCTGTGCCCTGGAGCTCCCCCTCACCTCCCAGCCCCAGGCAGTGCTGTCAGCTGTGGGCATGTGGTGCTGTGTCTCTCTCTGCCTGGCACTGCTGCTCCGTGGGCATAAACACAGCCCCTGACAGCCAGAGGAAGCAACAGGGAGTGTGCTATTGTGTTTATTTATAAACTGAATTGCTGCAGGATGATTTGTTGGGCTAAAGAGGAGGAAAAGTGAGGAAACCTGCCCGAATCAGAGGCAGATCTTAACAACACCGGGGAAGGAGCCTGCTCCCCAGCTTAGCTGCCCATTCATCCATTAAAATCCTGCTGATTTATTATCCTGCCTGACAAGCAAGCTCAGAGAGCAGGGGGAAGTTCAATTCAAGTTTACAAAACTCTTTTTGTCATAAAAGCCTGAACAAAGACATCAATCACTCCTTTAATTCACCCATGTCACTCTCTGAGAGGAAAACTGGCAGAACGCTCTGCTTCTTCCTCCCGCCGCTTGACGATGATTTCACCTAATTGGTTCAGTGTTAAGTAACCTAAAGGAATGCAAGGCATAATTAGATTTAACGTTGTTTCCTCAAGATACCCACATGTCCTTCAGGTCATACATCTTACTAATGTGTTTATACATATAATGTCTCCATTAGCTACCTTTTTTTTTGTTGTTGGGTGATTTTTCTCAGAGATAAGTGTGAGATTAAACAAAACAGAAAACACAGGAGGGTGACAGTGTTTTACAGGCTCCCAAAGGCGACTCAAGGTTGGTTTGGTTTAACAAGTAACAGTCCCAAGATGACTCTTAATGGGATCAGCTCGTGTTGAAACACACGATGGGCAACTAACGAGGGGAAGAGCCCGGCGCAGAGGACGGGGAGGAGAGAAAAGCTTTTGATTAGGGAGGAATGTGGTTATTACAAGATCAGATGGATGGAGGAGAAAAACAGAGAGAGAGAAAGGCAAGGAATAAAAAATATCAGGCAAATTTCACAAGGTTCAGAAAAGAAGGAAACCACTTTGGATTTTTTTTTCAGTTTTTTTTTCCCTCCCTTTTGTAACTTTTACCATTTTTTAGGGGGTGAGTTGGGGGAGAGGCTGTAACATACCTTCCTTTTTTTAGATCTTCCTTCTGCTTGTAAGGTCCTAGTGCACTGCTCCACGCATTCAGAGAAGCTCATGTTACTGTGGTCAGCGCTGTAATCCAGGTCTGCTAGTCTGGCCAGGGAAAGGATATAGTTACAGGCTATTCTCAAGATGGCCAGTTTGGACAACTTTTGACCATAAGAATAGCAGGGAACCTAGAAAGGGCAACAGGGAAAAAGAAATAATTAAAAATTAGGCCAGATAAACAAAATATCTCGCTTGAAGCATGACAAAACAACTCTCAGTTATTTTCTTAGCAGTTTTAACACAAATAGAAACTCTAGTGATAAAATACCATATGGTCCCAACAGGTTTTTAAGAAGAACTCCCCTGCTGATCTCCATGGGGATGAAAGCAGCACGAAGCCTCTTGATTTCAGCAGGGCAGTTCTGCTTAAAATGTGATGGCAGGACACGGCCCAGGACATCTGCCTGCTGCTCAGGTCACTTCTTGGAGGCCCTGTTTCTTAGAAACCTGCATCCCCATGACTCCCAGTAACTTGTCTGGAGTAACTTACTCCCCACAATTAGCTCCCATGTCATCACAGGTCTTGCAGAATAGGGCAATAAGCAGGTATGAGCAGTTACATCACAGCCTGGTATTTTTGTGCTCAAACATCATCAATTGCGACTTTCAGCCCATGCAAAAACATGGTGCTGTTGAGTAGCAGGACCTTGAGCAGGCAGTAATTTCTACCTGTTTAAACACTCCATCATGGTACCTCAGCCCACAAAAGAGACCAAAACAGAGCCTGTTTCAGGGAGCTGGGTGTATCTTATGCAATTTATTTCTTCACCCTTAAAGATTTCTAGTGTAATGAGAAACATTTGAACAATTCAAACTAAACTGAATGGGTCTCAACAACTGAGCAGTATGTGGTTCTTGCTGCAGAAGGGTGGGTTGCTTTTCAATCATCATCTAGCAAAACTCTACATCTAAACTTGATTTTAGGCATAAAACTTTAATATGTCCAGCTTAAAGAGAGGTCTTCTGAATTCGACAGGCTTGGGCACCCCATTTTCTAGTTTGCAAAATTGCTGAAGGTCACTCAGCCTTTAATGAGCAAGAGTCTCTTGCCTACAGGAAACTGAAGCTGTGCATTCATCTGAAATCCATCCGAGCCCCTCAGGTTGTCTGACCACCTGCCAAAGTCTTCACAGTCATCAATCATTGGAACACCTCAATGTTTCTCCACCACCTGCCTCCATGCCAGTCTCCATTCTCCACAGCCCTCTAGGGTGTCACACTCAGCTTAGGGCTGCAGATTTTTGTTTCCTCTTGCCGTGCTCGTGCCTCAGCTTCTCTCTCCTCCACAGGGACACAAAGATGGGATCACCCCTGGAATCCTCTCACTGACTTTACAGAAGGTAAAATGGGTCCAGCCCCTCCACAAACCCCCCAGCAGCCACACACAGATGCCAAAGGAGGAGCAGAACAGCTCAGGCATAGACAGGATTTCCCCAAGTGTTCTGTCAGGCTCCAGCTACCATCACCTCCTTCACTTCACCATCCCTGAATTTAGCAACCCATGATAGATCTTTTCTGCCCATGAACTTGCTCTGGTAAGCTGAACCAACCCTGTTGATTTTGAGGAATCACAATATCTTTTTGCAAAGCGTTCTCTCCAGTCTATGTAATTTTTTTTCTTTTTTTGCTTGTTTTGAACTTGGCTCCTACTGTCTTTCCTTGAGGTACTACAGTTCTGTATTAGAAGAGAAGACAACAGATATTTATTCACCTCCTGTGTGACATATGTTTTTTAGTTCACCATCATCTTTTCAGCCTCTTCTCCAAAAGAAAAAGATTAATCCCCCTCAGCAGACAGTTCTATGGAAGCCATCCCATATCTTTGATGGCCCTTGCTGCTCTTTCCTGAACCTTTCTTAGTCCCTTTGGAGACGAGATGATCAGAACAACACAAAGTGTTCATGCTGTGGGTGCATATATCTAACAGATGCTTATGTTCTCTGTTTTGTTTAATATTCCTTTCTTCCTAATTCCTGATTTGATTTGTGACTGCTCCCAGACACTGACCTGAGACTCTCCTTGAACCATCTAGAGAAACCCCAAGGTCTCCCTTCTCTGAAATAATGGTCAGTTCAGGGTCTATCACTTCATATGTGGACTCTGGTATGGGTTTTTCCATATGCATCACTCCACTTTATCTGTGTGGTATTTATTTCTTCTGCCATATGATTACCTCATCACTCAGAGTCATGAACTTCAGCACAGTTCACACAGCCACAATTTCAGGGAGTGGAACCTGACATTCCCTGTTTAAAGCAGAGCTAAGCTCAGAGTCAGATTCTGGTTTGTCCATCCATGATGTCCCTCCCTGCAGGAACTGGCCCTGTTTCCCTACCCACCATTGCCTGCCTCTACACTGATCACTGATCCACACTCCCAGCCAAGCTGCTTGGTTTCTTCTTCCTAGGGAAAACCTCTGCCATGGTGCTTATGGAAATCCAAACTGATTGCTTGGCTCACCCTAACCCAAGAGCACAAGGGTTTTAGTGCTGTTGATCCTATGGGCCATGTCTTGTACAGCACATACAATTCTTTAGGCTGGAAAACACCCCCAAGGACATGGACTCCAACCATTAACCCAGCACTGCCAAGGCCACCACTAGACCCTGTCCCCAAGCCCCACACCCACACATTTTCTGGACACTTCCAGGGATGCTGACTCTACCACCTCCCTGGGCAGCCTGTTCCAATGATTGACCACACTTTTAGTGAAGGTATTTTTCTAATACCCAATCTAAACCTCCCCTGGCACAACTTGAGGACATTTCCTCTTGTGCTATCACTTGTTACCTGCAAGAAGAGACCGAATCCCACCTGGCTGCCCCCTCCTGTCATGAGTTGGGCAGAGCCAGAAGGTCCCCCCAAGCCTCTTTTTCTCAGGCTGAGCCCCCCAGCTCCCTCAGCTGCTCCTCATCAGACTTGTGCTCCAGACCCTTCCCCAGCTCTGTGCCCTTCTCTGGACATGCTGCAGCCCCTTAATGTCCTTGTCAAGAGGGACCCAAAACTGAACACAGGATTGGAGCTGTGATGTGGCTGAGGTGCCTCTCCAGAAACCAGCCATAAAACTTCAAATGGCCTTTTTTTCATAAGCACCATCTACTACTGATTCCCCTAAAAATACAAGGAATCAGAGAATAGCTTGGGCTGGGAGAGACCTTTGAAGGTCCCCTAGTCCAAACTCCCCCTGCAATCAGCAGGGACATCGCAGAGATTCTGTTTAAGAGCCCCTTTTTATCTGACAAAACCTCTCTCTAAATCCCTGCCTTCACTTTTTTTTTTGCCAGCATTATGCTCCCAGCAATGCCCCTGCCCTCAGTACCTGGTCCCCAGATGCAATGAGCTGAGTTATTTTGAAAGCAAGAGCTCCAGGCAGCAGAAACACCCAAGGCTCTTTGGACGCCAACGCAAGGAAAGCGGCAGAGACCCCAGATCAAACGGCATCAGGGAAGAACAAAGCAAGATGGAAACTAAAATGGAAGGATTCTGTGAAATGTGGGAGTAATTTCAGAATTAGAGCAAGAGGGAAGTTAAATTGAGTGGAAGGAAAATAGACCATGAAATCCTTGAGGCTGATGCACAGA
Organism: Agelaius phoeniceus; assembly: GCF_051311805.1. Taxonomy (NCBI): domain Eukaryota; kingdom Metazoa; phylum Chordata; class Aves; order Passeriformes; family Icteridae; genus Agelaius; species Agelaius phoeniceus. The sequence goes on along the minus strand of NC_135268.1, from coordinate 68,472,921 downwards.
CGCTGTCCAGTTACAACACGAGCAGGCAGGCTAATGTCTCCTTTCCTCATCTGTTTTGCTCTTTCTTTTGTGTTTTGGGATTTTTCTTTTTCTTAAGGAAACAAAAAGAAACAAAACAAAACCCAAACTATTTTGTAGGACGTGTTTGCTACAAAAGGCAAGGAAGATTTCAGTGCTAACACAGCTGACAAAACCCTCATCTGGGATTACACAGCACTTTTCCCACACTACTGCAGCAGAGTCCAAACTGGAGCTGCCCGGAATGCCCATGGGAAGAGGTTCACCTTGAGGTGTTCAGATACTCCTGTGATGGGTGCAGGGCACCAACATTAAGAGATAAGAGGTTTTTTTGCCATGGTAACAGTGTTAGAAAAACTATTTCATAGGAACCCTCCCTGTCTTGGCTCAGCTCCTGCCATTTTAATGTTTCCTTTTGAATTAAACATGGGAAATTAGGAGAGGAATGAGCCACTTAGTTCAAATCCAGAGCCAAAACTTCCCCAAGTGTGTCTGTGTGTAACTTTGGTATTACCTCTTCTTTAACACAAAGTCTACAGGAAAGAGGGGACAGATTTGTACAAACTGCAGTAAAGGGTGTCAGTGGCACACCTGGATGCCAAGAAATCTTCAAAATCCAACTTAAAACAGAGAGAGAGTGTTTTAGAGGTGGGAAAAACACCTGAGGCTGGTGTGGCCCTGCAGGTGTAACCCTCCCAGCTCCCACAGAGCTTTCACACAGGTCTTTGGCAGGCAGTAACGTGAGCAGGTATCTGTCATGCTCCTGGCAAGGACCAAACCCTTTCCTTCTTGCTCCTCATGCCTGAGCTGAACAGACTTCAGTGCTTTAATGGGGTAGCTGTGAGCTGAGCAGGTCCATCCAGAGCCAGGGGGAACCAGGCTCGAATTCCTGGGCAGTTAATGAAAATATTTCCCTTATCTGACCTCACTGGTCTCTGCTGAGCAGCAGCACAGCTCACCATCTTGCCTGCAAAATTTGCAGTGATTATTAAAAGGAATTAGGAAGGAACTGCAACTGATATTTCACACCAGTCCTGAGGAATGCAGCTGTCTGCTAGAAAGGCAAGGACACCAGCACCATCCTCAGCTTTGGGACATCAGCACAGAGTGAGCTGGGACCACAGGAACCAGAGCTCCAGCCAGAGGATGTTTGTTAGTTGTGTCTGCAAAGGGCTCTGCGGAGTCTCATGGGTCTTATCAGTGATCCCCAGGCTGGCAGGAGTTGAAGCAAGGCAAGATGAATGCTCCTGGGACATATTCCTGTGCAGAAGAGCCCTTCTTTGGCAGGAAAATAGAAAGGGATGTGACCTAACAGGTCTGTTCTATCCTTGACGTCTCAGACTCAGGGGCAGCGCCCTTGGAAAACCAGAGATGCTCCTTTGAAGTCCGTGGGAAGTCTGCTGTGCTCTTGACCTGCAGCCAGCCCTCCTGAGGGGGGCAGAGATCCACTGCAGCTCTCCAGAGCATCACTGTCACCCACCAAAGCCGTGGGCTGAGAGCTGGTTCTGACATGGCACAGGAGAGGAGGCTGCAGGAGGAGTTTGGGGAAAGCTGGAGATGGGTGAAAGGGCACAGCTGTCACCCTGCCACGTGAGGGTACAGAGTGTGCTCACTGTGATGGCAACACCAGGAGCATCCTGTGCACTTTGGGAGCATTAAGCTCCTCACACCATTGAGCTTCTGTCTTTATAAAATAGATACCATTTCCATAAACACCCTCTGGACCTGTGCAGATAACATCTGTGAAACCAGGTCTGCTTTTACACTGCGTGAAAATGCTGGGGTAAAGAAGGGTGTTGAGTGCTGGGGGTCCAGGTGTCTCTGTTACTGTGCTCCAAATGTGATTTGCCAGCACAGACATGCACAGATCCTCTCCACAGAAGGTCACACAGGGCAGAATTGGGCCCCACAGGCCCAGCAGGGAAGATGGGACAGCTCTAGGGCAGTGTAGAGCTCTAAGGCACTGCTCTAAGGCAGAGTTTGAGATGCAGCACAAGCCAAGCCCTCCTGACAGCTAGTTCCTCAACATGCCATAATAAGCTGCTGCATCTACCTGTCTGCTAATTCATCTGGTTTATTTTTTATGCTTGGAGTTAAAACACATCAGGGCCCCTCTCCTTGCCCCCCTCCCCCAGGAAAACATTTGGCTGCCTCTCCCTGCATCCCAACACGCAGCCCAGCGGCGCTGCCTCATTGTTTGTGCTGAGCTTCCTGCCAAAAACATTTCCAGAGGTTCATATAAATGTCCAGTACTTAACAGTTCTGGCTGTTGCACATCCCTTTCTAACCCAGGGTGAGTCAGACACTTCCTGGGGCTAAGGCACCTTGGGGGAACAGTGGCAGGGTGGGGCAGGGGACTGACAGTGTCCCTGGCTTGTCAGCCCTGACAGGGGAAGCCCCTCTTGCATGATCTCAAACTATCTCCAGGCTGGCATCTGTAGAGCTGCTGTGATGTGTGAATGCTCATCCCTGAAAGGATGTCTCATCCCAAGGCCAAGCTGGATGTGATTTTGAATAACCTGAGCTAGTGGAAGGTGTCCCTGCCCACAGCAGTGGGGTTGGAATTGGATGATCTTTAAGGTCCCTTCCAACCCAAACCCTTCTGTGATTCCATGAGTAGGATCCTTAACAAGCTGAAGGCCTTGACCAGATCATTGCCTCTATTCAAGATATGTTACATTGTAGGGTGTTTTTGGGAAGGGTTTGGAGCCAGCCTTTTTCTCTTCCTGCCCAGATCTGGGGGTGAAGTGAACACAAATGTGTCCTTTTGCTGCTTGCAGGACCCATCTGATGACTTGGTTCAGGTTCACCAGCAAGGTGACTCAGCCTCCCTACCTTGCTCTCAACAGCTGCAGGCCCTGAGTCCTTCTATTATTCCAGGTGGGACAAAGATGACTTACACAGCTGGAGGATGGAAAAGCCTGCAAGTATTCCTGGGACATCCTTTCACAGTCCTATCAGATCCCTTCAGAGCTGATTCCCAAATATCCCTCCTGCAGCACAGCAGCAACCAGGACCCACCCATGGCTCCTCTGTGCCACTGGTGCTCACTACCCTGGCCTGGACCTTTGGGGCAGCACCCTTGGGTTTGAACCCAGCCAGATCTGAGGCCATCTGTGGATATATGGCATGGCTCTTGGGGAACTGCTGCTGGAAAAGGGCCTCAAAGAATCACAGAATAGTTTGAGTTGAAAAGGACCTTTAAAGGTCATCTAGTCCCTGCAGTGTGCAGGGAGATCTTTAACTAGATCAGGTTGCTCAGAGACCTGTCTAGCCTGACCTTGAATGTTTTTAGGGATGGGATATGTATCACCTCTCTGGGCAACCTGTGCCAGTGTTTTACAAGCCTTATTGAAAAAACCTTCTTCCTTATATCTAGTCTAAATCTACCCTCTTTTAGTTTAAAACCATTATGCCATGTCCTATGACAATAGGATGTACTAAACAGTTTGTTCTCATTTTTCTTATAGTCCTCCTTTAAGGGGAAGGGGTGAGGGGGCTAAAGAAACTCCCAGAACCTTCTGTTCTCCAGGCTGAACAATCCCAACTTTCTCAGCCATTCACTTGATCAACCTGGTGGCCTCCTCTGTGCTTGCTCCAACAGATCCACATCTTTCCTGCCCTGAGGATTCCAGAGCTGGATGCAGCACTGCAGGTGGAGCCTCACAGGGCAGAGCAGAGGGGAAGAGTCACCTCCCCTGACCATCTGTGGTGTGACAGTGTCAGATGTTCCACAGAGCTCTACTCCAGCCAGCAATGGGCAGCTACTCCACGCCATGGGTCTTTGAGAGGTTTTTGTTTTCTCTGCCCCCAAATGCAGTGGCAGAAAGGGGCAGCCCTTGCTAGCAATGCAATCCCAGCAGTTTGAAAGCAAGCCTCACCCCTGCCTCACCACGGGGAGCAGAGTGCTCAGCCCAGGCCCAAACCCAGCTGGAAAATGCCAACAAGAACAAAAGCAGCACCGCTCAGGCAGGAGCCCCAGTCCTGACCGAGGTGCCTTTGCCTCTTGGGTGGGTCCAGGCTGTCAAACAACCCAGCTCCTGGTTCCCTCCCAGCTCCTGGCTCCCCCATCACTCACATTACAAAAACATGAGTTCACTCCTTGGAGCGAATGAATTGGCTTCCTCCAAACAAAACCTAGGTGTGGTGCTGGGTGAGTTCACCCCAGGAATCCCTTCCAAATGGCAGTCTGGTTAATGCTGCCCCAGGCCTGGCTCTGCTCCCTTTTGGACAGTTGTCCTGAACTTCCCACAGAGGTTTTGCACCCCCAAAGCCTCCTGCACGTCCTCAGGGCACACAGCACACACCCTCAGTATCATGCCTGAAAAATATCACATTGCTGGTTCTTTGAACCACTCCCCAAAATAGTAACTAGACAGACAATTCCTGGGATTATCAGAGGAGAAATCCCAGGGCTACTGGGCACAGAAAATCTCCTCTGAAAGGGGCTGCCTTCCAGCACTACAGTAGGGAAACACTTTTTTGAGTGGAAGTTTAGTAGTGGCCATCTGCATCTCTGAAGTCCAATGGATCCAAAACCCCTGGTAAATACAAGAGCAAGCTCCACTGGAGATAATGGCATTAACTCAGCTTGGACTTGGTGACTCTTCAGTCACCAGCCACTGCTGGACACCATGAGATTTTCCCCTCCCTTGCTGTCACTGCTGAGCCCCAGGAGCTGTGATCACGAGCCTGTGGCAGCTGCAGAGGAGCACAGGCTCCCACAGCACACACATGGCTCTGTCTGCATCCCTGCATGGCACAGGGGACAGTGCAAACCAGGACCAGGATGGGATATATCACCTGGGGAATACACATGGCACTGACCAAAGGAGATGCAGGCTGGGAACAAAGAGCCTAGGGAGCTCTGCTGCAAGGTACTGAAAAGTGTCCCACCTCCCTACTGCAGCCCAGAAAGGAATTTGACAGTGGATTAAGGCAGGGAGCAGAGGCTGGAGTCAAAGCTTGATGGAGAAAAGCAGACTCTTTTCTCCAATTTCAGTGGAAGCCATAAGAAAACACAGAGGTTAACTCAGGGTGGCTGCAGCAGGCAGAGCAAACACCTCCCGACAGGAGCAGGATTTGTAGCAAAGGATAAAATCAGCTAGACAGCAGCCAAGGGAGCAAAAAAGCCCTGTTCTTGGTGACACACAGCCATTGTTTTCAGGATTTTTGTCCTTTTGTTTGGTTTCTCCCTTATTTTCTTTCCTCCTGTGCTGCTTCAGGCCAGTATTTTGTCATCTTCTTTAGCTGTTAAACCACAGGGCTGCCCCAGTCTGGGCTCCAAATATCCATCAGTGTCACTTGGGACTGGCAGCAGCCATGGAGATGCTCTGGTTAACACTGGGCTGTTCAGTGACAACACACAGCAGTGGCACTGCACACTGTGTCTGGAAGATGCTCCTGCTCTCCTGAAGTCCAACTGCATCTCTCCAACAGCCAAACCTTCCTGCCCAGCCTTCAGGCCCCGAGAGCTCAATGGGTGGTTTGTCTACAGGAGCTGGGTTTTAAAGCATCCTAGGGCTTCCTGCTGGTGGGATCACAGAGGGATGAATCACTGGGAATAGGGCTGGGAGATGTCAGCAGGTGACCAAGGATAGCTCTCAGCCTCCCCACCACACAGAAAGGACATGTCACCAACACTGGTCACATGCAGGGTCCCGCCTGCAGAGGTGACAAACCACAGCCACCCTTGGGATGACACACAGAGAGGGTGAGCACGGAATGATGCATCCACAGAGCAGCCTCAGCCTCTGCTGGCTTGTGGCTCAAGCCACAGCTCCTGCCTCCATTTACTGCCTGGTTTGTCCCTTCAAACCCCTGCAGACAGTTTGTCCCCACAGCCACAAAATCTCCTCCTGTAGCCTTGAGGCTTCTGCTCCTGATGTCCCACCATGCTCCCAACGGGAAGGAGCAGGGTCTTTTCTGCACTGATTTAACAGCAAGCCACAGCAGCCATGTGCATGCCAGTGGCACAAAGTGAAAGGATACTAGTGTGTGTGTGTGTGGGGAAAAGCCTCCATTCCAGCAGCTAAAAAGCCCTATAAAACCCTAAAGTATCTCCAGAACCCACACGAGTGCAGAGAGTGAGGCTGTCAGCTGCTGAGGCAGAGAATGTCCTGGCAACGTGGTGGTGAAAAGATTTAGGAAAACACCAGTGCACTTCAAGGGAAGATAAATGTCTGTGGACACATTCGCTGCCGGCACAGGCTGCAGCTCACTGTGGCTCGATGCATCACTTTCTGCAGGAGGAGCTGGACAGCAGTGCTCCAGAGACAAACCAGATGTGCAAGCCCAGGCAGGCTGCAGATCAGGAAGGCTGCTGTGGTTGTCTCCATCCATCCAGGGAGAGTTTGCTGCCACCTTAGGGTCTGTCAGCACAGCTGAGGAGCTCGATCCCAGCTCCTGGGAGTGCAACAGACTGGTTTGCTTGGCTGTCCATGCAGTCTCATGGTGAAGAGCACAATTCTCTTCTGGCTAAGGCTTCCAGCAGAAAACCTGGTGGCTAAGGCCATACTTCAATAAAAGTTACAATGGTTCAGTTTCACAGATGGGACTTGCTGGAGGATGAGTCTCCTGCTGCCAATAGGAATTTGCAGACAAAAAAGAGAGACAGAATTGCACTGCATGGAGAACAGTTGCTTTGAAGATAGGCAATGCTGTTGTCACATCTTGTCTCCTCCAGACAGTTGCACCACTCCATGAATTTGAACACCCACCAGCAAAAGGATGGGTAGAGGTCTTCACATGGAGGACAAGGTGACCCCAGGTCCTTGTGACCTCAGTGCTGTCTCTGTCTGCATCAGAGATGTTTGGCTTCACTGACCACCCACGATGGGAGGTAGAGGAAGATGAAAAGGATGGAAGTGACAACCCCCCATGTCACATGTGGAGGGTCCTGCAGCAGCCAGGGCAGTGCAAGAACTCACTGAGCAGCACCTGCCAGGGCATTTGAGGGCAGGAGAGCAGTGCTCCAGATAGGAGCAGCCCAATCACAGGGACAGGAGCAGTCCCCAGGAAGGAACACCAGAAAAGCAGCAGCAGAGGGACAGCCAAGTACATCAGAAGTATCTCACCACCTCAAAGTGCTTCAGAGCAGGTCAGTGTTCTCCAAGGAGAACTACACTGTTAGCCTCAGGAGCTTGCTGTCAGTGGAAGGATCACTTGGAAAAAGGATACTTGGGGGACTAAGGGGTAGAAATCTCTTCCAGACTTAATAGCTGAAGACCACAAGTACCAAGACCAGGGGGAAGAAGCTCTTTCTCAGGAGCATCTGCTCTTCAGTCCAGCTTCAGTGCTATGGGCGTATGGCAAAGGCAGCAGCTCAGTTCAGAGAGGGAGAGAAATCCTCGTTCCTGGTGGCTGTGACACCAAGGGGTGAACACAATGGCAAGGACATGTCTCTCCCAACAGCAGGCAGCTTCCCAGATCTGGCAGCTGCCCGCCTACCTCCCACCTCTGAGGGGGCCCTGGCCTCTGAGGCAAGCTGGGGACAGCTCAGTCCTCAGGGACACAGCTGGGTTAGCCTCTCCTTGAGCAAAACAACTGTGTTTGGCTTTTCCTCCACCAAGAACTGGGAGAAAAAAAAAAGAACTCACAGCCCTTCCTGCCATCTGGAGAGTCAGCCAGCACAAACCAAAACATGTGTGCCATATGCAGGCAGCTGTGGAGCGCCGGGACGCCGCCGTCAGCCCATCTGTCCGCTGTGCTTGCTGTGTGCCAGGCGCCTGCCCTCGGGTGGGCTGCTGAGACAGGGAGAGTGTCCTGCAGAGAGGCATGACTTCCCTTTCCTGCTCCACCTCCTCCTCAGCAAGCAGGGATGGGCTCCCTGCAGCGTGGCCGTGGTGGGTCTGATCCTGCAGGCAATGGGGTTTTACCTCACGTGTGCCAGTGAGGATGGGTGTCTCCACTCGTGCATCCAGCAGGGACAGGGATGACACCACCTGTGGGTGTTGGGTACCAGAGGCTGAGGAAGGCTCCTGCTTCCAGCAGCTCCAATCGCAGCACCTGACCCCCAGGCAAAGGAGCGTGGGGCCAGGGTGGGCTGTGTGCAAGCACGGCGCAATCCCCTGCTCCTCACCGCCTGTCTGCAGGGACGGATCAGTTTCAGTGCCTCAGGAAAAGCCTCCCAGCTGCTTAAGAGCCTGATATGTGATGACAAGGAGGGGACGGAGGGCTCACCAAGGAACAAGAGGGGAGGCCTGCAGCAGACAGCACACAGGGATTGCCTCTCTCAAGGGGCTGAGGGCCCTTGGTATGCCCTGGGAAGCTGGTGCTGCCCTGAGAAAGCTTCCCTGCTGTGTGTACCTCCACCAGGGCATCTCCATAGCCCTGCTGCCCACCTGCTGGCCAAGGTGTGACAGAAAGGAACCTCCTGTCTCCTGATCTGAGCAGCACCCCAGAAACCCGTCTGCCGTGAGGGCTGCGGATGCCGTGAGTGCCAAGGCAGTGCCGTGCGTGTGTGCAATGAAGCTGGCTGTCACCTGATGTCACCGACGGCACCAGGCGTGCCGCTGGCAGCCCAACAAGAAACGAATACAAATGTCATCCAATGATGGTCGGGACAGCCAGCCCACCCCTCAGCAAATTGCTAGGAAAACCTCGTGGCAAACATTTCCCAGAGAATGATTTCTTTCTCTCTGCAGATTGAGCACAGCTCTGCCAGTTTGCTCCTGTGCTGACCCTAGAGACCGGCTTTCACGGGAGGAGGGGACAGCAGCTTGTTCTCCAGGCTCTTTGGGCTCCCAGCTGAGTCCATGGCTGAAGTGATTTATAGAGACAGGGCCAAGGCCAGGAATCTGAGGCTTTTCAAGAGTTGCCCATTTCCCAAAAGAGTGCAGCTTTAATTTGTTGCCTGCCCGACTTGTGCTTGAGGCTCAGCCTAGAACAAGATTGCCAGTGATTTGGGAAATCAGTGCTACTTCCCCTTGCGGTTTTGGTGGTGTAGATGTCTGTCCATGGAGAATCAGACTGACACTTCCAGGCGTGTTACACACAGTCACCAAACAACTGAAATATGGAAGCAGCTCACAGAAACAAAATATATCAAGTCTGGAGTTTGCACAGACAAGGGGTGGCCTCTCAGCACCGGGGTACAGCACCCAGCACACACTGGATTACTGGGATTATAAAAGGAGCAGTGAGATCCCACCACTGCACAGTGATCAAAAATGCTCTAAGTTTAGTTGTTCACCAGCAATTCTCTCCTGACACACAGCCCTGGTCTCAGCCCCTGAAATCTGTTTGTCAAAGTAGATGATGGGAAAGGATTAACTCTTGGGGTGCAGCTACCCAGGACACAGCAGTCATTGAGAACTCCAGGCAGCATGCTGAAGATAGGAACAAGCAGATTTCCTCTCAGCAGGAGAGAGCATTGAGTCCTAAAGTGAGCACACTTGGGGAATGGCTCAGATTAGTAATGTCCAGAAGATGATAGGGAAAAGCCTGCATGTGTGAGCTGCCCTGCAAGCAGAGCACGCTGCTCCCACCAGGCTGGGGGAACCATCCTGGGAGAGGTGATGCTTAACACCTCTCACAGTCAGCCTCATCTGCAACTTACCACACTCTGAGTGAGCCCTGTGCATCTCCTCCTTCCTGCACACCGGGAACAGTCCCATCAACATTTAACAGAAAGGCAGCACAGCTGGGCTTGCACAATGTGACAGCACATCTTTGTCTATCACTGCACTCTACACAGTGCCTACATGCAGAGAAGGCTGAGTACAGGGGCCAGGGCACTGATTTATCCTCGTGCAAAAGATACAAGAGCCTTGTGGCTTCTATACATCTCTTCTCATCCTGGGGAGGTAATGGAAGGATTTTGACCAAAACCTTTCATTTACCTTTCAAAAGTGCCACCCTGACACTGTGAACATATCCTTTACAGACAACCATGAGGATTTTCAAGTCCTCTCAGCAAGAAAGCCCAGCACCAGACACACTTCAAACACACACGACAGTAAAAAACATGGGAAGCTAACTGGCAGAGGACCTCAGCTCAGCTTGGCTATCCCTAGCACACAGGGCACAGAGAACATTTCACAGGCTGCTCCAGGGGCTCTGAGGGATCAGGCACCCTGTACCAAAGTCGACAGGAGCACGGTGCTGTCCAAATTCCCGGTGATCCCTTTGGGGGAGCTCACCGAGCTGGACAGCTGGCAAGTACACGTGCTTTAGCTACAGGAGCATCACCCCAGCTCCCAGCTTGACCAAGTGCCTCTCTACACGCTCTGCTCTCCCTCGGAGGGATTTATCGGGTTTGCTTTATTTTTCGCTCTCTACACCACTCTCCCTCCGGGAGAGGAAAAAAAAAAAAAGTCCAAAACTTTCTAACTGCAAGCAAATTAAAAGCCCTTATTTTTTATCTTGAGTGTTAGCACAGTTCTAGGGTTGGTACTTCCAGGCATTTTGAACCGACTTCCCCTCCTGTCAGGCGGCCACTCTGCTCCTGCCCTTCACTTCCCCTGGCCCCGGGGCAGCGCGGGCGCTCCCCGCACACCCCGCGGGGTCCCGGCGGGCAGAGCCCGGGCCGGGCTGGCGGAGCGCTGCCCGGAGCGCCCCGCCGGCACTGCGGGGCCGGGCGGAGCGGTGCCCGGGCGGCGGCAGGTACCTGCTTGCGCAGCGCCTCGAAGGCGGCGCTGATGGTGTGGACGCGGGTCCTCTCCCGGGCGTTGGCCAGCAGCCGCCGCGTCTGCTGCAGCGCTTTGATCTCGGGCGAGACGCCGGACGCCTCGCCCGGCCGCGGGCGCGGGGAAGCGGCGGGCGGCGGCGGCGGGGCGGCGGGGAAGGCGCTGTTGGCGGCGGCGGGGCCGAGCGCGGCGCTGCGCGGCTCCCAGGCGGGCGGCGGGGCGGCGGCGGCGGCGGGGGGCGGCGCGGGGGGGGCGCGGAGCCCGGTCCGCCGCCCGCTCAGCACTTTGAGCTCCACGCGGAAACTTTTGCAGCCGCCGTGCTTGCGCCGCAGCCGCCGCAGCCCCCCGAGCTCGGCGGGGCACAGGCGCGGCCAGGGCTCGCCCTCGGCCAGCGGCGCGCTCCGCATGGCGCGGGGCGCTGCGCGGCGAAGCTCAGCCGCGGCCGCTCCGCCGCTGCTGCTGCTGCTGCTGCTGCGCCGCTCCCGATGCTGCCGCTGCTGCCGCCGCCCCGCTGCCGCCCATCTGCGCCCGCCCGGCCGCGGCGGGCAGCGGAGCCCCGGCTCCGTCCGTCCGTGCTCCGAGCCGTGCGCCCGGCCGCAGCTCCGCGCAGCTCCCCGCAGCCCGCCTGCCTCCCGCCGCCGGCAGCCGGCCGCCGCGCAGATGAGCGGCTTTAAAGAAACAGGAAGGCTGGCCTTTTTTTTTTTTTTTTTTTCTTCCCAAAACAGCTGTGCTGCCAATCTCCTTTGTTCATCCCCCCCTACCCCCCCCTTTCCCTTCCCTCTCCTCCCACCCCACTCCCACTTTCTTCTTTAATCTCGCTCTTCCATGCGATGGAAGAGAAATCCTGCCCCCCGGAGACTCGCCGCGACCCACCGTGTGCGCTTCTCCCCCAGCCCCCTGCTTTGCTTCCCCAGGGAAATCTGGGATTTGCTTTGGTTTCCAACCCGCTTCATTCCGCTTCTCCTCCCTTATCACTGGTTTTCCGCATCAAAACCCTCATCTGCGAGGCATGGGGTGCCTGACTTCACGTCGCCTTCCTGAATGTGCCCGGGAGCACAGCGGGCACCCCGGCGGGATGGGAAACTGGGGGAGATCCGGAGCTTTTCACACACGCATCCCTCCCGCCGCTCGCGGAATCCTCCGGTCGCTGCTCCGCCACCGACTCGGACCCGCTAGGAAGAATTATTCCGCAGCAACAGTCTGCCCTGCTTTTCACAGGGCTAACAAGGGAGTCTGCACTCGTGGGTCACTGCTGCCAGCTTTGGGCTGCCTTTGCTGGCACCCCAAAACCCCTCAATTCCCCTCACCTCAGCCTTGGGGGGCCAGGGGTCTCTGCAGAGTGGGCAGACAGAGTGGGAGGGAGGGATGGAGAGGTGCAGTTCACAGTCAGAGCTGTGGTACAGCCGAGAATAAACTGCATTTATCGGGATTGTAGGAAAATTTTGAGGTGGAAGGGACTTCAGGAGATCCTTTGTAACGTTTAAAAGTATCTCTGTTATTTAGGCATCTGGCTTTTCAAGTCATCTAAACCCCTTAGACATTAAGTTGTACTGAGAATCAATGGGATGCAAGTGTGAGATGCTTGAATTCACAGCAGTGAAAGGGATGTTGGTTCCTTACTCTCCTCCTCCTCCTCTTCCTCCCATGGTATGTCAACCTAGCAGCCCTCAGCACTGTGTGGGGTGAGGAGAAGGAGCTTCCATTGACCTCCTGTAGGTCTGTGATGCAACACAAGCGCTGCCTGATGACTAATTTCCTCTTGCTACTGTGGCCAGGCTGCCCTGGAGCAAACATTGGAAGGGTTTCCTCATGTGGAGAAAGCAGAGGTTGTGGAGAAAGTACTGGAGAAGATGTGCAGAGTGCTGGTTCAGCACCGTATCTGTGACAGCGGTGCTGCCTCCTCCATTGCATCCCATGTCCCAAGTGTCACTGCAGTTTGATTTTCCCTTGCAGAAGGGCTTCAGGTGAGTCAGTTGAACTCAGAAGTGCCTGACTTCCCAGCGTGGGTAGCAGCACCCCCCTGCCTTGTGGTGGTGCTGGCAAACCGCCCTGATGTCCTCAGCTAGAGCCTGTGAATTATTGCTGCTAATGCTAGGGCATGCCTTAATGACTATTTTCTCCATCTTTCATCTTAGTTCCTCTAACTCTCAAAGCTGAGAGCCAGCAAAGGGATTTTCAGTTGACCGTGTTTCTCCCAAGCATCCCAGTGAGTGGCAGTAGCACCAGCCCCTCCAGCAGGGTCTATCCTTCAGTGGGAGCCTCTGTTAAACATTTGGGGGCTCTTCTCATGAGAGGAGGACCTTGGGCCAAAATTGCAGTCTCAGCCATTAAATTCTGCCTCCCTAAAATCCCCTCGCTCTTCCAGCTTGACTCCATGAAACAAATCCATCTGGGCAGTAAACAGATGAAGGCCATTAAAACCAAAGGCATTTGCAGCCATTTACACCATTTTTTCCCTCATTTTGCCCCTAAGGCATGTTTATCTTCTCAGTGCTGGTTATGTAGCTGCTCCCTTGGCGGTAGCTGCGTTTCGGAGTGCTTCCAAGAAGAAACCTAAACCTGAGTGTCCCTAGTCACATAACCCCCTGTCAGACCTTCCCCTTCTCTCCTTTTAGTATCCCTGTGGTTATGGGTATCACAGGATGGCCAGGGTGGCCCAGCTCAGGGCTGAGTCACGCTGGGCCTCGTTCCCTCCGCGTGCCCGCAGCCTGTCCCTGCCTGTGCCCATTCCCAGAGGGGACAGCAGTGACAGCTGCCAGCCCCAGGGCACAGACTGGACTGTGAGCACAAACCTGCTCCCACCCTGATCACCTCTCGGGATCTCTGCTGCTCACAGTCACCCCAAGATGTGTTAGAAAGTCTCTTTTCCCAGCCCGGCGGTTGAAGAAGGAGTCAGAGCTCTTCAGTTCTCGGTCTCAAGGTTGTTCATTGTTCCTTATCTATAAATTCTTTCTCCTGGCCTGCCAAGGTCCGCTCAGCAGGACAGTCAGAGGCACTCTGCCTGCCTCAGAGGTGGTGTTGTCTTTTTATACTAAAAACTACATTTAGAGTAACTTCCCAATACCTATCACCTATGTTAGACAATTAGCTTCTACTCTAAACCAATCTAAAAGTGCCAACATCACAGCAGAAGATGGAGGCCAAGAGGAAGAAGGAGAAAGGCTGGACACGCCCAGATTCCTCCATCTTGTCCCCTGAACCCCAAAAAATCTATTTTTCACCCAGTGATAAATTCACTATCATTCTACTTAAACTTTCGTGGCTTGTAATTCTTCATATAAAGGTTGGTAATTGTTTTTTCCAAGGCTAAATCAAAGGCACAGGGGTCTTGGGCTCTGTGCCAAGGTCTCTGAGCCTCCTGGGCAGGGGCTCCAGTCCTCCAGGGCAGCCAGAGGAATTTCTTGGGTTCCAACACTCACCTTCCTTTGTTAATGCAGGGCAGTCTGGGGGGGACTCTCTGTCACCATCCTGTTGGGTTACTCCTCTTTGCCTACACAGAGATTGAAACTGGAACTTGCTTGAGACTAGACTGAAGGGAGAGAGATTTAAACTGCAGTGAAAGAGTTTGTGCAACCTTTTCTACCAGCTTAAGTTGTTTAGATGAAGGTTTGCTCTTTCAGTTAGGCAAAGGTGAGTTTCCTGAAGAGCAAACCCATCCCTTCAGTGCATGCCATGGCAGCCCCCCACATGCAGTGGGGATGGGCAGTGATGCCTGAGCTCACCACCAGGCTCCTGGAAAACAAAGCATTGTGCCTGTGCTGGCATTGGAATTTGGGCTGGGAGCAGTGTGTCCTGGTGCAGTGCCACCAGAGAAACATGGCTTTTGGGAGCAAATGCAAACAAATCTGCAGGTGGTGCTGCCTGCTCTGTGCCATATGGATGCAGCAGCTCATCCTGCTGCGTTGTGCCTACGTGCCAGAATGATGGCATGAGGTGAAGAGCAGATGGAGGGAATCACCTGGCTGTGAGGGAGTGATGCAGAGTGACAGGACCATGGCTGCGAGTTGTAGTGAACCTTTTGACCTCTCCTTTCTGCAGACCACATTATATCAGCCTTGTCTGCACTCAGAGCTGTATCATTTTAGCAGTCCTGCCATGTCCTACGGATCCATTTTTCACAGATATGGATAATTCAGGTACTTGCAGGACACAGACACACTCCAGGGAAGGTTTCCTCTCTGGCACAGCCAAGCTGATGGTGCCAACTGTCCTATCCCATTGCCCTTTCTCCTCCTTGCTGTACTCCCATTTCCTCCCTTTGCCAGCTCTGAGGTTCTCTGTGCTTGGCTGAGCAAAGATAGCCCAGCCCAGCCCTGTTTGATATGCCTGGCATTATTTGATGTGGTGATGTGGCCATGGCTACACACTGGTGAGGTGAGAAAGGGGTTGCTCCTGTGCTTGGAGACCAACTGAGAAAATAACTTCAGCATAAGCACCAGCATCACTTGTCATGCAACTCTGCTACCTTTGCCTTCAAAGGTAGATAAAGGACAAGAGGAAATGGCCTTGGATTACACCAGGGTAGATTTATATTGGATATGAAGAAAAATGTTGTGACCAAAAGGGTTGTCAGGCACTGGAAATAAGGAAATAAACCCTTTGCCAGTCCTTGTAAAGAACATAAGAGTCCTGGGTAAAAATCACTGGAGAAGTGGTAAGCTGTCCTCCCAGTATCCTGGGTCACTGAGCTACTCATTCCTGGATTAACTCCACCCATACAGGGTCAAGCTCTCCCTCTCACTATGCCCTAAATCAGCCCCATACCCTAAATCAGACTCTGCCTTCTGCCACTGGGTGACACACCCTGTTGGGTGGCTCTCTGCCCTGATGAAAACTAATGTGGTTGTAAGAAATTACTGTGAAAACCCAGAATGTGTCTTCAGACAATATATATATTTTTAAAAAATAAATAAGTAGGAAGGAAAAGGAAATGGAAATAAGTGACTAGGTGGCAAGAATTAGTTGTAGGTGCAGTTGAGATGTTGCAAAGGCTTCTCTTCAGAGCCCAGGAAAGACATGCTGCAGGTGGGTGCCAGGGAGATGTCTCAAAAGCAGTGCCCAAGGGACAGGACATTTTCCCCAGGAAGGCATCCTGAACATTCCTGGAGGATGATTCAGCTGGTGACAGCTTTGTACTTGTGAAAACCAGAACACACTCCAAACCCTGTGAAAAACCAGAGCTCTGCACTTGTTAAAAAGGAACATCTACTCTCATGTACAGTTTCCAACATCCTCCTTAGGCAAGAGGAATTATTTTAAAATGCTGTTGAAGAGCAAAAGCAGAAGTCTGATTGCAAGTGGCATGTTGAAGATATCAATGTAAAGTTGAATCATCAAAGTGAGGCTGAGATGCAGCCTTAATCCTTCTTCTTTTAATGTTTAAATCTGTGTCATGCAGTCTGACATTATCATTAATAGTCTGACAGCATTTCAGCAGCCATCTTCCTCAGGAGGTTTCAGAGCTTCAGTATGTGTTTCAAAATGTACAAGATATAAGAAAGAAGAAAGGGAGAACTTTTCTTTTTGCAGTAAAAATTCCATCGGGAGCACATTCTTTTATTGTGAAGTATTTAAATAACAACCAAAAAAAAAGGAAAAAAAGAAAGAAAGCATAAGCTTGGCAGGCTGAAAGTTTTGTCCAGTCCTTAATATGAGGATAAAAAAAAAAAAAAAAGAAGAAAAGAAATAGAAAAAAATGTCTCTGGTTTTACAGTTCTATGAAAAACACATCTTAAAAAGCAGCAATTTGAGAATATAGGGAGGCAAGGAGAGGAAAAGTGAGGAAAGGCTGCTGAAACACATGTCTATTATTAGTGAAGAGAAGTGAAATTTCTCCAGCATTATGAAAACCTTGTAGCATTTCTAAATACCCATAAAATGTACAGTGGGAGTTGTAAGAACCTGTAAAGTTGGTGGTCTCTCATCAGTGGGGTTTTTTAAAGCTATTTGGAGACTTGGCAAATGTGCATGGGCAGGATTATGGGAGTCCTCTTGAATAATATGAAACTGAGGAAGGATAGTGAAATGAGATAGGAAATGAGAATTATTCACACACAATGTAAATTGGAATCATATCTGTCATTGACTTTAAATTGTATTTCTTTTTAAATGCTTATTTTTTACTTGACACAGTCAATACGCATTTAGAGGAAAGAAGTGCTTATGACAGTCTGCAGCTTAATTTTATTCTCTTAGCTTAGAATGATGAGATTTAAGTATCTCTCCTCTCCTCTCCTCTCCTCTCCTCTCCTCTCCTCTCCTCTCCTCTCCTCTCCTCTCCTCTCCTCTCCTCTCCTCTCCTCTCCTCAGCTCTAGCAGTGATCTGAGGTCTGGAAAATATCTTTTGGTCAGTGTGTCTCAGCACAGAGCAGAGGGTGAGATGCTTTTGTTGCCTGTCCACATCTCCATGAGGAGGACATTGCTGCTGTCCAATGGCTCTCCTCTCTTTTAGAAAGAATGCAATGACTCCCAAAGGCACAACAAATGAGCCTTGTGAGAAAACCAATGCAGTTGTGCCAAACATAATGATCAATACATAAAAGAATAGTGGAGTCTATATGATGGAATTGTAGAAATAAAAACTGGACTCAATTCAAAAATAGATGTTACATTTTAAGCTGGGGACACGATGCAGGAGTTACTGTATGAATTTGTGTGGAAAGCTGGAATAAATAATCATACAGATCCCTCTTGCCCTACAATCACTGAATCCCCAGCAGGCATCTGACTTTCTGAAGCACCACCACATTCCTTGGTGGGAGACACTGGGTCCTTGGCAGTCTTGCAAATCAGTTTGGATCACTCTGCTGCAGGTGGAGAGGCTCAGCTTTATGAAGAAGCAATGCTGTTTAAACTGAAAAGAAACTGAAGTTGTCAGCCTAGCCCGAGTGGAAGTGCTACTTTAGCCAAAGCAGTGTCTCAGTGCCTCCCTGCAGCTGAGGGGGGACTATTGAAGGGTCTGCAGTGACTGTCAGAGGCTGGGCTATGCTGGGCCAGCTTGGACAGTGACCCTGGGAGGCCAGGGACAGCTCACCCGGGGCTTCAGCAAGAGCAGTGCTGGCTCCAGCATTGCTTGGGTGTGAGATGTATGGGAGGCTGAATAGCTGGGTAAGGACCTGCAGAAACCTCAACTGTTTCTCCATCTGTGAGCCAATGCACTGATTTATGCACAGTTGCACTGGCAGCTGGTCTGGCTTCAGCTCCATCTGACCTCATACATCATTAAAACCAATAAAATCCTCCCATTTGTTTGCTTAGGACCTGTCTGAGGCTGGGAGGTTGTTCCTGTGGTCAGGAGAGGGGCTGTGTGTGGAGATGGACGTGAGGTACAGTCCCAGCTCTGCCAAAATCCCCTGGAGGGCTGTTCCCTGCAGTGTCCCTGGTCTCCTGGGTCCTGGCAAGCAGCAGTGCTGTGTCCTCCTTGCCCCAGCCCACCTCCTCCCTGTGCTCCCTGGCCCCTGCAGGACCAGCAAGATGCCCAGTTATCAACATGGGCTCAAACTTAGTTACCCCCTGTCATGTGCACACAGCTTTCTTTAGGCTTTTCTCTTTTGAATTTTCAGGACCCCTGAAAACAAGCAAGCAAACAAACAAACAAACAAACCAAACCAAAACAAAACAAAAAACCCAACCAGAAAAGTGAAAATTATGAGGTCTGAAGATATTAAAGTCTTTCACTGGATATTATTTTATTTTAGAACAAGGACAGTTGACCTTAAATAGGACATAGGTGCAGGACAGACTCTCTTTTAGTTAAAACCTATAAATTTTGGGTGGAAGTTTACTTTTGTGGGTGAGGGCAATGCAAACATTTGTGTGCCAGGCTTTTCAGTGGTGGCTGTTGACTGTGGTCTGCAAGGTCCCAGGAACTCCCAGTGTCTCTTAGTGGTTATGTAAAGGGTGTGCAATTAGAGGCATATTTATTCCAAATTATTTATTTATTACTCTATATTTATTTCACCATTAAAAGCTCTTTTACACCTGGAGAATCCTGGTCAGATTCTCCAGGTGTGAAAGAGCTTTTAATGGTGAAAAGGGAAGAGTACTATCACTCACAGCTCCACTTAGATGAGCTAATGTGCCCACATCTCCAGTGGGCTGTTCCCACCATGGTGGAGAAATTGAGGTTTTGGAAAGGCAGAGGATGCTTACAGAGGCTGCTCTTCATGGAGGTCTTACCATCTGCTAAATTTATTATTTTCTTCTATTAATCATTCATCAGAAAGGCTGAATTTATTATTTGAGCAAACCAGTTGTGCATTTTGCCACAAAATCTCATGTAGCACCTTGTCTCTGGTTAAGTTTGAACTTCATGTTGGGACACATTTCTTTAGTGGCATATTAGTGAATAAGGACATGGGGTCCAGGGTCATGCTGCTGTGATTATCTTGAAATCATAAAATAGAAAGATGCTAAGACACTGGAAGAAATAATAATAATAAAAAAAAAGAAGCACATTGAGTGCAGAGTGGTGGTACCTGTGGTGCATCATTCCAGCTTCTGGCAGTCAGCAGCCAGGGAATTGCAAAATGCCAAAGGCATCTCCTGAGGCTGAATTTGGATTATGGTGTTTAACAGCCCTGCTGGAGCTAGCCACCATTACTGTTTTAAGCCCATTTGTACTAATTTGTAATTTTTAGTGCCCATGACAGTCCCATAACTCATTTCTGAGAGTAATGTCCTTTTTTTTCTGTTCTTAACTTGGTGTCTCATAATTTCATTAGTTAGCGTCTATCTGTCCCTTAAAGTTTTGAGAAATGGTGCACTTATTTTGGATAATAATTTGCAGTTATTTCCTGTTCACCTTCTCCATGCAAGTCATGATTTCACAGACCTCTCTCAGATCCCCTCTGCTGGTTTTTCTCCCAAGATGAAGGGGTTTAGCCTATTCTTGCTCTTTTGTCTGGAAACTGTTCCCTGTCTCTGGTGCCTTGTTGCCCTTTCTTGCCTTTTGCAGTTCTGTTCTATCCTCTGAGAGATTGGTGCATTGGAGCTATGTGCAGAAATTTGTGATACTGCTCTGAAGTATTTTCCTGCTAGTTTTTAATTTTCTCTTTGCTTTTTTAAATTCCTGTGGAGCACTAACTTCTCATGTTTAGAAAACCATCCAGGGTAGCTCTTACCATGAAATTTTTCACAGGTTCTCACATTTGTAAAGCCACATGAATGGCATCACTCATGTCCCCATTCCCTCAGTGCCAGCCCCAAAAAACTCAATTTGTGAATCAGAATTTCGTCCTACAGATACAACACTTGACTCTTCCCCGTTGCACCTTGCTCCCTGATGTCTCTAATGTTCTTTTTCATAATGTTTATCAGTTTGCCTTACAAGGAATCACACTTGTCTCTATTCATTCTTTCTCTGGAAACTGCTTTTTCATTCTGCATCACATTTACTGCTTCTATTCTTCTGGCATAGGCTGATTGAAACAGCTGGCTGGCTCTGCACCATGGATAACCATGCAGCAATTTCCTCTTTGGATTTCCACAGAGCTCTTGGGTGAATGCTGTCTGGTCTTGCAGATTGGTCTTATTCATTTTATCAGTTTGTAGGAAAATCTTTCCTGCTGATGTTTCAGTTTGAGGTATCTCTTCAGATGTGTTCTCAAGAGGGAAAGGCTGCAGTGTGGGATGCATCCTCAGTATTTATTTGACTTTGCTATCATGAGATAATGTGTTTTGAGTGCTCATCTATCACATATTGATCATCTATCAGTCTGAACAGCTGTCTGGAAAACTACTTGCTGTGAGGCAGCTTTTGTTATGAGCTTTCAGAGCTGTAGAAAATTGCTTTTCAGAAGGTTTTTTAATACATTTATATTGACTTCCAACACTGGCTTACCTGAGTGCATGTTTCTTCCATATTCCCTTTCTGAAGTTCATTCCCATACTTTGCTTCTGATAGACTTTATTCTGTTTTTCACTCCACTGACATTTAGGTACTGTTCAAATAAAGTCTGTGAGTCCTGAAACCATTTGACTCCTAACTTTCCCTTTCAGCTTCCTTTCAGTACAACTCTTCAGTTTTGTGTTACTGCCTGTCAGCATCCTGAAAGTAGAGAAAAAGCTCAATTACTTAAAATATGAAAGATGTGACTGGTAACCAATACATCAGTTTAATGCATGACTTGGGTTAGTACGAGTCAGTAAATGTCTTCCTACATTTAATATGATATAAAATACAACCCCTGCCAAAATTCAAGGCAGTTTTTCAATACAGTTTCTCCACCTTGGCCTCCTAACATGTTTCACAGCACATAAATGCACACTCTGTGGGCATTATCAACTTTCTGACAGTTTGGTCTGTGAACTTCTCACTTCCATCCTGATCAGGGCCCTGCTGAACACTGTACCAAAAGAATACAGGGAAAGAGAAATTAGGCTGAGAGTCTCGGAAAGGTGGCCAGGATTGGGCAGGGCTTATAAGAAGTGAATAAAAAAAACATAAATGTGGTCAATGGATATGAATTTGAAGAATACAGTGGTCTGGATAAGCAAGATGATGAGCTGAAGATTTGGCCAAAATACATCTAGGAACTCTTTCAAGAAGAAAATAAAAGTTTAGCCTGGGATTAAGTTGAAGATTGGTAAGAGCAGTGGCACAGGTGAGGACCCAGGACAAGGACAGATGGGATGGGAATGAAGTCAGGGAGGTGTGGACCAGGGGTAGGAGAGGTCATGCTCAGGAGACACAATCACAACCCAGAAGGATGGTAGGGAGCAGAAAGCAATGAAAAGAACTCCTTAAACAGTGACTGCTTGAGGCAAACCTGCAACCAAACCTTCAAGAAAACAACCAGGTGCTCTGGCACTTTTTTTTTTTCCTCCCTGGCTGCAGACCTCAAAACTAAGGCAGAAGTCAGCACCGGTATGGGAAATATTTTGGGACACAGCCAGAGAGGACATGAGAGGCAGTGACACAGAGACTTCAGGTTCCATGAATAACTCTGAAAATGGGCTGTGAGTAGTCCCTTGCTGTACTTGCCTATGTTTGTGAAACACGTTGATATTTATTCATGGTATCAATGGTGTCACCGAAAGCAAAAATAGCCACAGAGCTGACACATATGAGTTTGAGCAATGGCTTAGCAGTGATACTTCTGGTCTTCTCTAAATGTAATGGGACCAACCTTTTCCTAGGTGTCCAGATGTTTTTTTGGAATATGTTTGCTGCTGGTTGAGAGCTTGTTCAAAGGACGAACACCTTCCAGCAAAGCTGTAGAAAGCAGTTTTCTAAATAAAGCCTTGCACTTTTAGACATGATCCAAAACTGTCTTTCCATTGGTTTTCAGAGGTTTTTGGATTAAGTTTCATAGGCAGATTTGCCAATGCTCTCAGATGAAAAACTGTGAAGGATATGGAGTGCCAGATGGCGTTAAGTGGATTTCATTGGGTTTGGAGGTAACAGAAACCCTAAACTGAGTGGACCCAGAAATTCTGGCTGCTGGATTGTGATTCCCCATCTGCACTGAACATCAAGGTGGCTCAAATAAAGGTCAGGGACCCACATTACCATTGCCTGTTTCACTGGTGGCTTATAAAATTATTATAGGATATAATTTTATTTTAGGATTTATTTTAAACTTATTTTAGGATGCACTGAGTGGGCTGTATAGGAACAGGCTGACTAGTTTAGCAGATGTCAGCACTAGAAGAATGTCTGCCATGATCTGGTGTCTTGTCCTTTGATAGCTGTTCAAAGAGCAGGCAGGAAATTGCACTGCTGAAAAATAAATTGGATATTAGCACACCAGAAAGAGCTGATAATGTTTCTCTTTGTGGTTCTGGGGCTGAGCTGATCAGAAAGCCAACCTTGGCTGCCCTGAAACAGGAGCCTGGTGAAATATGTGCTGTGGATCTGACTCCAGTTTGCATGTGGACATTTTTATTCCTGTGCTTTCCACCCACCTTTGAGCAGAGCCAAACATGATACACAGTCAAACAAGACATTGAGGCTCTTTAATTTTCACATTTACCCTAACTTAAAACCCTTTTCCTGCTACTGATTGCTCCTAATGACATTCAGAGCCCCTGATACATTCCTGAGATTGTAATTTGCTTTCAAATCCACAGATGTATCACGATAAATATCAAACCTAGTCACAATCAAGGTGGAAATGGGATGTGAGGAAAGCATAGAATCATTCTCAGGATCTATTATGGAGCTTACCTGGAAGGGAGGATAATAAAGATTTCTCTATTTAAAGGTCCAGATATCTGTGTTCCAACTGATAGTTAAAATAGGCAATGTGCACTGCACTGATCCAGGCAAAAGAGCATTTCCAGGGCTGCTCCAAAATATTTACCTCTCAAATGCTTTCTGTCAGAAAATGCCTTTGTGGATTAAGCAATATTTTTTCCTTGGAAAGTGTCTCTTTCTGGCATGAAATTTCAGATGTTTACTGAAGTTGTATATCTAAAAGCAGAAAGTTTATTTTTAGCTGTCTCTATTTATTTTAAGCAAAAGTCAGAATTTTTGTGAGAGAAGAAAACTGAATTTTTCAGACCAGCTGTAGTCCATTCACTCTTCCAGATGAAGAAGACCCTGAATAATGTAACTTTGAGGTGTCAAGCTCTGTGTGAACATTGGAAACCCTTAGTAAGGTCTTGACTGTCGTAAGACTTCACTCCCTGTCGTGGGAGAAACTGAAGAAAAACAAGACATGTACAAAGCCTCTGATAATAATTTCTGACAAGCCCCTAAAATTTGTCAGAGTTGAAATAATGTGTACATGATAAATGTATGACTGCCTTTAGTGTAAAATATTTTCACCCACGAAGGCTCTTGGAGAGGTTGGCTGAGTGACTCCTGTTCTTGATGGTGGAGGCCTGATGGGTTTCCAAAATTTGCCTTGCTCTCCTGTCACAAGCTCTAGGTGCCTGCTGCTGCTGCTGCTCAGCCAATTCTCCCTCTCCAGTGCCAAATCCCATGAGGGCTGGATGAACCAGAAAATTAGTTTGGCAAGCTAGATACTGCAGGAATTTGAGAGTGTCTTTCTCTTTGGAGATAGGGTTTGTGCAAGGTGCAAGGCCATGTGGTGTCTGTGGGGAAGGGGAAACCCAGCTCTGCAGTGGAGAGGAGTGTTTTGCACATCCTCATATTGTCACTGTGATATTTTCTGGAAAAATCCCTTTGCCAGGATTTCTCCTGGGAAGTTGAGAAGCCTCTGAGAAAAATGTAAGTAATAATTATCTGATTTGCTTCTCCTGTGTTTGCTGCTTTGGAATGTGGTCTGGACATTGTTTACCAACAGGTGCATGTTTGATTGGTTTCATGTGAATTGTTTTTACTTAATGACCAATCACAGCCAGCTGTGTCAGACTGAGGAGTCAGTCACCAGCTTTCATTATCATTCTTGTGAAGCCTTCTGATGTATCCTTTCTGTATTCTTTAATATAATATAAATATAATAAAATAATAAATCAGCCTTCTGAGAACATGGAGTCAGATTCCTCATCTCTCACCTCCTGGGGACCTCACAAACACCACACTCAGATGATGGTGGTTGTGTTATTTGGGATTGCTCAGTCACAAGTCCTGGGGCAATTCAGGTTTTTAAGTTGCTTCAAGAGCTCCTCGTGGGACTTGAGCCTCCAGCCCTGAGGTTCACAGGTGAGATTTGCCTGAGAGGATGACTGCTCCTTTTCCCTGTCACCTCTGCTACCTTCAAGCACAGAGAGCCCCACAGAACCCCCTATGGGGTCCCAACCAAGCCCTGACACTGTGCCCAGTGCCCCCAGGGTTGGGTACTCCAGGCATGGCAGGTTTGAAGTGCTCAGCATCATTGTTTGATCGTTCTGTTCCACAAACAATCCTGCTCCCTCTGCAGGAGGACTTATCCTGTTTTCCATCAGTTGATTTTGGATCTTCCCGCTGTGAAGCGATCCAAGCAGTGAAGAGCTCCTTAATCCCATTACTGTGTTCTGAATAAACTGACCCACGGTGAAGAGGCTGTTGCTGCTGAAAGGCTCTGTATAAAAAGGAGAGGTTTAGCTTCTCCTGGGCTTGATGCACAGCCTCTGCTTTGCTGTTGGATTCCCATGTGCCACGTGGGGACCCAGCTTCGTGCTCCTGTGGCATTCACATTCTCTGAAAAATCCCTTCACCCAGGATTTTTCTCCTGGGAAGCTGAGAAGCCTCAGAGAAAAATCAAAACAAATGTTATCTCATTTGCTTCTCCTGTGTTGTGCTCATGTGGAATGTGTTTGGAGATTGTTCACCCATAGGTGATTGTTTCATTGGGTTCTGCTGTGAGTTGTTTTCACTCTTTGACCAATCAGGGCCAAGCTGTGTCAGGGCTCTGGAGAGAGTCACGAGTTTTCATTATTATCTTTTTAGCATTCTGTAAGTATCCTTTCTGTAATCTTTACTATAATATAGTATACTATTCTTTAATATACTATAGTATCATAAAATAATAAACTAACCTTCTGAGAACATGGAGTCAGATTCATCATTCCTTCTTTTGTCTGGGGGGAACCCAAATACAAAATGCTCCTGCCCCAGAGGCTGAGAAGGCAGCACCTCTTGGCTCTGCCTTGTGCAATGGTCTTGGCCACTGAAGTGTTGGATCTGCAGGGGGAGTTGCTAGAAGTGATGTGGGAAGCTCAAACCTGAAGTCATCCTTCCCTGCTTGCCAGCATGAATCATTAAATCATTTGCTCTTGCAGGCTGTGGCCAACTGTAAGCACCCGTGGAAAGGGAGAATTCACTCTCCTTCTGCCTCTGCAGCCACTCGGCCCAGATCCTAGCCTGGTGCCAGTGGCTTAACACTAATGATATTCATTCTTTTCAAAACTAAGGAAAAAGTGGAGTTTTGTTTGTTTATTTAGGTTTTTCCCCCTCAAATATGGTCTCACCCAAAATTTCTTCAAGGTATTTTATGATGTGCTATTTGGGACGGATCAAGAACATTTCTTGATGTGTCTGAGCATCTTTTCAGAGATTCCTCTCACTTGCTCACCTTGGCAATGTGGGGTAAGAAGGGCGAAGAGAACAAGAAGGAAGTTACCTGCATGCAGCTGGAACTCCCCCTTTCATACAGAGATCCTTCCTCCCTGGCACCTGATGGTCTGCCAGGAAGTGTCCTGTGTCTGCTGAAGATGAACTTGGGCTGCCACAGCTGGCTGGGGCTGAGCTAAAGCTGTCAGACCTGGTTTTGGCTTCTGTTGGATGATCCTGCTGGCAGCAGGAAGGAGGAACTTGTTGAGAAGATGATTTTGTTTAGATTCAACAACTTTCCTAAGCACAAGTTCCTTCAGAAAATCCAAAGATGATGGCAAGCAGAGGCTTTGGTTGGTTCTCTCATCTCATTTTCTACTTTTGGGTGGGAAAAAAGTGATCCCTTTTCTCTCAATTACTGAGACAGCCTTCTTTAAAGATGGAAAGGTACAACAGTGACAAAACATAGAAATACCCCAGCAGGCTATGGACACCAAAATACAGAAAAATGGCTTGAGGTGTAGAATAACCACAACTGGCACGTGACTTATGGATTACACCCGTCATATGATCAGCCCTTAGCTAGTTATAAATATTATATTAGAAGTATTAGTGAAACCAGATGGGTTGCAACCAGTCCAAAATGTGGTGAGGCTGCGGCCTGAAATAAAGAGAGATGAAGCACAATGCTTTGGCATTAAAAATCATCTTCATGTGAGAACCAAGAACTGGTGAGGAAAAAGAGGAAAAGTCACATAGCTGGCTGTGCACATGATGCTTGGGAAATAATTTTTATGTGTCTCATGGCACCAAAATGTAATTCTTAAGAGTCTGCAGTCCATGTTGGATGTTTCATCCTGATGCTAATTAGCTCTGGTAATTAGTCAGATTGCTCTTACTTTGGGTGAACAGCAAAAGGAGGTAGAGAATGTGAAGGCCATCACCCATTGAGTGCTTCCTGCAAAGGGTCTGGACATGGCAGGACCTGTCCTCTGGATGTGCAAGGATTGCTCAGGGCTGGTGCTCAGGTTGTTGTGGAGGGGGTGATAAAATATGTAAATGCAGTTTTGTCCTCAATGCCTCCTTCCCTGACCCCTTCACATGCTATCCCCCATGTCTGAGAAGATCTTAACTTCCAAATAGTCAGTGCCTGCTGCAGCTCTTGCCTTTGGGTACTAAACACACTTAACTCTTGCTTTTTCCTTGGCTTTTTCACTTTGCTCTTGCTTCTGCTTTGCTCTATTTCTGATCACATCGCACAGCAGACGCTAAGGAGAATTTATTTTCATGGGGGCACTGACATTGCACCAGCATCAAACCATGACACTGAGACACTTGTGTTAGTTGTCACTGTGTTAGCTCTTCTCCAAAGATGCTGGCCTCATCTTTGCTTGGAGGATCCCAAACATTCAACACTTACATCAGGAGACCTTTAGTGCCACATCAGCTCCAGGGCCTGGACCAGGAGCCTCAGGCATCCCATGATCTGGGGTGCCCAGGTGTTGAGTTCTATTGTCAGTACATTGCAAGGGTTCAATATTGCCAGAGTTTTGTACCTCCTTGATGTTTCTTGTAGGCAGCTCCTCTAAGCACTGACTCCAGTTCCCCTCAGCCAACCAATCCACTCTTTTATAACACTCCTCTTATTGGCTACAGCTGCGGCCTGTTAAAATAAGGCCTGCTCCTAATCTTTAATAATTAACGCAGCTGCAACTCTTTAGGGGGTAAGATTACATTCTATACCACCTTTATTTTCTTATGTTCTATCCCCCTACACCCGGGTGTGGTGGAGCTGGGCTGGCCACTCAGCCCGAACCCCGACAGGCGGCAAGCAGTGGTGCATTAACATTTGCATGGG
The DNA here is from genome assembly GCF_051311805.1 of Agelaius phoeniceus. NCBI lineage: Eukaryota > Metazoa > Chordata > Aves > Passeriformes > Icteridae > Agelaius > Agelaius phoeniceus. Next base: position 68,445,476 of record NC_135268.1, on the reverse strand, counting down.
TGAGCAGCAAGCAGTGGTGCATTAGCATTTGCATGGGTGGGAAGCAAGCAGTGGTGCATTAACATTTGCATGGGTGGGCAGCAAGCAGTGGTGCATTAACATTTGCATGGGTGGGCAGCAAGCAGTGGTGCATTAACATTTGCACAGGTGGGCAGCAAGTGGTGGTGCATTAACATTTGCACGGGTGGGCAGCAAGTGGTGGTGCATTAACATTTGCATGGGTGCCAGCTGCAGCGGAGCCCCGGGGTTACCGAGGGGCGAGGCCGGTTCACCCCGTGCTGGGACGGGCGCTCAGCGATCCAAGCGCCGTTCCCGGCTGTTCCAGCGGCTCGGGGTCGCACAGGTGCACGGCCAGCGCCGTGTGACAGCTCACAGCCTGCACAGCTGACAAAATATGCCCGGCATCTGGCACTGTCCCGGTGTCTGGGCTCCAGGCTGGCATGCCAGCCCCGCAGCCGGTGCCTCGCAGCGCGGCCAGGGCTGGATCCTTACACAAACACACCAGGAACGCTGCCAGCCACGGATTTGGCCCTGCCGTGCAAAGCAGCTCCCGGCCGTGCTTCCAGCCCTGTTTGTGAGCTCCTCACGAACCTCGCCTGTGCCTGCACCTCGCCTGTTTCCCCCGGCCAAACACGAGTCACCCACCTGGCCCTCCAGGGATGCCCAGCTGGTCCCCAGGCAGGTCCCTCTGCCTGCTCCTGTCCCTCTCCAGTCCCACTGAGGGCTCATGGAGCTGCTGGGGCTTGCAGGCTTGGTGAGGACTGGTTGTATCCATCCTGCCCGAGCCGCCACAGGGAAATTACCTGGCAGCTTCTCCTCATCCCCCATTGTGAGGTCGAGCTGCTGTGCCCTTGCTTTGGTGGGTTGTTGAGGGCTGTACACGTTTGCAGCAATACATGGATACAAATGACTAATAATAGGAAAGCATGTGCTGGGTCTATGTCCACTCCTTTCCATCCCAAAAAGGAATGGGCTCTCACCAAGAGCCCTAACCTTGTCTTGAAGGCCAGGTCAACATGCTTTGCTGATGAGGTGGCCTGAATTTCATCTCCCTCATATCACTTTTGGTTCTTGGCAGACACGAGAGTCCGTTGCTTATAATACAACTTACCTCTTTAAAAGGGCTGTTCATGTGAAAGGCCTTTAAAAAGAAGCCAAGACAATTATTTCCCTGTTCCAGATGGGGAAACTGAGGCATGGGAAACAAAACCTATTTCCCCAAGTTACACAGCAGCACGGAGGCAGGAGAAGCAAATGGCTCAGCCCTGCCTGTCTCTGTTGGCCACCCTGGCTCAATCTGCGGCCCTGGAACACAGGGTTGGGTGTCAGAACTCACTGTGACATTTATCCTTTGGAGTGATTGAGTGTGTCCTCCCTTTCCTTCCTCACTGCCCATCAGTGCTCCCTTGGACCACACTGAGGGTGTTCTGGGAAGAACAAGGCAATTAAGGCACTTGCAGGCAATTAAGTGTCAAGGTTGAACAGACAACTACAGCATCTAGAGCAGTTGTATGGGCTGGACACACCAGTGTGATACTCTTTACAAGAATTAATCATGTGGGAAAGGAGTTGGTGAAATGGTTTTTTTTTCCCCCAATACATTATCAGAAACTTGGGTATTTTGTTAAATAAGGGTTAAAGATACTTTACAATATAACCAAATAGTTGTCACTGTTTTGCTGTGCATACACTCTGTGTGAAACAGTCTCTTTCTTGAGATTTAAAAAACACAGTGAGGAAAAGTTACAATATCCATTTTACAGTGGCAGGATCTGGGTAAAGGAGATTCTTCTCAAGATCACACAAGAAGCTGGAGACTGACCTGAGAATGCAATCCATATTAAATAAATCCTTGGTCCAGTGATCTAATGACAAACTCTTGTTCAAAGGATGCATCTTAATAAGATGGAAATGAACTCAGAAAAGGAGAGCAATGCACACCTTGAATGCTGAGGACATTTTAGTTCCTTCTACCCATAGCTGGATCAAGAGTCAAAATCAGGACAAAAATGTAAAAAGAAAGGTGTTGATGGAGACACAAGAGTGATCAGGCTAAAACCATCTTTGCTGGACCAATGACTCTGGAAACCAAAAGTGTGGGGGAGGAAAAGCTGTATTTCAAGTGGGCATTGTGTCCTGAGCTGATGTTTCAGTTCAAAGCCTGGTGGTCTTTGGACTTGGGTGGGCTGGTGGCTGTGTCACAACTCTGCAAGGGCAGCTGCCAGGTCAGGAATCATCAGAAGAGCACAGACCCTGCTTAGGAGACCCCTCAGGGATCCCCACCTGCTGACCATAGCTGTGGTTTGCCTCCCAATTTCTCTGCTTTCTCTCCAATTTTTTCATGGCTTGATAAGATTTATTCTTGCAGTAGTTTGCCTCTCCTCCTCCTCCTGCAGCCTCAATCTCCTGGGCGACTTTTTCCTGTGGAGTGGTGGAAACTGGGTGGGTGTGGTGGTGCTGTTTGAGTGTGAAAATGCTTCAGAGTGGGACTGAACCCTGCAAGTTTGGAGTCTCAGGTAAAACTTGCTCTTTGGGTTTGCTTTCACAAGAGGTGCCCTCCCTCTCACACATTGGGTTTTATTCATATGGATGGAGAAGGCAACAAGGAGGGCAATTTTACTGCTCCTTTTTACCTCTGGAGAGCTGCCACGGCCGACATCAGCCCAACATGTGCTGGTGACTGCGCTGCATTCATCTGCTGGCTGAGCACTGATTTCCCGAGTTAGCAAAAAAGACAGATCCCTAATGCTGCTGCTAGCTGCAAGTCAGGCCACCACCTCGTTTAGAGCCTCTCCTGCTGGGACACTTTCCCTCCCTGGTTTATTTGGGCTCTGCATGCAGCCTGGCATTCTGCACAAATGATATAGCAATGAAAAACTACAGATGTGCAGACAAAAATGCCTGTTGGGTCTTTCCCTCCTCCTGTGCTGTGGGGAGTTAATGGACATTGTTCATTGGGGGAAATTTTTCTTTTTGTCTTTTACCTCATTTCTCCACTCCCATAAAGCATATTGACCTTGAAAAAAAAATCCTGCTGCTTCCCAAAAATATAAACAAAAGTATTTTCTGTAGTGTTTGATTCTTGCTACTGGAGGAAAAAAACATTCTAGTTTGCTGGAGGGTATTTTTGGCAGCACTGCTCCATCCCCTCTTTGGGGCTGCCCAGTGCTCTGCATCTGCAGCAGCAGGCAGGATTCAGCCTCATCCATCCCAACACAGCCACTTCTGCCAGATGTGCCAGATGTCACCGCTGTGCAGCCCAGCAGACCCACGGGGGTATTCCTGCAGGAACGTGCCTTTCAGAAATACCATTCTCCAGCTCCCCAGCCTCAAAACTCCTGCTGGGGCTCTGTTTGCCTAGCAAAAAAAAAAAAAAAAAAAAAAAAGCAAAAAAAAGCAAAAAAAAAAAAAAAAAAGCAACATGCACACACAAGGAAAAAAAAATCTGAAGGCATCCAGTTGCTCCTGGGCAAATTGCCAGTGATTGAGTGACCTGCTGCTTCCCCAATATTGCATTCCGCTGGCATGTCTTTAGCCCTGGCTGACGCCAGCCATCTAACTCACCCCCAAAGCAAACATTTCCAGTTGGCACCACTGCCTTGTTTTTCTGAAGAACCGATTCATGCCTCCCTTAAAAAGTTTTACTATATCCATTTTTTTTTCTAATTTTTTTCCCTCCTTTTTTTTTTTCTTTTCCCCCTGGTGTGTGGAGCCACCGGGGAACAGCTGCCGCTTCAGGGATTTCTCCTTAAAATATAGGAGAAAAAAAAAAAAAAAAAAAAAGACGGGATGGGGGGGAGAGGATTTTTTGCCACCTCCCTTTTTAGCAAGCATGATAAATCCATTCAGAGCGCTCCTTGTGCGCGAGTGTGGAAACCTTCTGCTAAAAGAGTTATTCTGTTCTCATTCACAGATAATTGCTCCCCGAGGGGCCGGGCAGAGAGCGAGGAGGAGAGCCTGATAATCCGGGAGGACACGGATGCGAATATCGGGCTGCGGCGCTGAGTGCCTGCCTGAATTATTGGGGACGAGATGTTACTCAGCACTTCGCAGGATCAGCCCCGCTGTAATTCTGTTATTTAAGGAGAGGCAGAGCCGGGCGACAACAACAACCCACCCGGGGCCGTGGTGGAGCCGGGCGGCGTTGCAGAGGAGCACATGCTGGTTTATTTTTTACGCTATGGAAAGAATGAGCTTTTAGGACACAAAGTCCTGGCGGGCGGCGAGGGGGAGGTGGGAGGGGAGTGAGGGGACAGCCTGGCTCCGGGCTGCGCTGGCAGACCCGGCTCAGGGCTGCTGGGGTGCTGGGGCTTGCTGCCAGACAGGTGGTGACAGCACCCAGGAGCACCCAGGTGACAGCCGGGGCCACCACCGGCGCCTGCTGGCTCCCACTCAGAGCACAGAGTGGGTGTTGTAGTGCTTGTATCTAGTTGTGTAGTGAGCCAGCACCCCTCTGGTGGGCTATTCTTAGCTAGGACTTCACTAAAAAAGTGAGAATTCAGCCCCCTTCCATCTTCAAGTTTTCCTTGGGCTCTCTCTGCATCCGCAAAATGGGGGTAAATTACCCAGCAGGATGCCAAGAAGCTTGAACAGAGTAAAGAAAGGTGCCTTCTCTTTGCCTTCTCTTTGCCTTCTCTTTGCCTTCTCTTTGCTTTCTCTTTGTCTACTCTTTGCCTTCTCTTTCTGGTCCTGATGGACCTCTTCTTTCATTCTGAAATCCCTGTATTTGATGCAATTACCTGAATTTTCACTAGCCAGTTTCCTTTGGGAAAAGGCCTGGAAAGAAATGTTTAGACTTTCTGGTCCTGTTGGAAGTTTCACTACATTGAAATGTAGTGGCCTTTTCTGCAGAAGGTTTCTTTCTTTGGCGAAAATAAATGTGTCTATCTGATTATCTATTAAAGCATCTAACAGAAAGAGCTTGAACATGATGTGCTGGTTTTTCATGGGATGGTCAAACAAGGACTCTCTGTAGTAATTTGGGCTATTTACTTCTCCCAGGTTCTTGGGAATGTTTCTCACCTCAATCTCTACGTGTTTGAGTACCCATTCAGTGGGGGAAGAAAATCAACAAACTCTTAAAAAACTCATTTCTCCTTGGACACATCTTGGCACACACTGTCAAACCAGAAGCTCCCACTCTGTCCATTTTACAGGTGGGGAAACTGAGGCAGCATGGAGGAAATAAATTGCTTAAGGAAAATTCTGTTGGGTAAGGCAGTCACAGAGCACAGTCAATCTCAATCTTTGTTTAATTCAGCTGTTGCAATAGGAGAACTGAATGCCACTTTAGGGTTTCTCCACATACCAAATTATTTCGGAAGAGAAGAGGTTTCTTTGTGGCAGAAGGATTAGAGAACCCTGGTGATGCTGGGATAAATGCTTACAGTTCCCTTGAATGTATTATTGGGTAAGATTATTGGTGATTTTCGATCTGGAGGCTGAGGGGGGCAACATTCAATTGATACTTTCCCAGATTTCTCCAGTTTTCCCCTCAAAGATCAGCAATTGCTCCCCTCCTCCTCCAGTTCTTGATTCCTGAGTGGTTTTTGGCCAAAACGACCCTGTGCTCATTTCATAGTAGCAGCTAGAAGAAAAGCTGACAGCTATGAGGTAGTAAAGACAAATGGTGGAAGGGAGAGTTTGGGAAAGCAGGTCTCAGGCTGTGCTTATGAGGAGTGATGACAGCAAACCCGTTTCTCCAGCAGAGTGAAATGTGAAGGGGAATACTTTGCTCTTTCAGACTGCTAATGTAAATAAAAGGCACACAGAGGGACACGGGTAGGTTAACAATCAATTAAAAGCAAATTTCCCTCCTTGTGTGAGGTTAGAAGGCTGTGGTGATATAACATGAGAGCACCATGGCAAGTTTCTTCAGCAGTGCAGAGACTTCAAGCACATTACTGAACTGGGAGAGCCGGCCCAGCAGTGGGGTTTCCCCCTTTGGTTTGCAGTTTCACCTCCTCTGAGTGCTCGAGGGATATCTTTAAATTCATACAAACAATTCATTTGATTTCAACAAGAAGAAAAATGGTAATGATTCCACTGATGTCTCAAAACAGGCTATGGGCCTAATGAGATCTGAGTGTGTCCCTCAAAAATCTTAAAGGTGCTGAAAACACAAGTTCAGCTCCCTGGATATGTGGATCTTTAGCTGTTGTCTGATTGGTTGATTTAGTGAGGATGTTGTAATTCCATGACATCATATATAAGTTTCCAAAGCATTTCCATCTGGTTTCAATGCCATCATCAAGCAGGAGCAGAATGGGAGCATGGGAAAGTGCCTGTATCACCCTTGTTATGCTGCCAGGATCTGTGAGCCTTGGCTCCCTGGGACAGCCCACGTCCTTGGGCACCTGGCAGCAGGAGCACCAACACTTGGGTTTCTCTCCAAGAGCCTGTCCTCACGTGGTGCAGCAGCTGGTGACAAAGTGACCCATTGATGTTGGTGCCAGGGTCATCTCTGAGGTGAAGTGCAGCTCGCTTGCTTTCCCTTTCTGCACATCACAGGACACATTCCCAGCATAACCCTACTGGACCAGCTAAAAATTCCCTCTGCCCTCAATGGCACATGAAAGCCTCTTGCTGGGTGCAGGCTGCCCTGGTCTCCCTGAAACCCTTCTCTCCCAGCATGTGCTCCAGCCAAAAAATTACTCTAGTTTTTAGCAGACACAGAGTGGTACAACTCCCTGCTCTGTGTCCTAATTGTCTTTTTCATCTGGTGAGAAAGGGTGGTTTCCAAGGGTGGTTTCCCTCTGGTTTCTAACAGTGGTTTCTTTACTTTGGATGGTTCAAAACCAAACTTCCCTTCTCCCCCCAGTCAGGTCTGAGCTGTGGTTTGAACTTTGTTGCTCAGACCCATGCCTGGCTCTGATATTTTAGTGTCCAGCACTGCCATGCTTTCCTAGGGAGCACATAAATAGCATCATAACACTCCTCGGGCTTAGGAACCAGAGTGGAAACAAAAGTACACTTAAAAAAAACTTTATGTGTGCCCTGTTTTTGAAGGCAGTGTTATGACCTGGGTGCTTGACTCGTGAGGGTGACAGCTTGCCCCTGGCAACAACAAGCAACTTCTCATCACCCAGAGAGGAAAAGTGATGGGCAATGCCAGCAGCCCGTCTGAAACTCTGCTGAGAACGTGGATGCTGGATGCAGATTTTGCTGTTACACTGCACAAAGCACATGGTACATGGAGGGAATTTATGGGGATGCAGCCCCGGATCTGGCTAAGAGCATTCTCTAGCACCATCTAGTGCTCCGAGAGCCCAGGTTCTTAAAGAATGCTGGGGTTTAATCTGCATATAGATCCATACCATAGGCAATTTGAGCACCGTGGTGCAGAACCGTGAAGTGATGCATATCTTGCAATATATTACACGAAAGGGTGAGCATTAAATTAAGCATCGGCTGTGAACCAAGGTAATAAAGTGTGGCATATATATTGCAGACAATGCAGATTTGAGATTTATGCTGGCTGGGCTCTGAAAGCAAGAATCCATATTGTTAAAGTATGTATTCAATCATTTCAGGAAATCAGAATGGATTAGTACATTTAGACTTCAGGGGCTGAACCTGAATGTTCCTGAAGCATTAAAATGCCTCCTCCCTTTCCCCCTGGGCATTGCTACTTTTTCTCTATATATCTTTGTCCCTCTCCAAACATCAGCATCATAGAAAGGTTTGGGTTGGAAGGGACTTGAAAAACCATTTAGTTCCAACTCCTCCCCATGGACAGGGACACCTTCCACTAGACCAGGTTCTTCAGAGCACCATCCAGCCTTGAACATTTCCAGGGGTGTGTAATCCCCAGCTTCCCTGAGAAACTTGTTCCTTAATTTAAATAATTCCTATTTTTGCAAGGCTACCTTCAAGACTGATGAGATTAATTCCCAGAGGAGAACACCCCAGTTGAAATAAACAAAAGGAACAGCAGCAAGCAACCATCAACACCTCCAGGAGCTGAAGGAGGGTTGCACTGTCTCTGGCTGTTGAACTGGACAGGACTGGGGATAATTAATGCTATAGAGGATACCAGCTGTCTACTTAGAATCCCAAAACTCAATTGAAGTTTGTCAGACACTTTCTCAGTGGTCAATGAAATGCACAGTAGATCTGGGGCCAAGTTTTGAGTGCCAGGAAGGGAAAACAAAGGCCCAATGCTTTTCTTTAAGTATTTTATTTTCCTTATTCGTTTAGCAGATGAGGACGTATGGAGCTGTTGTTGAGCTGTGAACCAAACTTGTGACGTTTTCTGTTTGGTTTTATGCCTGACACAATGTGCCTTAGCTCAGTGTTTTCAGGACTTGTCCAGCTCTGATGGAGGAGATATTTTTTACTAACATTTGTAATTTCCCTGGTACAGTATTTACCCAACACCACCATTTTGAATGTGGTAAACTGGTAAGAGGGAGATGGTGCTAATGGTTTTTATAACAAATCTTGTCAGATATCAGGTTTTCCTTCCTGAGAGTCCTTGCAGTAGCAAAGATAACCAATAGCCAAGGGCAGGTGGATCTTGTCTGCCTATTGCCTGTGTTCAGCTGGTCTTTCTCTCTTCTCCATCACCACAGCTAAGCCAAGGCAAGAGACTCAGAGGTTACATGCTTTACATGTTAAACCACTACTGTCCTCCTCAGTGAGTTACTTCAGCTCATCTGCATTCACTTCTCAGACTTTTGTTTGTATATTCATTTTTTTCAGGGTCAGTGGCAGTGAAGTTTTGGTTGTAAAGTTATGAGTGAGAGTTATTAAGGCTTTGTGAAATCTCAACACAAAAGCAAACCAGCCTCTAAGGCAGACACAGCAGCTTTGCTGCATGGTTTGTGCTGGTGCCAGGGGTTACAGGAGGACAAGGAGCCTGTACTTGAGATGTGGCCCACAATATTTTGGAATGCAAGTGAGGATGGGACACTGCACCTCCTTATGGCATCCCCATTACCAGCACTGCTGAAAGTCTCTCTTCAAGGAAAACCCTCCTGAGCCAAAGTGGCACCAAGCAAAAGGAGTAAAAAAGACAGCAAGAGGTGTGTGGTCGTGCAGGTTACTCTAACCCTCCCAACATGGGCTAGCAGTGTTTTGCATAGCATAGTAAAGACTGCAGGGTTCTCTTTATTAAAGTTAGGTGCCAAAATTATTTGCATGGACCCACACAATCATGAAAAAGAAATGGTAATAGGCTCAGCACACAAAATCCTTGAATGTTTGGGTTGGAAGGTACATTTTAAACTAGATGGGACAAAATGCATGAAATTGTGCTGATAGGGAGCAGTCAGAGATGAGGAGCACAGGGCCAGGCAGCATCCCATGTGCTACAGTGGCTCTGACTGTCTGCACTGAGGATGGGACACAGAACTCCAGGTTTTGCCTTAATTCTGTGAATATGTGGGATTACCCCTCTGGACCTGTTGGCAGTACTTTGTCTAATGCAGCCCAGGATACCACTGGCCTTGACCACAAGAGCATGCTGCTGGTTCATGCCCAGTTTGGTGTCCAGCAGCACCCACAGGTCCTTTTCCATCAAGTGCTTTCCCACTGGGTGGTCTCCAGCATGTCCTGGTGCCTGCATTTTTTTCCTCACTAGGTGCAGGATTTGGCACTTCTCATTTTTGAACTCCATGAGGTTCCCGTGGCCCCATTTCTGCATCCCCCTGAGGTCCCTCTGGATGGACAGACAACCCTCTGGCACACCAGCCGCTCCTTCCAGCTTGGCAGACCTGCTGAGGGTACCCTCTGCCCCATCATCCCAGGTGTTAATGAGGGGTTACACAGGGCTGCACTCTGTGTGTGACCCCTGGGGTGCAATTTCTGGTTGCTGCCCTCCAAGCAGACTCCACACCACTGACCACCAACCTCTGGTCCCAGCCACTCAATGAGGTCTCAAGCCAAACCCCTGCCTGCTTATCCAGCCCTTAAAACAACAGCTTCTCTCTGAGGATCTTAAGTGAGACTGTGACAAGGGCCTCCCTCAAGTGCAGGCAGACAATGTCCACTGTCAGTCCAGGCAGACAATGTCTATCAGTAATGCACTTGAAATGATGCTTTCTGTTTTAGGGTAACTTTTCATAAAATCTGATGCAGAGCTGACCCATACTAGCTGTGGTTTAAGAGAAATCCAGTGGTGATGTAGGCAGATAGGTGATATATGTGATAGCCCCAGTGGGGATATAGGCAACTTTATGCAGGAAAACAAGCACCACCAGAAGTGCCCAGCAGAAAGCAAAATGAAAAAAATTGCAGCCTGAATTTACACTCTGTCAGGGCAATTGTATTACTGTGATAATGCACATTTACTTGTAATGGAGTGCATGCTTCTTGAAAAGGGTGCCAAGCAAATGCATTCTCAGCTTTTGAGGCTAGACCTTCCTATGGTGTAAAAATTCTCATTGAAGATCTGGGACCCAGGATTTATCCTCTTGTGCCTGGTTCTTCAGATGGAGAAGGACCATCACCTTGGGAGAGCAGTCCTCTGCAGACTGTGGTTGTTTATTTCTTTTAAAGAACGATCTCCCAAATATTTAAAAATGTTTATTAAAAATAAAAAACAAAATGCCAAAACCTTCAAATCAAAATAATTGAATTTTCACTTACTGGAAAAAAATTTCTTGTAAACAGTTTATTTCTGGCTCCATTTTAGCAATATGCGTCACCAAAAGCTATTTGAAAAACTTGCCAAAAAAGCAAAAATCAAATCTATTTAAAAACACTTTTATTCTTGCCTTGTTCTGCTCTAATTCAATGTCCCCTTTTCAAACATTTAAAACCCTACATTTAAAAGATTCATTTAGAGATGCAGGATACAATGGAGCAGGTAGAATATTTTACAGCAGCAGACTTGACCTTGGCTAGAAAACCTTGAGTCTGACTCTAAACAAGAATGTCTCCAAAGCTGTGGGGTTTGGGCTGTCTTGAAATAGCAGGTGGCTGTTCAGATAAGAAATGCTGGTTCTGCCCATTACACAGACAGGAACCAGGTGCAAGGTGCAGATCTGCACTGGAACTTCCTGAGAATTTGGGAGTCTGCAGCCAAAATGCTTCTTGGATCTGATCACTGCTGCACTTCCAGTTATAATTATTGTATTATAGTCTGTCAAATTGCAACTGAAAGCAGAGTCTGGAAACATACATACTTTATTATGGCAATGAGAACTATGCTAATGAACAATTAATAATGAGCAATGCTGTACTTTGGGTACTGTTTGCCTTCAAAGAAGATGAGTGCTGCTCTTGTGCCATGTGCTGCTCAGAGTCACAGAATCATGGAGTGGTTGTGGTTGGAGGCAGCTCTTGAGATCAAGTCCAGCCTTGAGATCAAGTCCAGCCTTGAGATCTAGTCCAACTCTAACCCTGAGCTCTAGTCCAACTCTAACCCTGAGCTCTAGTCCAACTCTAACCCTGAGCTCTAGTCCAACTCTAACCCTGAGCTCTAGTCCATCTCTAACCCTGAGCTCTAGTCCAACACTGCTCAAGCAGGGTTACCCAGAGAGGGTTGCTCAGAACTGTGTCCAGTCTGGTTTGAACTATCTCCAGATCATCACCAGGCAACCTGGTCCAGTGTTTGACCTTCTTCACAGTAAATATTTAATGTGTTTTAGTTGGTGCCCAGTCGCTCTTGTCCTGTCAGTGGAGTTTAATCCCTCATCTTCATTCTTTTCCATTGGGTATTTATAGACATTGATAAGATCTCCATGAGCCTTCTCCTCTCCAGGCTGAACAGTCCCAGCTGTCTCAGTATCTCCTGATAAGAGAGATGCTCCAATCCAGTAATCATCTTTGTGACCCTGTGCTGGGTGACAATAAATAAAGTTCCAATAAATCTGAGTCACTCTTGCACTGGAGGAGCCCAGAACTGGGCAGAGTTCTGGGCCACATCCTCAGTGATTTTTCTCCTGCTTGACTTCATGTCACTGGTCACTACCCCCTGAGTTTAGTGGAACAACCAGTTTTTAATCCATTTTACTGTCCACATATTGAAGCCATAATTTGTCATCCTATCTTTGATGATATTATGGGAGACAATGACATAGAATATGCTAGTCAAACAAAACAACATCCACTGCTCTGCCCTCATGCATCACCTCATTGTGGGGGAAATCAGGTTGGTCAAGCTTGATTTCCCCTTTGTAAATCATTGCTGGCTACTCCTGAATACACTTCATGTTTTGAAGTCAACTTGTGGGAGGAGAGAAAAAAAAGAATGTGATCTCCAGTGGGAGACCTTTAGAAACGGAAATTCTCATTTGGGCCACTGAAGAACATCAGCACAATCCCACTATTACAAGGAGTTAATGCAAGGACAACTTAGGTCTAAGAAAAGACCCACAGAGTAGTGAGGTGAGAGCAGTTTATGCCTGAAAAGGCTGGCTGCCAAATTTGCAAAACTGAGCTATGGACTTCTGAGGACACATTTACCCCTGTGCATTCCTTGCCATGGCATGAAATACTGGTGAGTGCTGGATTCCTCTGCTGCCAGACCCAGACCTGGTCCCAGCACTGCCTGGCAGCTCAGTCTGACACTGACCTTGATTTGTTCCATTGCTCTGTTTGCTTCAGTCCCATCACCCCCAACTAAACATCAATTTGCATGCAGAGAACATTTTAATTATCCTTCTTTCAGCACTCACTCAACGTATTTAATCAGGACAAACATTCAGAGGTGTAAACTTTGCAGTATCCTGTGCTCCTTCTGTGTACAGGGAAATCAACTCTGTTACCTGTCAGGGAGGAGGAAGGGGTAAGGTCATGAGCAGCTAAAAAATGTGCAGGGAGAATTCTCAGCTGGTGTAAGCTTGCTTTCTCCTGTATTTTTACAACTCATTTTTAAATAAATAATGAGAGCTCAGCTATGGCCCAAGAAACTCATCTTTATAAACAAATCATCTATTTTCCATTCGGAATACACACTAGAGAAATCAGATGGTGTCTGGTTAAGCTGGAGTGAATATTTTTTTTTTAGAGTAGACAAGACATTAACAATCTGAGTGGGACTGCAGAAATTTGTGTTGTTCAAGATGTAGTTACCAGCTGAGGACATGCAAAAGCCTCATCTGCACTAGATATTGATAGTGGTGTAACCCAGGTGGCTGATTAGTGCCCTACTGAAGTTTCCAAGAGGAATGTACTTATGGAATATATCCCATAAAGTCACTGGAGATGAAAAGTAAGGAAAGATTGGATTTAATTGTGAGTAAAATCTTGCTGTGACATTGGCTAGTCCATTTCCCATGCCATCCTCAGAGCTCTGCACCATTGAACCAGGCAGGCCCAAGCCATCCTTCAGTTCTGCCTCCAGATGGCTTTCCATTGCCTCAAGTGTATTTAAAGAGTTCTTCTGAGAAAATGGAAAAGCAGTACAAGACTGACTCATTGCAAGAGCTTTCCAGAAATGGCCAACACCTCTGTTATGGAAAAATTCACATCCCTGGAGGAGATCATATAAAAATCTTTGACAGGGCTTTATCCAGCTGAGATAAACTAACTCATGCAATTGGGTGAAAGTACTACAGATTTATACCACTTGTTTAAAATAAGGTTTTCTTTAGGTTGTCATATATTATTTTACACTTCATCTCACTTTTGTACATCCTGCCTTTAGCACTTTCTCATGCTTGTGGGTCTGATTTTACACTTACTGAAAATCAGACATTTAAATTTGCATCTAAACAGCTGGAGCAGCTTTTCCTTGGGTTTCTAAGGCAAACATCTAACTACCTAATTTCACTCAGCACTTTGCACAGAGATCTGACTCATGAATGAAAGAGTTTTAAGGAGTTTTTAGGAGTTTTAAGACTCTTCGGGTCACTCGTAAACTCAGAAGAAACTTGCCAGTTCTACCAGAATCCCCTAAAGTGTGTACCCAGTACATTTCTTCTTTTAAAAATGGTTATTCAGCATTGAGCTGGGGGTCAAATTTGAAGCTCTGAGCTACTTTGCACATCTGCTGTAGAATCTGAAGAGGGAAGGGATCCTGTGAAAAGTCCTGGGCAGAGTTATTTTATTAACACCTGTGAAAAGCAACCTCAAAAATCCAGTTAGTGACTGTCAGGTTTTCTCTTCTGCTCCATTCTGTTGCTGACCACATCACCTTTACGGGGTTATGTTGGACACCTTGACTTCAAAAGCAGGGCCAGACCCTGCTCAGCTCAGGAGGGGAAGCTGTTGACCTTCCACAGGTTTGAAAGGCCTGGAAATAAACAGGGCAGGTAGTGCAAGAAAACTTGCTTTTCCATGGTGACCTGCATGGTTTTGTCCCCCCTCAACTGCCTGCTCTCCAAGGCAGGTTGCTGTGCCCCATATTGGTTCACATGAAACTAATGAAATCACAGCATAATATTTTCCATACCTCATATTGTGTCCTTGCTACAGTGACTTACATGTTGCTTGTAAAATATTGGCTCAGTCTGTTGCAAGGGGGTGGAGAGAGAGTCCCTTTCACTTGCCTGATTTATATGTCAAATATAAAACTGAAATGAAACATGTGGCTGATTGCCTCCAAAGTTTTATGTCAGGTGTAGAAGTCAGTGGCCCCACTCATAAATCACATTGCTCGTTTGTAGCTGTTGCAACAGATTTATGCAATTTATAACTGGGTTATTGAGCTATGTCATCAGTGCAGGCATTTTCTTATTAATAAAAGCACTGCTAAATTGAGAGATGGTTTGTAAAGCAATTGGCCATAATTTTTTTCATGGGAGGAGGGAGACACCTTATTGTTTGTAATTTATTAAAACAAAACGTTTGTGAAAGTCCTGGGCCCCTCCCTGATCTACAAAGGTTTTATTTCTTCTCTGGGGACCTGCAAAACAAGCTCCTCATTCATAAGTGTGAGATGAAGCTGTGAGGATGATGTTTCCGCTGGTGATTCATGTGATTTACTCAGAAGGTTTGATTCATCATGAAGAAAAACAACCTCTGGCAGAGGGACAGAAGCTTATGGGGATTTGACATTTGATTTTAGCTGGGTTATACAGGGTTAGGAACAGGGATGGCTTTTCTCTATAAAACAACTTTTCCTGGAGCAGTGAACGAGACTAATGCCCCAAAATTTTGCCTCTGGTGTGTATTTGCAAAGGAAAGGAGCCATTTCTGTAAGGTTTCAGTTGGACTCTGTCTCCTGAAATTCCTCTTCTGAAGGTCTGCATTATGCAGGAGGCTGCTAAACCAATGGCACCTCCCAAAAGGGAAAGGATGGAATTGCTCTGAGGGGTGGAGAGCCTTGGATGCTGTGGTTTCAGGATGCCTTAGGGTGGAAAATGCCCTGTGATTTTTGCTATATCTGAGAGATCCTCAAGCCAAAGTGAGGGTCTTCACAGAGTTTAGGAAATGGATTTAATTGAAATTCCCAGGAGTGGCTCCAAAAGGGGCCCAGCAGATCCTCTGACCCCAAGTTTTGAGTCAGACAATACTGCTCATAAACTGGAACTTCCTAGCTCTTATCCATAACAGGTAATTTCAAAGTCCTGGGTCTGAGCATAGAGTTCTAACTGAGGTGGAGTTCAAATTTATGTTATGATTTCACAATTGGGTGTTCTTTCTAATATTTTTCATTAAAATTTAAAAATATGTGTAATATCAAGAAATCATTCAATCTTCTAATTCGGAAGTGACTTTTTAAAAAATAACTTTGTGTTTGAAGCCTCTTATATTTTAAAATTACTAAAAAAGATACAGATCTTTTTTAGATCTGTAAAAGATAAAGATCACTAAGATATAGTGATTTGAAACTATTTTTATGGGAGATTTCAAGAAAATGTCTCCCAAAGACTATATTTGAATCTTATTTAATTATGATTATTTGTAAAAAATGAGAGAGGCCCTCCCCTAGTGGTCTCTGTCAGGTCATTAAAACTAAAGCTCAAGTCAGATTTCATTGTAGCAGCAGCTTGTACAGCAAATACAGAGGAAACAAAATTCTGCCCTTCAAGGATGAGATTCTGAGTTAAGGTCATGAAAAAATCTCAGCACGTTTGTTAAAACCAGTCAAAGGTGACAATATTTTTTAATGGAAATCTTAAATTTTTAAAATTAATTTTTTTTTCTTTGGAAATTATTTGTTTACTTCTGTATTTAGCTGGGAATATACACAGGGCTGGGAAGGGGAGCGAGGACATGCAGATATTGGTGTTCCACAGGGCAAAAGCCAAGGTTTAGAAACTTGGTGGAGGTTGTATGGGAGGTCTGTGGTCATGCAATGTTTTTTGGGGATGTATCACTTGTGTTTCTTCTTTGAATGATGCACTCTTCCTAGAATCACAGAATGGTTTGTGTTGGAAAGACCTTAAAGATTATTTATTTCCAATATTTCTCTAGAAGATGATCTCTAGATGTCCTGTTCCACATGCTGTGACCAATGCAGAAGAGGAAGGAAAGCCAAAAATCTCCACAACTGAGCCTAGGTCTGAGTATTTGGTGCCCTGAGGGCTGGGGCCATGTAACATTATTAGTGATGGTGTTGGATCCAGCCCAGCAAGGAGGATGAGCTTGAATTCATCTAAAGCAAGATCCAAACGTGAGGCTTAAAAGGCTGCACGGATGTTTTGCTGCATCCGGCATGGGGAGAGGAAAAGCAAAAACTGGTTGGGAAGATGTAGAGGGAAATGTGGTCCCAGTGCTCCAGTTGGTTACATTTATTACCATGAGCAAGGCCAGCTTGAAGGTTTGGCCTGGTAAAGGGAATGAGTACGTGATATCTGTGCTGCTCTGAGATAGGTTGGGCAAGATATGGATACCCCAAATCTTGAGACAGTGCCCATCATCCATTCATTTGAACTCCACTTGAGCTGCCTTCCCCTGCCATGCACATTTTTCTTATGTGCTTCGTTTGTGAAACATCCTGAGAAACTTGATTTTTTTGTAAAGTAAGAAAAAGAAAAAAAGAAAAAGCACCCCTACCAGATTTTTCCTTTTCCATTTGGCAAACTCTGCTTTTCCGCCCTGCTGTTTCCTATGGAGCTGCAGCCAGCACGACTTTCCAGCTTGTTGATTTCCTTGTGCCATAATGTTTAGAATATCCATAAATATCAGCTCTGCTCTGGGGAGTAGAGGCAATTCACCCTGCCCTCTCTGCTGGCTGTCTGTCCTGCTGCAAGAACAGGGTTAACTCCTGGCCAGGTGAGGATCCATGTCCTGCAGTCTCTTTGCTTATCATAGATAAGGATGGTTTTAATAAAATACTGGGCACTGTTCTCTTCTATTTTTAACATTTCAGGATTTTTTATGGCCTTCTTGGAGGCTGGCAGAAATAAATTCTGCTCTGGCATCAATAGAAAGTTCTGAGTTTGGGCTGATGGGAAGGTGTTCAGGTGCCTGCCAGGAAGGAAGAGATCACAGAGATCTCCTGCACATGGATATCACAGAGTGCAATTCCATGGGAGAAGAAGTAATGAAAGTCCCCTCTCCTCCTATCACTTTTGGTATTGGTATTGATTGCTAAGGGCTCATTTGCTCTTCTTGGTGTTATCAGAGAGAGTCCTTGGGATGAAGGACTTGAGCTTTTTGTGGGAGATGTAATTTTCCTTTGTCTTCCAGGTGAATCCATCTATCACCTGCCAATGTGATGTGTGAACATCCTCATTTTAAATGATTTGCCACAGGTGGAAGACCTGAGTGGTTTTAACTGATTTTTTTTTTTTTTTTTTAGCTGACAAATTAAATATTCTTGTAACTATTTGGGAAAAGGAAGTATGTCAAATGTGGATGTAGACTGGGAAATAAAAAGGTCTGTCCAAAACTGAAGCTAAATGCTCATGGCATCTTCAGGAGCATTGGATGTGGGTCTCCACTGCAGAAAGTATTATCTTAAATATGTGACCAGGCTGCTAGGGCTGCTGTTTGCAGACTGCACTGTTACCCAGTCTCCAAACAGAGGGATCATAACTCCATAATCCTTCTGGTGCCTCTGGTCTCTGCCTTCTGGCACATTGCCATTTCTGGTGACAAAGTGAGACATAAGCACATGTATATTTTAAAAGAAACTCTCCAAACTCCCAATTTCCTCTTTTCTAAAAAGATTTTTGCCAAAGAATTCTGTAAAATTGGGCCAAATGACAAATATTGAGGAGACAGATTTACCTTCTTCATTTTTTCCTGCAGTAGAAGGACAACAGAGATAGAACAGTGTTGCCATGATTCTGATGATGGACTGTGTGGGGAAGGACCATGCTCCCGAGCCCAGGAAATACTAACAAGTTGCAAGTTAATGATAAATAACCTGGAGGATTTTAGCAACTCTTCATGCAAATTCTGAATTGCCAAGGATCAACTTCTATTTATTATTTCGCATTGATCTTTCTGAACACCAAGGTTATGACTCCAAAATGCTCCTTCCAGGGGACTCTGTAGTGCACCTGAGTATATGTTACTGCTGTGCAGTAAAGGTCCACACTAAAGACATGCCTAAAAAGCACAAAATTCTCAATTGTATTGTTCCCATCCACAGGACATGCCAGGAGGAAGAAGTGGAGCCCCATGGAGAGGATGGTGATGTTCAGGTGTGGAGGATCTCTCCATCAGAGCCTGGGGAGGACTGGGGCAGAGGAGGGATGTGCAGGAGGGGAAAGACAGCAAAATGTGTAGTGGAAGGGTGACAAGCTCCACGTGGCAACCTCCATCCCTGAGGCTATTTAAACAGGAACAGAGTGAAATGATATTTCATGTCCCAGTTAAACCCAGTTACACCTTGTGTGGTCCTCTGCTGCCAGACCCTGCTCCAGCAGAGCTCCCCACTCTCACAGTGAACAGCTTCCCAGGGCAAGAACACAGATTTATTTGGGGGGGAAATTGCCTTTTAACCTTCCTGGCACCTGCTCTAGGCCCTCCAAGGCTTCAGAGCAGTGTTGCTCCAGAGAGATGAGTTCAGTATCAATTTCATTTTTATATATTTTATTAGAGCTGTAAAATAAACTAACCTAAAACCAAGAAAACATCACTGAAGCTAAGACTTTTATTAATAAAATATTGAACTAACCCAACAATAGAATACTTGAACTACCAAATGGACTGGCTGGGACAAGACAGTTTCAGAGCTGGGCTGGAGCTGAATTACCAGTTGTATTGAAAGTGTAGTCATCTCTGTTTTAAGTGTGAAGAGGGATTCTAAGAATATGGCTAATTGTAAATGCATAGTCTGGAATTTTACCACTGTCATTCAAATAAAAAAAAAATCTGATTAATTCACTTAAATATCCCTTGTCTGGACCGCAACATTTCCAGGTCCTTATATTTCAGTTCTCATGTTCAGTTTCTTTTTCTGCTCTCTCCCCTAGAAGGGATATCATAATTCAGACATTAAGGAACATTTTAGGTGGCTCAGAACCTTTATTTGCTGTGATTTCAATGGCAGCTCAAATTCTGTGAACTTCTCACCACAGGACATGTTTCACCAAGTGCCTGTAATGATTTTCTTTGGAATATGGGATCTGAAGGACTTTTTTTATCTGACATGACCTTTTCCCATGGCAGTTTCTGAGTGCACTGGGGGTGCACTGACACCCTAAAGCTAAATGGGGCCAGAGGACAATTTGGGCAGAAGCTCTGGTGAATTCTTGGCAGATTCTGGTGAAGTTCTGGGATGTATCTGGTACACTGGAGCCCTGTAACTTAGTCCAGTCAAATATGAATTAGGTCACTGTTGGTTGTCGCTAAGTAGGAAAAGTCCTGCACATGCCAAGAATTTTTAGAACGTTTAGCAATTTGCATAGCAGAAATGACTGCTAGGTTTCCCTCCCAGTAAATAAACAAATAAACAATGAAACACAATATCTTGGGACATCAGGTCACTTTGGAGTAATTTTCCATGGCCTTATTTGAGTTACTAGCCCTAAGTTTTCTGAGAAGTTGTCATAACCTTCCCCAGGCAGGATGAATAGGAAAATCTCAGCCTAGGTGGATCAGCTGCCCAAACCCCCATCCAGCAGCAAAATCAAAATAAATTCACAGGAGCAGGAAAGCTCTGCATCATCCTTCTGTCCCTTGCCTCTGAGAGTTGACAAAAAGGCTGATTCTTTGTGGTGACAGGGTGATTTTAACAACCTCTCTGTTTCTGGGCAGTTTGTGGTCAGGGATGTACATCTCAGTGGTGCAGTGCTGCTGCAAGAATGACCAGGACTAGGCTTATTTGAAATACAACCTTTAAAATTATCAAGCATAGGGAAAAATATGCATGTCCAAAGAAAAACAAAGTTCTGAAAGCAAGTGCTCAGAGTAGGTGCCCAGCCATCAGGAGCTTAATTAGGAGCTGTAATTCATTAAAGCTCCTTGTGCAATTTGTATGCTTCTGTGCAGGGAGAAGTTTGCTGGGGGAAATTCAAAGGATTCAGTGCCATGGGGAAGGCTGTGCTCAGATCACAGAATGGCATTGCTGCTTCTCTTCCCACCCTTCCCAGCTCTCCAATGGCTGTGTCCAGATGTGTTTGTCTTTCCTCAATACTCACTAAATATTCCTTAATTTATGAGTTGCTCCTTATTTAATGCAAGCCACTGTGCTGCTGCTCTGCATTGTGCTTTGGTCATTGTACAAAATCCTTTTAAGGGATGGGCTCATGACAAGAACAAAACCCAGGCCCTGCATGAAGAAATCCCCCTGGCTGGTGAGGAAACCTCTACAGTACAAAGTGCTCAGCTGGCATTCCCTGTGCATCCTCCCTTGGGTTCATTGCTTCACATATTGGCTTCCAGCTGTGCTGCCCACACAGGATAATGGCTCTGCCCCATCACAGGTGCTGCATGAGTTGTGTGTGCTGGTGGCACTTGGGAGCTACTAATGTGAATTTAGGTCAAAACCTGGCTGCTGCATCATTTTTCTGTTTCTTCCTCACCCTGCACTATGTGTAGGACCTGCAATGGGCTGGACCTCTAGGGCAGGTCAGACCTCCCAGAATTGGGAAGGTAGCCTGAGACAGGACAAAACAAATAGAAACAGGGCTATGGAGAACCTGTCACATGGGATGGGATGTCTGGATTTAGCTTGTTTAGTTTAGCAAAACAAAAGCTCATGGGAGGATGTGACGACTCTCTATAAATATACCAGGGAGAGAAAAGAGTTATTTCAGCCTTGGGACAATGTTGGCACAAGAACAAATGGGCATGAAGTGGCTGTGAATGAATCTAGGCTAGGAATTGGGAAGGTTGTTAGCAATTGGGGTAATGAACTCCCTCCTAAGCAGGAGGGAAGAAAACAGGTGTTGACTGAAGATGGAGTGGGGTTGATTTATAGGAGGATTTCCATGCTGATTTTGCTTAGGATTGCAAGGGTCAGCAGCACAGGAGATCCTCCCAGTCTGTGTCCTGCTGCTCACTGGTGGGGATGCTGCCAGTGGTGCAGTTGCTAGGCTGAAATGAAGTGCAGGTGTTTATTTTACAGACTTTCAAAGCCAAACCAGAATCTAACACCCAACTGCTGTGACCTGTCCCAGCACAGGAGGTACTGCTATCAAATTCAGTGTTTCTGTCAGAGTGTGTCCTTACTTCAGGCAAACACCCAAAATGATGGGGAATTCAGATGCCTTTGGGATCCTGTTCCTCAGGGTGCACACACAAATCAGCTGTGCACTAAGGGACAGCCCTGAGCAAGCACCTCTGTGCTCTGAGATGGTCTTTGCAACAACTGCTGTGACGTCTCCTACAAAATATAAAATATAAAAACTCTGGGACTAAGAGAAGGTAAGCAAGCACTTCCTTGTGCATCTTCTGCATTTCCTGGTGTATCTCCTGCTGGCATTCACAGTTCAGATAGTGCTACCAGGAATCTTGAGGAGCACTAGGATCAGGACAGCCAATTTTAGGAACACAGTGACATGCCCTCCCCACCCCTGCCTGCTGCACTGGGGCAGGGGTTAAGGTCTGATATTTCCTCCAGTTTGTTCTGCTGTGGCTCTCAGCAGCAGCTAAAGGAGGGGCAGGCTGGGAGAGACAAACCAGGAGGTTTTTTTAACAAACCAGGAGGTTATTTTTTCCAGATGATTTATCAGGCTCTGTTTTTTGCAGTGGAGGGCTGTTCCTGGCTGCTCTGGCCATGACTCATGGGGATGGGCTGCAATCAGCACAGTGATGGTTTTGTCACTGCAAATGGGGAGGTCAGGAAACCACTCAGACTTTTCTTCCTTCTTCCAGCCCTGGAGAGGAGACAGGGCTGAAGCATGGGAGATGTAGAACAGATTTAAGAAACTGTGGAGGTGTTGGGCAGATTTGGGTTCTCCTACAGGTCAGGAACATGCAAATCCACTTGACATCTCTTTAACCATGGCTTTTGCCCCTCAGTCTCATCCTGCAGCTTGGCCAGTTGTCCCTCTGCAAACCCAATCATTCCTGGGTTGCATGAGGAAATCATGGTGTGGACTGTGGCTGTGCCAAGACCTTAGAGCCCAACGAGCACACGGAATTGTTGGCAATTTCCTCTCACTGGCGTTTCTCAGAAAGCCAGAAGAAGCTCTTGCTTTCAGGATGAAAGCCATGGATCCTGGGAAACGGCCATTTCAGCAGGAACTTTGCATCCCAGTGATGCAAAGTTGACTCAATATTGGTGTGATAACAGCCTGAAAAGGGCCATGGCTGCAGATCAAGAACCTGCTGGACAAAGCAACCTAAGGAATGGCTGCACTCAGCTCATGGACATGGACTGAGCTGTGATTTTTCTGGGCATTCTGGTGGAGAATTGGATTTTCATTGTTTTTTATGTATCCTTACACAGAAAGCTGAGAGGAGGATGCTGGCCCCATATGTTTCTGGAAGACAGAGAGATAAGAAGCAGTGTCCTGTGCTAACCATGGCTGTTTCCCATCTGTTTCCTTTTGAGGGAACAGCTCCACAGAGAAAGCTGTGTAGTACTGAGGGAGGTGCTGGAATATGGCCTGGAACAGGCATATTGTGGACAGGTGAAAAAAATGCCCCACATGATGACAGGAAGGTCAGGAGTGCATTGTGTCTCTGCCTTGAAATGTGCTGAAACAAAACAAAACAAAACAAAAAAAAAGAAATGTATTTCAGAATACCCTGGGAGGATGTCAAGGTTTAGAAGTGTTAGACAGCACTTTGGTGATATTTTTTCCATATGAGTTGCATAAAATTAATATATTAGAGTTGATTGAAAAAAAAAAGAGGAAAATGTGCTGAATAATTAAAAAAAAGTTTAAAAAGTATAAAAGGTAGATTTTTGTGGATCTGGGAGTGGAGCACAGCCATTGTAGCCATGTATTTTAATCATATCATTGAAGCCATGATCAAACCATTTTGACTAACATGCTCAATCTTGTCAAAGTGTGTTCTCTGTATTTTCCAGGAAACTGGGAGAGCCAAAAATAGTCTGCCTGACAGCAAGACCTTCACTGCTGTGTTTTGTCTTAATTGTACAGTTACAAAATTACTTTTTTTTGATTCTCTGGACATTCTCCAGGAAATGCTGTCCTGAAAGCCATTTCTTGGAAGGGCCGTGGTTTTCCCATCTCCTGTCCTTCCAGTTCCACCCAGAGCCCCAGGTCACCCTCTTTGCAGGTGATGATTCTCCTGTTTGTGTCAGCCAAGTTGTGGAAGATGCTGAATAGGCTCAGTGCACAACTGCTTCTGTTTCCAGCTCTGATCTTAAGGCCAAGTATGATGGAAAAATTGTATTTTTCCAACTTGTGAATGCTGTTCCCATCTTTTCCTTGTACTCTGAAAGTTTTTTTGATTTTTTTAAAGCTTTTCAAATATCTTTCTGCAAGGATGAATGCAGTTCCCATCTTTTCCTTGTACTCTGAGAGTTTTTTGGGGTTTTTTTGAGCTTTTCAAATATCTTTCTGCAAGGATCCTCTCTCTAGAGAAGAAGCAGGGCAAGCAAAGGCCGTGCTCTGAAGGGATGCACATAAAAGTGCAGGGAGAAAGGGCAGCTGGAAAGCTTTACACGACCTCAAGTGCTAGCTGAGCTTAACATGGCAAAGTTCTCCTTGCCCACAAGAATTTATATGGGGAGGAGAGATCCTGCCAGAACAACCTGGGGCAAAGACAAACACCCAAGTGCAAAAGCCAGTGCCAAGCCAAGCAGTGTGGGGTAGCAGTCAAGCACTTTCCAGCAGTGAGAGCAGTGGGAGTCTGTCCACAGCAGCTTGGTAAGAAAAAACTCTCCACAAAGTAAAGTAACCTGTGATCCAAGGAGGCTTAGCTACAGCCAATTGACCTGGGTGAAAAGCAGGTTGTGTGCAAAAGGCATTTTAGCATAAACCAGCCAAGGAGGTTGCTGCTGTTACTTCCTAGGATCCTTCACAGAGAGCTTGAAGTTGAATAATTCAGCAAAAGCTCCAACTTTTCTCACAAAACAGAAATCAACTGTCGCTGGACGTTAATGGAGTGAGAAAAGTAATTAGGTCTAATTTCAAATGTCTAGGCCAATTAAATACCAGCAAGAAAAGTTGTGTAATTTAGCTCTGCTCATCAAAAATAAAACTGTCAAATTGTCCACATTTCCAAATCTCATGCTGACTTTTTGGATGGCTTAGGGAGGGCTTGTTTGGGAAATACGCAAATTGTGCACAAGGTGTCAAGACTGAGGGCACATTATGTTTTTCTGGTTCATAAAACTTGGATCTTTTAGGTTTAAATGCTTCAAAGCTCATCTCTGCCCTCAGACATTCCCAAAACCACCAAGGTGAGCCTGGCCAAACCAGGAGCTGTCACTGGGTCTGAGAAGAAGCCTTCAATTCATTCAATTCATACAAATGCTCCCCCAAAGGCAGGTGTGTGTGCTCAGCCTGCCAGGTGGCTGAGCCCACATAACCACTTGTCCTTGAGCCAAATTTTACAGCAGAGGTGTTTGCAACTGCAGAGCCAGATCCTGGTTGTGAATGTGTCACCTCCACGTGCAGTTGTGGTACTGAATTTGGTGGAGGTATTTGAGACTCAAGCTCACGTAACCAAGGCTGGAGAGTGGCTCCCAGACTCCAGCCCTGCCTGAGGTCCATGCTGGAGCTGGGCCAGCCCTGCTGCAGTCTCAGATATCACTGTTTTCTTGTGCTGTGTTTGCCTGAGAACATCTTGGACAGCTCAGGAGCAACAGAGAGACAGGGCCCAAAGTGCAAAGCTGCAGTGCAGAGTGTGGAAAGCCCAGGAGTGGAGCACAAGGAAGGTTTGTGCTGCCTGTACCTTGAAGGGACAAAGCCAGCAGCTCATGGGGGTCTGTCACCCAAAGGACTGCCAGGCTGGTTGGCTGATGGGGGTTTCAGGACATAAACCTGGACCAGGTCTCAGATCCACCACACCCTTGGGTCTAGCACGAGCCCCGTGCTCAGGGCAGATCCACCTGCAGCTGGTGAGGCCAGTGAAGATTTCATGCTCAGTAATAGCATTTGTTTTCCTTTGGCTGCATGAAGGGTGCTCAGATGGGGGATTCACAGAGTAAATTTGCATGGCAATATGAGAACACTGTTCATTCTGTTGAAAGCCAGAGGATGAATATGGAGGAAGAGAGAAGAGGAGCTTGGATGTGTTTCTACTCCAGTTGATTAGTCTTGGCTGCAAGCCCCTCTACCAGGAGAACATGCATACAGCTGGTTTTATGAAAATAAATAATTTTCCCAACACCTTTCCTGCTGGCCCTGCTGAGACACTGGTGGGGTCACCCAGAGGCAGTGGGCTCAGGAGCCTGGCATCTGCCTGCTGGGCAATAAATTAGGGCAACCAAACTAATGTCACCTTCACCCCTGAGGGCTCATTGGATGAAGGCAACTTACATCCACTGTTTACCTGTTCTGGATTTGAATTGGTGACCCAGGGATGAAAGGCTTTCTGTCCTAGTGCCAGTACTTTGACTTGCTCTGCTGTAACAATAAATATCCCCCAAATCCCTTGGAGCTCCCAGCAATTACAGCCTTAAAATAAACTTATAGCATAGGATAGTGATTACCAAATGTTTCTTATTGTTTCCCCTCTGGGAGACATGTATCCCTCAGGAAATGAGTTTCTAATTACACAGGAGAAGCAGGAAAGTAACCATAGTGTGGGAAAGCTAAATTAATAAAAGCTCCTAGGTGCACTCTGACCACCCCTTTTAGGGGAATGATTAAACATGAATGGTCTGAGGGTTTTACTTTGTCTCTTCTTGGGGAATGCCTAGACTGGCTGTAGCAGAAGAGATTCGAGTAGAGAAAGAGAGGAGAGAAATAAAGATGCTCTTGAAGACCCCAGGAAAAAGTTGCACTGAGGAGCATACAGGAATTCTTCAGCCTGCAAACCCCAAACTGTGTTGTACCATCCTGTGCAGAGCCTGAGGTTCTAATACATTGGGAAGGATAATAAAATAGATGTGCATCCTTTATCCCCTTGAGGTGCTAACACGGCTCATTTCAGAGTCCAGTACTCCTTTTAAATATACTTATAAATACAATTTTAAATATACTTTTAAATACAATTTTAAGGAGTGAATCCAGTTCAAGCCAGTGCACTAGCCATTCATGGAAAGCTGAGGCTGAAACTCTCTTTGGGCACTGTATGGCTCAAAGAGCCTGAGACCAGTGAGGCTGGAAAGCCTTTTGGACCATAACACATGTGAGGGTTCATGATGCCAGCTGGAATCCCCAGGGCTGGCTTTGTTTCTGTGAGTGCAAGAGGAAGTCCTCTCCATCCCTTGCTTGAACTTGTTTCATTTCCCACAGTACATACCATTTATAAACTTTGGGAATGCAAGTACTCCCCTGGAAAATATCTCACATCTCATCCATGCAGCAGTGGAATCCAGAGCAGAAAAATGGCTGCAAATGCTCTCAGTGCCTCTGGAAGTGAATGCCAGGGTCTGCACCCACACTCAGTTGCTGCCCTCATACCTGTTGCTGCTGAAGGACAAAATCTTCAAACTGCAACTTTCTGGGCAAGATGAGGCTCATCCTTTTTCAGAAACTGTCTCCCTTGGTTTGAAATTCATTGCCCTGGTGGAAGATACACCAGCTTATGAAAGAATGTGCCCTAAGGTGGGAGCCAAACCAAAACACCCATACTGCAGTTTGCATGTTTGCAGAGTGGATGTGAGGTTGTTTATGGGGAACCCCTGTGAAGTCTTGCTATGTAATTTACTCAATATTAAAGAATGGAGAAATGCCATTTGTGTGTGTACATAGCTCAGAAGCAAAGAAGACAGTAGAATAAACAGCAACAATTCAGAATAAAACTTTGAGGAGAGAATAGGATTTAATTTTAGGTGAGAATGTTGCCCTTCTCTGGGCAGTGGAGTGCTTTATTTTGAGATGGAAAACACAGTAGTCCCTGTATGACTGAGGATGTTTTTATTCTGAAGTCAGGCAAACTATTTTTGCTGAATTTATGCTTAGCCTGCAAATTGAAGCAAATTGCAGGGATCCCAAAACTACTTATACCAAAGTCAAGAAAGACAAAATTAGCTTTGTTCTCTTAGAACCAAAGCCACAGGATCTCAGCCTGTCACAGTTGTCCTTAAGATAACTAAATACTCTGTTCTTAGGATTATGCTCACCATTTTGATCAAATCCACAGTCAAAATCTGTGGTGGTTGCACATTTAGTTAATCAGTACTCATCTTAAATTCCCAGTATATACATTTATGTTATTCTTGTACTGCACAATTTGCCAGCAGGGCTTTTATCCTTGAGATACACAGTGAGGAGCATCATCACCTCTCCTGGCAGTGCCAAACCACACTGCTTAGGGATTCTCTTTGGGTATTAATTGAATCTGAAATGGTAGTGCCAGCAAAACATCAGAATTTCAGCAACATATGTTGAAATGGCATCAATATAGGCTGTGTATATATAGATAATATGTTCAATCTGCCTCTTGGGGAATGAGAATTTAAGCTTCTGCTGATGCATTCTATCCTAAAGGTTAGGGTAGGATCAGAGAGCAAATCATCACATTGGCATATGGCAAGGATTTACTCTCCTGCAGCTGTAATTATGTTCATTCTGGCTGGTGGCAGTGTAAAATAAGACAGGACACATTCATAATAGCTCAAGGAAGCCCATTTCACTTTGCTGTTGCTGCACATGAGGAGTTTTCATTATGTTAGAGAAGGGGTTACCTGTTCAGGTCACACAAACCCAATTGCTCATGCTCTTTTGTAGTTACTCCTAAATCATCCTGCCCCAGGGTACGACTCTTCTCCAGCAGAAGAGAATAACAACTGGTTTTCTTTGCTCTAGCTGTAAATAACCACCAGCAATAAGTACCTGCAGTGTCCCTTGAGAACCTGTTTCACAGCCAGTGGGGTGTTGCTATTTCCCAGCACACAAGCAGGTTTTTATGGTGAGTACAAAGACTACAGTGCTGGTCTTCAGGAAGGATAAATTATTTGGAACAAGATTAGACATTAACACCAGCAGAGCACAAATGGGAAAATCACTGGACAGAAGCACTGAAAATTGCCTGCAGCCCTGATTTGTTATTTAGTGTCCTCCTGCCCTGTGGTACCAACTTCATCTGTTTAATGTGCACCAACAGTAACTCAGATTTAGCTGTGGTTGGGTTTTCTCCCTCTATGTTTTCACATTTAATGATTGTTAATGCCCAGAGCACAAAGAGGAAAAGTTATAACTGTGGAGAGCAGTGGTTCCTCTCCCTCTGTCCCATCCTGGATTGTTATTCACACAGATAAGAACATGTAGCCACCTGCCATTCCTCTCATGCTTAGACTGACAACTTTCTGGTTCTGTATTCGTAAGGCACAAAAAACCAGCAAATAACAGGGTAGCTGACCAGCATGATCAAAATCTGCAATGTCTTGAATTTTCATTTTGCTGAATTGATCCTGGTCTGAGTGCTGCATAATCCTAGGCTGTAAAAGGTGGCTGTTCTTAGAAGGATCAACCTTCTTGAGCTATTTTCCCCTCTTGTTAACAATTTCCATCTCATTTCCTATTTCCGGCTCTAACTCCTGCCGATAATGCTCCTCAGCTAATATTGAAACCAAGAGGGAAAAATATGTGAATAGTAGACATCCGATCCAAGCTTTGTGTGTGGAATTCAGGGATGGAATGTTCTTGAGAACAAGATGGGTTTTTTAAATAGCAAAAGACTGCTTGTTTAGGAAGAAAAATTGCACTGAACACCTATATGTGGTACTGCTGCTGTTTGTTCCCACAGTGCTCTTAGGCCAAATATAACCATCCCCTTAGAATGCTTTTTTCTTTTTTTTTCTTCCTTTTTTTTTTTTGTTTGTTTTTTTTTTTGTTTTTCACCAAGATGTTCTCCATGCAGAGTGTGTCTGCATGGCACTTTGCTGCACGACTGCAGCTTGTACAGACATTTTCATGCCAGCTTAAGAAGGTGAACTTGCAAATGCCATAGCAGTCACCAATGGGTTTGTGATGGCATGCAATGCTGTCTTTCAGTCTGCAATATTGGCCTGCTATGTCCTTGCCTCCTACTCTGGCTCCTCCATCTCCTGCTGCTCATCAGTTGGGTGAGCAGGAGAAGGAGATGGAGGAGCCAGAGTTGTTCCAAGCAACACCCAGCCCCTTCACTTCCAGAAAAGGCATTTCTTCTGCACACCTGACACAGTTCTTGGTGCATGGATGGTTGTGCAGATATCCAGCTGCAAGTGGAAATGAGCAGCCAGGGCTATAAGTGCATGGAGAAGACCCATCCCCTCCTATGTAATTGCAGCTAGAAGTTATTCAGAGCTAATCTGGCCATTTCTAGGTGGGTTCTCTGGTGCTCTTTTTGCAGAAGAGACAAAAACAAATACATTATTTATGTAATGATGAGTGTCCATGAAAGAGGTGGGTATGGGAAGTGCTCCCTGAGCAGGGATCATGTGAGGGTCTCTCTGTGCAGCAGTTTTGTAACCTACCCTGGAAATACATCAAAGAGGCCTTGGCTATGAAAGGCAGGAAGGGAGTGGTCTGAGGAACTGCAGCTACACCAGGAGTTGAGCAGAGCCAAGGAATGTCCTCAGGCATTGCAACTCAATTGTGCTGTTAAATTGTCAGTCCCTGGCCAGCACTGCAGACAGCCTGGGAGCTGGCTGGGGCTCAGCCCTGAGCCCATGGCAGCTCGGAGGTGTCCCTCCCTCCTGGAGGACACTGGTATGAACACACACAGCTGTGTGCCACTGGGCTTCTTCCATGCTCCAGAGGGAGCCACTCTGGCCATGAGCATTGGGATGGACAGCTGCCGGTAGGAAGGAAAAACTGGATTTTGCTAATTCATTTTTTGGTATTAATATTCTCTGTAATTTCTCCATAAGAAGGGAGAGGGCATATATGGCTCTGAGTCTGGTATGCAGCTTTGGAAGTGGAGTTTGGACTTTACAGAGCCATCTCATGCTGTCTGAAGATCTGTCTCTCCTTTGTGTTTATGTCAGTGCTTGGGGCTCAGAGTTTTTTCCACTGGATATTCAGCTATTCAAGGATGGTGCTGCACAGGGGGAATTTGCTTTTGTGCAACATCCTGTCCAGGTCTGCCTCTACTCCTGCTAGTGGCCCTGGCTGGCAAAGACAGGGCCCCAAGACATGCTATGGCTCAAATTCCTCCTGCATCTTCCTCCTGCAGAGTCCTGGGCACCCACTCTCTGTGGCTGGTTTCACGGAGGACACTGAGGGGAAGTGGATAACATTTGTTGGGACCACGATTCCCAGAAGCAAGACTTCACTTGGGTGTTACAGCTGGATGTCCTCACAGACTGACACAACTGTGGGAAGGCTCTTACACCTCAGCTTCACCTTGGTTTGTAAGTTGAGGGCCTGAGAAGTCTGATCTGTGGGAATAATGAAGGTGAGTGTGGGGGGAACAAGGCAGATAATGGAGAGCTTTTGAGCTGAGGTAAAGCTTTGCCTCGTGGTGAGCCAGGGAAGATGTTTTAGGGTTGTCTGCAGCATGTGTGACAGAGAAGACCCTGCTTAGCTGCCTGCAGTGAAATGGTGCCAGTTGCAGGATACTAGTAAGTCCTTTTGATTTTTGTAAATCCAAACCCTGATGAGTCCCATTCTGAAACTCAGCAGTGAAGGTCAAAATAATTCTTGTGTGAAATGACTTTTCTCCTGTTTTTCCCTGGCAAAGCACACAGATGATCCTTAGGGCTCCAGGGAGCCTCCAAATCACTTTTACCAGGTTTTGGTTGCTTTGACCTGAATACTGAAACATGCCCTGAGCCCAGCAGATTTGCCAGGGCCAAGTCTTCAGCAAAGCTCATTACTGAGTATTCATTAGCCTATGGTTGTGTTCTGGTAAACGGAACATTAGCCTATGGCTGTGAGCTGGAAAATGCTCTTCTTCCAGGGAAACAAGTGACAGAAGAAGAGGAAGTGTCCTCAAGTTGCCTCAGGGAAGGTTTAGATTGGATATTTGGAAACATTTCCTCACTGAAAGGGTGGTCAAGCCTTGGAAAAGGCTGTCCATGGTGTCACTGTCCCTGGAAGTGCTCAAAAAATAGGTAGACATGGCACTTTAGGGACACAGTTCAGTACTTGGCAGTGTGAGGTTAACAGATGGACTCAATGATCTTAAAGGTCTTTTCCAAACAAAATGGTTCTGTGAAAATCTTCCCTGGGGCCCATGGCAGGGGGGAATATCTGGCTGGAGAGTGAGGGATGGGGCTGGGGAGGCATTGGGAGAGGTTGCAGAGATGCCTGTGAGAAAGAGAAAGGAACTGGATCTTCCCTGCTGGTCCAAGAAGGGCACAGGATGCCACATCTAGAGAGTGATTGTTTTCTTGACAGTCTTCCCCAGAAGACAGGGATTTGGGATGAGCTTCAGCCCGAGCTGTGGGACAGGAACTGTGGGGCTCTCTGCTGGGGAAGCTCAAAGGGGCTTGTGGACAGGCCTGAACTTTCTCAAAGTCTTTTGGAGATGTGTGGAGCTGAGTGGGAGAAGCACAAATAAAGATCTGCCAGCTGGAGCAGCTCCTCTGCTCGCTGCCCAGTTTGCTGCTCATGCTGGGCCCTCAGCCCTGGCAGATTCCACCCATCCATGTAGGATGTCCTCTAGGACAAGGCATCACCAGGATGCTTTGCACCCCTGAAAGTCCAGAAGCAACACTGCTGGCAGGACCAAATACAAAATTTTTCCAGTACTCCTTGCATGGGCAAGAGTGGGCAGCTTCTGCCTTCCAACATCTCTTCAGATGCTTCAGGCTCTGAATGTCCCCATGAAGCATGAGAGGGGTTGGGAAACAGCAATACTTACTTTCCTGGAGCCTGAACAACAATAGAAAGGACATGGAAGAATAAAAAACTCTCCTGAGACAGCATCTGCAAACCTTCTATCTGCCCAAATCTAGGAAAGAAGCAAGACTGTGGATGCCTCATGAGGAGCTCCTGGCGAGGGGAGAGGATGATGCATCTGACTCCACTTATCAGAAGGCTAATTAATTACTTTATTATACTATCTTATTCTATATTATATTACATTACATCTAAACTGAATCTGCCAAGCACTCAACTCTGCACACTCTGCTCTGAATCTTGTGACTGTCAGCCCACAGTCCCAACACACACACACACCTGGCCCTGATAGGCCAAGGAAACAAAACTCCATCACTCTGGGTAAACAATCTCCATATTGCATTCTACTTTTGCACAAACACAGGCACAGCAAATAAGATAAGAATTGTGTTTTCTTTCTCTGATGTTCAGAGAATGTGAATATCAGAAACATTTTTGGGAAGAACTGTTCCTTGCTTTCCTCTGTGCAGAGAAATGTGGTGACAGAACAGTGGCCACAAGATTTGCTGCTGACCCATTTTATGGAAAGCTGAAGAGCAGCCAAGATGGGTGAGAACAGGGGAGCCCGAGACTGGGCTCTGAAATTTCATTTTGGATACCTGAGAAAGCAAGAGGCTCCTCAAACACCCTGACTGAAGTGGGTGCTGGCAGTGCTCTCTACAGAGCTGCTTCCAGGCTCAGCAGTTTTTTTTCCATCAGAAAATGCCAATTCCTTACAATGGGAACACTCTGCAGGGTTGTATCACTGCCGTGACTCTGAGAGAAGCCAGGCTGTTTTCTTACCCAATTCCTTGGCTCCTCACAGCCCACCCTGGCAGGACCTGCAGAGCCAGAGCCTCCATCCTCCACATTAACCCTTCACCCCATCCCGACACCTTGAGTCCCTCCTTGCTCAGTGGCCAAGCTCCTGCTGGCCTGTAAAGGGGAAGCAGTGCTGTGGTTTTCTGCTCCCCAGTTTGATAATTTTCTGGCTCAGGAGTTGGTGTGACTTTCTATCTCATTGTGCAACTTTTGGGAAGTCAACCAGGGATTAATTTCACTTCTGTCTTCCCAGGATGGTTGGGAGATGCTGGGTCAGGACTGCCTGCTTTCCTCCTGGAAGCTGGTCTGTTTCCAGGCAAATGGTATGTAAATGGTATCTAGAGGGATGCTATTAAAATTACTTAATCTAAGGAAATATTTTCATGAAATTGTCTTTCGAGGGGGAGCACTAAGCTTTTGACTTGAAGCTTTCACAAAATAAATGTCTCCATGCAAAAGCTACTTCCCTTGGGCTAGCAGTGGTGGGAAACCAGAGTATTTTGATTTCAGCAGGATGCCACAGCAACAGCTTGAGGATCTGGTTGGGTTGCTTCATACGTTTTTTCTCCTGTCACTGACAAGATACCTGGGGCCAAAGACTCAGAGGTAAAATCTGATTTTCCCTTTGTCGAGACAGGGACTGGGTGGCTCATGCCCCAAATTTGCCTCCCATCAGCATTTCCATTTTCTGTTTCAAACTTTGAAATTTTCAAACCCAAACTTCGCTTTTCCTGCAGATCTGAAGGGCCTGAGCAATTGAAAGCCTGTTTTGGCTGAAATTCAGAGCAATTCTGTTCACAATCACTTCTCTTAATAAACAGCATTAACATCTGGTGAGAATTCCCTGGGCTGAGCACAACGTAGCTGCAGCACCATGCTTGAGCTGAGCTCAGCTTGATCCAGAGACAGAGCAGTGTGAGCTGAGCCAAGAGCAAGGAGGGGAGAAAACAGCAAATGGAAAAATTAATTTCATGGTAAAAAAATCCAACACTCCAACTTCCATCATCTCAGGAGTTCACAACTGGCAGGGAGTCTTTAGTAAACTAATTAGTGGCTATGGCAAATTGTGGAGGAGTCTGTAAGTTGTTGTAGTTGAATAGAAGTCAACAGTGTCTGATTTGCAGTAGCCAAAACTCTTGCTCATGATTTTGCACTGCACGACTTTATAAAAAGTGGAAGTTATTTACCATTTCTCTGTTAAGATATTGCTGGTTTTGAATGAGTCTTTCCCTTAGAACTTTAATTTAGACAGAATTTTGTTTCAGATACATAATATTAAAACATATTTATTTGAGTTATCTGTATAATATATTAAAAAATAAGTTTACTTAGAGCCTTAAATTAGCTATGAGAGTGCAAACACCTCCCATGATTTAGGGATTTAATTTGCTGCTGCTTGGAGGGGTGCAGCAGCAGGTCAGGCTCTCCAGGTTGCGTGGCACAGCACAGGGACAATTGCCAGAGTAAATAAACTCTGCCTGGGTCTCCTTGAGCAACATTTCACTCTGAATAATCCTGGTGATTTAGCTCCCACTAGAACATTAGTTTTAGTTCCACTTTGCTTTATTGCTGCCATGCTTAATTGATTCAACACCAGGATGGAACTGCATAATGAGGCTACTTAAGTGTAATGAAACCCTTCATTGTCAAAAATGAACGATTTGTCTGCAGATTCTGGAAAGATCTCTAATTGAACACTTCAAAACTTAGATATATGCAGACATAGGAATTTATTTAGTCCTCCAGTTCTGTAGCTTTTCATATTTCCTATTTCATCCAGGCCATTCTCCAAATAATTCTTTTGTTAATTCAAATTTCAGAGGCCTTGATTTTTTTTTTTTTTTTTAACATTCAGCTGTGAAATTTCTCTGCTTGGAGATGCCTATCACTGAGAGACACTTGTTTGTACTGTGTAGGTTGATGTTAGCTGCCTGGTTGCCTCCTCACAAGTCCTTGGAGGCTGCTGCTTATTTTTTTTTTTTTGGTGATAAAACAAAATAAGCAGTTCAAGAGGAGGCTGCTGCATGCCCCACACCAAGGGCCTCTTTGCTGGCCACATGGGAGTGGGTTTGTAGTGGGAGACCTGAACTAAGTTGCTTGGTCCCAATGTGTTTTTCACCCTCACTGAGCACCTCGTGAA
The DNA here is from genome assembly GCF_051311805.1 of Agelaius phoeniceus. NCBI lineage: Eukaryota > Metazoa > Chordata > Aves > Passeriformes > Icteridae > Agelaius > Agelaius phoeniceus. The sequence continues at coordinate 68,410,385 of NC_135268.1, read as the reverse complement.
AAGGGAGGGAAATTCAGTTCCTATAGGAAAATAAGCCTGACTAGTCCCGTTACACCTTTATCTTCTTTCACTGCATTTCCTGGCATCCCTCTGCAGCCCCACTCTGGAGCGGCAGAGCAAATTTGGCTTTCTCCACCAGGTGGTACTATTAGGCTGTCGTAGTGGGAAGATTTGCTCCCTCCATCCCAAACCCACCCAGTTATCCCCGGCGGCTGAGGCTCTCCAATAATTTCCCTCTTGTTGTACTGCAGCTAAGGAGGAGCCCCGGTTAATTGCAGCTGAATGAGGGCATTCATGCCCTGTTCCCCTTCCCACTGCAGATCAAATATATATATATATATTTCTCTTTTTTTTGGTTTTTTTTTTTTTTTTTTTTGCCCCATCCCTAAGGAAAGGAACGGTCTGGAATCTTCTGGTGAGCCCATACTCACAGTGTGCACTTGGGATTGTTGCTTTTATGAAGATGTTTTTCCATACGAGAAGTGTAACTCCCTGATAGCTGTGGAAGATGCATTACCTTTAACATGCCTGAGGACAGAGCAAAGTCTTAACACAAGTTTGTGTTCCTGATCTGATGCTCAGCTTTCCCTGGATGAAGTGGATAACATGTCTGGGCTCTGCCTGCACTGACAGAATGGGATGCTGAGGTTCCTATCTCATGCAGGGCTAATGTCTGTCCATATCTCAGACAGCTTTTGCTCTTACCCAGAAATCTTGTCCAGGAAGACTCTTGCAGGTGTTTTTCTATGAATTGAGTGCCTCTGATGCCTGTAATGGCCCAGTGGCTGTGTATGGGCTGCTGTGTGTCCTCAGCTCCCAGGCACAGCCACAGGGCATGTCCTTGTGTGGCTCTGTGCAAAAAGCCAGAGGCACCTGAGAAGCCTCTCCCTTGCACAATAATTCTGTCAAGTTGCAGACATGTCAGATTTAATGTTGGTATTGTTCACCTGGGAGGGAAGAGGACACAGGTACATGAAGAGGCAGCTGCCTCACTGATATTGAACTATTAATATGCTACAGGAGCAGTGCATTGCTGATGTTGAAGACTCAATCCCTTAAAATCTGAGGACATTAGAACTGTCTGATGGATACTGCAGCTCTCAACTCCACAGGTAAATTGTAGCAGTGTGCTCCATCCACTGGGATTATTTACAGACTTGCCCAGGTAAGCATGATATTTTTTTGTGCTTAGTCAACCATGAATTTGTGTGAGTCTGAGCAAACACAGTCCCTATCTGCTGCTGACTGTCCACACGTGCCCTTTGAGCACTTCTCTGGTCCTCTTCTTACAGAAAGGACTTTGCATGTGCTGTGATGGGCTGGCTGACACAAGGTTTCTGCTGTGAGGCCACTGCTGTTTATAGAGCTGGAGCTCATTTGCCACTGGGGTGATGAGAAGACACTTAAATTGGAAGATCAGGTGCTTTCCAGGGTGTAACCAGCTGGCTGGCAGAATTGGGATGGTTGGAGTATTGTCAGCACTGCTTTTGCAGAGTTGCAGCTCTGGGAAGACTCTGTTTCTTGAGCCTGCCCCCTCACATGATGTTCATGACACAGTGACAGTCACACAAAAGCCCTGTGATCAGAAGGACAGCACAGGCAGCACGAGGGGCTTTGAAGAGCAAGCCTTGCTGTAAAACAGTTCTGCTGAGCAGGGAAAAACTCCTCCAGGTTTGGCCAAGTGGTGGCATTATGTGCTAGGTTACCCCAAGGATCCAGATGCCATAACATAAATTTGTATGTTGCAGAACTGAGAAGGTGTTTTTTTTTCTTTTATCAGCCATGCAAGTTAAAAAAGCTGCCTACAAAGCCCAGTGGACCTTGTCATAAAGCATTGAGGATGGTCTTGCATCCTTAAAATAGTGGATAGGGTGAAAAGAGTCTCTTTTTTACCCCTCCTTCATCAAAATCACAATGTAAGATTTATGCTGGTGAATCAACAGAGAAGGGAATGAAATACTTCAATGAGAGTCTCCAAATTGGTCATTTTTTCCTGCTGTCTTGTGAAATGGTGGTAATTTGTAAACAAGACATCTGTTGCTACTTGGGTTTGAATACTCTATTTTTTTGCCACTGGCATTGGGGCTGTGTGATTGTATGACTGTGTGTGATGATGTTGGTCTGTGGAGGGAGGAGAGCACGATCTGCTGCATGGGGAGATGCAAGGGAAAAAGGGCTGTTGATGGAGGAGCAGTGGCAATTACCAGGAATGTTTTTGCAATGTATAGATGGAGAAATCTTCCCTTCCTCTGTCATTAAGGGTTTGTCAGAACTTGGTGCAACCCAAGTTAATTTGGATTATGTTATTTTTTTAATAGAGCATCCTGCTGGATTCTGAGCCCTTTCTGTGGTTCTGCACATGGTGTGCACTCTTGAAGTGGAGCAGGGATACCTGCAGAAAGACAATTGCTGAGGGCTGAGAGCCCTCTTGGGGCAGAGAGTTCACAGCAGGAGCTGCAATGTCATCTCTAACTGCCCATTCCTGCTTCCTCTCAATTTAATTTCTTCCTGGTTTAATTTGCTGCTGCCCTGTCCATAACCCCACTTTTCCCTGGTGTCATTTCTCTGTTTTCCATGCTCTGGCTGCATCTCCTGTGCTGCATTTGGGGACCAGTGGAACGAGTTTCACAAGTTTCAGGCTGCACCATGCTGATGTGCCAAAGGGATTTGGTTCCCACGTATTGATAGCTGTGTTGCAAGTGGTGGGGTCATGGGTTGTTTTTGTCTTTGGGACTCCTTAGTACCAGTCCTTTCACTCTCCTCCTAGATTTCTATTCCTGATGTGGCCATTGTTCTAGTAATACCCACCTGCAGCACTTCTCAACATAATCATATTTGTGTGTCTGGCTATAGTTTTTCTTAGGGCTTAAACAGCATCAAAAAATTCCCTACAGCTGAAATGTTCCTTTTTGATCTGAGGATTTATCATGCTTCTTTTACTGTGCATTTCCCCCAGGTATGGCAGGTGATCTATATAATCCCTTTTATCCTTTTCTTTTCCTACTTCTTTTCTTAAAAATTGGAAAGAGATGGTATTTCTTCAGTGCAATTACACAACAGAGGAAGGTGTTACCAGCATCACATTTGGCTTGCAGTGCTCAGAACATTGTGCAAAGCCCCAGTAGGCTCTGAGTGATCTTTAACATCTGATTACTGGGGTTTGGTAACAAATGCACTCACATATCCCTATTGAACAGCACATAAATTAGTGCCACTGATATTCTCTAAATAAATAAATGCCTTTTCCTACCTGGTGAAATGGAGTCTGGTGTTTTATGGAAGAAATTCTTCCCTGTAAGGGTGGTGAGGCCCTGGAACATTCTGCCCAGAGAAGTTGTTGATGCCCCATCCTTGACAGTGTCCAAGGCCAGGCTGGATGGAGCTTGGAGCAACCTGGGATAGTGGAAGGTGGGAGGTTGGAACCAGGTTAGTCCCTTCCAACCCAAACTATTTGTGATTCCACGATTCCAGGCTGCTGCTATGAAGAAACTGTATGGGAATCATTTTTACCTGGTTTGACTGGGCAGGTGCAATCACTGTTGCATCACTGCCAGTACTTTGAAACTGAACTCATTTGCTGGCCTTGAGCTGGTGCTGCATGGAGAGGGTGAAGGGATGAAAGGGTGTGGGCAGGAAAATGTCATGAACATCTCTGGTGCTTGGCATGGGTGTGTCAGCCAGCACAGGGTGAGTAACTGCACAGAAGCATTGAGGCTGCCCTGAAATAAATAGCCTATAGCAAATGTAGGCACTTGGAGGAAAATCCTGCAAATGCTCCTAAGCTCTGTAATTCCTTATGATTTTTAGGAACTGGTTATCCTCTGCTTGCAAACAGCCTGCAGGATTGGTCACTACCTTCACTGGAAATCAGTAAGCATTTGGTATATTATTAATAAGAGACTTTAAATGGAGACAGGAAGCCCACCACACATCTTTTGAAAGTGTGGCCAGACCCCACTTTTAGAAATTTCTTGTCCATCCCTCAAAAATCATAAGGTTTTTTTTTTTCCTTTTTCACTCCAGATCTCATGTTTAAGCCAAATAATTTGAAAATTTGAATTTTGCAGATCACATCCATCAATCTGGATGTGTGTATCAATATGGGAGTTATCAACCAACCAGCTCTATAATCTGTACATACCATGCATGTACATATGGAAACATTGAGGTTGGAAAAACCATGCATGTACAGATGGAACCGTTAAGGTTGGAAAAGGCCTCTAAGATCCTTGATTCCAATTACTTAATTAACCTACCACTGCAAGGTCCACCATGACACCATGTCCCTAAGCACCACAACTACATGTTTTCTGAACAGTTCCAGGGGCTGTGATCTCACCACTTCCCTGAGCGTACTGTCCATCAAGACAACTCCATGTAGATGGGTGACTGAAATCTTACTTTATTCCATGAGAAAGTGAGTTTGTATTAGGCTGCTGGATTCCTAGGGAGAGCACCAAATTTAATCTTCAAATGCAGCCTGTGCCTTCATGGCGCAGGGTGCTGTTACCATTCTGCAATGCTGCAGCCTCTAATTCTGTGGCATAATTCACCTTCTGTCCCTCAGCCTTTCTGGCAGCTGCACAGTGTCACTGTAATTGTTGCTCTCCCTTATTTTTATTCTTCTTTGCCACCCATCTCCCTTGCAGGCTCCTGCCTCCTCTCCTGTGGTGAGGCATTCATGCCCAACAGTGAAGGTGCTACCAAGGATCATCTGCTGGTGGTCTTGTGTTGCTTTGGGTAGCTAAGGCCTGTCTCTTGTGCAGTGGGGAATGTGACATTTCCCTGGTGTGGAGGGTGTCAGAAGAACTAGTTCTGGAAGGGCTGTGAGCTAACAGACTGTGCAGCAAATCTGGGGCAGTAGGAGCTTTTCTTCAGTGTCACAAAGCCTCTGCTCAGCTCTTTTCCTGTTGAGAAACTCTTCATGGTTCACAGAGTGTTTCCTAGAAAGTAGCTTAGAAAATCAGTTTTGCAGTTTCAAGAACTAAATGAGTGCTTTTGTGTGAGGCTTTCCATGGCATTTTGGAGGACTGATACCTTACTCACATCTAAGGAAAGCTGTACAAAATTACTGCTTCAACACACACAAACAAAATGTTTTTGGCTTGAAGTTTTGGCCAAACCGATGGATTAATGATTCTTAGTCCTATTGGTACACTGAAAAGAGATTTATCCCTGTAGGATAAACCCTGTAACTGAGAGAGGTGTATGTTTTTCAAGAGTCAAACTGACTGAATGCTCATACTCTACGTGCAAGCTGTGGTCATTTGGATGAGACCCATGGTTTTTCTCATGGTCACAGCTGATATTTATTCTTGCATGCAGCAGTTTCAAAATTGGGTTTTCCTACAGAAACTTGGTCAACACACAGAGTGCATTACACAGAGCCAGTTTGCAATATTAAAAATTAAAAAAAAACAAAACCCCAGAGTAGTTAAGTGTCATATGCAGATTGCTCACTGGAGGTGACTAAGTGGCCTGGTGATCCTTCTCCTTTCGGTCAGAAACTTTGTTCTCAGGATTGAGTCATTACAGGAAATGGAAATATTATAAGCAACACCTGGAAAGGAGCTGCTGGTTGTAGAGTGCAATTCAAATTTTAAAAAGCTTCTTGGTAATGGATGAGCTGAACTGTTTGAAGTTCAACAGAGGCAAACAGGGAGTTCTGCAGCTGGGGAAGAATAACCCCAGCTCATTACAGGCTGGGGATTGACCTGCTGGAAATCAGCTCTGCAGAGAAGGACCTGAGTGTCCTGGGGGACAAGCAGCTCTCCAAGCAATGCCAATAGTGCATTAGGGGTGCATTAGGGAGAGCACTGCCAGCATGTCAGGGGAGGTGCAGCCACAGGCAGTCGTGGAGACAGGATCAGCAGGTTCAAGGAGGAGCTGAACAAATTCATTGACAGTAGAAGGTTTCAATGCTCACTGATGTGACAAGCACTGGCTGGAAACATGGAATATATTTCCCCTATTTGTACAGCTAAAGCTTGAATGTTAGTGGAGCAGGAATCTGAAATGACAGCGAGATTGCCCATGCAAAATTAATGCACAGCCTTCAAGGAAAATGTGTGTGGAAAACATGTTGGAGCTGACCTGCACCTCAGCCTCCACTCCACAAATGGGATCTTGATCCTGCCTGCAGCCTGCTGTGCTGTGGCCACCTCTGTTGGGACTTGGCATGCCTATGAGCCTGCTGAAGAATTGTGGGTGCCAGGTTCTTGCCTGGCCTCTCCTGTCCTTGGTGTGGAAAAGATGTAGGTGTGGTGTGGGGAAGAGTTATAAAGTGACTGGTTGCTGCTGGGGGCTTGTTCATGCTCTTGCTGTGCTGTGGGGTACAGGCTGTGGAAAGACTGTCAAACCTAACACCAGCACAAGGGGAGAAAGAACAGAGCCCATTTCTCATCTGGCTGGGGTCATTTTGGCGTGTACAGCCCTCTGTTGTGCTTCTCTGAGTGCTGCCTAGGCATGTGCAAGCTATGGGGTGAAACTGGGGTGAATAGACCTGGGTCTGTTCTTGAATAGCTGCAGAAAATTCCTTTGGAGGTGTTATGTGTACACAGAGGCTATTGCAGGCTTCCTGAAGGCTGTTACACCTTCCCTCCTTGATGAATCCATGGGGTTTCGTGCACTGGATTATTACAGGGTGCCCTTTTAGCCCCTTCTAACACGACACCATTTGCATTTGTTCTCCCTCTGGAGAACAGGAGGGAAAGAACAGTGAGATATTCAGGGACTTAAAACCCCTGCACTTAACAAAACTGAAATGGGATCTCATGCCAACTGTGTGATTCGCACTTTCCTTGCTTTGTGTGCAGCACTGGGGCTCTCCCCCCCGTTCTCTTTTAGGTGATTAATTCCACCTCCTGCTAAATAAATTTACAATTAAAATGGGCTTATTTGTAACAGACACTGAATTTCCACTCTCTCTCTCTGTCTTTTTTTTTTTCAATATATAATTGAAAACACACCCAAACTCTAGTCGCCTGTAAGTATTAATTTTCATTTCCACAGAATGCTCTGTCTCCGGGGCAAGGAAGGAAATTCCAGAGAGTTAGCCAAGACAATCAGGGTTAATGTGCTCTTTGAAAAGTGTGGTGCAAGCAGGACCCTTGGTTTCTCATCCAAAGGTCAGGCCTGCTGTGGGGACAATGGTCTGGGTATAGGATGGAGAGGGCATGGGTCTGGCCCAATGTGCATTTTGCCCGGGATACAGTTTGGGAGACCATGAGCAGCAAGCATGAGAATGGTGAAATGAATTTTCAGCAAGGCTGTGGATTGCTCAGGGGCAGCACGTGCTCCTTCACAGAGGAACAAAGGCTGTTTTCATTTGTGCAGGGGATGCCTGACTTCATAGCATGAGGGGTGTTGTACATTCACAAGCATAGGAAGCATTCATGGGACTGGTACTTTTTGGTTGTGCCCCCTTCACAAGCAAAAGAAGTGTAGGCTGTGGCCTTGCCACCTTGCTAGTCTAAATTATCTGGATCACTGCATGAACACTCATTTAGAGAATCACAGAACAACTGAGTTAGAGGGGACTCCCAAGGATCATCCAGTGCAGCTGCTGGCCCTGCACAGCCCCATCCCCAGGAGTCACCCCCTGTGCCCCAGAGCATTGTCCAGACACCCCCTGAGCTCTGCCAGGCTGGTGCTGTGACCACTGCCCTGGGGAGCCTGCTCAGTGCCCAGCCACCCTCTGGGGGCAGAACCTTTTCCTGATATCCCACACAAACCTCCCCTGACACAGCTCCAGGCCATTCCCTGGCTCCTGTCCCTGTCACCAGAGAGCAGAGATCAGGGTCTGTCCCTCCTGTTCCCCTCACGAGGAATTTGTAACTGCACTGAGGTCTCCTCTCTGTCCCTCCAGGCCGAACAGACCAAGTGCCCTCAGCCTCTCCTCACACGGCTTCCCCTCAGGGCCCTTCACCATCCTCGTGCCCTCCTTTGGGCACTCTCTGACAGTTTCATGTTTTTGTTATCTTGTGGCACCCAAAGCTGTCCCAGCACTCGAGGTGAGGCCGCCCCAGCCCCGAGCAGAGCGGGACAATCCCTCCCTTGCCCGGCTGGCCATGCTGGGCCCGATGTCCCCGGCACAGGGATGTCCCTCCTGGCTGCCAGGGCACTGCTGGCTCACCTTCAACTTCCCACTGCCCAGGAGCCCCAGGTGCCTTTCCCTGGCACTGCTCTCCAGCCCCTCATTCCCCAGGCTGTCCGTACATCCAGGGCTGCTCCATCCCAGGTGCAGAATGCGGCACTTTCCCTGTTGAACCTCACATGGTTGGTGATTGCCCAGCCCTCACATTTGCTGATGTCTCTCTGCAGGGCCTCCCTGCCTTTGAGGGAGTCAACAGCTCCTCCCAGTTCTGTATCATCTGTGAACTTGCTCAGTGTCCTTTCCAGTCCTGACCCAAGAGGTGACTGAGGGCATCTCAATGCTCTGGATATGAGCAGGTCTGACTTTATGGCTCCTCGCTCCATGATGCACACGGGTTCATCTTTATTTGGTGCTGTGGTGTCCAAAAAAGTCATCCATGTGCAGTACAGACCCTTTCCTCTGCAAATGTGTTTTGCAGTGTTCTATAAACATTCAGTGCCTTCTGTCCCTCCATCCCCATCATGCCAATAAGATGTGATTTCATCTCCACTTGGAGACCACTCTGTCAAAGCTGTGTTTCAAAGAGCACTAGGGCTTCTTTAAAATAAAGCTTCAATAAATATTTTTAATAAAAAAGCCCCCTCTTCCTTCCCACAGCTACTTTAGGCCTGGAAACCTAAATACAAATGTGTTTTTGTGCATTGACATAAAACCTTCAAAGTGAGACTAACTTGCTGTTTTTCCTCCTTTTCAGTTAATCAAATTTGGTTTGTGTGTTTTTTAGGTCTCGCTCTGTTTCCTGGATGGCTCCCCTCTCCCCCTTTGGAAATGGGTAGGAACACCAAGTTCTGATTGCATGATAAGTTTCATGGTCATTCACCCACATTCCTTTTCTCCTCCTGGTCCCAATAGCCAAACTGCAGAGCAGGGCCAGGGCTTGTAAGGACATTTTCAGCTTCCCTGCAAGTATCCAAGCCAGCAGCATGAGGGCTGTAATAGAGCAACAAGGGTCTTTTTTTCCTCCCTGCCTTTTACCTCCTGTTGGCAACGAGGATAATAAGTGGTTCTGATCAATTACTAAAGATTTTTCCCTGATGAAAAGCTGCAGTATTACTCAGGTTGAGATTAAAATCAAAATTACACTTACCCCATATCCCTCCATGAAATGGGGGTAGTAGTATTGTTAAATACTCTGCCTTAGCAACAATGCAAAGAATTTTTGGGGAAGTTGTGTAACAGTTTGGGAAGGTGTCCAGCAGTGCTGATGCCTACCTGAGTGTCCTCCACTGCTCCCACGTCCTGGAGACAAAGAGTGGCTTCAGTGAATGGGAACTTTTTCAGAGACATACTGCTATGAAAGCCTTCCAAAATATTTTTTCCCATTCCAAATTTTCTTTTGGACAGATTCACAGGCCCAGGGCCTAGATAAGCTGTTGCTCTGTTGCTCCCTTGACTTTAAATGCCATCTTCATTGAATCACAGAATGGTTTGAGTGTGAAATAGGGACAACATGTATGAGGCTGATCAGAAGTAAAAGGAACAGCTTTTGCTTAAAGAGAGGAGTTGAAGAGGTGAGGAGAAGCAGTTGACTGTTACTTTTCGTCAGGGTCATGTGCAAAATCTGCTTTCCTGGACTCTTCCTGGAAGTGATAGTGCTATGGATTGTAAAGTTGGTTTTATGCAGTTGCTGTGAGACTGATCTGGTGGCTTGATAATTAATAATCTAGTTAAAAAACACTTTATGTCTCTTGGGGAACTGGGAAAGAATGGATCACCATGGTAATTTGGGCACATGTTAATTCCTATGGTCTTCAAAAAAAAGAAACCTGTAATAGATCCAGACATTAATCTCTTGACCCCAAGTATTTTCTTATATACAAAGATAAAATTAGACTTTATTTCTCTATGAAAATTCAAGTTGAAGCCTTCACTAATCTCTGAAAAAAATCTTGTTTCTCAGTGCTTGCTTGTCCTGAAATGCTCCAGGCTGTTTGCATTAATAGCATGTTGTCTGTGTAAGAGCTTAAGACTATGTGCACCTTTGACCAAAAAATAGTGTATAAATCAAGAGTCTGTGCAATTATGACAATGAGTAGTTTTATTTCTTTTGATATGCAAAAACATGCAAACAATAGAATGACAGTGGGTTTGCTTTTTTTTTCTTCTGAGTCAAATGATCCCTTCTAGGCAGATTTTTTATTTGTGAGCCAAGTGCTGAAGCCCTACTGGTGGCAAAAGAAAGAACAGACCTGCACACAACCTTTGAGAAACAGAGGCTGGGAGAGGGGATCTCTGGAGAGAGAATGATAGAGTGGTTTGGGTTGGAAGGGACCTTACAGATCATCAAGTTCCAATCCCCCAACTAGATCAGCTAGTCAAACCTCCTGCCTAGATCTCAAAGCATCAGCCTTGAATTTTCAGAACTGCATCAACAGGTCTGGTAATTAACTGGTTAATTGTTGCAGCAAATATAAAGTGGCTGAACAGGGATAATACTGATTTTTTGCCAAATTCAGTCATCTGAACTCGAGATGATTTAAATTTGCTGTGAGGACCACTGGTGTGGATGTGGCTGCATTTTGGGCAGTTTGTCTCCAATTCAGCATTCCTGAACCTTTAGCCTGTGCACATTGAGACATTGTGCTGTTTCTCTAGCAACACTGAGACCTAACCCCCTATAACCTGCGCAGTTTGGGATGCTCCTTGGGAGAAAATGCTGTCCCATTGAGAAAGTGATTATGCATTAGGGAAAAATGTATCAGTTGAGTTCCTACACAGCACAGAAACCTCAGTTTTGTGGTGTCAGAGTGGTGGCTTCAGGCAACATAATTATAGCAGGGTTATTATTTTTTTCCTACCTTTGCAGCAGCAAATTTGTTTAGGAGTCTGGGGTATTGCTTTGACAATAGTGAATAGTAGAACCTTATTCCCTTTAGGTCTTTACACAGAGTCAATCAATCTAAGAAAATGCATATTTAGATAGCATGCCAAAAAGTGATTATGTCTAATACTGAACTTTTTGTATCCAAAAAAAAATAAATTTCACGTCAGAAAAAAACCAGTTCAACTTTATAAAGTTGTCATTTACATCAAGCCAGGCCAGGAAGCTATGCTATGGGTAGGGTCAAACTAAACAGGAAAAAAAATAGAGGAGAAATGCAGTGAGTGCTCTTGTTCTGGTCCCCTTTGTATTGGGGAATCCAACCCAATTTGAGGATGAGTCTTCTTTTAAAGCCTTTGTCCTCATGACTGCAGCCAGGTCTTTGTGCACCAGCGTTTACAAATCTGACGCAGATCTTTTAAAAAGCTCGTTTGTGTTTGGTCAGTCTGTAGGTTTATTCCATTCAGATTCCAACTGTGCAGAGCTCGCCATGGAAAAAGCCCTCCCTGTGAGAAGTGACATTCACCACCGTGAGAGTTCTCCTGTTACAAAATCCCCTTCAGCTGACTGGCAGAAACAACCCCCTTTCCTCCAAAACACAGCAAACTGAGGCAGATAGCCCAAACCCTTTCCCTCAGGCAGGACTGTAAGCCTTACAGTAGAGATTTAACAAACTGCTCTAAGAACTTCATGACAGCTGAATTATTCAAAAACTATCATTCCTGTTCACATGCTGGGGGTATAGATCAAGAGCAGCTTGTGCTGGAAACCATCTCACAGACCTGGCGTGCTGGCCAAGGAGAAATATGTTTTTGTGGAATATTTGAAATGCAAAAATTACTTTGTAAATGCTGTGTATTCCTCCCATTGCCCTGCAGCTTTGCTAGCTGAAAGCAGAGGAACAAAATTCACGAGGAGTGGCTGCATCTCTTATTCTCCAAACTGATGTGGTTGAGGCAAGAAAAAAAAAAAAAAGAAAATGAGCAAATTGTCCTGAACAGTTCACCAGGAATGGGGTTTGAGGAGAGCTGGTCCCAGAGCCAGACCCAGCAAGGCTTGTCAGGGCTGTGTGGCGATCAGAAGGGACAGCTGTGTGTCTCTGTGCCCTGCTGTCCCCCACGGCTGCAGCTGTTGGAGGAGGAAATGATCTGGGGGTCGGCAGAGTGGGACAGATTAAACAAAACCCCCCTGCCCACTGTAGGGGCTGGGAGGCTCCCACCCCCACTTTTGCCTGCTTGGTAAAAAATAGTTGTGGCCATTTGTTATCCCCCTGTTGTGTGCTTGAAATGCAGCCCAGAAAGGAACTGCATCCTGGGCTGCTTCAAAAGGAGTGTGACCAGCAGGTCGAAGGAGGTGATTCTCCACATCTTTTCCTTGTAAGACCCAAAAGAAGAAGGATGTGGACCTGATGGAGGAAATACAGAAATACAGAGGAGGCCATGAAGATGCTGAGAGGGCTGGAGAATCCACCCTATGGACACAGGCTGAGAGAGCTGGGAGTGTCCAGCCAGGAAAAGAGAATGGTCAAGGGAAACCTCATTGAGGCCTTTCAGTACTTAGAGGGGGCTCATAAAAAAGAGGGAGAGATGGACTGAAGCTGTCATGCTCTGTACTTCAAACCCAAATCACTGGCTAGACCTTCACATTTCTGGGGTCTGGCCTCTCCCTGAGACCAGGTCAAAACAGCAAAAACCTCATCAGTCCCTTAACAACCCTTCAGCCTTTCCTTCAGGAGAGCATTCCTCAGGGAGAGCTTCTGGTGGATTTTTCCTTTCCCTGTCCATTCTGCTGATTTTCCTCTCTGTGTGGGCACAGTGAAGCCCATGGTCAGATGGGGCTTCCCTGCTCTTGTTCCACCATGCTCCCTCCATGCTGAGCCAAGCCATGCTCTCTGCCATTGCAGTTGGTTGGTTTGGTGTGGGTTGTGTTCAGAGCATGACCTGGACTCAGGCCATGGCCTGGCCCTTCTCTGCCATGGGCTGAGACCTCCTCAGTGACCTGGTTTGGTACCTCATCATGTCACCTTTGCAATTTCATCTGGATCCTGATTCTGCTCCGGCCAGTGAGGTACACGTTGGCATAACTCTCTTCTCAGAGGGGATTGTTGTCATTGGCCTGCTAAAATCCTGGTTGGGCTGGCAGGGGATGGAGTACAGTGCATGTGCCACAACTGTGTTTTTGTAGAAACCAGGTCGTGGAAACTGGCTCAGAAATTGTCTTCTCCAGATTGTCACCTGCCCTGGCTTTCATCTTGGTGAAGTCTTCCTTCTCTTTTTGTCTCATCCTCCCACTTAGTCCTTCTTCTTCTTGCTTCAGATGTTGTTTGTGTGCAGATGAAGGGACCACCTTTAGCTTTGCAGGTCTGAAGCCAGTGAGAGCAAAGCTGATCAGCTGGAATTTACTCTGGTACAGCCAAGCCCAGGATATGGCCATGTGTCATTCATATTGATTTGGCTTCATTCATTTCTTGGCCACTTTCAGAGCACATTTGTCTCAGACCTTTGGGTTTTCCTTACTGGAGGGGATTTATCTGCTGAACATAAACTGGAAAACAGCTGTATTCCAGTAAGAACCTGATGATGTGATTAAAACTGTATGATTGCCATGAAAATGCCCCTGAATTGGGATAAGAATCTTGAAAAGTTTTAAGAATCATAAAGCCTTAACCCAGCATTTAATCTTCTTCTCAAGGCTCCTCGTCTATTGATTTCAAATTTGCTAACCTTTTCCTTGGGGTGACACTGGCACATTGGTACCCTAAGAACCCAGAAGCATGCTAAAAGTTGGAAAAATTTAGATTTCCTCTGAACTAATTCCCAAGCTATAGGTGACATTTCTGACAGGCATATTTCCTTTTCATGATGTAATCAAGGAGCCATAGATTACAAAAACTCACACCAAAATCTCCCTTTTCTTTATGCTAAAGATCAGAGGATTGCAGGGGCTCAATCAAACCTCTGGATCAACAATTCCTCCTTTCCTGTTCTCTTTTCCTGTCATACTTGCTCAACCCTTCAGGTCAGCAGGTGAGTGATGGTCCCCAGGACTCAGGCTCCTCCAGGAGGCTTCATTAGGGCCTTCCTGGCTTCAGGCTTGTCTGAAAGATGAGCCCATCCACATCCCTGAGTACACAAACTGAGTACCTACAGTCTGGGATGGGTTTGTTTGGGATTTTTTTCTTTTATTCAGCCCCTGGGGACATCTGGTAAAGAGCTCAGTGTTTGGCTGACAAATGGATTGCTGGTATGGAAGAAAGCAATTCCAATTGAGCTAATAAAATATACCTGTTACCTGTCATTTGTGAGGAAATATCCCAGGGAAAGGTATTGACTTCCAAATATTTATGCTATGTTTTAAATGGATTCTCAGGGTAAAATGGAGAAATGAGAGGGGCATTAAATTAAAAGCTGCAGTGTATTTTTCTCTGAAGTGTCACATGAAATGTGTGAAGTGCCCTGAAAATGGAGTGAGCAGGTTAAATTTCTCCTCCTCCTCGTGGCTGTGGTTGCTCCATCGCTCTCCTTCTTGCTCTTTGTGCCCACACAGAGATCAGATTGAAGATGTGGAGGTGAAATACAGCAGTTGTTGCACTGTTTTTCCCCATCTTGATGTTGGAACTGAACCCAAAATCTTGCACTGCACAAGCAAATCTTACACTGCAGCTGCAGGACCCTTGCTCTAGTGGTGGGGGCATTTTCCCAATATTTCTTCCTTGGAAAGAGACCTGAGACTCTCAGCTTGGGAAGAAAGAGCTGCAGAGATAATTTAGCACCTAAACTGGAGAAAGGGCTGGGGCTGCAGCTGTGTCCCTGTGCCTGGTGTTACCCTGAGCCCAGAAACAGCAGATTCCTATGAGCACCAAATGGTTTGTATTCCCCCCTGAATTCAGGGAGGACACCCCACTTCCAGCCTCTGAGTGAGCTGGTTGGGGCAAGTGCCTACGTTATAACTGGAATGTCTGAAGGTTTGAATTTCACCTGATGTCCATCCAAAGTGAAATGCCAATCACATAATTTCCCAGACCACTGAAGTCTTATCTCCACAGGTTTCTGCCTGGAAGTTCCTCAGCCTGGAAAATGCCTTTGCTGGGAGGAGTGAGAGGTGGGACTGGGTCTGTGTAAAACATGTTGGGCAGAGAGGGGTGAACCCCAGCTCATTTCATGGCTTGGAGCCTGTACTTGGAGCTTAGCAGAGGCTGTAATTCTGAAATTGCTGCTCCACAAGCACAGTCCTTACCAGTCTGGGCTTGTGGCACAGGAATCAGTGACGCTGGCTCCTTTAGCAGAGGGCAGCAAGGCAGAGCATGTAGGTGCATGTGTCTGCACACAGGCACTCACCCTGGTATTCCTTACAGCCTGAGAATGAATGGAAGGCAAATGCCATCCCACCTGCAGGGATTGCTGCCAGCACACTCTGTGCTCTGCAAGTCCCACGGCAGCACTGCTGGTGACAGCCAACATGTTGAAGCAAACAGAGTGCTTCCAAAAGCTGCTCTGCATTGCTCTGCTGCCCTTGCTCCACGCTCCAGGACACTCAGGGCTGGCTGGGCTGAAGGATGGCAGAAGAGGTGAAGGTCAGCAGCCCAGAGGAGTAAAACAGGAGGCTGGGGCGGGGTGGGGGAGGGAGTAAACTTCTAAATTAAGGGACATTTGGAAACAATTTCCTTAGCACTTTGCAATGTGGCAGATGGGAGGGGGCTTCCTGGCTCTGTACTTCCCCCACCAAACACCTGCTGAGCTCTTCAGAAATTCCGAGGACTGGAACCCTCTTTATCATGAGGTCAGACTGAAGGAGCTGCTGGCTTGGGGTGCTTACAATGAAGGTAGTGTCACCAATGCCAGTAAACTCGCCAGATTCAGCAGAAAAGCTTCCTAGAGCCTTATCTTAAACAAAGTTGCAGTTTAGTGATCTGAAATCATTAATCAAGCTAATTGCAGCTCATATTTTTTGGCCTGTAGCTGCTGTGTAGCCACGAACAGCTGAACACACTGAACTTATCAGTTGAGTAATTGTCTCTGATAAATGAATTGCCTTCAAAAGAAAACAAGTGATGCCAGCAATCCATCATCAAAATGTCTGCGGGAAACCACTGGATGTGTTGCTTTCATACAGGCACAATCCCACTTGGTGTTAAATAAGGAGCAAGGGCACGTTCCTATAAGGCCCTAAATCCTGCACTTACACCCTGAGGTCATGGGGCATTTGGTGCTTATGATGGATTCCTTCACAGAGAGAACAAATATATATATATAATTTATATAGCTATGTGTGTCTGACAGTGCCCTTGCCATCTGCTTTCTTTCTTTTATGCTTTTCCCACCACATCTTCTGTCTCACAGACCCAAAGGACTAAAGCTTTAGCCATGAGGAGCAAACACATAGGACAAAAGCTCTGGATTTAAAGAGGTGATGGCACAGCTTTCCCAGATATCTCTCCTTCTCCAGTGATTTTTTTTCTGGATGTCTAATTCAGTCCCAGAATCAACCCAGAAAGTAATGCAAATTTTGCAACTAATTTTGCATCTAAGTACTGGCTCTTATTATGACTGCAAGTTTCTCAAGTAGTAAACCATGGTACTGCAGGCAAACGTTAGGGAAAGATAGAAATAGCACTTGAAGAAATGGAAGAAAAACGTGATGCTGTTGCCTCCTAAACCAGGAGAGTCCAAACCTAAGCAAAGCTCCATTCCTGTCCCATAAAACTGCAGCAGGGCTTGTAGCTTGTTAGGAGGAAAAAGCCGGGGGCTGGGTGGATTTTTTTCTCAAAAAGCCACATGAATCATGTGTGTGAGAAAAGAAATAACTGGAAAAAGAAGGCACACATACCTGCTTGCAAAGAAAAGCCTGTTTGTGCTGCGAGCACACTGGAGGAAATTGTTGAAGAACAGTTCATCCATGTAAAAATACGACCGGCACGAGGCTGCCAAGGGTAGTTAGAGCTGAGCGGATTGGTCGTCTAAATGCAGGTCAGACAAATTATTGGTGTCTAGGGGCAGCTTTCAGTTACACACAGCATTTTTTCTCCCATAATTTATAAAACTTATGGACAGCAGGATACAGGCAAATGGCTCATTGGGGTCCCAGTTACTCCTTCCTCTTTCAAATTCTTTGGCCTCCTTGTGGAAATGCCCTTGCTATCGCTGTGTTTATCTTTAGACTTGGAGCAGTTCCTCTGGCTGGGCTGGTGGAAGAGTCCTTTTTTGCAAGAGAATTCACCTTTATGTTACCTTCTTTTCCTCTTTAGTAATAGGGAGAACAAACAGTAACTTGTTCTGGTGGATTTTATGCCTTTAGCTAGCAGGAATATGTCATAAATTTGTCAGACTGTTCGGAAGTGATGCTTCAATGATCTGCTCTCACTTCCCAGATAACACAGCACTCATTCCTGCAACAAGCCCATAACTCCTGCTATCACAGTAGTTTCTTCAAATATGACCATGATGTGAGAACTTCAAAAGGCAGCAAGTGCCCCAAAATGTCCACACAGTCAATTTCAAACAAATGTTTCATGTTTCAAGATTAGGAATACATATTTCTATTGCTGTCCTAATTGTAAGGCAGCTCAAATAAAAGGAAATCTGTGCTGCCACCCTTCTGCTTGCTTAATTTCTGTTTTATAGAGAAAAATGGTTTACAGCCATGGGTTAAGAGTCAGGACTCCTGGGTTCTTTTCCCAACTTAGCTACTGACTCATATTACGCTTGGCAAGCCATTTAACATCTTTGCTTGACTTTCTCCTCCATAAGAAAGATGTAATAATACTTCAGTGGCTTAATTAACTAAGCCTTGTAAAGCACTTTGTGATCTTTGGATGAAATTGTTCTAAATGGTGTTAGAATGTTGAAATGGTAGAAACAACGAGATAGCAAAGCACAGAATTTACCAGCTGATGTGGCAAGAGAGTCTGGTGAAGGTACTGAGGATGCTTGGGAGGAAGGAGCCTGAAATGTTCACCTCTGCTCCCAAGGAACCCTTGCCCTGGTGGGTAGTGAATGTCATGTTTTTGGAGGTGGAGGGAAGAGGTTTAGGCAGCTTAGAATAGTAGGGCTGAACCTCATGCCCTTCAATTCAGGTTCAAAGAAAGGAGAATCAGTTCAGTAGTGCAAGAGTAGGGTAACTCTCTGTGCCTTGGTTGTTCATTTTGCAAAAAAAAACTTTAAAAAAGCTGCTGTCCTTTTCCATTTTTGCAACTCACTGAAGTGGATGGGGCAGTTTATGCATATCTAACAGGCCCCTGTTCCCACAGGGAGTACAGATGGTGCCAGTGCATCCTTCAAACAAAGGTGCTGGATGGAAACAAGAGTGCTGGGGCTCCTATGCCATTCAGTGCCAGCCCATAAACCATTCCCACTGTGTTTTCTTAGTCAGTGGATGGCAAAGTTAAAAAATGGGCTGTATGGCCTCAGCTCCTCAGCCTCTGGGTGATGGATTGCAGATGTAGGAGCTCTTCTCAAGGCACATCCTGTGTGCAGCACGAGGCACTCCAAAGTAAACACCATTTCAAAGAAGTGTCCCATGCTGTGCTGCTCCCCAGTATCCATATTGCCTTGGACTTTGAAAAAAAGAGGAGGCCACGGGGTCTTTTAGCAGTGATTATGTGCTGATGAGAGGTCCCACCACCCCCAGGCAGGACCAGGCCCTACCAGGTGGCACAGGGGAAAGCCAAGTGCATGCCTCCTATGCCTTTAGTTTTAATTTTGACAAGGAATCTGGCTTGCAGCAAGGAGGGAGTGAAACAGCCAGGAGGGAATAGCAGGGAGAGGGTAGGAACTGTGAGGCATGTGGTTTCACAGGCTTGCTGGGTGCACAGCCATGGGGTGTTGAAATGTTTAAAGGGATTCAAGATAAATAAATCTCACTCAGGCCCCGTCTCAGCAATGCCTGTTAGCGTAACTCAGTGCTGGAGCAGAAAGTAACCCGCTCTTCATAAAGTGTGTGACTCAAAATGGGTTAATCCATCACTCACTCTCCCCCCCTGCCCTCACCCTGCTCTGTCTGGGACAGTTTCTAATCAGTGCCTGGGCCCAGACATGGTCTCAGCAGCTGGCCATGACGCCACGGCGCAGCAGCCCCTCCAGCCCCTGCCAAAAGCAAACCCCATCCTTGCTCCAGTGAGCCCAGGAGCCAGCCCCAGCCTCTGCACCCCCTGCCAAAAGCAAACCCCATCCTTGCTCCAGCGAGCCCAGGAGCCAGCCCCAGCCTCTGCACCCCCTGCCAAAAGCAAACCCCATCCTTGCTCCAGTGAGCCCAGGAGCCAGCCCCAGCCTCTGCACCCCCTGCCAAAAGCAAACCCCATCCTTGCTCCACTGAGTCCAGGAACCAGCCCCAGCCTCTGCACCCCCTGCCAAAAGCAAACCCCATCCTTGCTCCACTGAGTCCAGGAACCAGCCTCTGCACCCCAGCCCTGGCCCAGAGGGGGCCCTGCTTGGCTGCCACTCAGCCCTGGAACCTGCCCCTCTAGCTTTTCTTGATGCCCAGCAGCAATGAGAGAGCTGCAGCCTGACCCAGTTTTCCGTGGCTGGTGGGGTCTCTCCAGTGCAGCAGTTGGACACGCTTGGTGCTGGCAGCAAGCCGAGGGCTGGGGGGTGGTTTATTTTCCCACTCCAATCTCCTTTTGGCAGTGTCAGGTGTCCCATAAGCACAGACATGTATTCTATGTTAGTTTCAAGGCAAAACTGCCTCTTTGGGAATGATTTCTCCAGAACTTGCCCATTTTTCTGTAAAATTGACCTGGCCCTTCCTGGCCCCCAAGGTGTCATTGCCTCCTGTGAGATGCCCAGCCTGGGCTGGAGGAGGGTGGTGTGTAAGCAGGGGGGGACTTCAATGGACAAAGACATGCAAGAAAGCAGAGGACAGGGATGTAACAAGGAGCCACTGGTTTTATAACTGGTTTTATAACAGGATTTATAACAGTTTTCCATATTCCCTTGCTCGACTCTCTCCTTTGAACAGTGGATGTGAAAGAAGGTAGAGTTTTTTTACATGTGATTTGTAAAAGCAACAAGAAATGCAAAAGATGGGTCACTTGGGCTCTGTAAATGGTGTGGGGGGAGGAGTTATTATGGGTAAGGTCATGGATGTAAAGCAAATGTTTCTGGAAGCAAAGGGGATGTATTCTCCCCCTTGTGCAGCCTGCTTTCAAGGGCTCATCAAGTGAATCTCCCAGAAATATCATTGGAGCACATCTGGTTCTCTCCAACACAGATATTGCATGGGTCACAGTGGAGCCAACAAGATGTGGCTCTAATGAATTTTCCACCTCTGACTGAAGAAAGCCCATCTTGGCCCATTTCTTGAATGTTCCCAGTGAGTAGTTCCTGTAAGTTAGGAATAAATTCAGCAAAAATTTCCAGTCCACATTTCCACTGGTTGCCACCAGTCTACTTTCCAATGAACAGGTTCAGCCCTGAACCATCCACACTCTCTGGATGTCCTGGTTCATGGTGGATCAGATGTTTATCACTTGCCTCTTCATGGCAATGCTGTCTCTGCCTTAGGAGAAGGATGCATTTCTCCACTACCCACTGCTCTGCTCCATCTCCCTGATGCACTGCAAGGGCATTTTCCTGCATCGTGTGTGGGACTGACCTGTCCTCCCATGGAATTCAGCCTCTGTGCTTTTGAATCACTTTTCACCTCTGGGTCCTTCCCTCCCCTCACTCTGAATGCCACTACATGAGTCATTCCTCAGTTTTCTTGGCAGACAGACCCCTGAGGAGCAACAATTCAGTCCACATTACTGCTGAGTCTGTTGTGTGATTGAAACTGTGCTGAGAGAGTCCCTGCCAGGCAAAAAAGGACAAACAGTCTTTCCCCAAGGATACTCTGCTTCACTGGTGCCCTCCCCTCATGGATGGTTTGATTGTGAAGCTGGACTTCTTCCAGCATGCATACAAGTTGGACATGGGCTTCACTGGGCACAACTCAAGTCCCGTTTCACCTCTGTCCTGCTGGGAAACAGTGTCCCAGGAGAAAAATCTTCCCTCCCTGCAAAATACTTGGCAAAGCAGCAGAATTTTCTTGGTCTGAGCTCATTGATGGGCTTGACTCCTGTGGGATTGCACTGGACTCTCATCCCATCCAAAGACCTGCATTTATCACATGGAGGTGTCAGTTTGTCAACTACCAGCACCATGTGGATAATAACACTTTCATGACATGACATCTTTTGCTTCCCTTTTTCTTCCTGACAGCTTATGTTAACTAAAAGAGAAAGATGTAGCCTGTACATGCAGTCTGGTGTACAAGCACCTAAACATGTATGTGGGGGCCCTCTTACATTTATATTTTGTGCAAAAAGGAAGGAAAACTGCACAATAGGCAAGGAAAGTGGATTTTAAGTGATGATTCGTAGCAAGGCAGGAGAGGGGAAGAGATGTCCCAGCCCAGGGCTGATCCATGTGCTGTAGGTGGGGAGGGGAATTGGGACAGACACGTTTGTGTCTGGTGCTGGAGGGGTTTGCACTGTGCAGGGAAGACAGATCCCTCTGGTTGACATCCATGATGCTGGATCAGGGGAGTCAGGAGGAATGATTTCAAGGCACGGTGTGGAACATCTTCCATGCCATACACTCGGTGAGCTTACTGAGTTTTCTGTCATATGCCTCTTTAGACCACCTGAGGGCTTGACTTGGTGTCCAAGAGGGATTTATAGCCATACACAAAGAATATCTCAAGAGTTAATTTAAAAAAATTTAATTCAACACAATAAGTTTTTCATGGGACAGGGCTTGTAATGAAGCCCCTTAACCAGTGCCACACACTGGGGATCATCCTTGTCTCAGTGGAGTTGGTGAATTCAGTCTAATACACAGATTTTAACCAAAGGCCTCCTTCCATGCTAGGAGGGGTCCTGTTGCTTTTAAAGGGAAGTTCACAGACAATGAGAACCATTTGGTGTTTGATGTCCAGCCAAGGTATCTCCCAACAGGATCGTTGCCTATGTTTGCAAATTAAAAGTGGAAGACGTAGAGGGGTGAGTGCTCTGCTCTCCATCTGACCTCTCATGGGCATCATATCAGAGCTAATTGCAAATAACTTTTGTTCTGTGAGCAGAGCTTATATTTTGTTGGGTCCTATGGTAATATTATTTTAAGAAATATCTCGGCGTTCTTGCACTTTCTCTTGTTGTTCACACAGATCAGATCCAGGTTGGCTTTAGGGAGCTGAATTTTTTTAAGATAAGGAGGTTTATTTTGGCTAATTCCGTGTCCTCACTTATCACTTGGTCTGAGTGCAGAGTGTTGTTTCTGCAGTGAGACGAACATTTCAGGAACGACATGACCATTGTGTCTTCAGTCACCTTGTCTTTTCACACTTGGGTGTTTTTGTTTCTCCACCAAGGCAAAGTAACCATTTCTCACATAAATCAATAGATGTAATGCACCTAGGGAAGCTAAAAAAAGCCAGGGCTGTGTCCTTTAGCCCTAGATAAGCCAAAATTCTCTCTGATGCCAATGGGAATTGGACAACACGAAAGGATCACGCATCTAGAGAGAAAAAACTGCCAGAAAAAATTAAGTCAGTGAAACTCCAGGTCAAAGACATTTGAAGACTGGCTGCAAACAAATATGGCACCTGCCTTTAAGAAGACAGTGAAATCAGGTCTTGGCATCTTCTGTGTAATTAGCTTGTTTGTTTTGGGGAAGTGTCCAGACTTCACAGTCTGTTGAAGGAGTTTGTGCAACAGCTGGCAGGAAAGTGTCCAATGGCTAGCAGACAACATGGCCGCTTTAAAACCAAATCATGCCAAAAATAATGTACAATTGCCTTCCTGATTTGGTGGAGGCAGTGAATCTAGTGCACCCATGATGTGTTTGGGATTTGTCAGGATATTTGATATTGCACCGTGCTAAAACTGGATAAAAATACCCTTGCTCAGACTATATATTTACCAGAGTAGAGAGCTGCTGTGTTGGTGAGCTCCCCTGGGCACTGCAGGGTGCCAAGGAGGTCAGCAGCAGAGGTGACTCTTATTTCAGGTCTTCACGACCATGCCAGTGCCTGGTCATTTGGGGTCTTGCTCCTTTCTTGGTCCCAGAGGGTCTCAGGGAGATCCATGGGCTGTGGGCACCATCTGCAATGCCTGGGGATGGGGAATGGGGCCTCACCAGGGACATCAGAGGAGGATCTGGTGACATGAGCTCCCCTGTGGTGGAATGCTGTAGGTGATGAGCAACAAAATGGCAAAGAGAGAGATGGGTCAAAAATTCCAGCAGCAATCAGAGCAGTGAATGGAGATGGGATGAAACGGGATATTTCTTTAGGAAGGGAGAGCAAGGCCAAGGGACCCTGTGAAATGCACAGTGCTGCAGGGGACCTGGCAGAAAACCTTAACTGTCAGCTTGTGATGCCAGATGGATAGGAGGACAGAGCCCAACTGGAGTGGAGAGGAGGAAAACTGTTGCAGCAATGAATAAACAACAACCCATAAGTCAATTCAGTGGGAAAAAAACAGTTCAAAGAAAGTTTGAAAGTTGCAGTAAACAACAAAATAATTACATGTTTAGATTGCTGATTTCAGAAGCCCACAGCCCTGACCCCATATGGAATATTTGAGTCATCCTTAGCCTATGCAATCATAGAAATGTAGGCATAGAAATGATCAAAAGAAAAATGCTGTAAGGCTTAAAAGCTGATACCTGAGGGGGACATTTGGTAGACTTGCAGGGAGAAAAACCACTTCATATTTTACTACCAATGTGTTCAAGCAATGATGCAATGAGCAGGCCAGGACTTATTCTTGGGAGATGACTGTGTAACAACAGTGGTCAGAACTAGCAAAGCCCAGACCTCATTGCTGGGAGAGGGTGATGTGCTTCATTTCTCATTTGTACCCACCAAGCATCCAACTTCAGACCCAAAATCCTTCTTCTGCTGTTGGTGATCTGGGTGCAAGGGTGAGCTCAGCCTCAGGAAGCATTTTCCTGCTCCCCATGCAATGCCCAGAGACCTCACACAGGGCTGGGCTGCAGCACGGCGCGATCCAAGCTCCCATTGCTCCTGTGCCAAATCGCTGATGGCACTGAGCGACTGAATTACTGCAGAATCTGGACAAGTTCCCATATCTCCTCCTGATGACAGACTTGCTCAAGGAGATACCCAGCGTGTTAGGAAGTGCAGGCAGATTAAAAGTGGGCAGACCAGGCTGGAGTCATGTAAATCTTGTAAAAATCTCTGTCTGCTTCTCCAGCTTCAGTTAAGCTAACAGCAAAATAGTACCTTGACACTGGCTGATACCTGTGTGTAACATCAGCAGACTGCTTTCATAACGACCCTGATTTGCTGCAAATTTCAGAACACTATAAAAAGACATTTTGAGACTAAACACATTTGCAGAGATCATTAAAATAATTAAATAGGATGGCAAATGCAGCCACGGGTCTGTCAGGTCCCATGCTCTGCAGTGTCTGAAATGTAGTGGCTATTTCCCTTTCTTGGAACAGGAGGTGATTTCATCCTTTCATACTGTTTCCTGTAGCAACATCATTATGTGCCAGCTCTTTGGTGGGGACTGCTGTGCACCTAATTCATCTAGCTCACACTAGTACTGCTCATGGCAATCCTTAGCATGGATCTTCCCTGAAGCTGTGTTTGCTTAACCAGTATTTAGAGCAGTCTTTGTTTCTAATTTGTCTGTCTATGTGCCTAATTAGCTCCTTTTGAACTCATCCTCCTGCACACCTACTTCTGCAAAATGATCCTGGTAGGTGGAGAAATGCTGCTGTTGAAATCGAGTGAGCTGTGTTGGTGCAAGTGAGGTCAGGTTTGGGTGTGATGTGGCAGTGTTGGAAATTACTCCTCTTTCAGGGGCTGTGTTTTAAAACTTACATTATAAATTGTGCTGCTGGAAAAACAAGAGGATTTGTCAGTTAATTTTTTTGCATCAGGTCCAGGCTTGCACATTCAGACCAATTATTTCTCCACTAAGAGCTCTCTTCCCAAGATCATATATCCCTCTGCAGTTTTGTATCTTCATTTTTCTGCAGCAAAGGGTGGGTTGGGAACATCCAGTTCCCCATATTCGTGATCCACATGAGTAACAGGCAGCAGCTCTCAACATGTGTCCTCATGCATTTATGGATATTTATGATCTTCCTTACTAGGGAGATGAGTATGTTTCATCTCTGAGGACCCTGCTGAGCCCACTTTCTTTTTAACTTTCCTGTGGGTTTGCTCATCACTGACAGGTGGTTCCTAAGTGCACAGCCAGCCAAGTGAGTATAAGGGTATCTCAATGTCTCACTGAAAAGATATGCTCAAATGTTATTTCTCCTCGAGGCAAGAACATCAGGCTTGGCAGACCAGGGCTGTGTTTGGCACCTCCTATGTCCCCGTGATCCTCACAAACTGCCTTGGGCTTGTGGCTCCTTTCTGCAGGTGATGTTACACCACAGCAGCTGAGCTGCCCTGACATCTCCAGATATCACTTCTTGAAGGCATAAGAAAACACCTCTCCTTGCATGCTGGAGGGAAGCAGGACTCCTGGAGAGGGAGTCCTCAGCCTTTAACCAGAAGATGGCACAATGTAACTGCTGTATGAACCTGGACCATCAGAGAGCGAGCTCTAAACCAGAGTGGAGGGCTGCTAAGAGGAGAGCTAAGGGGCCAGGCCTTTTCCAAGGGGTGTGTGGTGGCTCTCAGGTGCTGGCTTCTGTGTTGCTGGTCACTCCTCACTCTTCCTGGGGTCTTCTGCAAATGCATCCAAGCCAGTGCTACATTCACCTCTCCCTTCTCCCCATGTGTTCATGTGCATGGGTGAGGATATTGTAGGTTCATCTACATGCCTGCATGATTTCCACGGGGTTACACCCCCTCCAGCTTGCCTGAACCTGGCAGGCATGCTGGGAATCCAGCAGCCCAGCTGCTTACTGATCCCCACAGCAAATCTCAAACCCTCCAGCAGATGCATGCGAGACCCCAAGAGCTGATGCATCAGGGACCCCGGGCTGTCAGCGCCGGCTCGTGGCCCCTGGTCCCCCTGCTCTGTGCTGCACACCTGGCCCTGCTGGCAGCCTGGGCTCCCAGGTGCTCCAGGGCCACGTTCCTCTCTCCTCTCCTCTCCTCTCCTCTCCTCTCCTCTCCTCTCCTCTCCTCTCCTCTCCTCTCCTCTCCTCTCCTCTCCTCTCCTCTCCTCTCCTCTCCTCTCCAGGGACTTTCTGCCCACTGTTGCATGACTGCCATGGACTCCCAGCCTAGCTGTGGCCTCTGTGCCTTGGAACAAAAGTGCCTTCCTTATTTTTGTACCCAAGGGGCCGGCAATGAGCTTCAGCAGCCAGGGAATGGCTTGGGAAGGGCAACCTTGTTGAAAGGTGGTGAAGGAGACCCAGGCAATTCCATGGCCATGGATAATTCACTTGTTCTTGAGTGGTCCCATGGCTGTGTCAGGCTGCCCTTGGAAAGGCTGAAAAACTGAAGTTCCTTTTACAAATGGGAAACTGAGGCTCATACAAAACATGGGGTTGGGCGTGCAGAAAAGGAGCGCAGCCAGGAGCTGGAGTCCTCCCTCTGTTCCTTGAGCAGCCTGTGACTGTAGACAAGTGTGTAAGTGTCTTGTGGCAAACACAGCTACCCTCTTGTGCCTCTGACCAAATTCTTGGGCACATTGCATTGCTTGAGCAGTCAGGACATGTAAAGCCCTCTGAGAGTCTTGAATGAACAGGCCCGTAGGAGTGCAAAGTACTGTGGTGCTGAGGATGGATTATTTTAAAGGCAGGGCCCAATTAGTGTAGTTGATGATGATGGTCTGACAGGCAGTAGCATAATGACAGATCCTAGAGACAGCTATACCAGAGTGAATGAGTGAGCAAAGGCTAGATATGCCTATAATTTCCTTTAGTTCCTTTTCTTTTAGCTCAGGACTGACATCAAGGTCACACTTCAGTATCACCATAAGAGATGTGTGGCAGAAGTTTTGTGTCTGTCTTCAAGGACAGAACTGATTCCCAAGGTTTCTGATTGCCACTGATACTTTTAATGTCACTTTGGCATCATACTCAAACACAAACCCTTTGCCTATCTAGTGAGATTCAAGTCCAAGAAAACTGTGGTGGCAAAACAAGCTTAAAAAAAATTAAAAATTACTTGCTCGCATTTTTTTTTGGTGTTGGTAAAATTTGCTCTTTGGTGAGCTTGATATTATTTGCATTAAATTATCCTCCTCTGAGCAGAAATTGTTGGGACTAATTTAGATTTCAGGGCATAAATCCAAACTTAGAAGACTATAATAACGTGGCAGCTCTTTGCCATTGAATTACATGTTAAGTATCTTACAGTGGAACTGTAATTACATGCTCACTCCGAGCATTGACAAGTAAACAGGATTATAACAGTCTCTGGAACCAATGTTTGCATGAATACTTCAAGAGAAAAGAGATACTTGAGGACACATATGGGGTTTATTTTCTGGCTGAAAGCATATCATTGTTATTTATTATTCACACACTGCTGCTGTGCATGGCAGAACAGAGGCTGTGCAGCACTTACTAGCTAAGAGGGAGAGATGGATAAAGACAGAATAAACAAAAGCAAATCTTGGCATTTCCAATGTTTCCTTTAGCTATGAAGGGAAGGGAGGGATAATCAGACATTGACAGGAATTGAGGTGGCTCTGGAATGCACTGGGAGCACAATGGGGACGTGCCTGCACAGAGTCTGCCCTGAGCCGCTCCAGCGTTCCAATGATCATCAATACCCACCTTAGCACCAGTGGAGGACTCTGCAGAGCTTCCAACCTGTTTTTCCTTTTGCTCACTGGTACTTCTGGGTCTCAGGGACTTATTCCATGTGGGATCTTGCCAATAACTTTTGAGGTGGTCTAGGAAATCACATAACTCAGTTCCCATGGTATCAGATATGAGGAATAAGGTGGTGGCATATTGCCTCTGATGGAGCTTAGATGGGTGTCCCTGCACCACAAAGAGAGTCCAGCAGCAGAGGTATAAACCACCCCTCTGTTGCTCAACCATAACTGAGACTTAGAGGCATTTATTCTCCCTTTCTCTTTTGTCTTAGTGCCATGGTGTGGAAGGGGAATGTTTAGCCATGGGTAGCTCCTTATAGCCCAGAATAACATGTAATTTCCTAGAACACCTTCAGCACGAACTGGGATGAAGAAATAAATTCCCAGCAAAGCTGAGAAATGTTTTCAAAGCTTCTCTAAACACAATACAAACTGGAGTGAGTTGATGAGGACATGTCAGGACAATGGGAGGGGAAGAGGAAGATGCTGGGAGTGCCCTGTGCTCATGTAGGTATTTGGATCAGGAAACCATTGTGTCTCTGTGAGACTGTCTGTCTCCAGCAGGCTGAATGGCAGCTCCAGGCCCAAGTGTTCCTGAGCTATGGAAGATGAATTCTGTGGCTGCAGCTCATCTCTGACCAAGTTTGTCAGTCTTAGCCTGTGTGCTCAGCTTGCTCTTTGTGCAAACTGTGCTTGTTAGGGGATGATGGTGTCAGCCACTTGCCCTACACCTACACCTTTCACACCATGTGCCCTGACTCTGTGCTGGCATCCTGGGCTTCACACAGGCATTCTCACTTCCAGCTCACAAGAGTGATGGCATGAATTGCTCTAAATCAGGAGCTGCATGTGATTGACATCTGAAGTGGCAGTGAGAGGAAAAGGGCTCGTATCTGGCTTATCCATGCTGTGCTTGGGTATATTCTGGGTGACAAACCCTCCTCCAGTGAAAACCTGTGTTGTCCAACTCACCCAAGTACATGGTTCACTGTTCTGATGCCTAGGACTCAATTACTAAATGGCAAAAGAATGAAATACACATTTCCAGGCCTGTGGACAACTCTACCAAAGTTCATTACTACAATCAGCTGCAATTCTGCCTTCAAACAGAAATGGCACTGAGCTAAGACTTTGAGTTTTGTGTCACTTCTGAGTGGCCCACAAGGCTTTATTCAGATCCAATAAACATGTTTGAACTATTAAGTCACAGCACGCCTTTGAGAGCTGTGCAAAAAGTAGTTACTAATCACTAAGATGTTCTTGCACGTGCCAGACTAAACTTCTTGGGCTGTATCTTAGAAAAGCATGGACCTATGTTTAAGAAAAGTAATTCTACAATGATACAAGTGCTAGCAATGATGTTTCTCTACTCAAATAGAAGGGTCTTCTTATTTTCTTCTTATAGACACCATCCCAAATGCTCTCCTGTTCCACATTCCCTTGACAAGCCACTTTTCACAGACAAAGCTTTGTGTTTGTGCTGAAGTATGTTGCTCTTTTTCTGGACTCCTGAGTTTCAAGACATGCAGTCCTGCTTCCTGCACCCAAACTTCCTCCAGCCCATCTTGAAGCACCTTCCAGAGGGTTTCTCATGAGGCACAGCTTGTGTGCTGCTTGGAGATGGTGTCAACAGGAGAGAGCCCTGCAACTTCTCTGGGAAAACACCCTTTGGGAGTAAATCTTGGCCAGGTGAAAGCAAAGAGTTACTCTAGGATTGGATGTAAGGAACTTTTAGCTGGTGAAAGCAGGAGCTGTGGCTGGCCACTCCTTGCACTAATGCCCCATGCACAGGGGTTCACAGTGCTGAGTGTCCTGCCAGGGCACACCACTGGCATGGCTCTTCCCCCAGGAGTCACGGTCAGTGATTTGGAAATGCTGACCTGCAGCTTTAATTATCTCTTTGCTTTTGGATCTTTTCTGAACTGGTGCCCTGAGAAACCTTTCATGCAGATGACTTTGGTGTCCATAACCCAAATCCCTCACCCTGGTGCTGGATCACACAACAGAGTCACACTTACTCCACTTTGTTGGAAAATATGGATGAGTTTAGGCACCTTGGATTATTCAGATTGATCATCCTGCTAATTCTACCTGGCCTTGAAATGTATTCACTTTTTCCCTAATGCCTGGCCTGGATTTCCTTGTCATAGATTCAGGATGTTGTATTCCTTGAAGAATTCTTTTGCACTGTATAACTTTACAATATGTGGAATTCCTTCTCTCCATTTATTCACTTTAAGTGCAATGCTCAAGTAGGGGTGGTTGTGTCTGCAATCTGGGTATCTCAATTTATGGCCACATCAGGGCTCTGAGTTCTCACCCTTTTCATAATTGCAAATGATTTATGAAGAAGACATTTAGGGCCTGGTTAGAAAAATGCCTGCATAAAATTGTGTATTTTTAGCCTTCCTGCACTTGCATGTCTTTCAGCTGAAATGATGATCCCTATTCCCTTGTTAGCAGAGGAGAGGCAATACATCCATAAAGCTGAGCCAACATATAACAATGTTGTATATTGTCAAAACTCTTCATTAAAGCCCTGTCACTAAAGTCACTGTAGAAATGAGGAAAGGAACTTCATTTTTGGCTCCCAGATTTACTGTCCCATTTTCCCATGGGAAGGACCCTCGCACCTTTAAAGTGCTGAGAATTTCCTCTGCAGATGGGAAACAAATGTCCCTGGGTCATGCACAATGTGCTTTTTCTGATGCCACTGCATGAACATGTGGATATCAGCTCTAAAATGTGACTTCAGGTGTGTTTTACCCTCCTTGGATACTTGCAGACAACTGTATTTTCTTAGTTTTGTCCTGGAGAGGTGAGTGCCCTGTTTCTCTTGCAGTGCTGCTGGAGTACAAATTCCTGGTGAGCAGAGGGGGAATGCAGTGAGCTTTGTATCAGCAGCTTCTCAACTTTTTGCTGGGGGTAAAACTGTCTGTGAAGGAAGGCAAATCAATTGACTTAACAGCTGAGCTGATTGATAATGCCAGCTCACCATTCCCAAAGCTGGAATCTTTATGCTCAGGCTGCCAGGAAGTGTTGAATCCTCCCAGGCCTCTCTCCTGCCTTAGGACATTGTGCTGCTGGCCTGGACAGAAGCTCTGGCTGCTCCTCTAGGATTCCCTGTGCTGGAAAATCCCCTTACTGCCTTCAAACATCAAACATGCTCTTGGTTTGCGAGAGAAGTGTGAAAGGAAAAGGGGAGGGGAAGTTGAGAACTCAACCTGCCACTCCAGGTTGAGCTGCAGGGCTGGCAGTGAGGAAAGAAATGAGTATTTCTGCTGCTAAATAAATTTGATCTAGAATCAGTGAGAAACTAACTGGAGCTAACCCAGTTTTCTATACACTCATTTTGGAAAACTTGTGAAACTTGTACAGACCATTCAGAAATTGGGTGGTTTCTTCCACAGCACAGCTTTGGCTGCTACAGGGAGCTTGCCTCTTCCTCTTCCTCTTTTTTTCTTTTTTCTCATTTTTTTGGGTACTGTTTCCAGTGTGGATTTGTGGATAGCCCCAGAGCATCCTCTGCTCCCCTCTGGGTTTTGTTGGTTCTCTTTCTTGCAGAGACAAACACCCATGTGCAGATTTTAGTGAGGGCATTATTTTCTCTTTGATTTAGCACGACCAGGAGTTATTCCATTATACCCAGACTTGTCTATTTACTCTTTAAAGCATGTTCCTTTTATTTACTCCTCCAGAGCTGCCTGTTTAATCCAATCTCTTTTCCACTGAATTACACTAGCACAATAACACAGGCCAAACAGGTTCAGCCTGGGTCATGGGTGGCAGAGTAAGGGGCTATATTCTTGCCAGATAATAACTGTAGTATTAAAAGAAAATTAGTATTTCCTGGGACCAGTGAGATTTGTAGCTAAAAAGGGAGTTTCTATTCGCAGTATTTGTAGTGGTTTTGCAGCACCTATCCCTGTAAAAACTGAGCAAATGGTCTGAAAATGAGAGTGGAGTCTGGCTCATTTTTGCAGGAAGCCTGAGATTTGACAAAAGTTCTAAAGCTCTGGCAAATGGATAATGCCTGGTCAGTCAGATTTAGGACCTCATGGAGGAGGCAGGCCCCAAAGCCCCAGCAAAGCTGCCCACCCAAACCCTGGGATGACATTAATCTGTTTGAACTCACAGTTGTGTAGAACATGGGTAAAAGCTCCCCAGTAAGCAGACCTTGGAGTTCAGAGCCAGCACTGCAGTGGGTGCTGTGCCTTGTGTCCCAACATCTCTCTTCCCTCTGTCCTTGGGTTACAAACTGTGTGACAGCTGAGGACACCCTTTTATGCATTTATGTCACCTTTTGCTCTCTCACTATTGCATTACATCTGCCTTGCCGTGCAAGATTTCTATGTTCATTATTCTTTCTGAGTAGCAGATTTTTTTGTTCTTCATTACTAACACTATATCTTAATGGCTCTCTTAAGTAAACAGACACCTGGCCTTTACAGAAACACGAGAAGATAAGTCCTCTGGCCCATGGAGTTTAAGTTCTTATTTATTTCTATCATATATGATTTACAATCCAGCCATTTTTCTCATGAGATACATTGTCACCTTCTCACTGCCCTGAGTACATCTGCTGCTCACCAGGACACCAGCCAGCCCTACTCTGCTCCTGTTATTTTGGAAACCCAGAGCTGTGAGCTTCATAAAGGCTGGGTTAAGTAAGCAACAGATTTATCTTTGTCAAAAGATAGAAGTGTTTGGCAGCAAACGTTGGCAGCTCCTTGCATATTTCCAAGGCTCCTTAGTGAGCTCTCTGCTCTTCCCTTGGCTGGGGATGGCTGAGGGGGATGCTGCCCAGCCCAAGGGGCAGCCAGGCCTCACCAGACTGGGTGTGGTTAATATTTAACCCTCCCTGTGCCTGGGGAGGGTGGGCCGGATGCTCTCCATGTAGTTTGTGGCGCATCATGCCTTGGTGGATTTTGTATCCATCCTGTTGGGCTGTGGATAAGTGGGCAGAGCTCCTCAGTCCATCAAGGTTTGTCCTCCTAGTGTGAGAGGACAACACAGCCAGCCACCCCAACAGTGCTCTTGGATGAAGCCATGGGAGCAGCACCAGGGTAAGGTCTGAAGAACATCTGAGCTATAGGAATGTGCTCCCTGTTGACGGAGTGACAAAACTATCCTTTGTCCTCTCAAAAGGGAAAGAAGCCTAGAAGTTTCCTTGATTAGGTGAAAAAGACACCTCATAGGACCTTTAGGACTTCATCTCAAACTTAAGGATAGCTAATTGGACAGAAGCCAAAAAGCCCCCCCTGGGCAATTTATTAGAAAAAGACGAGAACAAAGAAACCAATCGCTTTTGTGAGGTGTTTTACCAGGAACAAGAACCTCTTGCACCTGGCTTGGTTTTTCTCTGCTTGTTATTTTGCCTTTTATTAAACCTTTTTGTTTCCAACGCTACAACAGAAGCCATCCTGCTGATTTCATGCCTCCAAAGGTAGCTGAGCTATCTTGGGTGAATAATGGACCTCCAAGAGCTTATGAGACCTGGCTCGAAGAAGCTGCTATTACTCTGGCCCCCAACATAACTCAATATCACTCATTTGCACAGTTCAAACATATACATGTATCAATACATTCTCAGAAGCATTTTTTGCTTCTGCACATCAAAGAGAAAAAAAGTAACGACATAATTAAACTTTTATTACAAACATTTACATCCCTAAATATTCCTCGAAAAGTCAAAATGAACAAAAAGTCAAAAAGACCAGCCTACGTTTTTGACAACCTGCAAAAGTTTTTCAAAATTGAGCAACTGCAGGGCCAAGAAATCCCCACTGAGTTCAGGGTTTCTCCCAGGGGAACTCATCCCCCATTAGGGATAAAACCATGGCTGAGCTGCTGTGGTGTTGGTGCGGCTGCATGGGCTGAGGGCCATCCACAAGCTTCAAAAAACTTGTATCTCTGAGAGGAATGTCCTGGACTGAAAGCATTGAGGTGCTGGATGCATCTTCCCTGCCAACTTCATTTCTGTACCACAACAGCCCAGGCTGGATCTCTATTTGAGGGAATCAAGGAGAGTTTCTTGGACAAACCCTGGGCAAAACAAAGCTCCTGCCAGTCCGGGCAGGCTGGAGCAAGATGCTCACTGGGGAGAAGGCAGCACAGCTCTCCCACCCCATTTCTCAGCAAGTATCCCATTCCAGTCTCTCCTCTTGTTTCTATTTGCACACAGATAGAAATTTCCTATGAGGATCGTTTCCGTGTGGTTTTTTTACGCACGAGAGTAAACAAGACATAGCTGTTGACTGTACAGTTAACACATTTTTGGTGGTGTTCCCATCCA
Source organism: Agelaius phoeniceus (assembly GCF_051311805.1). NCBI lineage: Eukaryota > Metazoa > Chordata > Aves > Passeriformes > Icteridae > Agelaius > Agelaius phoeniceus. The sequence continues at coordinate 68,376,373 of NC_135268.1, read as the reverse complement.
GAAAATGCAGCTGCATTATATTCCTGATAGAGTGGAACAAAAGTTTGGCTTCAGCAAGAATGTTAATAAATGAAAGACATTTCAAACAACACTGATTGAGGCAAAGTGTCAGTCCCTCTTCCCCCCACCTACCCCCCCCAAGGCTTTACTTTTTTGCAGAGTTGCAAAAACTCTGATGTGTGACCTGGAAATCAGCAAATTTCTGCTCCTGGTTACAATTGCATGAATCTGCAATGGCTTTATTGGTTTCAGGGGGTTTGTCTGGGCCAGCACCCCTGCCACTGAGAGCAGGGGCTGTGCTGCTGCTTTCCTGCAGGTTTATCCTTCAGATAATTTGGTTTCTTTTTGTTATCAAGACCCAGCCAGAAAGGGGGGAGGCTGTGCTTGTACCACCTAAACTTAGTCAGTGCCCCTGACATGATGCATGTGGCTCTTGCCTAATCTGCCATTGCTGACAATTAAAACACAAACATATAGTCATATTTTTGGATGAAACTGTACAAACATTTCAAAACAGTTTATGCATGCAGATTTGTATGTTATCAGAGAGTACCACACATGCACATGGAATTTATGGAAAATACTGAGAGATTTGAAAGGAAATAGTTTGGGAAGTTGTCTTATTTTTGTGAACATAAATCCCCAAACAGTTTCCCTTAACATTCATTACATCTGTTCAGCAATTAATACTTGACATTTCTGTTTTTCATTCTGTCTGTTGATACTGGGCTTTTTTCTTTTTTTTGTTATTTTTCACAACTCTTCTTTCATGTTTGCTGCATTTGTTTGCTAAACCAGCATGTGTACAAATTTCCTTGAACAGGAGGATGATGTGAGGAAGCAGTTGGAGGACATTTAGGCCTTGAAAATTGTGGTCTCCTCCCAGAATGAGTATTTGGATTCAAAGGTTGCAAATTCAGTCTTCAGCTCAGCCTACCTGGACTCCTGGACTGAATAGTGGCTGCTCATATGAGCCTGTTGGCTTGATCAGGTTTTTTTTTCTCACTTAGAATGATTCCAATGGCTCCAGTGGGATTATTCTTGTTCTAGCCAGATGTAGAAGGAAAGCAAAATCAAATCCTTCATATATCAGTGTCAGACTGACTCCAAGAAACCAGTGTTGAGTGATATAAAGGATAAGGGGCCTGAGGAAGGATGTGTTTATGGAGAACATTTGGAAATTTTAACTACTTGTAGTTTGAACAACCGCAGAGTTACAGAACTGCCTTCAAATATTTAAAGGTGGAAAGAAGCACAGAGCGATGAAAAGGGATATGAAAAAGAGGAATGAGATACAATTAACAAAAGGAGGAGTATAACTTTTAAACAAATGGCAAACTAGTCTGCCACAAGCTTTTTGTAGCATATTCTTTATCTTGAACAAGTGAACACCTTTTAGGAGTGTGGAAATGGTGCTCAGATGTGGTTTATTCCTGTGATCATGGTGTAGTTGTTGGGTAGAAGGTAATCAGATTTTGTTGGAAATGTAGTATCTTTTTTTAGATCTACTGAGAAGTCAGAAAAAGCAGATGAGGTCTGGGCCCTGTGTGTCTAAAACCTTCTGTGTGTTCCTCCATATCGATTGCTTGATCTAAACCCCTTCCTTTTTCTTACCTTTCCTGCAAGGAAGGAGAATTTTGCATGGGTTGTAGTATTTTATTATATTAGGACCTTCTGATATACCCTTTTGGAGCAGAGAAGGTTGTCTGAAGCTGGCACCCAGGGAATATTGGTCTGTACTTCATGGTGCTGCTTTGGGATGCTGTTTCTCCTGCACAAATGAGCTTTGCCTTCATCAGGAGAGCTCAGCTTAGCCTGGAGCAAGGAGTTTTCTTCTGCCGTCACCCACCTTGGAGACATGAGCTAAGCAGCTGAGTAGTGTGTCCCAGGCACTGAGACCTTGAAATTCATTTGGCAGCTGCTGGGAAGGCAGCGTGAGGGACTCACACTGCCAGTGAGATGCATCCTCCTGGGCTGGCTGGGCTGGGCTGGGCTGGGCTGGCATTCCCCGAGCACCTCTTGGACTCTGCTCAGGGCTGTCACGTTTCCCCGGTGCCAGGGAGCGCTGACACAGCGTGCCCAACCTGGCCAAGAGAGACAGGGCCTCCTGCCCAACTGGGAATGGTGGAAATGATTGCCTGCAGATGCTGTCATGTGCAGATTTAGCAGCAGTGAGAAATCCAAGCACATTCTCTAGGCACAGCCGGGCTGGGCACTGTGTGTGACCGGTCCTCGGTGAAAGGGCTGGGAACTCTCTCCTGGTGGAGCTTCAGACCAACCCAGAGAACACAGAGATCTCTGATCTGCACAGTGATCAGAGATCACAAGGTAGCAGATGGATCTTTTGTGCCTGTGGAAAGCCAGGAAAGCCCTGGTACAATGGCCATGGGGAAGTGGGGCCTCTCAGCATTGTGCACAGGACCCAAGGTTTGGATGACAGGACATCCTACCCTGTTACCACCACCCTTTCCCTCTGTCAGACACTGGCATTCATGCTTCATGTATAAAAGTGAACCACATGCATATGATGAACCATTTGTTTCTTTGCAACACCACTTGGAGCAAACCTACTCTAAGGGACTAAAAGTATATTTACATGTGACATAGATTTCAGCACTGTATCACCCTGTTTGATCTTTCCATCTGCCCGTTCATCCCCTCTAAATGTTATCTAGGTTATAGCTGGGTCTCAGCTACCACATATAGGGAAGACAGAGATTCTGCTCTCATACAACACTGCTTTCTCTGAAAAACACCATTTCAGCCTTAGCTCTAGACCCAGATGGAGGAGGCAGTGACTCTGGTGTTGTGCAAATGGAAAAGTGCGTTTTGTGCTCCTCGTCTTCCCAGGAGAATTTTCATTTCATGTGACATTTTCTGAGCTGCCCTTGCCACACGCCAAATGCTTTAACAGAGCTGATCCACCCAGGGATCAATCCTGTTACTCACCTTTCCCTGCATCCACAGCAGCCCCCTTGCCCAGGCATCCGGCAGGGATGCTCAGGCTGGCCCCACGTGGCTGGGTAACCAGAGGAGGGCTGCAGGGACCGCGTGGCAGGTGGAGGGAATGTGCTAATCCTGGCCATGCCCTTCCATCACCTTCACGTGCTCCGTCAGCTGCGCGGAGCCGCCCAGCCCCGGTGGCATGTCCCCATGGAGCCCGGGTGGCAATGTCCCCATGGAGCCGTGCCACCGAGGGGGCCCCGTGCTCACCGCTGCCGGCCCGCGTCCCTTGGGGCACTGCAGCCGTGTCATGGGCGATCCGGCTGCGTGGCTGCCACCTGCAGTTGGAAAAAAAATCACTGGAGCAGGTCAGGAGTTACAGTCTGAAGGTGCTGCCTCTCCCAGGTCATCTGCAGGGGGAAAGGAAAAGGACGAACGCTCAAGTTGGAAGGGAGAAAATGAGGGGAAATGGAGTTCTGTGATGGAGGAGGTGAGCAGCTCCTGTGACAAAAGAGGTAAAAAAAGCTGGGAAAAATCCAGCTCGTGGTTTTGGAGACATAAGGAAAGTCACTCGGGATGGATGTTCACCAGACCATCACAGCTATGCAAAATTTGAAAAGCCATGGTCCGGAAACAGGGCTTTGGGGACAACTGGATACAAATGGACTGTTAGGCTGCTTCTCAGGCCATGTGGAGACACGGATTTTGTATTTCGTTGCTTAGCATTTGTTTTTATTTGTCAGCTCCAGAAAGCTGTTTTCCCACAGCCTTGTCTCAGGACCATGGGGTGCAGAAGCAAACTGGGGCTGTTGACTTTCAGACTACTCAATCATCTGCAAATTACAGCCAGCCCAGAAGAAAAACACAGCTCTGCATGTTTCCTTTTTTAGGTAGAAGTGTTGGGAAAACAACATGAGATTTTGTTTCTGATAAACTAGGAGCTGTTTCAGGAATATTAATTATTTTTTCTTGTATCAATATTTTACATTTATTCCTCTGCTATGGTATTGGGATTGAGATGGATGAAGCCTACAGCATGGTTTCAGACTTTCCTTCAGGCCCCTGAAAAAAAAAATAGTGTTGAAGTTTTGATGTCAGAAAGGTTTATTTTCTGGTTATTTTAGCCTGGGGTATGAAGATGTGGGCTCCATTCCCTGCCCCATGTAATCCCTTTGCAACATCACTTGGAATCATGTTCTTAAAAAGTTTCTCTATGCCTAAGGAAGGGGCTTAAAGGGCATCTGAAGGTGTTGAGGCACCTGAATAAATTTTAACTTCTTATGTACCACCTCTGTAATCCTTCATCTCCCAGAACTTCACATTGGTGGAAGGCTGCAGAAGAGATTTTGCTGCTTTGTAGTTGTACTGCGAGGAGAAATTCTCAGTCTGGGAGATGTTGGAGCCTCCCAAGGCACACATGTGATTTTCAATAGGGAAGTGAGGATGGAAAGAATGAATCCATCAGGGGATTTTTGTCCTCTGTGTCCCACCTGAGCCGGATGCTCGGTGCTGAGCTTGGGCACAGCCTGGGTTGGAGGAAGATCTTTTCTTTCAGAGCTGATTGAGGCCCGGAGAGAGCTCACCCAAGTCTAGACAGTCTGGGACAAGATTGTCATGGGATTTAAGCCTCGGTCTCTGTGCATGACTCAAAAAACAAGACATGGAGTAGGAGCTCAGCCAGGTCCCTCTAACCTGGTGGGAAACCTGTCTGTGAACCAATGTCCCACATCTGCACCAGAACTGAGGCTGCTTTGGACTTCAGTCTGCATGGAAGCAGAGGTGGTGTAGATGGTTTTGAGGCTGGATCACCTGTGTGGTGATGTCCTTGGGACAAAGACCTTGACTCCTTTGGGGTGAAATGGCCAGGAAATGTTACAAAGAGGTGTTTTACACATCATCCCCTGAGATGTAGGATAAGATGAGCTCTCATTCTGCTGAAAGTTAGAGTGATTTTGTCAGAAGGCATGGCATGAACGTGACCATGTAGATTAAGTCCTGAAGGTTTCCCTCAGTCAACACTGTCTTTGAAATCAATGAGGCTGAAGTTATTGCCTGATAGGAGGAGGAGTCCATCTGGGATTTCTCAGCTGAATTAACTTTAATGATAAAAATGATGATATAAATATGAAAAATACAAAAACAGTGTTGTCAGCTGCTTTGTTTCTGGCTCAAGGGGTTTATATGTTTAGTCTTACATGTTTTTCACATTGATTTTTGTGTATCAAGATTTAATATTGTCAGGAACCACTCAGTAAAAATATTTAGTAATAACAATAAAAATAGAGGGTGTGATTTCATAATCCTAACAAAACAGATAAGACAGATGTTCAAACTAATTCTTGGCTTGGGTTTAGGCGTTCTCCTGGTGCCTATCACATTGAACTAGTACTGAGACAACTTTGTTTTCAAGGAGGTCTTCATGCTGGAGCATATCAAGTAAGAGATCTAAGAAACTGTAACATCAACAGTAATGATATTTCTTTTGAGATACAGAAAGTTTAGCCATTGAGACAGTATTTTTTCTTGTCGTTTGTTTAGTCTGTTTGGTGAATTCTGCCAGGTTGGTTTTGATCCTGTATGAAGAGTGATTTGCTGTAAGAGCGGATGCATCAGCCGAGTCGCGTTTGAAAGTAAATAATAAATAATTGTAACAGTTAATATAAGGAACTGACAGTTCCACAGTTTATTTTCCACTTGGTTTCGCTTAGTTCAGGCCAGCTTCTTTCTGGCATCATTTGCATCCAAGGCGAGAGATCAGAACGGGGCAGCCTGCGCGGTGGGTTCCCACGGCCGGGGCTCTCTCCCGGCCCGGGCAGAGGGGCGCCTCGGTCGGGACGCGTTCTGGGCTGCGGGGTCGGAGTCTGCCCCGCCGCTGGGGGTGCGGGGAGGGCAGCGCTCCGGGGCACGGCGATGTCGGCACCGCAGCGCCGGGGCTGCCGGGCTCGGCTGCGGCGGGGGCTGCGGGACGCGCTCTCGGCTCCCGGCGCTCCGCAGCCGCCCGCAAAGGGTTAAGGGGAGCGGGGCCGGCGGAGGGCGGGGGCTGCCGGGGGCTCCCGGGGATTGGTGCGAAGTTTGGAGCGGGGCGGCCCCGCGCCGCCCTCCGCGGCGGCTCGGCCCCCACCGCCACAAAGCCCTGCAGGGAAAGTTGCTTTATCGCCGGTTTCTCTCTCTCCCCGGCTCTCCCCCCCCCTCCCCTCCCCTTCCCCAGCCCCTTTCCCCTCCTCCCCTCGCTCCTTAAACGGGATTCCGGCTGGGCGAGCCGCCGGACGGCATCACCGGGCATCCCGCGGCGCGGAGCCCCGGAGGCTCTGGCAGGTCCCCGCTGTCCCTCCCCGCACACACACGCTCAGCCCGGCCCGGAAAGCAGGAAAAAAATAATTTACAAGGTTTCCCCCTTTCCCTGACCTCCTCGCCCGTGACTCTCGAGTGGAAAAAAATCGCTCGCGGGGGCGAAGGGGGGGAAGGTTGTTAAAAAGCCGGTGAAGGGGCAGAGCCGCTCCGTGGGGAGGGCACCCCCAGGCAGCCCCCGCCACCCCGGGGAGGGGGGGATGAGGTAGAGGCCGGCGGCGGAGCGCCCGCCGGGCGCCGTGGCCGCGGAGGGCATGAGGCGGCGAGCGGCGGGGATGGGCTCCAGCGCGCGGTGTTAGAGCCCGCAGCAGCCGAGGTAAGTGTGCCCCGCGCCGGGACAGCCCGGGACACCCCGGGAGAACCCGGGACACCCCGCGGCCGGTGTCCCCGCACGGCTGCGAGCCGCCGGCGCAGCCCCGGGGCAGCACCAGGTGGCATCGCTCCGGGTGTCCCCCCGCGCGTCCCTCCCTCCCTGCCGCGACCCCGACTCCCGGCGGCGAATATCCCGTTACCGCCGAGCCCCGGGCAGCCCCGGCGCCCCCCGCTGCCGCTGCCCGCCGCGAACGGCGGAGCGAACGGCGGAGCGGCCGTGTTCGCTGCGCTGGATGCTGTACGCGGGTTGTTGTGTGTCCTGGGGGCACGGGGTGTTTAAAGCGGGGAGTTTACAAGGGTGAGGAATCCAGACAGTGTTTAGAGAGTGAGAGTTTTAGGAGGAGAATAGGGTGTAATTAATGTAAACCTGATCTTCCCCGGGCGTGCGTATCGCAGCGAAGGCATCTTCAAGAATCTGGGTAATTAAGTGCGGTTGCGCTTTGGGACGCACCTCTGGAGCCCACGGAAACAAGTGGGGCTGTTGGTGGGGAGAGTGTGCCGGGGGTGGGTGCGGGGGAAGAAGAGGAAAGGGGGAATCAGTGCTGTACAGAGAAGTCTCGGAGTGGAGGAAGGCGCGTACCCAGAGCGGAGCCTGGCTGAGGGGCACTGGAGCAGCAACACAAAGTTTTCTGGGCTGCTGATGGGAGAGGTAACATTCCTCCTCCCCCTTCCACCAAGTTCCTCCGCAAATTGTTAACCTGAAATCTTGTTTTATGGCCACTTGCTAGCGTTTTGTTTGCCTTCCAGACTGGTTCTGTACAGGATACTAAAGAATTATGCATTAACTGTAAACTTAGAGGAGCTTACTGGCCTCAGTGGGTTCTTGATTTATATCAGGCTAAAGCAGAGAGGAGGGCAAAGTTTTACTCACTGAGCACCAAGGAATGAATTACAAGTACGTTGCCCTTTCATTTGCTGTTTCTTCTTGTCAGTCTTCTCAGTAGGATTTAAAACTCTGCAAAGCTGAGGGTTGTTCAGGGTTTTCCTCCCACAGTAACTATTTTGCTCTCCTTTTTCCTGCCTCCAGGTCTGAGAGGACAGTAGCCTGTGCAATACGGCGGGATCTGGTTTTCAAAATGGAATTGCAGCTGGCGCTCCTTTTGGCAGGGATAATCGCATTTTCGGACTCAGCGAGAGGTAAGGGGACTGTGCTTGGTGTGGTCACCCTGTGGCTCTGTCCCTTCCCTCTGCTCTGTGGGCTCTGCTAACACCCGTGGTGCCCCCGGAGGGACCCCCCAGGGGAGTTGCTGTCAGCAGGGACTCATCCCCTGCACATTTTTTATCTGCACAGAGGTGCAGGCTCGTGCCCACGTGTGCCCCTCCTTACCTGCGAGGCTCGGGGCCGGTGTTTGGGATGGAGCGCGGTCGCTGCGGCTTTGCTGAGGTCTCTTAGGCACAGGTGAACTTCCAGGGGCTTTTCTTGTGCCTGTGTAAAAATACACAGACAATTTTAAAGAAAAGCAACTGCATTCCTCTGTGGATCAGAAATGCCTCTCCCCTCCTGTAATCCCTCCAGCCTCTGCCCTGTGTATTCCCACTTACAAACTAAACAAACACATCCATTAACTTCCCTGGTGACAGACAAATGACAGTTCCCAACAGCGAGAGCGTATTTTAGCGCTGAGGCTCCAGCAGTTGATCAGATTTCAATAAACAGGTTACCCTTCCAGAGGCAAATTGAAATACATTGACCTGGGAATGATGGGGGTAGGAAAAAAAAAAGTTTCTTTATGGCAAGGTGCTTTTAGCAGAGCTCTGGGATCAGAGTGCAAGGAGCGGCGGCGCTTCCTGCACTTTGCCTGTGTCGTACCTTGGTGGGTGCTGTCCTTAGAAAGCCTGAATGGGAATCCAGGATTTCAGCTCTCCTGCCTCTCGTCACAAAGTAGGGGCTGCATTGTTCCAGGAGAATAGGGGTACAACTTTAGGATGCAGATTGCTCCAGCTGCAATTCCCAACAGTCTCAGAGTTTTGTGAATTGTTATAAGACCTTGAAGTTGTCCAGTGTGAAGGACTTGTGAATTAAGAGGTTTAAACTTGCCCTTCACTTGGGCTCTAACTTGCCAAAAATAAATCCTGGGGGTGAGGGTGGGAAGGGAGAGGGGGAGAATTACTCTGAAAAGTTGAGTTTGGTTTAGTGCACTGTTTTTTTTTTTTTCTTTTTGGCATTGGTTCTCAAGCAAATATTTTATGGAGGCAAAAGCACTATAAAATGATTTGGCTGGAAGCTGAATGAAAAAGAAAACAGTATATAGGCTGTAATTCCTTCAAGTCTGAATTCCAGGCAAGGCTTACAATGGAGACTCAGTTTAAGTTGTGGGCGATGGGCAGCAGTGTGTGAATTAAGATGACTTCATGGATGTATTTTATTGCAATGGACCTGAGAAGGTGGTGGAGTTCCGGAAAAGATCTGAAGTGGGCAGGAGAAGACAAAAAGATTCTTTTCTCTGATGTGAGCTGAGTATCGGCTCCTTTACTGGCTGACCCTGTTTAAATTTGGTTTGCAATTGTCTTGCTCTTACACTTACTGCCCCTGGAAAGAGGAGCACTGTGGGCTGTTGTCATGTGAAGAAGTGACAGAAAATTAACAGCAGTAATTTCAGGACATCATTATTGTTCTTGTGGAAATGTCTTTTAAATATAACTTTGATAGGATCATATTGGTAGTTGGATTATTTGAACAATTTTTAGAGCTGGAAAGACCCATGCTGTAAGTGTATGGAGAGATGGTTCTGGTTATTTAAAATTATCAAGAAATAGAGGTTAAAAGCCAGGGCCAAACCCATGAAAAATGTCATTCATTTGTGTGCTGATTTAAGACGGGGAAAGCAGAGAAGAAAAAGGCGTCATTGCTGTGAAAACAGAGACAAAATTCTGACATTTAAGTCCTGCTTTAGACTTCCTTAAGAAGGAGAACATTTTTGATAATGAAGAGGGTAGATGGAAGATCAAACTTGTGAGCAGAGATGAGACACTTCCCAGAACTTTGAATCTTTGTGCTGACAGATATCTCCAATTGTTAGGTGTTTACATTGGGATAATTTCAGGTTCTTGGAAAAATGTGCCAGGCTCTTCATGTGCCTGCAGAGTTTTTCTGAACGCCTCATACGAGGGCTTTGGCGGCTGGAGATGTGTAAACGTTACCTGCCACAGTCGCTCAGGTTTTATAGGCAGTCCTTCAGCCAAATCTCAGCCTGAGGTCGTGAGGCTCTTCTCTGGAGGAAGAAGGGCTCTTTGTTTTGGTCAAACAGCATTTCATACCTGTGTCCTGATTTCAGGTTAGACATGTGTGGCCTGAAGTGCGCCAGCACCTCCCGATCCGAGGCATCAGAAGTTCAATAGGTGCTTGCTGGCTGGCAATCAAGTGAGGAAGGTGGCTGAGGAGGCTCTCTGGGAAAGTGATGGTCCTTCTTTTCTACTCATTTTAGGCAAAAGTAGGTTATGCTGTAATTAGGATGTTAATTTGGAGCTGGCTGAATGCTGAGCCTGTGCTTGGGGAAGGGCTGTGCCGTGGTGCATCTGCACAAGGGGGCAGAGTTAAGTTGCCCACGCTCTCCAGCTTTGATATTTCCTGACAGTTGAATGCTCAGCTGCAATCTTGCATTAAATGTTAATTACGTTGTATTATTTTTACATCTTTATTTAGGTGACACCTTTTAAGGCAAAGGGCCCTGCAGGAATGACTGATTTGGTTTAGCCAGCAGGTTTTTTTTTTTCCACCTCCCAGCAAAAAAGGGGCGTTTTTCCAGGGTCGGATTTGTTCCTGCTGGCTCTGTCCCTCCAATGTATCTCATCACTGATGTAGAAGACACTGTAAAAAAAGGAATATCTTAGCAAACCAAGATAAACACTTAAGAAAGAGGCAGTACCTCTGAAGTATCCAGGGAAAACAGAACAGGTCTGATTTTAGAGGTACAGCTGGTAGAGCTGTCTGTGTTTGAAGGGATTAGGGGTGAGGTAGCTCTTCCTGTGTTTGAACCAATGCTTTTGGGTTGAAAGACTTTGACTAAGGGCTTGTGTACACCTGAAAATGCATTGGAATAACCCTTCCAAAAAACTTAGTCTAGAATAACTCTCGGTGGCCAATCTTATTCCAGGCTAAGGATCTCCTGAAGGGAGCCTGTACCAAGAAAGTCTTCCTTGGCAGCTATTTCGGTAGATATCCAAGCCCCTTCTTTCCCTTATGGCTGAAGACTAGAAGGCCCGTGTGCTCAAAACCCACTCTTGGAGAACAAAACCTGAGTGCTGTGGTTTTCTAAGAGGGATTGTGTCCTTCAGCTGACAGCCAAGGCATGGGGCTTCAGCCTGGCAGCTTCAGCCTGGTTCTCAGCCTCGACAGATAATGTCTGCTCTGAACCTGGGATAACAGTGCAGGTCCAGCAGCTCATCCCTCGTGTTATTCCATTCCTGCTCTCTCCAAGCAGCCCCATACTGGGCATAAAAGTCCTCAGTGTCCCGCGCTGGCCCTCCTCGGCAGGGATTAATGCCATCCTGGGTCACTAACCTTTAGTGACTATGTCCTGCAGCAATGTAGCTGCTGCCACGCCACACCTCCAGCTGGACACAGGTAATACAATCTGATACTTTCCTGCCTGTGTTATCTCAGTGACCGACAACGCAATATTTGTTCCAAATCTGTCAAGTTGCCATCATATTCGCCTTGGTGACCGTATATGGTAACGCTGGGATGTGCCTGGCTTGGTCCCGTGGCTTAAGCAAGATTTTGCATGGTATGTTTAGAAGTTTTTGGTAAGAGCAGTAACCACCCTCCTGTTAGTAAGTAAACTGATATTCTGCTGGAAACTAATTAGTTTGGATGTTGATTTCATTTTCGGTGCATTGCGTAGGGAGGGGAAGAACGGGACCTTAATTGCTTTCTGTTCTGGCACTTCTCTGTGCGACCTTGGCTTGCAGACCTGCTTGGTGTCTGCTTTACAGGGAATTTGCTGATTGGGCCACATCAACGTTCCATGGTTTCATGCAGAAATAATGTTATGTGCCATTTTGGTTTCTCTTAATATTGAAGGAAAGGGAATAGGTTGATAGAGGTGTTTTTTTATTTCTTGGAATTTGAGTTCTTCGTTCTGATGAACAGAATTCCCGTTCTGTAACTTTGGGGTTTATAAGAGTGAACTTTAGGGTTTATAAAAGTCCTTCAGTAAGCACAGAAAATATCAATAATGGTAAAGTGACAGAGATGGTTATTGGCTTCTATTTTACACCTTTATTCTTGTTGTGTGGTTGTTACCAGATAGAACAATTCGGTAATTTCTTGCTTGAGAAAGAGAAGCATGTTCATATCTAACAGCCTGATTCAGATTTTGTGGAAGTCACAGCACATCTTCTGGAGAAGTTTGGGGCATTTTTTTGTATATTGCTCTTGGGGAACTTGCTCATGAATAATCTGTCAGCATGACTTGTACCTAGAGTCAACATGACAAGCTAAGAAAATCCTGGTTATTTTTTTAAACGCTGGTTCCTCCCTTCTTCTGAGGCCGTCGGCCGCTTTAAATTGTGGCCCAGTTTAAACATAAAATTCAATGTGCGTCATACTGGAAAATTAGGGTTGATTTTATTTGTTTTTAATTAGGAATATTACAAAACTCAGCAAATTGCTCAAATACATCTAGATTTTCCCTAAAGTTTTTATAACTCTGTTTTCCAAGTCCATATGTTTCTTTGACCTTCATTAAAACATGCAAGCAGCAAATCCAAATGTCTCTTTTCTGGGATGAGCTTGCACACAGCAAAGGCTGGACTCCAAAGCCTGAGTCTTAGCCACAGAAGCAACTTTCATATGCCATGAAGTGGTGCTTGAGATATTACAGGAAATTGGTTTTTTCAGGAAAAAAGTATCATTTGAAATTGAGAAAGAAGTGACACTTGCTAGCAAGTAGGAACTCCCTTTTCAAGATTTGGTGCCATTGGTACCAATTTATTAACTAAAGCTGAAGTTTTTCATTTGACATGAATTGGCTGATAGAGCTGATCTTTTCCAATATCCTCTCTGATAATTCCTTTTTGAATGTCTGTCTCACCATGAGTGACACTGATACATCTGGGTGCACAACACTCGTCATGGAATAGTGTGAATGCAGTAGAGTCTGCCTGTGCATTTTTGGATTAATTACTGGAAGAGATAAAAATTTCCACTGAAGGAGGAAAATAACAATGCAGAGATCCTCTTGTTCCTAGGTTGAATTAAAAGAAACTCAACAACCTTTAGTCATAGCTTTATTTATCCAGTGAGATTTGAACTGGTGCAGCTGATTTTCCTAAGATGTGAAGCTCCTACTTGTGTCTGCAGTGACTTGTAAAACCAAGCTGCCAAGCATCTGTGCAAATGTGTCCCAGCATTACAGTAGTTGGTGGAAATGCTCTTTTCTCACATTTCTTTCATTACCCTCCTCATTTTGTGTTCTTTCAAGTAATTTGTCTTTCATCTGACCTCTTCCTGTGTTTTCTGGTGGGCTACTCAAGCTAAAATGCATTTGATATTGTTTGAAACATTTAATTTGGATTTCTGTTCCTTGTCTTTTTCTCTGTAATCAGCCTTTACTTGGAGCTTTCTCTGGTAATAATGCCCCCATACCTATTTAGCTGTGTTTACCTGTTCTAATCTTTTGCAGCAAGGTCAAACATTTTTGGTCCTATAAGGGACTTTTTGAGAGTGGAGCCAGTGTGAATACAGAAGTTGCAAGCACTTCTGTCTGATGCAAGTCTGTTCAGTCTGCTGCTCTGTCATAGCAATGTGGTACTATGGTAAAATGAAAATATTTCCAAAAGCAAGCTTGATTAATCAGATTGTGCTGTCCTGATGTCGTATGAGATAGGCAGATGCAGCCCATGCCAGTTGTGACAGGTTAGGACCTGATTCAGAGCCTGAGAGTGTTGGTGCTGTGACTCCTACTCACTCCCACAGGCTTTGGATCCATCCCTGAAGGAGGACTTACTCAGATTATCTGTGATACCCACCTCATGTGTGACAGCAGAGGGGATGTGGGCTAAGTGTGCCACTAGCCTGCTTGCCTGCATCGCTTGGACTGACATTTTTTATTCTAGAAAAGCACATTTTGCTGCTACTGACTGCCAGCTCTGCCTGATGGGTGGAGGGTGCGCTGCCAGGACTGAAAACAATTTGAAAATTCACTACTTAAACTTTGGGTTGCTGCAGAGAGGTTTATCCCCAAAGACAAAGAGCCATCCTGTGGGCAGTGTTCTGGGTCTGGATGGGCTCAAAAATTGCCTGTTATTAAATAAGTTAGTGTATGCTGTTTGTTGCTAAATCCATTCCCATCTCTGATTTTTTTTCCCCCTCCTCTTTCCAGTCAAATAAACCTGGACTGTGTGGAGTTTGGTTGGTTGCTGTGATTACTCAGTGTCCCCTTGGTATCACAGCAGAGACACAGTGTCTCTGCAAGGAACCTGACGTTGTTATTTCATCCCAGCCACTCCAATTTTCATGAAGAAATTCAGCCAATAACTCCAGGCTACTTCTTCCATTAAGTGTTCAAACTCACTTTGAGCTTCACTAAGGAAAGAAGAAAAATGTAAATTGGGAACAGAGGCTCCTTGGAGCAGGTTAATGTTTCTCAGGATGGCTGCATCTCTATGCTCAGCTTCTCTACAAGTGGTTTCCAGCTTGATGGGACACAAAATAATTTCTTCTCATAGGTGGTAAATTTATTTCATGAGAAATTCACACAATCTTGGGTATCCTGTCAAGTGAGTAATGCAAGAGATGTCATACCCTAGATGCCACTTGGGTGGCATTGACTTGTGTAGGTGTTTTAGGACCTGTCAGTATTTGTGCCTCTCAGATAAAAACAGGAACACCAGACAAATAGGGAAATGTGGACTTAATTTGTGCAATAGGAATTTTTAAAAATTCACATTCTCCTTGCTAGGTTTGCTCCACATACCCCCTGAACTGATAACCTTAAGAGTTAGGTATTAATGTGGGCTGGCACAACATCTCTGAGGTAACTCTGGGCTTGTTAATTCTGCCCAGGATGCTGAGAGGGGGAAAAAGCTGGAGAGGAATGTAGAGGGAGATGTGTTAGCCAGCCTCCAGGATAAAATTTAGTCCAGATTAATTAGTGTACCCCTGCTCTTGAGGCCTGCTGGTGCCAGGGAGAGGATCTTGAGCAGGCAGTGTGTGACTTTGAAGGGGACATTGGGATGCAGCTTTTCCAAGTCTGTTCTGTGGCTCTCTCATCTCTTGTGTCCTCCCAGGTGCCCCCACATACAGGTGTGAGACTTGATTGGCTTTTGGCCAATGTGTGACTCTGAGTAAAAGCCTTGTAATGTAAAAGGGATGCTTTCATTGTGCTGTGCTTTGCTGTTGCTTTGTATGGATTTTAATCTCCTTTGTTCTAGGCAGAAGTGAATGGGGCAAGGCCAAATCAACCACAAAGAAGGGAAAAGGGAAAGCTGTTCAAGTCTCTCAAAGCTGCACAAGCCAAAGTACTGGAGTTAGGCAGCTGCAGATGCTGGAGCACTGTGAACAGGTTTCTTTTCCTCCTCCTCCCTCTCTAGCAGATTTGTGTGAGTTGGAGTAACAGAGGAAGTTATTTTTCTCTGTGATTGTTCTCAGATCTGTTAGCACAGATCTGTTACACATCTGTAACTGCTGGTTAAGCAATGGCAAGTGCCAGATGAGCTACAGGTGTATGAACTGCGTGTCAAGGATGGAAGGGTTAATGAGTAACAGGATGAACCTCTGAACACTGTGGAATCTCTCCCTAGGGATACTCCAGACTCTGTGAAAGGAAGGGAGGATGCTTGTTTGTCATTGACCAGTCAGTATTAAACTGGTGGCTCTAACTCCTGCAGGGTGTGGATACCCTTCAGAGAGAGGGTGCTGTGAGCCACCTTGCTCACCTTCTGGGTGAATCTAAATCTTCCCTGTTCTTCTGCAGACTGACACAACGTTTTGGTGGCAATACCGGCATCTCGTTATCCAGACAAGTAATATTGGGAAGTGTTTAATGTGTTTTTGGGCTGTTTGAAATGGAAAAACTGGGGAGGAGTTGACAGCTCCTCCAGCATGTGGAGATCAGGCTCCATGCTCTGATAAGTCATTTTATATTTTAATGTTCAGGGTTGGATTACAAAGGTGATAGTCCCTTTAGGTTCAGTGAGTCGTGGCTGAGTAGGTGTGAGTAGGATTTAAATATATAATCCTACCAGAGAGCAGAAACTGGAGCCTCATAAGACCAGGCTGAGTTTCAGTTCTGTGCAGGGTGGCACCACGCCATGGGAGGATTCATCATGATCTGCAATAGTTAATATAAAACCAGAATAACAGATCAGAGCAGATGAGTATCTTTCCTCCTCCCTGCTATTCCCAGCCAATCAGAAATGCAGTATTGCCAGGGCTAATTTCATTAAGGGCTAATGAGAGTGAAACTTTCAACTTAGTCATGGCCAGGGCAGTAAGCAGGTGTTTACTTTGCCTTGTTTGATTGACAAGGAATCATGAGCCTGTTAGGGAGAATCTGCATATGCAGGGAAGTGGCTTTGGACAGTTGATTGCTGATTGCTGGGTTTGTTCTCTGAAGGTGTTTGCTCTGAGCACACAGCCATTGTTTCTGAGTTACAAAGAAGTGGTAGAGGCTGGTGAGAGCATTTTGCTCAGGAGCTGCAGAAACCATAAGGTGGGGATGGGTCAGTGTTTTATCTAGACCAGAGCAAAGTCCTGCTTGTACTCCTAAGGCAGAATGCTTTTCCTGATTTCCTGACTGCTCAAACAGGAGTAGGCCCGAGGATTTGGAGGATTTCAAGCAGTATTTTGTGATGGTGATTTGCACAGGTTTATTTTTGTCCTTGGAAGATCATTGGAAACATCAGACTAGTAGTCCTTGTATGCCGTTGATAAAGTAGCCTTTGGATATTTAAATTGAAGTTAAATTAAGGGCTCTCCTCCCCTTGAGTATTCCTGTTTGGAGAAGGATTGTGGATTCACAGGGTTAGGAATCTGTCCCTTACCTTCCCATCAATACCAAAGAAGAAACCTACTGCAAGGGTGCTACTCAGAAGTAATCATAGCAATAGACCTGCATATTTATAAGAATTATGACTATTTATTGAGAGTTTTCAGTACATTAAAAAGAGATCCAAAAAGTGCTGCTCAGCATAGGCAGTCTTCCTCTTCTAGATACTGTCAGGAGAAAAAGCTTGTCTTTCTGAAGGCCACAGACTAAGTGGAGTTCGAAGCTTATTTTTCTTTTATCCAAGAAAATCCAATAAATCCAGTAAATTCTTTCAGTGTGGTCTTCCAAGAGTTTTTCAACTTGGTCTGACTCACAGATTATTTGAGTGCCATTATAGACTAGGGGTCAAGCAAGTTAATTCCCAGAACAGTATGCTGCCCTGTTTTCAAACTGTGCTAATCAGGGTTTTGAGTCAAAGCATGGCAGTTTGCTTAGTGAAATTATTTTCCTGTTAGAAAATCACAAATAGGCTCTGACTATTCATGTTGGCTTGGTCACTGGAGCACTCACATCACATGCAGTGCAAAGCCCCCAGGGATGCAGTGGCTGTGGATCAGGGCACTGGTGGGGGCTCTTTTCCCATTTCACAAGGTTGAACTCGTGAAAACAGGCTGAACCCTTTGGAAAGAAAAGAAAGAAATTGTTGCTGTTGCATTTCCACCTCCAGCAGGACGGAGGGAGGGCTGTGTGGAGCCCGTCTGAGCTGTGAATGTCCTTCCCCAGAGGAGACATTTGGTGGAGTTATTTGGTTACCTCTCCCCCTCACCTTTTTGTAATGGACTCTTGTTTACTTTTTCCTCCTCCTTTCCCGAAGCTTATTAGCACTGTTTAGGCAGAGGAAATGAATTACCATAATTCACTGTTGTTCAGAGCAGGACACATTCCCTGCATGTATGTGTACACACGCTGGCATTCACCCTCCCAGCCTGTGCAGAGGAGCTTGTTTACAGAGTCTGGCTCCATTTAGGGAGAACAATACCCTGATTATAGAGGGCAGCCTTTTCTTTCCAGAAACCAGAAGGAGCCCTTTGCTTCAAGCAGCTACTGCCCCTTGAAGGTGTGGGCATTGTGAGCTGCTGGAAAGGGGGGAATAAATCTCTTGTGGACACAAACCAGCAGCATTGTTCTCCACGGAAGTTGGTTTAGGGGTGGGGGTGAGGAATGGTGTTGGGATAAACCAAATGCCAAGTGTAAGATCTACCAGCGTGCAGAGAGGTGTCGTGACTTCCAGTTTAATTTTCAAATAACAGCTGTGAGACTTCATGGGGAATTATTTGGTGCTGCTTGAGCTGGCAAGGGAGCTGGGAAGGCTGGGTGGGAAGAAAATGGTAATTGAGTCTCAGAGTGGTTTTGGATGGGCTGAGGTGGGTTGAAATGTGCTGTTATGTGTGAAATGCTGGTCATTTCTAATTGCAGTCATGCACCTGTGCCTGGTAGATAATGCTGGAGCCGTGTCATATGGAGCATTTGCTTCACATGATGTTGAGAAAGGTCAAGCACTTGGTTTCTGTCCTGCTAAGTTGGGTCATTAGATGCACAAATAGGACCCCCCTTCCTTTTCCTGACTGCAGCCACTCAGATCCTGGCAGTAAATCCCTCTCAGGTGTGACTCCATGGCAGCTGAAGATGACTGTACTTGACCCCATCACTGGCCTGTCCTTGTCCTCCTTTGCTCCCAGCCTGGTAACTCCCTTGTGCCGGGGGGAGAGCTCCTCTGACCTTGCTTTGGATGTTTTGGGGAGGAAACTTGGGCAGGAAGCCAACCTGGAAAAAGATGTGATGGTTTAAATTCTTCGAGGAGCATGGGCTGAGCTTGTGGAATATCTCAGTGTCCTTACAGGCAGCAAGTCCTTTCTTCTGTTCCCACTTATGGGAGGAAGGCTCAGTACTTTGAAGGACTGGATACTTATGGGAACATTTATAAAATGACTCTTAAGGAATCTCAAATGCATCAAGGTCTGCAGGACAAAATGTACCTTAGCCTGGGGGCAGTGAATGTGAAGCCTGAAAAGTCATGTTTGGCTCTTGGTTCAGCTCAGGGGTAGCATATTGCTGGACCTTCTGCACTGGGAGATTACCTCTTTCACACTCTGCGTTGTGACAATTTTCTGTTTATCTCAAAGATCCCTTGAAATTTGAAGGGATTTTATAGAGAAATGGGTGATACCTTCCTTCCTCTGTCCCTGCTTTTGTCTTCTGAGGCAGAAGGATCATTTTGGGGACATGGAAAATGGTGAGTTAATCCTGTCAGTGTTTGCTGGCTTGCCTGCTGCAAGGAAGGAGCTGCTCCACGAGAAGCACAATGGGCAGCAAAGGTGCCTGCAGCAAAGGTGCCTGCAGCCAGTGCTGCTGGTGACCAGGTGTTCCCTGTGGCCCAGGCACAGTGTGGATCCACCCTGGAGCCAAGGGGAATGTGGGATTTCACCCAGAAGTTTCTCCTCAAGCTTGGCTTGGTCTCTACAAAACTTCTGACTACTGGCACTGCTTCAGCAGGTTGCAAAAATAAGGCAGAGAAAATAACTTGGCCCAAATATTCCCTGTGGGTGAAAATATTTTTCCAGGGAGAATGAGAGCCAGCAGATTAAACAGGTAATGCTGCAGGGCTGCACCAACAACACTTCTAGGGGATTTCTGGAAGGGGATGTTTATGTTGACCAGTGAGACATGGTGCAGGAGATCTGTC
This sequence comes from Agelaius phoeniceus, assembly GCF_051311805.1. NCBI lineage: Eukaryota > Metazoa > Chordata > Aves > Passeriformes > Icteridae > Agelaius > Agelaius phoeniceus. Next base: position 68,357,035 of record NC_135268.1, on the reverse strand, counting down.
CGGAGGTGATTGACACATGTCTGACCTTCTGAAACATGACCCAGCACCCTGGAGAAGCTGTGGCTTTTGCCTCTTGATCCAGTTTTTTGGAAAGAGGGAAAGATCCTGGTGTATGTATCAGTATCCATATGAAGGCTGCTGGGCTTACTCTGCCTTGGAAGACTGAACTCGGGTACAGGTGTGAAAAGCAGAACCTGGTACTCAATAACTCTACCTATTGACAGAAAAAGTTGTTTTTTTTTTTTTTCCTTAAATATGCTTTAAAATCTGCCAAACCTTCTCATACCTGGACAATGGGTCCCTCTTGGGCAATGCAAGAGGGACAAGTGTAGCTTCCCACTCTGGCTCACAAACTGCAAGAGGGACAACAGGAGCAGGGCAGTAAAAACCACTCCAGGGTCCATCCCTGCATCTGTGATGGCTTTAAACTGAGAGTGTGAGGCTGTGTGGTGATCTGGGGAAAATGTGAATCTTGGCAACTGTCCCTGCCTTATTCAAAATATCTGGGAAACACTGAGCTGGGAGGTTGAAAATACATCTCTGGGGTTTCTTTCTCCAGAAGGAAAAACATCATCAGACTTTGACTGAGACAAGTGTTTGAAAGAAAAAAAAGGGAGCAGCTTAGTTATCAAGCACTAACTGAAATAACAGCAGCAAGGAATAACCCTGAGTGAATTTAAATGGCATTTTGATTTGGATATTTTTCTTTGTGCTCTTACAAGCACTTTCCCTTTACCTCTGCAAGGGTAAGGCAGATAGTATAAAGTGTAAAATAACCCCAAACTGCAAACCCAGTAACTTGTTTGAGACAGATGAAAAGTGCTAATTAATTGAACAGGTTTTCTGCTGTAATTAACACAGTGTTAAATCTGACTCAGGGCCTTCTGTCTGTGGCATGTGTTGGAGGGTATTTACTATTAAGGTAGAGCTTGAGGAGGACTGCAACATCTGAGATATTTAATATTGCTCTCAGAGAGCAGGTCAGCAAGTGAGCAAGGGTTTTGGTTGGTATGATGAACACAGCATAAGGCAAAGGTGTTATTATAGCTGGTGTGATTTTATTATTATTATTTTTTTTTAGACTGGGGTTAGTGCCTGGAAGTCCTCATTGCACCAAAGTGTTGTGGTTAGGGCTGTTGAACTCAGAACAGACAGCTGCAGTGTTAAATGCAGCAGCTCTTTGGAGACAGGCTTTGTTTTACTCTGACAAAGGGCCCCTCCAAAGCCAGACCCATTGGTGAGCTGGGTTTTATTTGCCATGTACCCCCCAGAATGCTGAGGTACCTCTGGTGTTCCTCAGGTGTTGCCCTGGTAAGGATTTCCTGCTGCTGCTGCAACACAGACCCACCAGGCCAATAGTTCTGTCCCCAGAGGTTGTTTCAGTGCCCAGGGTGAAACAGATGAGAGCATTTGTTCATGCACAGGCTGGAGCCTTGCACTCAACACCCACCATGGTTCATGTGTGTGAATTGCAAGTTCAGTTTTCACCTCTCTGCTGGGCACAAGGCACCATTGACTTCAGGGAGAGATGGCATTACACCATGCTTCATTTTTTATGAAAACAACCATCAGAAGTCCTGGAATGAAAAAAAAACCCAAAAACACGGATTATTCAGGCATTGTTACTGTTATTGTCATCCTCATCATCATCAAAGTGTCCTCATCCATGCTGCCAGGAAGGTCTGACTGCTCCCAGGTGTTGCTCCACATCCTGCTGGAGCCCACCATGGGTTTCCACCTTCTAGAAAAGGTGGAAATAACAACCAACCTAAAATCTGGGAGAAGGAAAGAGAGTTGAGGGAGGCAAATTTTCACACAGTCGCAGAAAAAGAGATCTTCCAAAAGATTTCATTTTCCTTGCAAAGGCTTCTGGTGGTTGTTGAAAGGGCATTTCAGTGGAAAAGGGCCAAGCAGCCCTAGGCAGAACCAACACCCTCAATTGAGAAAGATTTTTTTCAAATAGTAGTACTGCTAAGAAGTAATTAAAGTCAAATAAAACACGGAAAATAGTGTATGACACATCTATTTGAATTCATCCCAGTTTGGATCCACTGAACCCATGTAGCACAACACTGGAGGCACACAAGGGGAGGTCCAAACCCAAGGATTTCAGTGCACTTTTGCAAGTAGAGAAGTCTCTGTTCTCAGACACCATTTTACCAAGTGTTTAGGCACATACTTCAAACACCTGGAGGTTTCTTGTATTTAAAGAAATACTTGCTGAGGACCTTCCACTCTTGCAGTTCCCTTTGCTTTGTTCCTCTGCCTCCCCTGCCATGTTATCTTGGGCAAAAACTGAAAATAAAATAAAGAAAAAGGGTTATTTTGGGAGCCCAGCTGTGTCACTTCAGGTTTTGCTAGCTGTTTAGGAAGACTTGTGAGGACTCTCTGGGGGAGAAAGGGTCAGGTCAGAGGCAGAAAGCCACTCACCCTCTGTCAGAGGGGCTTATAATGCCAGGGCAGCTCCCCAGGGAATGTCTGTCTGTCTGTCCTTCCCTCTGGGGTTGACAAGAGGCTGATTCCTTCCCCCAGCTGTTCTCCCTGTCACATTACAAATGAGACTCTGAAAAGCAGCCCTTGGCTTTGAGACAGCTCCTCTCTTGCTAACTCATTCTACCCATCAATTAATGTCAAGCAAAGGTGTTTTATAACTATTTTATAACTTTTTCAAGAGCAGGACCTTCGCACCTTTGCATAGGAAAAGTCCAACCCCTGTGTGAGGGGGCTGCCAAAATGCACAGTGCACAGTGAGGTATGTGTGAGAGCCAACAGAACTTTTGCTTTTCATGAAAAAAGTGCTCCATAACATCCAAATTCTTCCACAGAGACTTTATCCAAAAAGAGAGCATCTTTTTTATAATGAGGACAGAACATCTTTATCTTCCCCATCAGGGCAGTGGCACTGCCAGTGGCACATTAAGACCAGCATCAGTTGTGATCAGAAGATCTTCATCCATTTCTGATGAGCTTGAAAACCTGGTATGAAGAGCTGGTGGCTTTGCCTGGATTCTATCCTAATTCCATTCCATTCTCATTCCTAATGTGAGCAAGCAGCGTTTGGAGCCATTGTTCACCCTTGTAGCTCTTGGCCTGTGCAGTGGATGTGAAATGTACAGGGTGAATTATGGAATAAATAATTAAAAATCTTACATGGCAGTGTATTTCCTGGGAGGGAACAGCAAGGCCGTGGTGGAGCCTTTCAGACTGTCTCCTACCCACTCACCCTCTCCTCTTGTACCAACTTCCAGCAATTTGGCTGCGTGTTTTTTTTAGGAACTAACTTCCACCCAAAGACTACTGAATTTTTCTTAAATGCTGGCTTCTGTCAGAGCTGATAAGGCAGCAGCCAGCCTGCAAAGATAGCACAAGGTATCAAGGCTGCTTGTGTTTGTCTTTATTTGGATGTTTTAGCAAGCCTTTGACAGGCGCTGAGAGCTGTCTGGAGACTCTGGGTTTAGTGGGTCCTCCCTGCTTTTCTTTTTTGTCTTTGGTACCAAAATGCTTTTAGGCTGATTTGGAAGGAAAAAAAAAAGGTCTGATGGAGCTGGGGAATTAGTGGTGTTTACTGAAGGGAGTGGGGAAGGTGGACAGTGGGGGCTGCATGCCAAGGATGGCTGTGGGATCTGTTGTGATGTCTCCAAGGGGGTGAGGAGCAATACAGAGTCACTCTAAATGCCTGATCACTGGCAGGAATGTGTTAAGGTGTATGAAAACCTGTGATTAATTGTCTTTTCAACTTCCCCCTGACTCCCACTCCCCTTTTCTTGCAGAGTTGTCCCTGTTTGGGCTGCTGGCTTTTGTTAACCTCTGAGGGAGTGTTTATGCTTGGCTTATGTTAACCAGAAGGGAAAATTTTCCAGTCAGAAATTGATCTATCTGCTGATGCTAATAACTTTGTGATAGGGAGTTTATAGACCAAAGCAGATGTGGATAGAAAACACAGCTCATACCCTTACACAGAGATCTTCTGTCACCCTTAGAGTGAGATATTGGGGTCCATTTTCAGCCCAGGTGAGCCCTTAGTGAAGTGAGGGCTATCCCCCTATCCTCACCTCTTGGTAATGACCCTGTGTGTCCCCAGTTTTGTAGAATCATAGAATCCTGGACTGGATTGGGTTGGAAGACTCCTTAAAAATCACCTCATTCCAACCTCCTGCCATGGGCAGGGACACCTTCCCCTGGGCTGCCCCCTCAACTTGACCTTGAACACTTCCAGAGATGTGGCAACCTGTTCCATTGCTTCACTACCCTCACAAGAAAGAATTTCTTCCTGCCCTCTGTCTGATGCAACTCTGTGGATGGTTGTACCATGGGTCAGATTAGGACATAGATATGACTGGAAATCCTATTAAAAACAAAACAAAAAAAAAAAAAAAAAAAAAAAGAAAAAGAAAAAGGAAAGACTAAAAGTCATGGCATAGCCCTACAGCACTGGATTTGATATACCTGGCTGTTGCTTGTGGTACCCCTCAGGTGGTTTGTACCAAGCAGGCTCTTACTTGCTGAATTTAATATTCATAGTTTTGTCAGTGCTGTTTCACCATGGCTGGAATTACAATGCCAAACTAAGTGCCCTTTTCAAATTTCAATGCAATTTGTGGGCATGCTTTAATTAAGCTTCACAGCACTGCTTGGAGGAACATATTTTATGCCTACAGTGTTGTGAAGGCAACCTCACAGAGAGGGTCAGGAGCACTGGTTGGGAACACTGGTTTTGTTCTGTGCTTCTGCCCAGCAAATCCTTCTTGCTCTTTAATGTAACCTGTCTCATATGAAATTAATTTCCAACATGCGTTTGCTTACAAAATAGCGTTTTTCACACCAGAAATATATAGCAGTAGAAGAAACCACTGCCAGATGTCTATATTTATAGAAAACTGGCATGTTCTGTCTGGCGATGACAGAATATTTCAGTGTATTTATGAAGTGCTCGTGTTTTTAGAAATATTGAAATCCAGTCAATATCAGTAGAATCTTGCTTTTCTTATTTTAACCAGCAGAACACGTTTCTTTAGTAGATACAGTACTAAAAAACTAGGAAAAAAGCTTTCACTACCACTCTGTCCTCACTGGTTTGTTTGTTTTGGTTTTTTTTTTTCCAGCTTCACAGACCTCATTTTAAAGGGACATCTCTGGCTTTAAACAAACGTTACTAGAATCTCATGCAGCTTTGACTATATACTTCTTCATCAGACATTTTTACTTGAGACATAGCTGCTCATAAAGCTGAAAGAATAATTTTCACTCCAACAGTAGGTCATAAATATTTTTCAGTTTTCTGAAAAAAACCTGAGATGTTTCTTTTTGCTTAGATGGCCCTATTTTGGGTTGTTATCATGCAAAGGGTCTCACATTTGAATCTGAACCTTTTGAATGTTAAATTTGGATCAAGCCAGAGGTGTTGGAGGGTGCAGAAGCCCTGGCATGGCTGGTGGCTACAGTGAAGCCCATCAGAAATAGTGTCCTGCAGACAGCTCAGTTGTTTTCCAGACTGCCTGTAAACAGCTCTATTGAGCCACTCAGTGCCTCAGGGTCAGGGTTTTTGCTTATATTCCTGACAGGGACACTGGAGAGTTTTCAAAACTAAAATTTGCAGAGATCTGGACAGATCCTGGTTGGAAGATGCTGTTGGAAGCCAGGGCTGCATGCCTGGCAGTAAAGACATGGAAGGGATTTAGATAGGTGCCTTTACATATTCAGGTAACAAATGAGGAGCTGTACAGAAATGTAAGCAAGAGGGGCTCCTTGTGGGAATTACCACTGGAACACAATTGCTAATCTATGCAATCTACAAATCAAATTAATTGGGTTTGCTCAGGCTGTTGCTCACACCATTGCTGAGCACAGTAGCTTGAAGGCAATGAGGGTTTGGCCTCCCAATCTCTGCTGCATATTTGTTTTTTTTTGCAGCAAATGCCTTTGATAGATGTAAGTTATATTTCCGTACATTACAAATGATAGATTCCTCCCCCATATCCTGTGACAGCCTTCCCTGGAGACAGACAGTCTGTGTTGTTTTAGCCAGATGGAGAAAGATTAACGGGAAAGGTTTTGCTGGTGTTTGCAAAGACTTTTAGCAAAAGGGAGAGGTTTGGATAGAGGATTTAGTGAGAATGAAAAAGCATTTCTGAAAACTCCTGCCTGCCCACAGGGCTCCCCTCGCTGCCTCTCCTCTCGTGCTGCCTTCTGCCTGCAAGGAGCATCAGGACAGTCCAGAGGAGCCCTCAGGCTGGGCTCCCTCCCTGTGCTCCTGCTCAGGTGGGACTAATCCCACGGCACCTGCAGGGCTGCAGATGATGTTCTGATCCAGCTGTGCTGCTGCATTGAGCCTGTGGGTGGGCAGGGAGCCTCTGCATGGCTGGGGAGTGTGAGGAGGTGGGTACAAGTGGGGAAGGTGCTCCAGGGGACCCCTTTGTCCTCTCCATGGGGCTCACCCCACCAGGCATGGGAATGCTGCCCTGCACCATGAGAAGTGCTCAGCTCATGGATAAAATCATTTATGTTTTGGTGTCTGAGCTGCCCTCAGAGCTGATGGAGATGTTGGTAAGTAGGGCCTTGAGCCAATATTGACCATGTCTCTGCAGACTGTAATGGGAGTTTGACACCTCAATTGAGATGTGCCCAAGAGCTGAGTCCTGGCCATATTTAAGTTCCTGGACTAGCTAATGGTGATGCTGCCATAGTCATATATAGCTCATGCATATCCGCATGCAGTGCCAGTAATTAAAGCCTACAGGTTAAAATCAGGCAATTCCCACTGAGCTTTTTTTTCCCCCAATGAGTTTTTAGAGCTGGATGGGCTCTATCTCACTCCATAGCTGCTTAATATCCTCAGTCACTCTAACCCAGAGCTCCAACTCTTCCCTTCCAGGTGTGTCTGAGGACACATTGCAGTTAAACATTCAAGGACATTGCTCTGTGTTCCTATGAAATGTTTTGATCACTGCCCACAAAGCAGCTGAGTCTGGGAGTTTCACACACAGGCTCCTTGCTCCTATGTGTGTAATACTATATGTATTTGAGGGAAGAGGTGGTTTTCCTTCCTCCTGGTGATCAGTTCATACCCCAGAGTGGGAAGGATTGATAGCCCTTGGGGCTTTCTCATCACCATGCAGGAATTAGCATCACAAGCAGGAGGGGCTCAGAGGTCTGACCTGCAGCCTTGCGTGGTGTTTTCATTGTGAAGTACAGACAGGATGTACAGTAAATTAGGTTCAGGCAGTTCTGCTTGCTGAAAACAACATCATTTCACAGCGACCCTGAAAACAACTTTTTTTTTTTTTTTAGAGTCCTAGCAGAGGGACTGTATGTAGCTGGATCCAGGAGGAGGAGTTGTGGGTGGTGGATCAGGAGCTGGAAGCAAAACTTTCCTCTCTGGGTTAATCCTGCCCTTGCTGACAAGGCTGGTGATGCACACAGAGGACTTGGTGGCCTTCACCATGGCCTGATACAGGGCTGATAGAGCAGCTCCTGCTTCATGTGAGCTGCAAAAGATGGACACCATGGCCTGAGGTCCCACTGTCATGAAAGGGGGCATCCAGTTGTGGCAGCAGTCGGAAAAAGCCACCAGAAGAAACTGCTCTGTGCAGAGCCCCAGTGGTCCCTTTGACAATGGGAGGGAGAAAAGCTCATCCAGCCCCTGCTGTGCTGCAGAACAGGATTTATTTGTGCCACTCTTTACCTGTGGGAGATTGAGATGCTTCGTGCCCTTAAAGCACATTTTCCTCCTGTAAAGAGAGATGAGGGACCCCTCAGGTGCCTCTGCGCTGTGTGTCTGAAGTTAGAGGGGAAGGAGGGCTGATGGTATCTGGTTTTGAGCATGTTCTGGTGTCAATCAGGAGTGGCTTCTTCGAAGTGGAAAAGGAAAGGCTAATTTAAAGCCAATATATGTGAATTTACCCTCAGGCTTCAGTGAGAGTTAGAAGGATTAGTATGTGAGCCAGCCCATTTCCTTACACAGGCAAAACTTTTCCTGATGCCATGAGATTCAGCTCATTGCAGAAGGCCCAGGTACCACCAAACTCCTCTCTGAATGGGAGGCATAATGTCTGTAGACATTGTGTTGCCTGTCTGTCTGCACAGGGAGAAGTGTCATTGTAAATGAATCCATTACCCAGGATTGTTGATATAACACCTTTCTTCTACCTCTGAAAGAAGCTTCCTTTTAGGTCTTTAAATCTGTGTTATCTACAGCTCCCTTGGTGTAATTGAGGGATTTGGGGATTAGAGGATGGAGCCAACGTCACTGCTGCTTTTCTGCATTTTTGGAATGCGAGGGAAGAGGCTGGGGGTGGAATGGTTCTCCAGTGTGCAGTTTATTGATGTGTCTTTGGTAGAGTTTTATGGCTTTGTTAAAAGACGTTGAGCTGTATGATTTATTAGCACTGCCAGAGAGTGTATTAATGATTATTTCACATTCCCTGAGATCTTAGTGGGTCCTGCCCATGGGGAGGTCAGAACGAAGGGGCATTTGACAAAGTACTGCTCCGCTTACAATAACAACTGATAACGAGCCTAGAAAATAAGAAAGTTCCTTTGACTTCAGGCTGTGTTATCTTGCAGCAGATATCAACACAGCCTTCCAGAGAGAACTGTTGACCCTTTGCTGTGTGTTGTCAGATCTTTAAGAAAGTGCCATGGCAAAATCTGCATGCCCATGTGCACTTGGAGGTGCTTTTACCTGCTTAGGAGCAGGCACTCCGGCATCAGCAATTCCTCCTGGCAGATGCAGCACTCCCTGCTAAGCATGTGGGGTTGGGAGGGGTTTGGTAGGGAATGAGCAGACCCAGCTGGCATGAAAAAGGACTTGTTAACATTTGCATTTCTTTTTCAGGGGTATTCCCTCGTAAAAGTCAATCTGGCCCATTTGGTGCCTTCCAGAGCTAAAGGGCCAGTCCCCAGTCTGGGTCTGGTTAGTCTCAGCTTCATACCTGATCCATTGACTATTTCTGGTGCATGTTCAGAGTCCTCTGAACAACATGGGTGTTTTTTGGCTGTAATTTCTGCATTGCACAGCAGCTGAAGCTTTAAGAAAATCAGTGATTATTACAACTCTGTTAAAGACATAAAACCAAACACCTGTTAGCAGAGAACTCCATTTTGGGTGATGGCCACCCAGCATCGTAGACCCATTCTAATGTGGATTTGGTCAGGCTGTCTCAGAGAGAGTATCTGTGGGTCAGCCTTGTCCTTCCAGCATCTGGACTGGTGGAGATAAGACAGCAATCACCCCTCAGCTGTCCCTGCTTCCAAAGCCGATTTTACAATGTTTTTTTAATTTTTCACAGGCTACTGCTGGCCAAGTGGAGACATTCCTTGTCTGTTATTCATGGGCAGAAATGCTTGATTAGGGCTCCTCTTCCTGGAAACATCAGTGAAGTTGATGCCCTGGATCCTCTTCCACAGATAAGATTAAGAGCATGGAAATCAGCACGCTTCTGGCAGTGGTTTTTACTGGCTCCAGGTGGTAATTGCAGAGAGGGTATTTTGGACTGTGAGAAATTTGCAGGATCATTTGTCAAGCACCATTCACTGGTGGGTTCTGGGGGCAGAGAACTCACCTAATAGGCATGGATTTTCCTTTTTTCCACGTTGTTTCTTTGGCTGGCAGTGGCTGTGAGGGTTGCTGCTGCTGCAAAGGGAGTGAGTCACTCATTTGTTTGAAGCAGTGAAGAAAGGTTCTGCGTGTTCCCATTGATACTAAACATGAAGCTGTGATGTCGGTGGTTTCCTTTTCTCCTGCTTTCAGTGTATTTGGTTTTCATATCAGGGAGGTCAGGAATTCATGTTTGCTGCCTTTGAGGAGGGAGGTTTTGGGTAGTCTTTAGGTCTTTCTGGCTGCCCATCCCAAGCTGCTGCTATCAAAGCACAGTGGAGCCTGTCAGCTGAGGATATTTTCAGTTGCTGTTTTTGTGGGGAACCTGCCTGAGTTTCAGCCTCATGGATCTATCCTACTTCACTTGTTTTTATGAAAGTCAGTGACCAGTGCAATCCTGGAATGCAGCCAGGCTTTATTTCACGGCATTACAATTTGAGGGATGTGAGGATCAGCATGTACCATTAGTGTGGCTGGTCTGTCCTGCCTGGCACAGAGCTGGGAGCTTCATCTGCTGGATCTCTTATGGGGACACAAACCTGTGCTTGATTAAATCCATTCTAGCACCTCTCTATATGACTATTTCCCTGCAGGCAAATAAAGGATAGAGGTGAGACTCTTCTATCTGGTAGTCTTCTCCCAGTAAGCAGGAAACTTAATTTCCTATTTTTTCTCATAATAATCCCACTGGCTTTACCCCAGTGAGTTTTTCCTCTTTAGGGTGTCTTGCTCAGGAAAATGCAGAAGTGATTCCCCTGGTATAGGAGAACTGGTCCATCAGAAATCTGCTTTTCCTGCCCAATGGTGATGTAACAGACTGCATCCTCCTCTCTTTCACTCCCCACAGGTAAATTTTCTTCAGAGTAGTCACCTGGGGACACATCTGTGCATATTTAAAATTAGATACAAACCACAGCCAGTGTCTTGTAAGTGCTTCTGTTGGCTGCTGGTTCTGCTAAAAGCTGGAACAGCAGATTTCACTCTCCAAATGAAATTGGTCCCCTGAGGGGCACAGCTCCACCTGACATCAGCAGCACCCTATGGTTCCCCCATTGTTTTTACTTTTGCTGTGCCTGTAATTAAAAAAGCAAAACCATCCCATCCTCACCCCCACAGAGACCATATGTGGAAGTGACTGTGCTTGATGCAAATGCAGAAAATGTGTCTGAAAATAGATTGCAAGTGATGTAAAAGCTGTGCTCATCAAAGGAAAATGCCAACCCAGTTTGCCCTCATGGTTCTGGAAGGGATTTTGTCTTGTGTAGAATGTGTTTCCCCCTCGTCCCCCTCCTCTCCCCTGGAGCTGTAAGTCCCCTTTTGTTAGGCCACTGTCGTGGAGCTAAATCCTGGAAACGTAATTTATTCAAAGTGTTCCGCACACATGTAAATGGGCAAAACTTATTGACAGCTGAGTTAAAGTATCTCTTTCTTCTGTGTAACAAGGCACTTTTGCTGGATCTTTCAGCTGCTGGCTTTGTTCCTCAGGCTGGTGAAAAGAGCTTGTGGGGGGAGAAGCAGGCACACAGGGAGAATGCCTCGGGTGTGTGCTGTGTGTGTGCACAGGCACAGATTTGTGTGGGGACAGCCTGGCTGCAGCTCTCCCCATGGAAGGGGCAGGATGGCACACAAATCTCAGCAAATTCTTGGTCTAAGAAGACACTCTCCGTGTCCCTGGTCCTTTGAAAGGCTCCAAGTGGCCGTGTGTCCACCTTTCACTGTGGGAAATGACAGTTCCCAAAAGGATCTTGGTGTTTGTCTATTAAATTCCAGGCACACAGCAAATTCAGCTGAACTTTCTGCTGCTTAAGCACTACTCTTTCCTCCTCCATACAAGGCCTTGAATTAGCTAATTAAAATCTAGGGGAGAGAGGGAACAGCCTGCAATGGAGTGAACTCACAAGATTTCTGAGGTCATTGCTGGTACAGAGTTCCCTCACTCTGTCCCATGAAAAGATTTTTAAGTATTCATTGGAAATCTCCCATGGATTTAACTTCTTCCTTTGTTTTCCTTTGCAGTAAAAGCTTGATTGAAAGTGGCTGTGGCAGCAGTAATGCCTGGCTGAGTTTGGAGAAAACAAGCTCTAGGCCCATTTAGACATTTCATTTGAAAGCAGCTTCCATTATCTCCTGTTAGGAGCTGTGCTTAGTAAGGAGCAGGGTGAATGCATATGTGTGTTCATCCATTATGACTTCTTTATCAATTATTTTTAATCACTGTTCTTTTAGGAAGAGGTGAGATTATTATTTTTTTTTAATGTAGGTAGTTAATGTCTGATAAACCTGACTCCAGTTTTCTGGGGATAATTTTCACAGTATTAAGTGAGTTGATCTCAGAGTTAAAATACAATTTATTCTCTTCTATCAATTCATCTTTTAGGATGTCATTCATATCCTATGAAAGAAAACTGACAGAAATTTGGGGTTTTTTTCCTCCCACGCTTAAGATTTTTTTTTGGGGGGGAAGACACAGTTCTTAAAACTTAATTTGCATGCTGAAATTTAAGGTGTCAATTACTGTGGCCTGATCAGAGCTACATTATGTTTTATCAAATGTTTTCTGAGCCTCATTTAACACAGGTGAGGCTTTGAGAAGAAGAGTGGTTCTGCCTGAGTCCCAGCAGAGAGAGCCTCCCCTCTCACTTCAGTGGGACTGGAGGAAGGTGTTGGGTTTGTCTTAGCAAACGTGGAGTAGATCAATGCACGAAATGGAGCACTTATTTATGTAAGGACATGACTGGAAATGTTTTGTCTTAACCCCAGAGCAGAGCAGACAGGGCACATGGAGGCAGTACTGGCTTCTGCAGCATATCTTGAGCAGGGAATTGCATGGGGAAATTCTGTCTTAGCAACTCATGCCTGAAGCATGCTCTTTGTGTTGGGACAAAGAACTACTTGTCAGCAGAGGCTGTTTCATATAAAAATGGTATTTTCCATTGAGTTTTGTTTTGGAGGCCCTTCTCTCCCTGCATCCTTTCCTGCTGCTGGCTGTCTGCTGGCATCTCACTCTTCTTTGCCTGCACTGGGCCAATCAGACTCATTGCCCTGCTGGAAAGTAATGCAACAAAATATTTTCAGGTGATTTGATGATCTGAATCTTCCTTCTCACCACATCACAATGACTGCGCAGCGAGGAGAGGAAGGAGTCAGTTTGAATTTTGCTTTAGTGCTGCTTTGAACTTAGATCTCTCCAAGTTCATAGGGGCATACAAATGGTTTTGTGGTGCTGTTGGGGTTTCCTGGTTTCATCTTTGCAATCTGGGCTTGAGTGTGGAAGAGCCCAGGCCTCTGGGTTCTACATGGAAGTGAGAGGTCTGACACTGTGGTGCCTCGTGCTTTCTATTTTTGTTGGGCTAATGATAGGGAAATGCTACTTGCTCTTCAGATTGATAGGAGGAAACAGCTCCTAAAAATACCCTTTTGGTGGGGTTTTCCCTGTCTGCTGGAGAGATGCTGGGAAGGCTCTCTGCTGGAACAAAATCTGTGCTAGAAGTGGACTGAAGTGTGTGGGGAAATGCAATCAGTCTGCACTCCCAGAGTCTGTCTGAGGCAGTGGAAGGAGTAGGATGAAACCCATGGCAATTTCAGGCCACCACTGTAGGTTCTCCTCTTGGCTCATCCTTGTTTTGACCCGATAAGGTGGAGTTGGGATCATGTTGGACCTTGTTCACCAGCCACACAAAATCTCCTCGAATTGGAGGTTACCTTTGAATGGTGTAAGGATGTCAGTGTGCTGGGCAAAGCAAGGAGCATTAAGAAGGGACAGCAAGCAGGGAGGACCTCCAAAAATCTGGTAGGAGTTTTAGTCCTACCCCATAAAGAGCAAGAAGATGGCTGAGTCTATCTTTTGGGCTCATTCAAGAGTGAAGCTCCTGGGCTGACCAGGCAACATGCTCTGAGGATTGATTTTAAATTAGCCCAAACCAAATTACTTAGTGAAGCCTCATTCTTGAGAGGGTGTTGATGCTGTCAGGCTTGCACAGGGCCTCCCTGTGGCTGCTCTGGCTTCTGTCAGCTTTATGACTGTAGCCATGAAATTAGCCATTTAACCATGTAATGACTTTTTATTTCATTTAGTCTTCCAAAAAGCGTTATTTGTGCAAAAACACCGAGAGTGCTGCGGTTTCTAACGTAGCCTTTCTCTGGCTCATTTCCTGCCCAGCTGTTGTCCTCTCCAGCCCCTGTCTCCTGGCTGGGGAGGTCACACCTGCACATCTGCAGTGAGCACCTCAGCCTGTGCAGCTCCTGGGGGAGCTGGAGCCAGCGGTGGCTGTGCCCATCCAGCTCCTGGCTCCCTTCAGCCGTCATTGGAGCTTTATCTCTGGACCTGGTGTCTGATGAGGCCCTCATGGGGCAGGAGCACTTGCTGGAAAATGATTTACACTAATTAGGCAGCCTGAAGGTTTCTTGTGGAACAGTAGGAGGGAAGACACAGAGGTCAGTTGTCTTTATTCTCCAAAAAGCCATCATCACCTGATAAAGATTCAACTGCCTTAGATTTCGAAGAGGATGTTTCATGCTGCTCCGGCCAAAGCAGGGAGTGAAGACTTCAATCTAGTGACCTTTGTTCTCTAAAAGAGCGTGTCAAGTTTTGGCTGTGCTGCTGGCCTTGACTTTTAATTGTTGGAGAGGATGTGAGATCAGCCCCGAGCCTTTGTGCTGCAGCTTACCCGGTGAGAGAGGGGAAGTGCTGTGCTTCTCTGCACACCGCTGCCACAGTTTAATGGGAAAAAAACACAGGCAGCCTCCCCTTCCCCCCAAATAATGAGCTACCTCTTATCAGCAAAAATTAAAGCAAGAGAAGAACAAGAAGGGATGGGAAACCTGATTATATCAATAGCTGTGTTTTCATGCAGATTGTTACACTGTGATGAACGAGGGGGTTGCCCTGACTTTACCTTGTCTTTAGCACAAACTTCATCCTCATATGAAGGGCCAGATCCCCATTCCCTTGCACAATGATGGCATGTGCTTGTGAGGTATCTGAATTTGGCCTGACAAGGTGGCCTCATCCCCCCTCACGCCTCAGAAGCATTTCTCACCCCGCTGTGATCCAGCTGAAATGATAGACCAGGTGCTGGAGAGGGAGGACAGGGTGGGAAGGGTTTTTGAAGGGCCAGCACGACTTGGGGGAAAGGACCTTGTATCAATATTGATCTCTGAGACTCCTTCCTCTGCCTTGCTGTCTGTCCATTGTGTGTTACTCTGCTGGAGTAAGGACACCTGTGCTGGTTTGCAGGCACTTCTAGAAGCATGAGGTGCCCTCTGGACCACATGGGGCCACCACTGTTGCTCCATGCCTCTTCAGTGTGCCATCCTCTGGTTACCTGGTATCCTGCCCTTGTCCCTTGGGCTGATGTTTGCAAGGAGGTCCTTGACAGGTGCCCCTGTGCTCAGCTGTCTTTTCTAGATAGCATAAATGATTTACACCCTTTTTATGCCTCTTTGGCCCTTTTACTTGACAGAAAAACATAACTAAATATTTCTGTGCTTCCCTGAGAACAGCCAGGCCTAGTAGGTGCTTTCTCCTTTATCCCCAGCATGGCAGCCCTGTCACTCGTGATAGTGGGCAGTAATTTCTTGTCTGACCTCACCAAGCATAGTCCCCTAAGTGTTGACTAGTTACTATCTTGCTTTCAGAGTTGCTGAGATGTGTCCAGTGGGGAACAGCACTCGGGAACTATTTTTTTCTGGACAAATGTCTCCTCACAACCTTGCTGCTCACGTGGGTTATGTGATTTCCAAGCTGGCTGGGAGCCTGGAAGTGAACTCATGGGCCTCAAGGAGCAATAAGTGCTGTGGTGTTTTAACCAGCCCAGCCAAACTCAGCGTGCACGTGTGTGTGTGTGTGTTTGTGTGCATGTGTGAAAGCACTTTCCAGCAGACCATCTATCTGTAATGATAGCCCAGCTCCTCTCAGCTGTGGTATCAGCAGTAATTCTGTGGTACCAAGCCAAACAAGGAAATATGCTCCTGAAAACAGCCTGTTTTAAACTGCATGTCACCTGTGGGTCTGTGTGAGTAGAACAAGTCTCTCTCAAATGCAGCTTTTTGTGACAGAGGGTCTGCTGGAAAAGCTGAGGTCTGAGCTGGTACCTTTACATCAGTGAGGTGTGCCCAGGTAATCAATCCACCTCTGAAATCAGCTTCCATTCCTCTTCCAGGTGCTGCCCACTTTGCAGGGGCTGTGGCAAGGAGATTTGAAGGCAGCTAGTAAGCCTGTGGTGAATTTGGAAGTTCTCTAAGGAAAGCCTCTGATGTGTGGGTTGGGAACAGAGTCTGTTCTTTTATATTTGTGTTGTGCTCTCCTATAATTGGCTCTGCAGATGCTGGGCTGGCTCCTTCGAGAAACCAAGGAACTTGCAAAGGTGTTGAATGGTTCTAGTAGGAGCTGAAAGGAGCTGTGAGTTCTTCACAAGCCCATGAGGAGTGAAAAGTCTGTCTTAAGGTACCAAAGCAGTTTTGTAGTTGGCTTGAGCCCAAGAACAAGAGAAGAGAGAAAAGCAAAGTAATGCCTTTTCCAAAGGTCTCTTAGAGCTTCAAATCCTAGGATTGATGAAATCTTTGATTTTGGACTGAATTATTTGACAGTGTGTGCCTCTGTTGCTGCCTGAAGAGCCTGTCAAATGGATTCTTTGATGAGGGTGTGCTGGGCTGAGACCTGGTGGGGAATCACCTGCCCTGTCCTCAGTGCCTCAGTGCATTATGAGGAGATGAGCAGAGTCTCTCTGTACTTGTGGTGCAGGGAGCTGAAGGGAACTGGCTTGAACATGGACAGCTGCATTGGGCAAATCTGGGCTGTTACTTGCTTTTCTGAGCACAGATAACTGGTACATGGGGACCTCTTCCCAAGGCTCTGTTACCCTGCAGGGCTGTAGGCATTCCATAGGTTCAGGGTCCCATGTACCAGCTCCATATGGATGCCCTGGTGTGTCTTCTGCTGCTCTGGATGTCTTATGCTTGGGGTCACTCAAGGCCCTAGAGCCAGGAGAGCTGTTCTCCATTCATGCCTCTATCCATGGCTCTGTCACCTGGCATGTTGGCAATTTCCTCTAATTATTGGAATTCTTTTTGTATTCTTGGAATATTCCCTTCTTTTATGACCTTGTGAAAAATCAAAGAAATGGGAGTAGATTAAAGTCCTCCATATTTTCATATTTTTAAGTATTTTTTTAGTCCTGAAGCAAGACAGAAAAGCTTTGTAAGCTTGCTAGGTTACAACAACACCAAAGCCTGAAAGACGAGGCGATATTGGGAAAAATAATTTGGTTAACACTGAGCTGGTGAATTTCAGACTGATGGAAAGTGATAGCCCTTCAGCTGTGGCTTCAGTGCTCTGCAACCATAGCCATGACCCTGGCTGCCATAAGCATGCCCTGAGGCAGGGCAGGGCACTGCCACTGCCCATTCCTGTTCCTGGGCATCTCTTGCAGAGCTCCCAGAAGCAGAGGCCATTTCTGAAACACCACCTCTCTGAGCCTCTGATCTCTACCTACTTCCTCAATCTGACATGGTTGAAAAAGACACTGAAAAGGCTGAAAAACACTGTTAGAGCCCTCCAGAATTTCCCATTTAGCAGGACCAGCCTGCCCTGAGAAGCCCTTGAGCTGTTGTAGCTTTTCTCTCTCAGCTTCCTGACAGAGGGTGCGCAGCGTTTCCCAAAGAGACTTCTGCCAGTGCCAGGAAAGGAGACAGTGTTGCTTTGCTCAGAGTTGTCCTTGTGCTTTTTCCTCCCTCGTGTGAGTGAGATAAGGAGCCTGTGAAAGACTGTGCAAAGCACCATGTCGGTTTAATCAGTGTACGAGGGAGAAACTCGATATGCCCTGTTAGTGTAGTCACAGTCCAAGCATGAAATTAAGTGGAGGTGGGGGTGGATGTGATGGAGAGAAATGCTGTCCATCTCCCAGGCATGAAGCTGAGAGTCCACAGGAAGGGAGAATTGAGGGAATGCCCTTGCAGAAAGCCTCCTGGAGCCTGGCAGGCCGGGACTGTGGTGCCTTATAATTATTGCACATAATAACCCAAAGTGGGTCACGCAGCAGTTTTGTGTGACGGTATTAAATGGCACTTTGGGAGAGTGTTCGTGCTGATTACAGCTGGTGAGGAATGCCATCACTTTTAGAGGGGTGAAAAAGAAGTGAGAATGAAAAGATTTTCTTTGTGCCTTGAGGGATGTGAGGATAGTGTTTTCCCCACCACCCCAGGGATCAGTGCAGAGTTACACTTGCTCAACCCAGACATCAGAGCCTGAGGCTGCATGTTGACATGGGATTTAGTGCAACCTGTCTGCTTGAACTCTGCTTGACTGTGTCCTGGTGGGTGCTTCCTAGCCTGAATGACTCTGGAGCAGTGCTGTGCACTACCAAATGCTGTCTGTGCTTTGGCCTGGAGCTGGCAGTGTTTAAAACTGGTACTTTCAGCCTCCACAAGCTGGTACTGCTATCTAAAGAAGTTGTCCCACCTGCTGCTGCCCTGGTCTACCCCTCCCTTGGAGAATGTGATTCAGGACCTCCATTGCAATCAGAAAAGGCCTCCTTGGGACACTAATTTTTCCCTGACTTTTTGCATTTTCTGCAGGGATTTCAATGTGCTCTCTAAGCTTAGAAATCGCAAATGTTTTAAATTTAATTGGTCCTGGTACATAACTCTAGATGTTGCAGGTATGACAGTTGTTTCTGACATGACAATTATATGGGGAACCTGCAAACAAGACAGTCAAGGTGGCATTCCATGCTGCCCCAATCTCTGCTGTTTAATTATCTTTCCTTTCCATCTTGTTCAGAATGAACTGATTAAGCAGAATAATTTTATTTATATCTTCTTTTTGTCTGAAAATGAAGGATGATTTTAGTAGCCTCAGGTTACCCTCTGAGCTCTGAGTGCTGCCTGATTCAAGCAGCAGTCCTGCTGAAATTAGTGGGTGCTGCACCTTGTAGTGGAGAAGTCTTAAAATGCTTTACAGAGGTAGTTGGCACCCTTGTCCTTGCTTTACAAATCCAAGGCACAGAGGGAAGAGCTTCCACCAAACCAAGCAGCAAGAATATGACCTAGCTGATAGTGACAGCATTGTAGCTCAGTGTTAGATTCCCCCAGCTGTGTCAATTTGCAGATATGGAGTCAATTCCCCAAAACAGGGCCATGGCTAGGTAAAATTTCAAAGATGAGTGAAGACAGGATGCTCTGGTGAAAGAGACTTCTCCTGAGTGGTGGAGAACCTGACATTCTCACTGCTGTTTCATTGGGGAAATCATTCCATGTCTTTTTTGTTTCTTATTCTTGTTATTTCTCTCAGAGCTCCAGTCCATCCCTGGCTGGACCCTTAGTCCTGCTGTGGGAAGGAACTCTCTGTAAGTTGTATGAAATCATGGGGTGGCTGTGCTTGTTCTGATCACCCTCACTGGTGATCTCTGCCATTCCCCAGCCTGGTGTCCTGAATTCCCCACTGCCTGCCCTGCCCAGCCCTTTGGCTGCAGAGCAGGGGTGAGCTCTGGGGCCGTGCAGAGTGGTGTCCCTGTGTCCCTGTGTCCCTGCCAGGCTCTCAGGAGTCCTGCCAGCTGCTCTGCTCCCTCGGGCTGACAAAGGCTGGGGCTGCTGCGGGAGGAAGCGTGCACGGATCCCAAGGGGAAAAGGAGAGCAGGCACTTTGTATCACTTGACAGGAAGGCCTCTGCTTGACAAAAGAGCACTGCTGACAGGCTCCAAAAAGCAGCCTGGGGCTTATATTTCCTGAGCCAGCAAGACTTAGTGCAGAGGGGTTAAAGAGATGGGAGTGAGAGTGGGGTCTGTGGGTGTCAGCAGACCATGGCAGGTTTGTTCCTGACCTGTGCATGGCTCCAGCTTCCCAAAAGGTGAACTTGCCACCCATCCCTTCCAGCCTCTGGTGTCTGGGCAGCTGCTGGTGCATCAGGGAATCTGGCAGATAGGGAAGAAGCACTTGCCAGATTTTTCACTTCCCCCTCTGCTCCCCCCTCCCAGGCTCGCACAGCAGTGAAGTAATCTGTGACTCTGAGACAGCGGGAAGGGGAAGCTGCTGCAAAATAAAATAACAGCATCAGGAAGCAGCACCGTGCTTTCCCCCACTCCCAGCTGGGAAGTGACAGCACTTCATTCAGCTGCTCAGAGCCCCGTGCCAGGGCAGCCCTTGCTGAGCAGGGCTGGCTCAGAACTTCCCTGGCTGCCCAGCTCAGCACTGCCTGCCCGGTGGGCTCAGGGCACTGGGAAGATGAGACAGGCGAGGTGCCAGCTGACAGTCGCTTTAACAGCAGGGTCTGCACAGTAACACCTGGCAAAACAGTTGCTGGGGTTTACAGCTTCTGCGAAGACCCCCGAGGGTGTTTCTTTTACATTTTAATTCCTGCTAGTTAACATTTTGCAAGATACAGGGACCTTCCCTCCTTCCTTTTCGGGTGGCTGTTACTTTTACAGATGTATTGCATGGTGAAATTTCACAGCCCAAGTCCAGTGTGTTATGTGCCAGGAGCAAGCTGACCCTTTGGACAGGTGATGTGTGAGTTTGGAGAGAATTTTTTCTCTCTTCTTCCCCTTCTTCTAACAAACCAACCCCTGGGTGGAAGGCACTGCCCCTATACACAGGTGTCTGAGTGCAGGAGGTTGGTCCCTGTGCTCCTCCCCTTTCTAAAACATTAGGCAAGTGTTGTATTTTCTGGGACCCCCGACAGAGGGAGGAAAGATGAATCTGATTCCATGTTCTTAGAAGGCTAATTTATTATTTTATGATCTATAATATATTAAGAATACTATAGTAAACTATAGTAAAGAATACAGAAAGGATACAGATGGAAGGCTAGAAAGATACTAATGAATTTCATGACTCTCTCTCCAGAGTCTGACACAGCTTGGCCCCAACTGGCCAATAAATCAAAACAATTCACATGAAACCAATGAAACAATCACCTGTTGGATAAACAATCTCCAAACCACATTTCAAAGCAGCAAAACACAGGAGAAGCAAATGAGATAATATTGTTTTCCTTTTTCTCTGAGGCTTCTCAGCTTCCCAGGAGAGGCAAAGGGATTTTTCCAGAAAATATGACAGTGACAAGGGGAGGGAAAAAAATCAGCCTGGCACATCACATCCGATGATGGCACCAGCCAATTACCTTAACATGGACAGTGAGATCTACAGTCTTTAAATCCTCAAAAGCAGATTATATTCTTTGTTTATGTATGACTGGAATGTTAAAATAAGTAAGGCAAAGCCTCCCTTTTAGGGCTGGAGTCCTAAACCACAGACCTGCTGTGGATTTAAATGCCTGTTCTCCTCATCTGAATCTGAAGGGACATAAAAGAGCCAGCACCTGGTGATGGGCTTGAGGGCCATGGTGATTTTCTGTCCAGAGTTTCAGGTCTGCTGGGCCTGATGGTGGCTTTTTAACCTAGGATGTGACTTGTCTTGTAGGGATCATAGACCTGATTTTTCATTGACTTCAGATGCACAGCTCCTAGAACACAAATGCTGTTCTTCTTCATTCAGGTGCCTTCTACAACAGCCACGTATTTTAGTATGCACCAAGAGCATCAGGAGGGAGAAGAAGTTGATGCAGTCCTACAAGTTGTCCCTTCAGCTTCCAGCCTCTCTCTTTGGGTGCTGTGACTTGCTGGCATTACCTGAGTCATGATGTCACCCCATTGCTGTGCTGGCATTGCTGGGCACATGGAAAGAAGCACACATTCCATGGTGTGAAATGTGAAATACCAAGATTTCACCTACACCTTTCAGCCTACAGATTGCTGTGAGGCTGTGCCCACTGTAGCTGAGTTTACTTCCATCCAGCAGCTTTGGGGGCTGTCACTTCAGCCCTTCAGATGGTTTCAGCCTGAGCTGTTCACCATCTGCACGTTGCTGCCTTGTGCTCACACAAGGATGACATAAATGTCTGTCCGCGTTCCTCTGGGGTTTTTTGAGTTGCTTCTGAGTGTTAAAGTAATTTTGTGTTTTGCACCTGGTTTTTATCACCAGGCCCCATCACTGTCAATCCTCTTCCAATTGTCTAGGTTAATCCTCTTGCTGGCTATCATTTTTCCTCTACCCAGCACTGGTCTCCCCAAGCTTCTCATCCTGCAGTACAGCTAAATCCTGAGAGCACTGGACCTGCATCCCAAATCAACATAAAATGCCTGCTGCTTTTTTTTTGGCCAGGTGCACTAAGAATGCAAAGGTATTAAATGATGTCACTGTCTACTGATGATGCACTTTTGGTCCTGATTTGCCACAGAAAGCAGGAGTGCAGCTGTGAGCTGTAAAGAGGAGGCTCCTGGCATGTATGTCTGGACTCTTGGTGCCCCAAACCCACGTTTCCCTCTGCAGTGAGTCTGAGTTTAAAGTCTCTGCTTGTTTACAGTTGTGCAAACTTGTGCGAAGCTTGGTGTGACCTGCCCTTGGGGTGAACTGGGGTGGCCCTAGAATTGATCTCCTGTGGAGCTGTGGCCAATTATTTTCATAGGTCTGTTCATCCTCCTGTTTTGTTTCTGGTCTGTCCATTTGGACAGTCTCTCTTTTTGCGTGTTTGCACTGTACCTCATTCAGTCTGGGGCTCTGGTCCTGGCTGGCACCTTGGGGGAAATGCCACAGCAGTCATGTAAAATCTTACTGTGTTCATGTGACAGGGCTTTAACCTGTTTTACATCACTGCAAATGACTGCCCTGGGCATCAAAGAATGACAAATATACACTCTTCTATTTTCTGTGTATGTGATTACATTACCTCTGATTAGAGACTAAAAAAAATAAATAAAGGAAAATAAATATTATATATAAAGGAAAATAACTATTTTCCTTCAGAAATCGCAATCCTATCCCACTGAAAGTAAAGTTCTTCCCAGAGTTCTGTGAGCTTTGCTGAGCCTGAGACTTAGACAATTCTATTGAAAATCGTCATAGAATTATAGAATGCCTTGGATTGAAAGGGATCTTAGAGATCCTTTCATTCCATTCCCCCTGCCTGGACAAGGGTGCCACCCATGAGACAAGGTTGCTCAAAGCCCTGCCCAACCTGGCTTTGAGCACTTCCAGAGATGGAGCATCCACACCTTGCCGGGGCACCCTGTCCCAGTCCCTCACCACCCTCACAGTAGAGAATTTCTTACTAACATTTAATCTGAATTGCCATTCCCCCTTGTCCTCTCCACCTGTCCAAGACTCTTTTTTTAAAGTGTTTCTTATAAATACCCTTTAGATACTGGAAGGCTGCTGGAAGGTCTCCCTGGAACCTTCTCTTTTCCAGGCTGACCACCCCCAGCTGTCTCAGCCTGTCCCCACAGCAGAGGGGCTCCAGCCCTCTGAGCATCTTTGTGGCCTCCTCTGGACTCGCTCCAACAGGTCCATTGTTTTCTAAAGGAAAGTAAGGTTTTCCTTGTAAGACAATTTCCACACTTCAGGTGTTGCTGCTGCTCCACTTCGGTCCGCATTTCCAAATCTCTGAAATCATAAATGAAACCGAACACCCATTTTGTGTGGTGGAGGAGGCTTTCAGTGCCCTGTGCTGTGGGCAGCTGTGAGCTCCTGAAGGAGCAGGCTGGGAGCAGCAGGGACACAGCTGAGGGAGCCAAGTGGTTTCAGTCCTGCTGTTCACCTTGGTACAGGCTCCACGTTCAGCCCGGGTCAACAAGCCATGTCTGCAGATAAAGAGCTATTCTGGTAAAGTGTGCTGAGAGGGGATGTGTAAATGCAATAAACCCTTACATTTATGCAATATATCCAGCTGAGCCTCCACTCCCCTGCAGCTGGAGCTTCTTCTGATGGGTTTTAGGGAATGATCCTCCTTAAATTAAACAGCAGGACAAAGCCACCAGTAGCTAAATGGGCTGGAGCTCTGCTGTGGGGGCACCTGGCTCTGGGCAGGGGACAAGGACACTGCCCACCCCTGATGGCTCCAGCTTGTTAATCTGAAACTGCTGTGTGCCAGTCTTGGTTTTAAATAGCAAGTCAAGAGGGAAGCCACATTTGTCTGGGGCTGAGGAGGGAGCCAAGCTGAGATAGTGCTGCTTGCTGGAGTGTCTGGACAGCATGGACAGAAAAGGCCTCCTCTTCCCAGCTTCCAGCCTCCAAACGGGTTTTGGCTTCAAAGGTGACTTTTTTCAGATCAATGTCTACTGGTGTGGAGGTTGGGGGAGGAAGAACTGGCAGCTGAGGCAGAGAAGGGCTTGTCCTTTGTTCTGTCTGCTGAGGGAGTGATCTGGACTGCTGCAGTGTGTGCTGTGAGGGGCTGGGCTGGTGGTGGGGTGGGCAGAGTGTGACATGGCAGATGGAACACACAAGGTGGGAAGGGCTGGTGTGCCCTGGGTGTGTGCCCTGGCTCTGTGGGGATGGCCAGTGCTGGTGGGCAAGGGTGGGGACTTGTGGCAGGGCACGACAGAAGAGAGAGAGGGAAAGGTTCTGGTGACTGGGAGCCAGCCCTGGAGCTGTGAGCAATGAGGACACCAAGGGTTTCAGGGGAAAAAAGGGAAGAAATTGTGGTCAGATAGAAGCACCAACCACTGCAGTTGGAGCCTTTCTTTATGGTGCTTCTGGCCAGGGTCAGCTCTTGTGCCATCCTGTGTCTTACACTTTTATTTAATGGGTGTTTATGGGATTTGTGCCAGCATAAATCTAGTGAATAGGCCTCAGAGGCAAAGCAGCTCCAAGAGGGCCAAAAGAGTGGGATCAGTTCCTTCTCCTGAAAAAAAATGTGGAGTGGTCTCTTTCCAAGGTGAGAGGAGACTGTGGTGAACCCAGCATCTCAGCCTCCTGCAGTCCTCAAAACTTTTTACTTAACCTGCATGGTGGCCATTTTCACTTGTGGCTGCCCTCTTCCTTCTCCCAGGGTTTAACTGTGACCTTTGAGCAAGGCTGGGGTGGGAGCTGGAGCCTGGGGTCTGTCTCAGTCTGAAGGGGTGCAGTGGTGGAGTCTCCATCCCGGGAGGTGTTTGGAGAGGCTGGATGTGGCACTCGGTGCCATGCTGCTGTTGGGTCCCAGGTTGGAATGGCTGATCTCAGAGGTCTTTTCTGACCTCACTGATCCTGTGGCTCTGTGGTGGGTGTGCTGTGTGGTTGAGGTGCCTGCATGTCCTGCTGCTGGCTGCATCCTCCCAGGTGTGAACTCTGTCATTTGGAGTTTATATCTAGGACAGTGATATTTTCTGGAAAAACCCCTTTGCCCAGGATTCTTCTCCTGGGAAGCTGAGAAACCTCAGAGAAAAAGGAAAACAATATTATCTCATTGCTTCTCCTGTGTTTTGCTGCATTGGAATGTGTTTGGAGATTGTTCATCCAACAGGTGATTGTTTCATTGGTTTCATTGTGAATTGTTTTGACTCATTGAATCAGTGCCAAGCTGTGTCGAGGCTCTGGAAAGAGTCACAAGTTTTCATTATTATCTGTTTAGCCTTCTGTAAGTATCGTTTCTGTATTCTTTAGTATAGTTTAGTATGGTATTCTTTAATATAATATAGTATCTTAAAATAATAAATTAGCCTTCTGAGAACTTGGAGTCAGATTCATCATTCCTTCCTTCATCTGGGAACCCTGCAAACACAAGATATATCCACTTCCTTGGGCCTGTTTGGACCAAGCAGATCAGAGGAAAACCTTTGGCCAGGAGTGCTCTCCTCATTTATTAGAACCTTGACAAGTTAAATAGAGGTAGAGATTAAATATGAATGGGACTTATGTTGGAAAGCTCAGCCTTAGAGACATTAAAGAAAAGGAAGTAAAGTCAACAGGAAAGTCAGGTGACTAACAGGAGGAAAATCTAAGTATGAGGGGGGTGCTGATGGTGTCCCACTTCCCTTGTGGAGCAGAGGAGCTGGGGTAGGACACCTGAAAGGTGACAGGCAGATGTGGCATTGTCCTGTTCATGAGGGAGCTGCAGCCACAGATAGGCATCATAATTTTAAGCTCTCTTATAAGTTTGTCTTTCTGAAAAACAAAGCAGTAAAAGTTGTCTACTTTTGCAACTTATGTGCAATGCAATTAGTGGATTCTTTCCATGTGCTGACAGATTTCATCTGTCTCTGTCTATCTTTAGTTATTAATTGCCTAGGATTCAAACACGAGTTTCTCATTCTTTATCTTTATTTATAATCAATACTTGTCTGATGGTATGAATAGCTGTCAAATTAAGCTAAGTATTACCAAATCATGGCAGATTTGTATATTATTTGCATGAGAACAGCTTTGTGCTGCCTGTTTAAATTAGAGTGACTGAGCAGTCACGTTATGGACAAGATCAGGATGAGTCCAACTTTGTGTCAGTGTAACAGCAAAACTTGGATTACAGGCTATTTTTTTGCCATTGCCTAGGATGGTGTTTTCTTTTTTTTTTCCTGGTAATTGATGGTCTTTTCTGTTCCTTTTCCTAAAGTGTTTACTGAAAATGTGAATGCCATTTTAAGAGTGTTTCTTTAGCAAGGAAGTGTGTGATAAATAGAAGGCAAAGTTCTTCATTCCAAGAAAGCACTGCAAATCCACACCACATCTGCTGACTTCAGCAGTCTCACCAGGTTTGCACAACACACACATTGCAGCTGGGCTCACACTGTGCATACTTACAGAAAGTTAAGTTACCACGAGAGATGATGGAAATGTTTTTTGGGAAATGAAGCTTTCCTGAAATTGTTTTGTTACTTTTATTGAGACCAACATACTTGTATAAGAAGAAAACATAAATAGGAGTATCTCCAAAAAGGCCAAGACACAGGAATGGCAGAACAGCAAGGTGCTCTTCATCTTGAGTTCAGGTTGCTGACTCAGGATATGGATCTCCATGATCAAATCTCTGATCTGGAATTAAATATGTTTTCCCTTTTAAAAGGGAGACAGTGAGAGACACTTGACCTTGCATCTTGGACAGGTGGTAAACTGTAACTTTCTTTCAGAGAAAAAGCTGAAATGAGAGTAAAATGAGAGAAACAAGAGACAAAGGGGGCTACATATTTGTCCCTAGCTGGTGCAGCGTGTGTTTGTGCATTGCTTCTGGAGACACACAGCCTTCCTTTTGCTGTCTCTGTCCAAATATTTTTCTCTCTCCAGCATGGAAAACATGAAGTTCCCAAATATGATACCTTCCTGTTTGCAACAAACACTTAAACAGTGTCGTGTTTATGGGGCACTCAGTCCTGCATTCAGGGGCAAGGATGGCTTGTGTCAGTCCCAGAGCCCACAGGACTTGGTATGTTGCTCTTCCACTGTGCTGATCAGGTTGTTCATATGTTTGCTTGGCAAACAGGATCATTCAAATGAATGACTTTTTATCTATTTATTAATTTTTATTTTTTAAGCAGTTAAAAAAAAAAAAGATGCCCAGGGAGTGATAATTTTTCCTCACCCCTCTTGTTTTTTTCTGTGGAGATTTTTCACTTGGCGAGGCAGGGGCTGTCTCTGGGGCACAGAGAGCTGTTTATTCTGCTGACATCCTTCAGAAGATGTGTTATAAACAGGAAGGAAAGAGGGAAGAGCCCAGGTCTTGTTGTCAGGGAGCATGTGGCTATTTTTGTGGGTGGGAAACCTTACCAGACCCAAGTTTGGAATCCGGGTGTGCTTCTGAGAGGTAGCCAACGTCTCCAGCGCTGTTGCTGCTGAAATCCCCATTCTGACATCCTAACCCTGCTGGAGTGCAACCTTTTCATTTCCTGGCTTCTTTAACTCTCCCAGTGGGTCCATCCAGTCCCTCCTGGGACAGGCTGTCCTGCTGGGGTGTTGCACTGCAATTAGATGTTAGGTGTCAGGAGCAGATAATGGCCAAGCCTGTATCAGAGAGGATGGCACTTCGCTAATCACTGGCTCTGTTTATCTTACAGGCTATTTTAGGGAAAAACAACAACAATGCAAGAAAGCTGCCACTGTAGTGTCTGTGGTTGAGGTTGGCTGCTATTGCTTTGGGGTTGTGCTGGCATTTCCACTCTGGCTTCACGTGGTGCTTTCCCAGTGGCCTTGTTTTCACAGCTGCCCCATGACCGGGCAGGAGCCCAGTGGCAAATGAATTCAGCCACAGCTCTGGCCAGACCTCATTGTCAGCACTTCTGTCTTCTGCTGGATCACTTCTGTGTTGTCTTGGTTTTTTTTTTTTTCCCTGGAAAAGCAAGAACCTAGGTATGGAGGCGTTTGGGAAAGGCAGATGAGCTTCTGGGATAATTAGCATCATCCATGAAACTTCCACATTTTATATGCTTGTTACATAGCAGCCTTTAGGGTTGAAGTTGCATCTTTAGACATTTTAGTATGTTTAACACTTGATTCTCTGAGTCTCCAGTATCTGCCTGGTTTAGGTGTCTTCCATCATCTTTCTGGGATCTCTTTCAGCAGCAGAAAAGAATAAAGATTGTTGAACACAACATAGGATGTCTGACCTTACATACACAGATTATTTTTCAAACATTCTTTGCCTGAAACTAATTACCTCATACTAATTAGCCCTTTCTAAGTGGTGAATTGCAGGGCAGGCAGCTGTGGCTGCTGTCAGTCAGGCTCCAAAGTTTAGCTCCTGGTGAAATGAGAGCCTGGTTGAATCTCTCCAGTGCACATGAGGATTGTTACTCCAAGGACTTGCCCTGGGCACCCCATCTGGAGAAAAACCAGGGGAAGCTGTGTATGTGTGACAGTTTTGGGAAAACAGCTTTGAAGAGAAGTGGAAGTTCTGTCTCGCTGCTTGCTGCTGTCCCATGGAAAAAAAGAAATCCTGCCATGTAACCCCTGAATTGCAGGAATTCCTGGAGCCCCAGCAAACCCTGTCTAATCTCTCCCAGTCCCTCACATATCACCTCTGAATGTTTTCAGTGAGTTCCCAGACCTCGTGCTTTCTTGCTCCTGATAACTAGCCATTGCTGGGATGCCAGAACCACTGCACTGCATAGTTCAGCTATCAGCAAAAATATAGTGAGATAAAGGGGATGGTTAATACTGGAGTGTCTGTGGTAGTGCAGATGTCAGAGATACTCTACTGGCTTTCCTGCAGAAGTTCTTTAAATGGGTCAAGTTACTTTGGGAAAACAGTATCTAGCCCTTTTGACAGTGTGAACATCCCTAAGAGCATCATGCAAACATTTCTTCCCGTTGAAGAGTTAGGCAGCCATGAAATAGGCACTCAGTACTTCAGAGTCTTGGCAGGGTCCTTGCCGCCTCCCCTGGGACTTTCCAAAGACGGCTCTTGGGTGCTGTGCACATTTGGGAGGATGAAAAGCTGGCCTGAATGATGGGCAGTGAGTTCTTTTGAGAATTAAGCCCATAAAATAATGAAACCAAATAGAGGTGCTGAAGGATTTATTGAAATGACTGAGCAATTGTAGGATCACAGATGCCAAAGAGGAAGAATAGGGCTATTGGCTTTTCCTGCCAGGTCAGGACTGCTGCCTGTAGTGTCTAGTCTAGCAGCCTGTTCAGTTGTTTTGAGTGATCATTTCCATTGCTTCCCTTCTGAGACCCTTGTATTTCCTGATAGGAAAGCTTAGTAACAATGAGACCTAAGTGCCAGGCTAAATTTTCCTTCTAATTGCTGGTTAATACTCTTACTAATTCAATGGGAAATGCATACCAAAGCAGAGAGAAGAGTTCCCATGGGGTTCCTTAGAAAATGTGCCATTGTCCTTGGTGTTTTCTCCAGTGCATCATTGGATAGTCCCTCTTGGCATTTCTGTGTTGTGTCTGTCTGTGTGACAATTTGGTGGCTGAGATACTTTATATGGCTTGGTGTGAAGAATGATGTTTTGGATTGAGGTTTGTGGCCTGTGAGGTTAAATAGCAGGAGTGGTGGTCTTGGTGTTGAAACTGATTTCTGGGAACCAGTGTCTTGCTGACTTTGCTCCTAACATGGGCAAATATCCTTAAGCTATGGTGAGCTCATGAGTGAAATAAGGTTTTGTTCCTCCTGATGCCCATCAGAGGGACAGTCAGTCTCTTGGCAGCCTAAATACCAATGTGTAAGGCACTCCTGTAAGTGTCTGAGCTTTTGGCATGTGGAAAGTGCAGGGCAGAGTGTGTCCCCTTAGTTTCTAGGAAAAGGCATTTGAGCTGAGACATCTGCATTGGAGATGTTTGCAGAGCAGTGTTGCCCACTGAGCAGTGGTGGGTTGATCCTGGCTGGGCGTTTGTAGCTGCTCTGGGCAAGGCTCAGGGAATGACTGGAGCAGCTTGAAGCTCTGCAGAAGTGCAGAAGACAATGATTACACTAGTCCAGGGTTTTATCCATGGGTCTCTGGGTCAGTGTGGGTCTTGTATGCCTTTGTGCTGAGTAGGGAAGGAAGGAGCAGGAAAGAAGAGATTGCAGCCACCTCCTGTGTTTGTGGGGATGCCGTGCTTCACCATTTGTGGAGGGGGATTGGCCTCAGCTGTGAGGGCAGCTGCCAGTCTGCCCCTCCTGACCGATGTTTAGTGCTTGTTAAATGAACACAACCCTTAGCTGAGGTTCAGCATTTCACTTGATAGCTCTCTGTGCAGTCACCAGTGCTGGGAAAAGGGAGGGAAGAGGAATCCCAAGAGCAGAAGCAAAACAGAGGAGAATAGTGAGGGGAAGGGAAAAAATATAAGGACATTGTTTTTAACAGCACTTAGTGGCCTAGATTTTCCTTTCACAGCTATTTCTAAAGTGTGCTCTATTGCAGATCCATTCAGCTTTTATTGGTATTTAGTACACTGTGTAGCAGCAGCCACTGTTGTCTGCTCAGCTCTTAACATGATACTCTGCCAGATGGCAAGGATATAAACCTGCATTTGTACTCTGGGACTGATCAAAGTTTTTTTTGCCGTTGTCATCCCTGTAACATTGTCACAGATGTAAGGCCACTACACCCCACTCTCATCCCTGCGACCTTCCCGTGTATAAACTCAGTACAGTGCCCCTTTTCAGAGCAGCATCATGCCCACATTCCTTAAATCCCAAGAATAGCCCTGTGCAGGGGAGGATGCACAGCAAGGTTTTGCCAGGAGGTTTTTCGAGGAGGTTTGTGCAGGGGTGAGCCCAGGGAGTGGAGTTGGCTGGAAGGAGGGTGGGTCTCTAGGAGATGTAAATCAGCAGCCCAGTTCCAGTAGCTGGGCTGATTTACTCTGGTGGAGAACTCAGCTTGGGATCTCAGCAGGAATCCTCCAAAGGAAAGACATTTGGGAATGATTAAAATAATACTGAAGGCAACAATTGTTCAGTGGTTTTGGATGAACAAAACCTTGCAGAGGAGAAAGGCTGTTTTGGAAGGGGATGTGGAGATGCAGGGAGATGACATAGGGGTCCTGCTCTGTGCAGACTGTTTGCTCAGGACAATTTAATTAATCTTTAATGCATCTTTACCTTCTCATCTGCTTATTCCCATTCTCCCATGGCTTTCACTCCCTATTCTACCACTCTTTTTTTTTTGTGCTGAGGGCTTATATATGCCAACAAGCTTCTGCAAAGAAAGAGCCAGAGCAGTTTTGGGTGGCTGCACCATGGGCTGGACTCAGCTCCTTCCCCCTAAGGCAGGGGAGGTTTGGTGTCCTGATCCACCTCCCTGCCTGCTGAAGGGACATAATTACATTAGAGCATAAAAATCCAGGGATATGGTCTGTGCTCAGAGGGAAGATGGTCCTGCTCCAAGAGAAGGAGGCTGTCCTGTGCCCAGGAGTTGCATGCCCACACTGGACAGAGAGAAGCAGATGACAAGAGAGAGCATCATGAGCAATTTTCTTCCCCCTGCTCTCTAAAGAGACTTGTAATTATGAATAGCAGGGAGGGGGAAAAACATGTCCAGCGGTCTGTAGGGCTGCAGAGAGAGCAGTGGGCACTAGGTTGGAAATTTAAGGGGGTTTAGAGAATTTATTCAGATAACAATACCCAGTCTGTGCTGGAAGAGGTTCTGGGAACCGTGCCTGTTACTTTTGATGATTTTTACAAGATTACACTGTTTTAATCCTGCCTCATGCTGCTGAACCAGAGCCTTACTGTATGGCACGGGCAGGTGAGCCCCTTCAACATGCTGCTGTGTATGAGTTGTCCCTGGGAAGCTCGTGCTGTTGCATGTTTTAAAAAGGGCAAAAGGTGCCAGTTTTGGCCTCCCAACATTCATGAAACTGGCAACATTAAAAAAAAAAATAATTTAAGTTTGGGTTTTTCTCACATTGGTGGGGATGATGGCAGAAGAAGCCCAGGTTGGGATGATTTATGGCTCCAGGAGTGGTTAATTTTTTGGCAAAGTTTGCAGGAAGAGCCCCCTAAGCGTGCCAGCTGTAATCGGCCGAGCTTTCAAGAGACACAGGGAGAGAGATAAAATGTTATTTATCCTCACACACACAGGCTGATGGAAAACGTGCATGTCCCAGACAAGCAAATTCTCCCTCCTCCCTCTGCCCCCTCGCCTCAGTTCAGGCTCCCCGGGAGCAGCTGGGCTCTCTTACTCCTGCAGTCCCCAACAGCTTCAAATTCACTTCCCTCAGCGCCTTCAAAGGAGGTTTTGATAAATGCATTGCACTTTGCAGCCAGCCAGGCTCTAATTGCCAGGAGGATTATGATAAGCTTTTTTCTTGTTGTTTCAAAACAATCTGGAGGACAGCGTGCCCTCCCGGCGCAGACACCCCCAGCCCCGCTGCAGCCAGGCGGAGAGGAAGCACCAAGGTGCCAAATTCACCCCGATTATTGCATTTAACTGGGGCTTCTTTGGTCTCGGTCCAGCCCAAGTGTTGTGGGCTGCCACTCACTGCAGCCCTGAGGGTGACCTGTGCTGCTGGAGGGAGCCTTGTGCCAGGGCAGCTCCTCGGTCGCTCGCCAAGCGTCCTGGCACCTCTGGGGCCCGGGGAGTCCCAGCAGCAGAGCTGCCTCGTGGGCCACTGAAGTGGAAACTCAAGAGGTCTGTCAGCCCCTGGGAGTGATTTTCTTTCTCCAGCCGTGTGGTTATGCTGCTTGTGCAGTGGTTTTTTGTAGGTTTTTTTTTTTTTTAAGTTTTTTTTTTTTTTTTTTTTTTTAATTTTATTTAAAGGGCGCTCTCGTTTCTTTGCCTGCTAAGTTTAATAACCATGGTCTGGTTAGAAAATAATGCAGGGGAAAAAGCAGAGCTGCCTTAATTTGTGATCTAAAAATAGGGAAACCTACACCATTAAATTGAGAGGATTTAGAAGCATAACCACAAAGCCAGGAAGAGTTTGCCAGGAGCTATCGAGTGACACAGATTTCAGCTCCCTACTTCTTCTAGTTTTCTTCTTTTAAAGGTGAACTGAACAGCCTTAGATTACTATTTTGCTGCTTTTGATTACAAATGTAGTTCAGGGAGTTTTCACTGTGACAGTTAGCAGTAGAGCTTCCTTTGTAATTTTAAAAATTTTATTTGTAATAGATTTTGAATGCATTCCCACCAGCAGAGAAAATGCTTTGTAATCCCTATTTAACCCTTAAATATCCCAATGTATGATTGATGTACCTGAGATCCATTCCAGTAGAGGAGTCCAAGGATGTAACCATAGAGAGAGAAAGACTGATGTTGCTGTTCTCATCTGACACTTAACAAACCATCATTTAAACCTTTGTGAATCAGTCACTTTCCTGACTGATCTGAGAGAAATCCCTTTTGTCTTTGCCATCACCAGCATGGGGATGAGTTTCTCAGGTGTGAAACAAGGATAGTGATGCTTCATAGAAATACTTCCAGTGGAAAATGGCAGGTTTTCTGTAATCAGCTTTCTTTGGAGAGATGTGGCACCCAGCTCTGCTCCTGGAGTGGTGAATGGGTTGGAGACCCTGAGACAGAGTCTTCCAGCCTCTAAAAACTGTGTTATGCTCTGCCAAAAGTGTTAGTGGTTTCCTTTAGCAAGGTTTATGCTGTGGGTCCTTTTGGAAGAACTCTGCCAAGGAAGGTCCTAGAGGTTGACCTTTTTTCCCTGATCCTGGGTGGTTTCCTGCCCAGGCACTGACCAGTTCACCTTACTGGTCCCCATCTCTTCATGCTCACTGATAATTTCCAGCATGGCTCAGTGAGGTGCTTTCAGACAAAATGAGTTCCACCCAATTTCTCTGTGTTGTTGGCTTGAGCCAATGATGGTTTGCTCAAACTCAGCACCATCTTTTCTTGTGTAGACAATCAGTTTTCATATCAAAAGCAGATTCATGGTTAGCTGTCATCTTTGATGAAGAAATGTTGCATTTTTTCCCATTTTCTTGGCTAATGAGCCACCTTGGATTGCTTAGGGCTTCAAGATCTGCTATAAAGCCCTGCATAGTATTGAGATTGTTTTCTTGGTCTTGTGCTCACCTCAGATGACACTGTGCTGGTTTCACTAATACTGTGTATTGGATAGCTTGCTGTCCAGGAGAGCCTCATTTGCCTTCTTTTTCTTTTCAGTGTCTCAGAGTAGCTGGAATCTGTTTTCAGATGCCTTGAGTATGAACAGAGCTGTCCAGAAAGCCAAAAGCAGCCTGACACACAAACAAGGAAATATTCAGGGAACTTTGAAGGTGATGAAAAGCAAAGTTATTCCAGATAAGCTCTGGAACATACTGCCATGAGATAATACCAGGACCACATGCTGGTTGGGATTAAACAATATGTAGATATGTGGATAATGGGAATATCTGCTCTCATATTACCCAGTTTTTCTTTTTTTAAGGGATGTTAATCCTGATGCTTTAAAGGCTGAATACTGAGGATACAGTTATTTAAGGAGCACTTTGCTGGTGAATAAGGGGAGGATTAGTGCCTGGATGGTGGCCTAGGAAGGACCTTCAGATTAGGGAGGCTGTAGATGTGAGACAACACCTACACATCTGATCTGTGCCGAACATCCTCACACTTGCCAGGAGTGCTGAGCTTTGTTTAGGGTGCCCTTGCCAAAAAGCTG
Source organism: Agelaius phoeniceus (assembly GCF_051311805.1). Lineage (NCBI taxonomy): Eukaryota > Metazoa > Chordata > Aves > Passeriformes > Icteridae > Agelaius > Agelaius phoeniceus. The sequence continues at coordinate 68,322,660 of NC_135268.1, read as the reverse complement.
AGGAAGCACAAGCACAGGATAGAACCATAGAATTGTTATGGATGTAGAAGACCTCTAGGATCACTGAGCCCAGCTGTTCACCCAGCACTGCTGTGTTCACCACTAAACCATGTCCCCACATCCACACACCTTTTGCACACTTCCAGGGAGGGTGATTCCAGCACTTCCCTGGGCAGCCTGTTCCAATGATGTTGTGCAGGCCAATGCACAGACCTGAAGTCTTAAGCGTGTCATAGTCAGACACCTCAGTATCAGGGAGGAGCTGTGATGGTTTGTGAAATGCTGTGGTTGGTGGTAGTGAGGGTCTAAACTGTGATGTGATGAACCCACCATCAGCTTTGAAAACACCTTTCTGTCCCCCATGCTTGCCAAATGGGTGCTGTTGGGGTGATTAATTTGAATTTTGGTGGAAGAGAAAAGAGATTCTGCTGTCTTAAATATAAGGTGCTGCCCTACTTGCATGGCTGACGTACCTGGCTATTTCCAGTGTGCTGGAAATGGAGATGAAACAGAAGAAAGAGCAGTGTGGCTTGTCTGGGTATTTAGGAGAGTGCTTCAGTCCGAACTGGAACATTGAACTTTGGATAGCTATGTTGTGCATGCTTGAAAACTGGGTCAGAGATGTCAGAAGAAGGTTTTCTATTGATTCAAAGGGATTTGCCTCTGTGTGCTGACCCACAACAATCTCTCTAGAGTTCCCCTCACTACTCTCTCATTTCAGCACAATCCCATTTGTTTTTAACTCCTCCTCCCCGTCCCCATAGCCTCAGCACTCAGCTGTTTATTTAGCAGATGTTGGCCCAAACTTTGGAAGCAAGGGTAAACAGAGCTAAGGTCAATCTGAGAAACACAGCACCCCAGGAGAGCTGCTGCTTCTCACTGCTGCTGGCGAGCCTGTATCCAACTGGAACTGGAGGGAAGCTGAAAAGACATGGATAGAGTTTGTCCCTGCAAGGATAGCAGGGTTTATGTATTTTTTAAAAAAAAATCACTCAGGACAAAAGTGTGGAACCTTAAGGTGAACTGGGTGAAACTATACCCTTCTTATGTTTCCTCCCTTTGAAGACCTTGCATTGTGTATTCACAGCCATTACCATATGAATCAACGATTTAAAAAAAACCCAAACCCAACATCTTGATAAGAATCCAACTTTGCTTTACCAGTCCATCCTCTGAGGTAACCAGAGCGAGCTCCTTTCACTCCAGCCATTGTTGGCAACACAGATTATGTTCTTCAAAGACTGTCTGTCTCGTTCCAACACAAGGTCCATATCTTGACTGAACATTAACGTCACCTGATAGGCCCCATGTCCAGCTCCACCTTGCCCTTCCCAGCAGACCAGGCTTTACAGCAGAGTCACACCGTGAGCAGAGGGAATAAAGAGCCTTTGTGCTCCTCCTGGGTCCATCCCCTGGAACTGATCAAGCACCAGGATTGATTACCAGGCAGGTAAAGACCTGATAACCTACCAAATCTGTATGAAGACCCCTTTCTGACGACTCCTTCCCCTGATTTGCATTTCAGGCCTCCGTCTCCTTTTAGAAATGATTTTATCTGGCTTTCACTATAGTCCAGACTGCAGGAAGTTCACATGAGAAGAGGCAGCAGGGAAGCTTGGAGGATACTCCTCTAGTACTATTCAAATAGAAATTAAGGCCATAATCTTTTACTTAATGTGCAGCAATGATTGAGTCAACTCCTCTGTTTGCCAAGTACTAGGAATTAGCATTCACTTACCATCACATTAAATAAATTAAATAAACTTACAAATACATAAAATCAAATTGAACAATTTAGTAAGGCTGCAAAACAGAGAATTGAAGATGTCCTTTTCTGCCTTAATTCAGCTCATGTGTGAATATGCCAAATCATAGAATTTCTAATTGGATGTTTTACTGTTTTTCTCTCATAAGAATGGAGTTATATGTCCCAGGCATTGGAAAGACTTAGACCAAATGGTTCTGTGTGGCAAAATTATGAGCAATTAAACTTTTGTCTTCATCAATTTAAACAATCTGTTGATTCTCACCACAACCACTGGGATTTGTGGTAGCTATTATGTGTGGAAGTGCCATATGTAACTCCTCAATTTCTTTTATTTGGGATAGCAATAGCCCTTGAAGAAATTTTGTATAGAAAACATGGGTTTTTTAAAAAAATGCCATTTCTTTTTAAAAATACCACTTCAGTTTAAAAATGCTGATTCTTTTTTTATGGATTTATGGAAATCCTGGCAAATAGTGATGAATTTTGTTCAGTGCCTCTTGTCTGTCTACAAAGTTGGTGTGTAGCGTCTCCCAGAAATGGGTATGGCTTGTGCAAAGGGCTCTGAAAGTGGGACTGTCCTCTGTGCTGTTTGTGTCCGTGTCTGCTGCAGGATCCCTGCCAAAACATGTGAAAGAACTCTAGGAAAATTCCTCCGATTTTCTCTGTTTGGGAAGTGACCCAACAGGCCCCAAAGCTGCATTACAGGAACTGTAAGGAGAGGTGAAGCCCTTCTCACCTAAATCCAACAATTATAAACAAGCCACTTCGCCAAAACATAAAAGCTGGTGTAAATGGAAATGATGCCTTCCCTTAGGGTTTCCCATCAGAGGGTCTGTTTCCCTGGGATGGGTGGATGACATCCAGCCTGCTCTTTTGTGAGCGATTCCTGTGGGAGGTCTGAGGAATTTTGAAGCTGTCAGGCTGTAATACTCTGGGTTTAGCTTTTTCGAGAAAGCACGCTGTTTTCCAGAGAGGGAAGCCAGATTGCTGGTTTAAAGCTGCTACATTTCACCAAAAGAATGCTGATTATTTCACAGTCATGCGAGCGCCTGACCGGTAAAACGTGTGGGCAGTCTGTCCACTTTTTTTTTCTTTTTTTTTTTCCTGTTTTCTCACCGATTTGGCTTCTTAATACAATGCCTGAAGATCTTTTGAGAGGGCCAGAAAAATCTGCTGACGGCTCACGCAGCTGATTTGACCCAGAGCGCCTGCTTGGCTGAGCAGAAAGATGACACTGCAGCAAAAATGTTACTTTAAGGGAAAAGAAAACAGGCACAATGCTCCTGCCATTGTTCCCAGGCTCTGTTCTGGTGCCAAGCCCTGCACTTAGGAAAACACAGAGGTACCAGGTTTTAACCTTTCCCCTGCTTCCCGCAGGTGTTATCTTTTGCTCTGAATAGGCAGGATGAGGTCCACAAATCACATTCAGGCCTCTAGCAGCCCCGCTGGCTATGAAAAGACAACTTTTAGTGGGTTTTGTAGGGAGGAGCTTTACAAGATTTTCAGCAAAAAGAGTTATTTGCTCACTTTTATTCTTTCTAGGTTTCAGTGTAATATTGGGTGAAGTCACTAGTGTCTTCTCTCCCATTTACTTCTCTGAAAGTAAATGGAAGTAGTTTAGTGTTTGGATATCCAGCCTATGATGCATGTGATTTAACTATATTTTACCACTGACAAAGAAGAAAAAAAAATCTGAAATGGCTTTGGTGAGGCTCCCATTTAAATAGTTATTGTTTTGAGTGAAAATGGTTTGTGGAAGGAGAGCAAAGTGCTCTGACTTCAAAGCTTGTCATTGTAAAGAAATCTGATGGCGAGTGGTCACGCATACCTGAACGTCACTCCTACTGCAGCAAAGCCAGAAGTGCTGGCAGGCAGCCTGGGCATGTTCCCATTGCAGGCAGGGTGAGAGATCCTCAGCTGGTGTACATCACAATAGCTGGATTTAAGTTGGAGATTTCTTTTTCAAAAACTTACTGGCTGCACTGGGGGCTGGAGTGAGCCCCTTATGTGAGTCGTCTTAAAACCCTCTGATCCTATTATTTGTTCAAATCTTACAGAAACCCTTTGAGCCTAAGAAAATTTGGTACAAGTACGAGCGGGACTTCTGTTTTTATTGGCTTTCCAGGCTGGCTTGCCATTCTGTTGCTCTTAACAGGACATTGATGACCATCCAGGTGGTGTTTGTGCCCCTCATATCTGCTTCAAGAAACTGAAACTGCTCCTTCAGCCCTGCTGAACAGTCATTTTTTGAATCTACCATCCACATTCCTGAAACTCAGCTTGTGCCATCCTGGGCTGCTGGGACAGAGTGATCATCACACATTGTGTCTCTCTGCAATATCTAAGCAGTCTTGGTGTTCAGCTTGTTATAAATTGTTTTTTCCCTCCCCAGTAGATACACACACAAGGTAAGAGGCATGCACACTCCCACCCTGCAGGTCAGGTAGCTCCATCATGCAAGGATGATGCATTTTGCAGGGATAATGCAGCAGTGATGACAAATGGGTGCCTCTTAGTATTTAGAGAGTGCCTGGAAGGCAGACAGATTATCTCAGAAGCACCTCAAGCTAATCCTGCTCAAGAAAACCAGTTTTTCTTAGCCTCTAATCTACCTGCTGAAACCAGGGTGGATTTGGCATGCCTTCTTTTCGAAGCAGTGGGAAGTGAGATGACATGCAAACTGTCAGTTCAAGTCTGGAGATTGGATTTCTGGGTGTGGAAAAATTGGAAGTCATCTAACATTCATTGACCAGTAGTCATTTTTAGTGTGAGTATCCTCCTGTGCACTTGGAAGATAAAGCTGTTGATGAAAATGCACTGCCACAAAGCAGTGCTCAGTGCTTTTGTCAGTGAGGGCACTGTGTTTAATTCTGCACTGGTCATGCTTGATGAGAGATTTGAAATGATTCAAATTTTGCTTCTTAGCCTCCTTTTTGAGCCCAGTCAACAAAAGTGTCAGAGGTGATGTGCACCCAACTGGGAAGATGCTGCAGGAGGAGCTGTTATTATGGCAGATTTATCTTCCATTGCTTTCCTGAGACCAAAAATACCCTACTGTTCTGCACTGGAACAAACCCAAAATGTTTCACTTTATTTTCCCCCACAAACTAAAATGTCAACAAAGTGTCCCTCTTGGCCTGAAAATGTTGACCTTTTCCATTCCTCCTGGCCCCTGCACGAGTTCCTTGAAGCACACAGTCACTTATCCCTGCTTTTTCAGGAGCAGCTACCCAAGGCCATGCTGGCAGCAGGAGGTTCAGCTGTGCCTGTGCAGGGTGTTCTGGGTCCCAGTGACCTCTCCTCTGGTAACAGCAATGCCTTCCCTTGTGAAGCTGCAGCTCAGTTTTTTGCCAGGATTCTCCTTTTTTGTAGACGAACCCATTAAGTGTCACTTAAATGCCCCCCAGCCCCATCTATAAATCACAGTTTAAATAAACATCAAACTATTTCCCACCCACTAAAATAAATCTTCTAGCACTCTAACTGGCACATTCAGGGTTGTTTTTGTCCTTGCTGGTTTTGTTGTCAGGTCATGCTAACCTGACCATAAATGTATATTTTAGTGGAAGGAAACATGGTGCTGATTCTTCAGCTAACATTCAAGGCTGAGTTACAATTGATTAGCTGCACAAATTTACTTTACGAACAACATCTGTGACTTTTAAAAGTGACCCAATACCTAAGGAAACAGTTTTTAAAAACAAGATGGGCTCCCACCAACCTGTTGGGTGGGGACAGTGGCAAAAAAGAGAGAAAAAAGGCATAACCTGTACTGCTACAGGGCTGTTTGGTAATGATGTTAGCTAGGATTGTTCTGGTGCTTTCCCTTCGTGAAAATATAGCCACTTCTTAAAAAAAAAAAAAAAAGAGAAAGAAGAAGATAAATACCACCATCTCCATTATATAGATGGGGAAATGAGGCAGAGAGAGATGAAAGGACTTTGGCCCATTCATCCCACCAGGAAAACAACATCCAGGTCAGCCAAGTCCCTGTCTTTACACTTTGGTCCTTAGGCTATGGCTTTCTAACTACCTTGCACCTGTGTAAATAGGGAGGCAGGTGCAAAGTCCCCTGTGCTGTGGCAGCCTTGGGAGGGCAGGAACGCAGAGAAACGTCCTCAGAGGGTGGCTGAGCAATGACATTGTCCTTCCTTATCTCTGCCCCAGCCAGCAGGGCCTGTGTCCTCCCCAGGCAGGAGGCATTGCTCTGGCACTGTGAAAGCATGTAGTCAGCACCAGAGATTTCATGCTCTGTCTCTTGAAATCCAATATTAAGCAGTTGCCTTCTCTCCATCCCACAGGCTCATTACACAGCTCTGTGTGTGGCCTCTCCCCATAATTAACCTGAGGGGGTTACTTTCCTTTTCTAATTTGTAGGAAGTGGCTCATGACATCTGTTGCAGCCCCGAGGCTCCTTCCTGCAAACCTTTAGCTGCTTCTCGTTGAAAGAAAAGGCAGCACAAAGAGGTGTAACAATTAACTGGGCTGAGTCCTGCCTTTGAAAACAGCATCTTTCAATTGCTCAACAAAAATCTGCTGAGAGCACAGGACAGTGAATATTCTTTTCAAAGGGAACCATGGGCTTAAACCTCATGACTAAGTATCTTCATTTCTCTTCTTGTTAATATTTCAGGGAAAAACTAACAAACAACAACCAACCTAAGAAGACTTTTAGCATGTGTTGCTTTTTTATTCTGTTTATCTCATGGTACAAAATTATGATAGTGCTCTTTCTCACAGTTCACCTGTTCTCCTTTAGAGACGTGCACTTACCTGTTGCATCATACCTTATCTGGGGCTTGATACAGCAGGGAAATCCCCTACAAAAACCACTATAGAGTTTGATCCTGAAACTTTTGGAAGTGAGAAACATCTTTCCTAGATTCTAAAGGAAAGAGGGATCATTCGGATTCTCGTATCACAAGAAAGCTTTCCAGTTTTATCATTGTATTTTGGAGTTAGGTGATGTTTTGGCAAGGACAAAATCTGAAAGGGACTGAAAGGTGCGCCAGCTTATTCTGTGGGAGGGAAATCACTGGGGTGGGTGGGAAGCTGGTTCTCACCAGCCAAGCTATTTTGAGGTGATGCTCTCTCAGTCTCATTTCTAGGAGCTCTTTATTACTCTTTTAAAGTCAGTATTCCTCAGGGCATGAAGAGAGGAAAGCTGTACAGGTGCATCAGTGTGTGCATTAGAGCTGTGAGAACATATGTAACTCTTATTGTCACTGATTTATTACAGGGCTTGCAATGAGATTTTTCTGATCTGGGCTGTGGCTGTTCTAAGAAACATAAATTTCTATCCTAGACCTAAAACATTTTTTTACAGTAGATCAATTCTGATATACTTTCATCCCAAATTTGTACTTCCCCTCAATTTGGCACCTCCTGACTGAAATGCAGGCAGCTGGAAGTGGTACACTGTAATCTCACCCGACCTCTTGTGTAATGTGCTGCACAAAATCTCTCCTGGTCCTTTCTGCAGCGTTTCTCTTGGGCACAGAGCATTAGCTGTGTGTAGATAAAAACCCTTTTAGAAAGCTGTCTGCCCTGTGTTTGCAGCAGGCAGTTGTAGCCTGAGTCAGGCAGCTCTGACCTCTGCCAGGGCTGGTGATACCTTAACAGCAGTTGTGTGTGTGTGTGTGTGTGTACTGCCCTAACAGCAACTCAATGAAAAAGGCTTTGAAGTTGCTGGCTGGCTGGGGAGCAAAAGTCCCTTCATTTTTCAGCACCAGTGGTGCTTGCCAGGCCATCCAGTGCTCCTGAAAAGCCCCTCCCTGCTCCTGATTGCCAGCGTAATGAAGATGACTGATAATCAAAGTGCCATTTGCCTCCTGCTCTCCATGCACAATGGAAGCTGCCTGGTGGGTCCTGCTGAGGTTCCTGTGTCTGGAAGGGCTTTTTAGGTTGATGGTTCTTACTGGGGAGGTTTACAGGGAAGGAATCCCTTCCTGCAGGGGCTGAGCTGCTGTTTGTTGTGTGAGGGCTTGCAGGTGAGCAGAGTTTTGTGGAGCACTTCATGCCAGATTGTGGCCCTTCCTCCAGAGCAGTTTCAGATGCAAGAGCAGGGACTCCTCAGAGCTGAGTGCAAGGTCTCCTGCAAAGTCAAGAACCATCCAGTGTGATGAACCCAGCTCTAAATCCCTGTTGTCTCCCAGCTGTGGGCTGATAAGTGTGGACTGTGCCCTGCCACATCCAGGCCATCCAGTTGTCCTCTTGGGAATGGACCTGTGTCCCCAGCCTGCTCCCTGTGCCCTGGGATAATGGCAGCAATATCCCTGTGCTCCCCATGAGTCAGGCTGGAGCTGTACCTGTGTCAGGGAAGAAACATTTCTCCTCACAACACTGCACAACTACAAGGGCCCTTTTAGTTCTAACACTCTGTGTTTGAAAGGTCTGCTTGGCAAAGAGCTGAATGGCCCCATGAGCTGTGTGAAGGGGAAACGTACTTGGCAGGAAATGTATGGCTCTGTTAATAAATAACAAGGATTGTGTGAGTGCTGTGTAGGGGGCTACAGCAGGAGCAGGCTGTGGGGATGCAGAACTGAGGGCTCTGTTCCAAGAGAAGGGGGGCTTTTGTGTGGGATGGAGGTATGGGGGTCTGCCCAAATGTGTAGGGTCCTGGATGGGCACAAGGGTTGCTGAGCTGACTGTTAGAGTGAATAACAGTGCAGAGAGCACATCACTTGGAGCCACTGGAGCCTGGGCTCTGCAGATCCATGGGTGAAGGGGCTCAGGGAGGAAAGGGAACCCCTGCCATGTCCCTCAGCATGTCATACTTTGCTTTGTGAACATCAGAAAATTATTTTGTGAGCTCCTCCAGAAGTGCTGCTTGCTTATGTTTTGGGAGGAGAGGAGAAGGTGGAGGGTCAGGGGACAGTAAAAAGTAAAGACTTGTTGTCTGTAAGTGATCTGTGACAGCTTTAGCCATTGACCTGCCCAAGTGCAGATTTGTTGATCTCAGATTCACACTGCAGTGGCTGTGTCTTGCTAGAGAGGCCCTACTTAGGGCTGCCTAAGAATTGCTCAGAATTGCTCTTCTGATATGACCTTGTTATGTCCCTGGTGTAAGATAGTTCCACTGCTCATCTCATTCAATTTCAGGTTACTTTACAGGCACTAGAATAATTTTGTGATGCTGTGGTTGAGATAGAGATTTATATTTAGACCTAAGTTATATGGAAGAAATAACATTAAGGAGTTGGGGCCAAGCCTTCAAACTCAAGTGTTTAGTAATAGATGCCTAAATCTGCACAGGCATTTAAATGTATTGTCTTGTCCTGATCTGTGAATACTGTTAAGCAGTTAATTCTATTAATTTAATGTGAATTTAATAGGCAGGCATCCTCTGCTACTTGCTGAGGACCATCCCCTCCACAGAGGGAACAGAGGCTCCAAATTATTACAGAAAACCTGATTTCATCTCAGCCAAGTCTTGCAGCAGACCATAAAGCTGTAATGTTACCCTTCCCAGAACCATGACTCAGTCTCCTGTACTCAAGAGGATATTAAGGCATTTAAAAATTCACATTTAGGCACTGGTTACTTGTTTTCTGTCTAAGCATTCAAATTCTCAAGCTTTCCACAATCTTGTCACCACAACAGCTAAAAAAATTCCTTAAGGTTCATCCTTTTGTGTTATCCCATGACTCCAGAAGCTGTGACTACATGAAAACATACTGATACCATTAACTCAGGGTGAAAAGAGCACAGTTGGCATCTTGGATGGTTTTTTGTAAGCCCTAATATTACCAGCTTGGCTCTGCTCTTGTAAACTAAGGGCTACAAGTGGCACCTTCTTGTTCAGTTGCCTTTTTTCAGGGATTTTTTAGAGCGCAGCCGAGGGAGGGCGAGGCTGCTCCTCCTCTGCCTTGTGCCCCCATCAACAATAAAATGATGGAAGCATTGATTGCAGAGTTTTCTTTAATTGTGTGAGATGGCTTGGAGAGAGCCAGCTGTTGTTGCTCCTCCCCAGAGGAGGTTTTGGGCTGACATAAGCCAGCAGCAGGGAAGGTGGACAGACGTGGGAGGGAGGTGGGAAGGGAGAGCAGGTCCCACGTCTCCCCAGACAGAATTATGCATCTGTCACTGCCAGGTCCTGAAGGAGATGGCTCAGGCAGCAGCTGGCATGGGTTAAGCACTGCAAGAGCAGGACAAGTGCTGTGGCACTGAGTGTCTCAACTGTTTGCATGAGTCTGGTTCAGTGTCTGGTTCAGTGGAGGCCCCCACCCACCCACATCCCACCCCTCAAGGCTCCCTGGCAGTAGTGAATGGTCCTTTATCACCCCAAAATAAAAGTGTGGCTGTGCAGGAACCATAGAGCTTGGCCCTGGCTAAGCCCTTGGTGGTTGGTAATGAAATTCAGGGAATTCCAGGCACAAGTGCTTCTCCCTCTACTTTAATCTGGATGCCAGAAGCAATCTGTGCAGAGGAATGGAAGATCTCAGAGGCCACACAGATAATAACTCTGCACGGAGCAGCCTCCCAGGTGCCTCACAAGGGAGGTCACTTTGCTGTGGTTTCACTTTCCCTGGAAGGGAATTGAGGGATGGGGCCTTCCCAGAGGGAAGGGGTGCATTGCTGACGTGTTCACCCATCCCTGCATGCCAGTGAAATGAGGAGATGCATCTGGCACAGTCTCAGTGCGTTTCTTCCTCGCTGGCTGACGTGGGGAGCTGCTGTGCTGCCCTGTGTCACAGCTCACTGGCTCTGGGCACGAAAGAATTCAGCTAATTTCCTTTCTCATTGACATTACCGTGTAGGAGAAGGGGTTACTTTTGCTGTTTAAAGTCTGACGTGCATGAAATCTTACATATTCAGTGTTTAAGAAGAGCAGCTAGTGGCTGTTCCAGTGCACAGCTGCTGGAGCACCATGGAATGACATAACACCCATGAACTGCTGTGAGACATGGGAGCTGAGGATGCTCCTATATCACCCTTGGGTCTAGCTGAGAATTTTTGGAGGTAACACTTCCAGGGTGCAAGATTCCAGCTCATCGTAGCTAAAATTTTGAGGGAATGATTGATTTTGGTCATTCATCAGGTTCATTTAAAAAAAACCCCAGCACTCTGCTATTATCATGTTTCACAACTGTGCCTGGGGGACTTTATCTTGGATCAGAAAAAGGCTAATTGTTGTACAAATAAAGAATGGTAGGAATAAAATTGTCTCCCAGGGAGGTTGTGATTGCCATTTACTTTCTTCAAATGAAATGTAAGACTGTCTGATTTGGCATAGTTTGGGTTTAATCTACAATTTAGGTTACTTTTTTACAAAAAAGCTTGAAAAGATAAAAAATGAATAGCAGCTGCTAGGATTGAAAGGAAACACTCCCAAACTGCTGCTGGAACATCTGACCAGATAGAAAAATGTTCACAGATTAAAGTTTTAAGAAAATGCTGAGGTTCTTACTTTCATTATTTTTGTTACCCCTCTTTGTAATAGAATTTTTCTTTTGACATTTCACAAAAATATCCGGGGACTGTGAAACCATTTTCTCCTCACTTTCTTCATGGCTGCTGAAATTAGGCTATGGCAAGGGGGTTTTGGGGTGTGGGAGCTTTTCCTCATGGTTTTTCTTACCCCACTCTGAGCAGAATTAGATGATCCAACACTAAAACCAGCTGAGTCCAGTAGTGCATTAGAGCACTGCTCTTGCTGCTACTGGCTGAACTGCACTGGGTTTTTTTTTTGTATTGTGGGGTCGGTTTTTGCAGGGCAGACAAGGCCATGATTATTCTCTGAATGTGGGGCTGGTGATGTCATGCTGCTGCAGAAAGTAGGCTCTGCATGTGCTAAAGTAGCCATGAATTTCATGGTACAGAGAGGGAGCCCTCGTGGCAGTGGAGTAACATCACACATTTCAGTAATCCAGTGCTGAAGTTCTACTTTCATGAAATATGTGGCAATACACACACACATGGATTTTTTGTATGTAGGTTGATGTCATGTCCTGATCTGCAAAGAGATGTGATAAAATGCAGCATTTTTACATGCTGTGTGTGTATACATATGCAGAGAAACTGATTGTAAGATGCTATAAGCTTTGCAATAATCTTTTCTATTATTATAAAAATGGATTTTAAATAATTTTTAATGACCTTCAGTCATTTGTTGCACTGTTTAAACATCCTCTTTTGCCTCTACCCTTTCCACTTTGCCTTCATTTCCAGCAACAGGCAGGGTATTTTAGCAGAGCCTGGATGGCCTGTTGGGATTTCCAGGCTCAGAGGAGCTGAGTGGGGAGAGCAGCAGGGGCACTCAGCCTGTGCAGGAGCAGCAGTGCTGTATCAGCAGAGGTGCATCAGCTCCAGCCAGAGCACAGTGCACCTTCCTGAAGGCACTGGGAGGGTGGGAGGGAGAAGGAGCACTCTCTGCTAGGCTTGGTTTCTCGAACACCAGCCAGAGGTTCTCCAAGGCACCCATTCTGGCTGCCCATCTGTGCAGAAGCCCTTACCCCCACATCTCCATGTCCTGCAGGTGTGTGGCATTGTGCACAGCCCCGTGCTGCAGTTTGAAGAGTGGCATTGCAAACGTTCACCATCCACTGGGTTTTGGAGCTGGGTGTGTTCCTGACACCCTGGGTTACAGGATGACACAGGCTTACTCACCATGAGCAGCGTGTTCACACAGGACAGAGGGACAGAGTCACTTCTGTGTGCAATCCTGTCTCCTGTGGGTGGTGTGGGCTGCTTTGCCTCAAGGCTGCTGCACAAAGTTCCTTCCAGGTCAGACTGCTGCCCTTTAGTCCAACCTGGCTCCTGCTCAAGGGTGAAAATAGAGGCTTTCTTGTTCCAAAACAGCAGCAGAGCTGGTGGCCTCAGTCCAATGCACCTCCCAAAGCAGAGCTGGCACCTATTTTCCTTACCTGTTTAGCCATGATTTATCCCACAGCCTTTTTCTGCAATGCTGTGTGGGTCCGGAGTTCTGCTGTCCTGTGTGTTGTGCAACCTCAAGCCAGACAGGGCTGAACTCTGTATCCTCCTTCTCTGCCACACCTGAGGACACGATCCCTGTCATGGCAGGGAAATGCACAATCTCTGTATAGATGCACTTTTTCCTCTGCTGTCAGTGATGAGAGTTCCATGAGTACTGAAAGCACCCTAAAATACATATAAATAAGAGAATAGATTTATCTCTTGGCAGTTTGTAGAGCCACTGGAACTCTTCTTTACACAGCATGCCATGTCTTCCTTCTTTGCTCATCTCTTAAGTCTGAGTATTTTCATTTTGCTCTTTCCACTTCCCTCTGGAAAAAAAAGTACCTGGAGCTTGTATGGCCATGGAGTCACCCCCTTCCTTTCTCACAGTACATGATTATCTGCCTCACTTATTGTATTGAAACCACAGAAGATTAGGTTTGTGAACAACTACTGACTAGAAAAAGAGAGGTTTGTTGTACAGTACTGAGGGGAAAAAGTGATGAAAAGGCAAGAGAAGAAAAAAGAAAGAAAAGAGAAGGAAGAAAAAAGAAAGAAAAGAGAAGGAAGAAAGAAGAAAGAAAGGAGAAGAGAAAAAAGAAAAGGAAAAGGAAAAGAAAAGAAAAGAAAAGAAAAGAAAAGAAAAGAAAAGAAAAGAAAAGAAAAGAAAAGAAAAGAAAAAAGAAAAGAAAAAAGAAAAGAAAAGAAAAAACAAGAGCAGTTTCACATTATTTTGAAAGTCACTCCAAAGAAATCCCTTTCACTTGTACAATGATTTCTTCTCCTGGGACATCTCTCTGCAATAGTTGTCCTCTTCCTTTAAGTGGTTACAGATTGAGAATGTGATATCCTGCCAGAAGAGTCCTGATTGCTCTACTTCAGGCTAAATGAACTGGAAGGAAGAAAGAAGCTTTATAAGATTGGTGCTTTCTGCTAATTGTTCTGCAGAGAGGCTCATGCCAGTGCTAGTCTGTGTGCCAGGTAAAAAACTCTGATGGCACAGTTGTATTTCTTTCCCATTTCTGTACTGGGGATATGTTTGCAGTAATATTTTCGAGGCTGCTTCTCCTTACTGTACATGAGTGGATTTAAAAGATGTGCAGATGTGACCTGTAGGGGCATGGTTTTAGTGGTGGACTTGACTTTAGTGCTGGTTTAATGGTGGATCTTAAAGGTCTTTTCCAACCCAAATTGTTCTGTGACTCTGATTCTTTGCAGATGTGTCATCCTGAGCACATCCACAGGCTGAACTCCTGACACTGAGCTGGTTCCAGTCCTTGCTGTAACCCCTAGAGCTGCAGCTGACATTTGGTGTGTGCCCACAAGACTTCATGTCATGTCACTGTGTCCCTAACTTCTTAAAGAGATGGATTCTCCCTGTTTTACCGTGACCTGCCATGCTGCTGCTCCATAAATCAGTGGTTTCCTTTTCTGTCTTTCACAAAAGAAAATGTTACTGGAAAATGTTTGGGCACCTTTTGACATTTTACACTGAGGCCGGCTGAGCTCCTCGTGCAAGCCATGGGGATTTGTCCTGGCGTGGGGAGGCATCACCTGCTTGTCACAGTAAGCACTGGGAGTCAAAACTGGATTCCTGATGCTGCTGCTACAGATTCACAGGGCAGCCTTGGGCAAGTCTCTCTCTCTCCCCACAGGCTGCATTATATTTGCAGTGCAGGCAATATGAAATGAGGCAGAGGTGCCAGCAGGGATCCTGGCAGCAGTTTGATGTGTGATGTAGATGGACCCAGTGTTTTCCTGTCTCTGATGTGTGTGAGACCACCAGACAAAGCTTTTTGAAGCCTTTAATTCATACTGTATCCTGTGTCATCCTTGTGTGAACAGGCAGCTATGTAAAGAATTATTACTCCTGGTTCTTGTATTCCTGAAGGGAATGGTGAGCAAGAACTTCTTCTAGAGAGTTTCCCATGCACAACTGAAGTGGAAGAACTTAAATTGTTCACCTTCAAGATGGCATTTCCCCTTCTTCCCTAAATTTGGGGTTTTGGATAGTTTGAACCAGCACTTTTTTATTGTTTTGCCTTAACTTCTGTATTTGAAACACCAGATCACTATACCTCCTCTGTGCTGGATGTGCTCCAGCCTAAACAATCTCTATTCTGTGTGCTTAAATTCCTTTCTATAGTTTCAGCTGAATGTGGAATTCTTTTCTGCTCCTCTGTCTGAATTGCCATGTGCCATTCCTCAGGGCAGAGGGACAGCTCACGTGTTCCTCCCTGGAAGGAGCAACATCTCAGTAGTGTGTGAAGCAGGGTCTGTGTAATCCTTTGGGATCTTCCAGGATAAAAAGCTGCTCCATAAATACTATATCATTTTCATTGTCATTCTGGATTCAGGAGTGAAATGATCCCACTTAGTTAAAGCAGGATGAAGTGTCTATTTTCATATTTGTTTAATTGAACCACTCAGCATGTCTGATAGTAATGGCTTTATTTGAAGCATGTGGTTCTTATGAGCTGCTAAGATACCAATAGCATTTGGATTAGTCTTTTTGCCAAGAAAGCCAGGTCAATTCTTCAGGAGAATTAAAAAAAAAAGCCAAAAAACCTAAAGCAAACTTTATTTTAACAGTGTCTTGAATTTCACTTTAGGTTCCATAAATATTTGTCAGTGTTCCTTTTGTAATACCCATGAGAGCCCTTGGCAAGACATGGGGTCTATCTCCAGAACACAGAATATAAATAAATTCCCCAACCCATGCTGGAGAATTGGAGGTAACTTTAGCCCATGCAAGAGACCTGAAGCCAAGCAAAGGGGTGATCGTGGTTCTTGAATTACTATTTGTAGAGAGAAGAGGGAATGAGAGGAAAAAAGGAGAAGTACTGAGAGAGGGAAATCTAAACATCAGTAGAAGGTATGTGGGAGCCCACACCATCCTGTGCAGGAAGGTGGAGGTCATTTACCAAGGCAATGACAGAAGAGTGACTTCTGCTTGGATTGCAGGTGCTGTCTCCTCCTAATGCTTCCAGGAAAGTTTACAATATTTTCTCATGCCCTAGAGAACAAGGAAATTTTACATTTTTGATGAGGACTGGTAATGCCATCTATTTCAGAAGATCAGGCCAAGAAAGCACTGGGGGAGCCACCCTATGAGCCCCCTTCCCCCACTTTCCTCTGAATACCTTTCATATTCCTGAGATCTGGGTTCACTTCTGTGGTTTTCAGCACTATATCTAAGAAAAAAGAAGCCTGTGATGATTTCAAAGACTTGCCTATAGTTAAGTACTTAACCAGAGGTTTAGGGTGCAGGGCTTTTGATTTAAGAGCAAGCCCTGTTCTGTGCAGTTGAGGGGGGAAATAGCTGAAATTTTATCCTATCCCTGACCACAGATTGAGATTACCAAAGCTGTACAAAAGCAGGGAGTCAGAATGAAGGAGGTGTATTGAAGGAAGCGGGACCTTGGCTTCTAGCAATGTGCTCTGGTTGCTGGATCAACTCCAATAAAAATTCAAATTCAGACAAGCTGAATGCCTTATTTGTCTGGTTAAGGGGGAAGAAGGTGGGGATGGGTGAAGTTTTTCCTTTACCTCTGAACATTAAAATAATGGTAGTAGGATGTGAGAAGTATATATTCCTTAAGAATCAACTATTGTAGTATAGGATGGTTGACAACTGTTTTTTTTCTTCTTTATGTGCTTAAGCTGGAAAATTGCAAAGCATGGATAAATAAAGGTGTGAGAGGGGTTTGCTGGGAGACAACCTGTTTTATAGTGAGATGGGAGCCTATCTGTCCAGAGATTTAGAATACCCTACAAAATGCTTGACAACTTTGATCTCCCTTAAAATTAATGGGAATTGAGTGTTGCTGACACTTCACAAGATCTGTGTGTCTCTTTGCATGGAGAATTTCCAGCAATGATCTCCATACCAGCCCTCAGTTACAAGTACTGAAAGAAAAGTATGAAAGAGCCATTAACCCCATGTTTTCTGCTCTCACAGACAGCTGTCGGGGGCCATGTAGCTGTTGATATTCTATAGCTTTCTATTCCTGCCATACTGTTCCTACATATGGTTTTGGAAATGCAACTGAGGCTTGCCAGCAGTTCCTTAATCTGGTTACTATGGAAGTTAAGGGAAAAAATCAGGTAACAACCTCCATCTGCAAAACTACTTCTGGTTTTATGACTGGGATTCATACACAGTCAGCATAGTCAGATCATTTTTTACTTAAAAATACCCTCTCTCCCTCACCAAAACAGGAAGCATCTTTCCAGGAATGCTTGGGAAAGTGTTTGACTTTCATGTGACTGAGATAACTGGGAAAAGTATTAAGGCTGGAAAAGGTTTAGCCAGACAGAAATACCCCTCATACTGGATAGATGTATTACCTGTGCTCAATCTGTCGTATTCCTCAGTTCCTCACATTTTTCTTCCCAGGCTGGTTATGTTTTAAAAAAATATAGATTTTCAGTTATCCTTTGGAGCTCCATAAAACTCTCTCAAAAAAGCTTTGCAGCCCATTTCTTAATCGTATTCCATCACACAGCTGATGCCAGCAGTACGGTTTGGCAAGGGGCTGTTTACCTTTCTGCACCATGTCCAGGAAAAGTGCAGGAGGGGCAGAGGCACAGCCAGTGTGTGCTGGCAGGGTGCACACAGGCAGCATGAGCTGCATTATTCCCTGCATTACCCCCCTGCCTGCAGCAAGAGCTGCATTACTGAGGGGTCTGGGCAGCATTTACAGGAGCTGAGCACCAGCTCCTGGCTGATGAAGAAGGAGGGGAGGGATGCTCTGTTCCTGTACCCAGGGCTTTGGTTTACACAGCTCCATTGTGTTGCACAGGGCCTTCCTGCCCTGCAGCTTGACTTGCTCCGTGACAAATTATTCCTTAATTACTGGATGGCAGAAGAAAAGCTTTACAGCCCTGAGGTTATTCCTAACAAATCAGGTTACAGAAGACTTGAAAATTATATTGAGCAGAAAAGCACCATGAGGTTTCCTTGGGTGCTTGGGCTGTGTTAAGCTTTACCAAGGCAATGTGCTAATGAAGCTTGTTAAAATGCAATTATACATTAATGCTGTGGATGCAGAAATGAGGATAATCAGCAGAGAGGTGCTAGTGAAGCTGTTGTGATTAGCATGATTTGTGTGTGTCACTGCTGTGCTCAGGGCCTTCACCTATCCCACTGTGCAAGGTGTGTGAACACAAGGAGGCTGTGCCTCAAGAGCTACCTGGGGATATGAGCTGAAGGAGAATGGCAGGAAAATGGCTGGAGCAAAGCAGCAGTGAGATCAGAAAATCTTATAATCATAGAGTGGTTTGCGTTTGAAGGAACCTCAAATGTCAATTTTCAGCCTCCACTATCCCAGGTTGCTCCAAGCCCCATCCAGCCTGGCCTTGAGCACTTCCAGGGATGCAACAGCCAGAGCTTAACAGGGCAACCTGTTCCAGTGTATGCTGAGTAAAGAATTTCTTCCATTCATCTGATCTAAATCTCTTCTTCTTTTAGTTTTAAACTGTTTGATGGTGTTGGCCATGAGGACCAGCAGGATGCCAGGTTTGGCTGCTGACCAGTGATGGCGGGTTCCTGGTGCAGGAAAGCTTTAGGGGGCATGTGCAGGGAGACAGCCAGGAAGGCAACACCTAGGCAGGAAATACCCATGATTTTCTTTGAAAAATGTAAAAAAGGCAGGAGAGAGCCTGGACATCTGGCACAGCTGGAAGAGGGTGGACCTCTGGTAAGGAAGAGGTGGCAGAACAGTGATTGGGAAGAGGCCAGGAGGAGCCTGTGACAAGTGAAGAAAAGTAGCAGCTGTTTGATGTGGCAGGGAAAGGGAAAGGTGGATGTGAGGAGAGGGGGAAGTGGCCAGAGCAATGCCTAGAAAAAATGAATATGGATGAGGCAAGAGTGTGCTTTGCCAAGGCTGGAGCAGAGGAGTCTTGATGAAATATGATGGGAGTCTGGATGCAAACTCCAAGTGAGTGGACAGGCAGCCAGGGCTGGGCTTATCAAGGAGCTGCAGAAAGACTTTGGCTCAGGGTCTGAGCCAGGATGGGGAGAGCTGGAGGGAGAGCAAAGCAAAAAATAACACCAGGGCTGTGGGCCTGAGCGACAGGCAGGACAGTAGCAGTGTCCACAGCAATTAAGGAGGGAGGTGGGGAGGGGGAGGAAGATTAAGAGCTCTGAGCTTGAGCTGACAGCTCGACATCCAGGAGATGTCAGGGAGACAGGCAAGGTTTTCGTCCGGACAGAGAGAGACAGGCCCGGATGATCGGATCAGACAACTGGGGGGACTGATTTATGTGAGAAGATTAGAAGAGCTGCTTGTAAATATATCTATAGCTTGGCTAAGTGACACCTGAGGGGACAATCACTGTCTGCAAGTGTATGAAGGGATTGGATACTGGAGCCAGGAGGAGGGGGAGGGAACAGTTTAGGAGTGTAGATGAGGATTTTGACTAGAGGCAGTGGAATGAGGTGGAGAAAAGCTGCCTGTATTGCCTCCTTAGGGAAAGGATCACCCCTGGAAAACTGAGAAGATTCTTTGGTGAGTCTTACGAGATGCATATCCATTCAGGTTCCCATCTGCCTGTGATCACAGGGTGCCTTGCAATCTGGTGTGTGTCCTCACAGCACCTCAAGAGAGGAAGGTGTCCCCAGCTTTGTGCAATTGTGCAATTTGTGGCACTTTGGTACCTTGTGTGACCCTTGCTCTCTGACTATCAAGGACCTAAGAAAGTACCTTATCCATTAGGTTCTCTTCCCTTTTATTTGTCTCTGTTTTAAAGGGTAATTTCTGCAGATAGTCCAGAGAGATGGGTGGGAATGAGACCTAATGGGGCTCCTCCAGCCCCACAGTTTGTGACATTTTCTCTACCTGGTCCTTACAACTTTTTAACTTAGAAAGTTTTACTCCTCTGTGAAGCCAAGGGAAGGAGCAGCAGGTATTAACTTGTTTCTGTTGGGCTCATCTATAGGCCAGTGCCAGTCCAGTGCCTTGTCTCTGCCTTTTTGGGTATTTCAGAGGGAGATGCAGGGCATCTGCCAGAGGCAGCTCTAGAGCGAGCTGTCTGTTGGGAGATTTGGTTTCCTTACACTGGTTACTGCCTTTTGCAGGTCCCAGGTTTCTATTTATTTTGAGCAACATTGCTCAGAACATGAAAGGGTTTCCCGAGGAAACTTTAACAGAACACTGAGAAAAGTAAAAGGAATGAGCATAAAGTGGATCCATCCCAACGTTTGTTATTTGGTTTTCTGGTGGAGGTTCTGCTGTGATACCAGATGGGGGTTAAATCCTCAGATAAATCTTTCAAAGAAAGAGCCCTACTTCCAAAGTTAAATACCAGCTGTCTCCTTCTGTCTGAGCACCCTTTCCATACCTATCCTTGTCTGGCTGGTCTTTAGATTGGTGTCCTAAAGAGATGAAATTCATGTGGTGACATTTTTTGAGGGTCAATCCATCTCCATCCCTTCCAGTAGCTTTTAAGCCTTTAAGCCAATTTCACACACATTGTTTGGGAAGGAGTGATGTGAGAGATACTAAGTTCAAACTTTGTGAAAATGGGAAGTCATGTAGAAGGGATTGTAATTGTGCTGCATCCTCCTGCCACCACGCTTGGAACAAAGGCCATTATAAGTCTTCAGCCTTTTCTAAATATATAGATGAATTTTCTAAACAAAGAGACGTTAATGCAACAGTGACAAACAAGCAAATAAATAAATTAGGATGTCATCAGATTCTTGCCCCTTAATAGGCCCTGGGAAATGGCTGCACAGAATGTAGGGCCATTGGAAATTAAGCTTTGTTAATAAATTGCCTGTCATTGCAAACTGTCCCATCCCCAGTGTGGGGCTGGACAGGTATCAGTGGGAGATGTGAATTGCTGGGGGCTGTTGCACCTCTTTCTGTGCATGAGGTGCTCAGGGTGTCATCCCTTACCAGTGCCAAACTGAATCTCATTATGCATTGTCAATAAAAAATAATATGGAACCAAATAGTACAGAACCAAATTATACAGAGCCAAAATGCATTTCCAGCTCTTCATGCAGACTTTAGCTGCATTTTAATGGTGGAGCCCTTCAGTAGAGACCAGAGGTCTCTGACCCATGAAGGTTTCTTTTTCCCTGCAAGGAGTTTGTGTTTGACCTTGGCAGTCACAGTTACAAGCAGAGCTCCCTGCTCTGACTTTGGCTTCTGTTTCAGCAAGACCAAAATCTGTGGGGTCTTTCTGAATATTTCCCTCCTCACCCAGTATTGCTGAAAATGAGCCTGAAGTGCTGACAGACAGCAGCACTCTCAGAGTGTAGGAATCCAACATAAACAGACTTGCTGGTTGTGTACTTGGACATGTTAAACGAGGTCTCTGCTTTGATCTTCCTTGCACTATCCTAAAGCCCAGCAAGCAAAGGCTAAGTAAACAGACCTTTGATTTCAGGGCTGTTTGGAGCAGAGGTCTTGTAAAACTTTTATCAATGGCAGAGCTGAGCTACTGAAGTCCCTCTTGGACTGTAGGTGCTGCAAGAGTAGCAGTGTGGTTTTATTGACCCTAACATCTCCCTGCTTCCCATAATGACAAACATCTGGGAATATGAGCCAGCTTCCTGTTGATTGTAGTGTGCCAGTTTCTCTAGGAGAGACACCTGCTTATAATCTCCTGTATGGTGAATGGAGCATAAGCTGTTTCAGATCCTACAGCTATTGGATCCCACAGCCAGTGCAGCCTTTTGTTAATGCATGTCATAAAGATGCTTAAAAAAAAATCACATGGGACACATTCGTGGGAAACACTCACGTTACTAATCCTGTGTGTTCAACGCTCCTTGGTCAAACCCCACAAAAGCCAGCACTCTGGCTGAAATAGCTTGAATGTTACAACAAATTGGATTTTATTTACTTGTTTCCTGTTTTCGGAGCATTTAGTGATTCCCCACAATCACAAAGGCCACAAATTTTCTTTCATGTTTAAATAAACAGGAGATTCTCCTTCAGGATCATGCCCTCTGAAAAGAGACAGGAAGAAACAAGCACCTAATATCACAAGATTTAAAAATTAAAATTGTGAGTTCTGGCAAACTCCCCTCAATGGATGAAACACAGGAATAGGCCTCTGCTTTCTTCCAGTTTAGAATTTTTCTCTGTCTTCTGGTGAATTACATGAAGGAGGCTTTGTTTCCCTTATATTCACCATAGGAAAGTGACGTAGGAAAGTGAGATCCTGCCAAAGTATTTTATTTTTTAGACGCATTATCAAATTTTCATTGTTTTTAACACTAAAAACTACTGTACTTATAATAATGGAGTCCAGGCTGTTCCCAGCGGGCCAAAGCTCTGGACCCTCTTGGTGGAGCCATTTCAGACAAAGCTTGAGTGAGCTCAGGACCAGAAGCTGAAGTGTTTTGCCCAGCCCTACCAATGATTATTGCTTAAATCAAGAGAAATGCTAAATGACAAAATATTTGACCAAAAATAATTGACCAGTTGTTCCATGTCCATAGTGCTCCTGCTGTACCTTCTGGAAGTAAAGTTGAGATTGTTGGTGGAGTAAATTGTGAGTCAGAGTGCATCTAGACCCTCTTGTCTTCTGTCCTCACACTTTTACAGCTTGGCCTTAAATGATGACCTTTCTTACACTGCCTGCTCTGCCTTAGTCATGAACTGATCCTTTACTGTCAGTCAAACAATGCAGCACTGTTCTTCCTTCGGAAGTGAATTTTGTCTTTTGTTAAATAGTCACATCCACTATTAGATAAGAAGTGTTTTTAACAGTCCTCTGTTTGTTGCTATTTGATGGCAGTTCTTTGATCCCCGGAGGGGTTTGCGGCGCTGTTTGTGATATACAGCAAATTGATTTTACACATTTCCATCTTTTATCGATGAGTCTTCCAATGGGGCTTCACCATAATCAGATTGGAGAATACCATGGCACAGACATTGGGAAGGGGCTGGAATTTACATGCAATAAAGATTAGGGGATTAGCAGCTGATTAGGAATGTGCTGATTTCTCCAGCCTCAGGTACAGCAAGGGATCCTGCATGTCTCTTGTTCTCTGACCTTGGGTTTTGACCTCTTGACTCCTTGCTCAGAAATGCCAGCGAGGAGCACGGAGTGATTCCTGACGTGGCTTCAAGAACAAGTTCAAGTCACTTCAACAGTAAAACCTATTTCTGTGAGCAGGGAAGCCCAGAAACGGGGCAGGCTGGGCAGACAGGCTGTGGCAGCACTTGAGAGTGCAGGCAGGAATTCCTGCTGACAGCTGATGCTCCGTGCGTGTGCCGGTACCCACACCATGCGGGATGCGGGGCAGCTCCGCATCGAGACAATACTTCTCCATGCACAGCTTTTCCTAGATAGTGCCTGTGCTCTCAAGGTTTCTCCCCCTTCCACTTGCAGGAGGGACTGCACATTACCAGACACTGAGGTAATAGGATTGCACATTAATTGATATTCCAGTGGCTCTATCTACCTGCTGGATATGATGTTACGTTCCAGCGCGCAGCCCGCCAGCGGAATGGCGTCACTCAAAATCACGGAGCAGTCGGTGTCAGCAAAACTCCCGTGTGCCTCTGTAGCTGCTGAAGTTTGGGCAGCTCAAATAAAGCAACAGGCTGTGCTCAGAACGGGGGGTTGGTAGTTTGCTTGTGTATCAAATAATAATTAGCACCATTTTGCTGCTGATGCAGATGTACAGGGATGAAAAGCAGGCAATGTGGGATCTTCAGCAAAGGAGAAGTATTTCCAAACCCATAGTTTGTGGAATCTAAATGGATTTATATTTTAAATATTTGTTTTCAGTAGTTCAGTTTTGGCAGATTATACCCACTGCTAGGTGCTGGTTTGCTAATACCATTCATCCTGACATGTGCCATGCTGGTGTGCAGTAGAGGTACAGGAGGAGTACCTTCCTCCAGGTGATATGAGGCAGCTTTTGAGCAGCAAGGGGTGCAGCAAACCTTTGGACATACCAGATTAAATGCAAATCTGGTTTTATCTGATTTTAGAAGCTGAACAGTCCCAGGACATTACAGCACAGCCTCTGGCAGTCCTAGGTGGTGCAATTGGACATAGTAAGTCTGACAGCAAAGGAGTCTTCACTCTCTCCTGGTAGTAAAACAAATAAAAGCCAGGTAAGAGTGCACTAACCCTGTTGGGAGCAACCAACAGAGAGGGGCAGAGGAAGTGGGTCCGTTTGCAGCTCTCCCAGATGCAGGCAGGCTGCAGAAAGCTGCACTTGCCTCTGTCCCAGGGAGTCTATTGTGTTTTTACATCAGGTAGTGTGTGCTTCAGTGTCTGAAGAGCAGGAACCAGATGGGAATGCTATAAGAATTCAGTGATAGTTTCCCTATGCAGGAGACTTGGTGTCTGTTGAGTTTAAATGAAGGTTTTCAATGAATCAGCCTTGGGAAAACTTTATTTTAAAGTGCATTCAAGTATTTTCCCCTCCTGGAAATGATGTACAGGTGTGTATAAGCTAGACTGTAGAATGGCACAACAGGAACAAATCTTTCAAGTGAAATATTTGGTGCTGAGGAGGCGATGTTCACACTAAAGGCACTTTGGGAGTTTATTCTGGATCAGCTCCAGTTTGGTCATGTAGATTGAGTGCTCGTTAATGGAAATGCCAGAGGACAGCTTCTGCTTTTGTTTTCCCTGGGGCCCAGGTAGCAGTTGCTGACAGTCTGCATTAGCAGCTGGTGGGGTTTGGGAAGATGGGATCTATAAAGCAAAACATTTGGTTTTCAGGATGTGGCACCTCCGTTTCAGAGGGGTGTTTCCCTTCAGAATGGCTTTAGTCTTACTCTGAGAACTAAATGCCCCTTGCAGCTCAATTTCATAAAGAAGCATCTTAGTCCATGTGCACCAAACCAGCTTCATGATGTGAAGCAAAGTGTAATTGGTGGTGAAGATCAAAAAAATAATTTTAAAGTATGTCTCTGGTCCAGATTATGACATTGATGTAGGCTTATGTAAGGCAGACCTTTATGATGAGAGTTTAATTCAGAGAGAAAGAGCCAGCTCCTATCACACCTACCATGAAGGTTTTGGTAGGGCAGCAGTGAATGGTTTCAGGCAGATTTTAAAATGCTGCTGTCTTAAAGGTGTGTTGCATTTTTCTTTTAGAGCAAGATTTGTCTTTTTACTTTTAATTATTCTTCCAGAGCAAGACAAGTTATATATATAAATATACACACAGACAGATATTCAATACTGTTTTCAGATTTTAGGAACACAACAACCAATTTAAAAAATATTACCATTGCTTAGTCAACATACTTTTAAAACCACAACTTTTTTTGTTTGCATGTGTTTTACTTTGATTGGCCAAAATTATTACACAAAATATTTCTCAAGCTGAAAAGGGGAGAAAACCAGGCAAAACTCTTTGAAAGAGAAAACCAGGTAAAGTCTTGCATCTTGACAAAAATGTGATCTTCTCATAGGAAAACGGTTCTGCCAGTGGCTCCATACCAAGCCTGCTATGCAGCCATTCAGCTGGAAATGCTTTCTGTTCTAGAGAAGCCTCTGAAAATATCTCCAGTTCTTAAATACCACAATGTTTATCTCTTTGTGGTCACCATCAAACAGTTGTTACCACGCTTTTGTGGTGACCAAACATAGAAGCCCCCAGAGACGAGGGCAGAGGAAAG
The DNA here is from genome assembly GCF_051311805.1 of Agelaius phoeniceus. Classification (NCBI taxonomy): domain Eukaryota; kingdom Metazoa; phylum Chordata; class Aves; order Passeriformes; family Icteridae; genus Agelaius; species Agelaius phoeniceus. The sequence goes on along the minus strand of NC_135268.1, from coordinate 68,297,364 downwards.
GGAGGGCTGAGAGCAGCCTCGCCATGCAGGGCACTGCCACTGATTTCCCAACAGCAGAAGGCTTAGGGATATTTTGGCAGTGTCTCATGATCGAGAGTGGGTGTTCAAGATGGTTTTCTTCTGAGTCCTTAGTGCACTAATCACACCTTTTCCATCCTGGCTATTGGGAAAGGCCAGTAGGAACCAGCAGTGAATGGAAGAGTTTAAAGTCTTCTCCACTTTTGTACCTTAGAGTGAATGCTGGTTAAAAAGGTTTTCAAGAATATTTTGAGGAAAACCAGTTCCTTGGATACAAGTAAAAAAGACTCCTGTGTCAGTCTATGGCTGAAAACTTGCTGCTGTGGGCTAGCGGGAAGGCAAACCAGCTATTTAAAGGTCTGTGTTTGCATCTTTCCTGTGTATGGCACCGAGTCAACCATCGTGGTTTCTGTTTTCCTGCAGACATAAACAATGACACGTACAATTTCCTGCTTGCACAGTGCTCACACAAGAGCCTGTCCATAAGGGAAACGTCTAATTACTTATTAAACCCTGCACAGTGCTCAGACTGGGTTAAATATTGACTACCAAGGTTCAAGGGGAGCCTGTGTCACCAAATGTGAGCTTGGGCATCCTATTTTCTAGGAACTGTTCAGATCAAATGGATGGGTGACAAAGTGCTGCATGCAGGGAGGGGAGACAAAGAAGGGGACAACAATCAGAGCAGGTTGTCTCAGAAGTAAACACCTATCTTTGGAGCCTGGGGATTTGGAATGTGGTTGCTATTGGTGGCTCAAAGGGGACTTTTGTTACCAAAAAAAAAGTGAATTAAACTGAGTCTTGTGGAGTGCTTGGTTTGTTTTACTGAAAGTCTTAAAGATGTGGGTGATTTGGCTGGAAAATCCACTGGGCTTGTGAAGCAGGATTTGCATGGCTGGGAAACAGTTGGAAAGGCATAGTACAATGGTATTTATGTTAAAATTTGGGTAGATCCAACCCAGAAGGTAATTCAGGGCTGCCTGACTGGATTGTTTCCCAGAGATTATGGGAAGCAAACAAATGTCTTGTGTTGGCAGGAATGGTCCCTCTGTGACCTGTGGTGGAGATGGTGGAGGTTTGGGTTAGGTTTGGAGAGAGCAGGTTGGGGCTATGGAATTTCAGTTGGGTTCTGGATCCTCCCTCAAGCCAGAGGATTTCTAGCTTTCTTCCAGAATTAGGCAGTTTGTCCTTCCTGGAAATAGCAGGCTAAAAAAAAAAAAAAACAAACAAAAAAATCCTTCTAATTTTAAAACCTTGAAGCCATGTTTTAAGGCCATTTCTTTTGAAAAAATGCCCAACAAATTAGGAATGACATTTTTTTAGATGGGCTTGCCTTCTTGAATGAGAATGGACGAGATAGATTGTGAGGGTGTGTGTGCCAACACACCTTTGTTGTACTTATCTCTTCTCTTAGAAAAGTTTTCTGATTATCCATTGAGCTGCATACCTGAACTGCACTGTCAGTATAATTTTAGCATTTGAGTAGAAATAATAGTCCTCTCCTTTGGCCCACACTAATCCCACTGGCAGCACTTGAGAAACAATAAATAATATAATTTCTTCCACACTAGAAATTTTCCAGCATATGAAGTCTGTTTCTTCAAAAGTAGTTTGAAGTAATCCTAACTCTCCTTTGCGTTTGCTACCTTGAAACCTGAGGGATAAAGTTACTATTTTTTGCTGCTGAAAAAATGTTCGGCAACAATTGATATTGAATGTCACTCATGCACATTTAATTTAATAAGATGGTAATTTCATGTTAAATAAATACCAACTGATTATTGAAAACATATGCTCAAAGGATTTAGAAACCACATAAGAGATACGTATCTCATCTACTGTTGTTGAACTAATAAATCTAAGCAATAATCAAGTGCCAATTGTTTAACATACAATAACTATTTTATTAAATGTCAGTGAAATGTGGATGCAGGGCACTTAATTAATGGAACACGTTCCCAGATATTCTATTTTTCTTAGTTTTGGAACATCTAGAGTAGGAAATTTACTGGCAGCCTTCACACAAGGGGCTAGTTATTAGTCATGTAAAAATAAGGCAGGTACTTTTTTGTGCTATCAATAAATATCCATTTCATCAGCAAAGCAACTCCTACCACAGAGGTAGTGAAGAAAGGGAAGATATGGCACTTCACGTGCTGTGAAATGGGTCTGCAAAGCAGTTTTCTCCATCAGGTTGTTGGGCTGAGCCATGCACCCGAAGCCTGGAACTTGCTCCTGCAAACAGTCCATGATTTCCAAATCTAAGCCTGACCAGCCATCGGGGTTGGTCGGCAAATACTTGTGGTGTTTTTGTGTTCCTCGCTCAGAGTCTTTGTTCTATGGAGATGCTGTTGGTTTTTTCTTTAATCTTTTGATTGTTTTTGATAAGCATTGTTTTTGTCTGTGGGTGCCTATGTTTTCAAGCCAAGAAGGACCCATTAGCTCATCTAATCTGATCTCCTCATGTCACATACCAAAGCATTTGGACCAGTTACCCCCACGCTGACCCCTACTTTACTTGGCTAACACATACCTTTTGGAAATGCAAACTGTTTTGTTTTGAAAATATGAAAAGATTTTGGATTCACCAGTCCTTTGAACTGCTTATTCCATTAGTTAATGGGATTCATGGGCAACACATTCATCCTTTTATCTCTCTCAAAAAGCATTTTTATCAGTTCTGCTCTCCATGTAATGGCTTCCAACTGTGCAGAGAGCCAATAGTTCCTCTCTTTCAGGAACACCTACTCCTCTTGATTGAAACTGTTCCCAACACTGCTTTGTAAAGCCTTCCCTGTGGGATTTGCTCCTTGGTAGAGTTTGTCCTAGCAGAGCCAGGCCTCTGTCCATTCATCCATCATTACAGCCTGAATGCCAATACAAATAATGGTATTAATGATACGCAGAGAGTGTGAGTGCATAATCCTCATGTTGGTCTTGCAGAGAGGGTTAAACTATTGTAGAAGAGGTTAAACTCTGGTTGTAAGCAGGAATTGTCCAGCCCAGCTTTGCAGCAGCAGGTACCCCAGGATAGGCAACTCTGGAGGTGTGTTTCAAACATGGCTTTTAGGTGGTCCTTTCCAGCTGCCTGTGCACATTTTGAAGTGTTAGAAAGGTAAAGAAAATCCACTTTGCTGTGAACCACCCTGGCAATAAAGACTTTGGAAGCTCAGATTTTACAGTGAGGAGTGGTGAAGGCCAAATGTTGCCTCAAGTTTTGGTGGAAGAGATTATGTTTACACCAAATGAGCAGTTTGGTTGGTAATCTCCATCCAATTCCATCATCTCACTGTTGTAGTGAAAAATTTCTGTGCTTAGCTTTATTTTCCTCATAGGACATACACTATCTGTGGTACTCCAGCCCCTCATGCTAATTCCATGTGTTGATGGGCTGTTTGGGTGCTTCATTGTGAATGACTTTGCTAATTTGCTAACACAGCACTTCAAAAGAAGTCTTATCTACATAGAAAGTGAATGTGTTTGGTATTAAATAATAAAATATACATAACCCATGGGGCTCTTAAAACTTATTTAACTTCTTTATAAACTTTACAATACAGTATGTGGATATTATAAATTACTTTCCATTCCAAGAAACTGTCTGGGCTTGTTGACCTTCCTTGGAATTTCCTCTTTGTAATTATGTTTAATGTGTTAATAAAGTTCACTTTGAACTGTATGATGGCAAATGGTCTCATAGGACATGGGTCAGTGCTGGTGCGTTCACCATATGTGAAGCTTGATATTAGTGTGCAGTTTAGTTGTAGGAATAGCAAGGATAAGTCCAAACAATTGCAGAAGCAGTATCTCCTCCCCAGGTTAGCAGTAAAAAGGGGTTCATGGAAAGTTAGGAATGTGGAGTGGGAAATCATTTAGCTTTCACTGCTAGGTGTTACTAAATTATAGTGCTGGGTTTGAGTCACTATCAAAACACCATATATTTGGAGGGTTTTCACACAGAGCTGTAAATCATGTTTACTACATGTATAAGTTGAATGAGTGCATGAACTTTGCAGTGCAGCCCAGGAAAATATAATTACATGTGTGTGTGTGTGTTTTTGACTGTGAGAAATATGGACAGGAAGCTCCAGGCTATTCCACTGTTGCGTCTTAAATACACTTCTAGAAGTTGTTTTTGCTGCTTCCTGGAAATAGCTATTTGCTAAAGCAAAGAGGCTTTCTTGGGTTTTACATAATTCCTTTTGCCAAGAAATGGCAGCTACTATCACTTCCCAAGGCACTGGGGAGGAGAGCAGGAATGCTAGTAAAGCAGTGTCAGCAGCAGAGCAGCAAGTGGGGCTTTTCTGTGGTGTAGGATAGTGGATATAAATTGAAAATTGCCCAGCTGTTCAGTAAGACAGGTGTAGAGTCTGTCTTTTATATAATGGAACAGAATGGGGATTCCAGTTGCTTGTATTCGTAAATGAGGCAAATAAATCTGCACACTTGTCTGCATGTATATGAGTAGAAATATTTAAAACAAATGAGGTGATCATGGCATTTCCTTGTTAACGTTTGACTGAGTTTATATGATCTTGAACAGAAAACTTGGCATCTGGCTGAGCTTGTTGGTTTCTTTCTGGTTGTGTTTATATGTATTTGCAGATGGGGAAACTACAAGCAAGAAAATAACTTGGTGGAAAATGTAGGTTCTGGATTGTTTAAATTATATTTTAAGCCTGATTGCACCCTGGCCCTTGGAACTCCAGGCATGATCCCTGCTAGTAACTAAAATTATTTGAATGTTATGGGGCAAAGTTATATTTAGTTTGTGTTTGGAGAAAGAATAACAACGAAGCACGGGGGATGGCAGCTGCATTCTCATCACTTCTTCCCGAGTCACATCCTCAGATGTCAAATCCCACCCTTCTCCCTCAGACAGAATATTAAGAAATTAGTCTCTCAAATTATTGGGTTGAGGACAAGAGGGACTTAAGAAAACCTGCCCCACTGGGATTGTGTTGAGGTGGGGCTTAATTTTCTGAGCAAGCTCCTTCTGTTCAGACAGGCTGTAGAACCAGCTGTACTTCTCCACTGTGATGGGGCTTAAAAGCAATGCCCCATGGCCATGGAGAGCTGGCCTTGCCTGGTGGAGAACTGCAAGAGTTTCCTCTCCCTCCCTGACTACAAAAATGCCTAAAAATCTCGGATGGAGTATCTACCTAGAGTCTTGTTTTCATGCCCATATCCCATGAAAAAATACTGCAGGAAGGAAATGCTGTGTTCAGGAGCATCACAGATTGGAGATTCTCAGCACTTAAAAAAGGCTGATGTTTCCAAGAATCACTGCCTAATGGCTAAGAAATTGGGAGGAGCACAGTGTAGAGACCCCTCCAGCATTTACACTCAGGGCCAGAGGGCACTTGCTCTTTGCTGCTCCACCTGGAAAGGATCCAGGAGCTTTGACCTGTGAGTGCAGGCACATGGCAGTTGACAGGATTCATTCCCCCCTAGCCAGAGAAAGACACCATTAGCATTAATTTTGCATTGGTAAATATATGAAGTCACTATTTTAACAGCCTGGTTTAATGAAATGTTTTCAGGTTTCAGAACGATCCCTTACAGTGTTGCTCTCCAGCTCCTGGGGTGTTGCCTTGCCCACAAACAAGGCAGGAGCAGTGCTGTAGTGAGCAGTCATAGGGTATTATACTCAATTAGAGCATTTCTGCTCACACATGACACAAAGCTGGAGCCCAGGACAGCAGAGATCGTGACTCTGGCTGCTTGAGCAGTAATTTCATCTGCCTTTTACTGCTGCCTCAGAGCACGGGACAGACACCGGCAGTGGCGAGGGATGGGAAGTCAGTCAGAGCCAGGGCTCAGCCTGTTTTTACCTCCCTGGCAGCTGTAGGTGAAGCAGCAGGTGCTTTCCTGGGATTTTGCCTGGCTAAGCAGCTGTAGATATGAATCCAGCCTGCAGGGCCCGTGTCCTGGGCTCCGCTCCCACACCGCGCACTCAGCTGTGAGCGCACACGTGCCCCGGCCCTGCGGGGTCAGACACCAGGGACAATCCCAAATCAGCGCCTTGGGAGGGCTAACTGGGCACTCTGCTCTCCTGGCCACCCCCTGGCATATTAGGGGCCAGTTCTGGAAGGTGAGGAGCTCCTGTCAGTAACAGTGCTGCACACAGGAAATAAATTGGCTGGCTCAGCGTGTTTTTACTGCATCTTTTTATCATGCAGTAAGAGATGGAACTGCTATAGAGAATCCTTGGACTTTAATTTCCAAGAAAAACCTGAGTAGTGCTGAGCAGCTTAATATCTGGATTCAGAGGGGGAAGATATTTTTGCCTAGGTAGTGCAGATATTTTTGCCTAGATAGTGCAGATTTGCCTAGATAGTGTGTGAGGCAGCTCTGTGTCAGTAGCACCCGCTGCCCAGAGGATATTGGAGAAGGGCCTTTTTTCAAAACAAACTTACCCCTCTCTGCTGCCTCCCCTGATGCCTCTGATGGTGCAGAGTGGTGAGATGTGCCAAAGTGTGTCTTGACTGGAACAGTATTCATCCGTCACTGTTGCAGTCCCAAGGCAGGGCTCTACAGATATGTAGTGAAATAAGACCCAATGAATGCCTGTACATGAGAAAGAGAGACAGACATCCTGATGATATCAATATTTTATTCTTGCTGTAGCCCAGCTTCAGGAGGTCCAGCTACCATTGGCTTGCCAGGGCGTCTGAAGCCTCTGACATATGTGAAGGTGCTGAATTATATTGTGGTTCTTTGTAAACACAGTAGTAAATTCCAGTATTGTAATAATTACCATGGTGCTCAATATTTACATCAGAACACTGATTCCAGAGAGTACTGCTTGAGCAGAAAGTTATTAATGCAAAGATGATAGGTAATAAAATGGAAATACTTACAGCAGAAACAAGGCCTTATCATCTTTGTCCTAGAGCTGTACACTACTGAGAAGTGCATGCTGTATCTGAAAAAATTCACAGCAGGAAAAAACAGTGAGGGGAGGGTTTTATTCCTTTTCCTGAGAAAGCTGCTGGAGGAGCTAATGAAGAGCTGCAGTAATGTTTTTAGGCAGAATGGCTCTAAGAAACGCACCCTTTTCTAAATGTCATAAAGGTCTGCGGATAGATCCTGTGACAGGGACTGATCCAACAATTCCTCAGAATGAAAGGTCAGTCAAAGGAAAATGGCATTTAGGAGGACCAAGCTTACCACTGACCCAAACATGTGACAGATCCAGGGGTGCCATCAGGAGCCCCGCCTGTACAGGCGGCCCCAGAGAAGCTCATGACGTGACTGGGAAACTATCTGATTCCTCCAGGTCTCCAAATTCATCAGGAGTCACCATGAATGTCGGAAGGAAAGGGGTTTTGAAGGAGCCTACAGCAGGCTTCCAAGCTGGGAGGAGAGTGCTCCTCTCTCCACTGTCCCTGCTTGCCCTGCACCAAACATTTTTTTTCCCAGTACTAATTATAGATCTGTTTTTGTCATTTGAATATGCATGAAGTAGTGTCCTGGCTCACAGGCAGGTTGCAGTGAAACTACTCTTAAGGTTTGACTTGGTTTGATAGTGCTCTGAGTCAGAAAGAACCTCTCCAAGGGCAAACCCAGAATTTCAACAAGTCTGTGGACTTGTCTGAGCATTTCAGCTCCTTTGCACTGAGTCAGTGCATCATGTAGGGAAACAGAATTTGGGGGCAGATTCTCACCCAGTGTTTGTGAATTCTGCCTTATCAAAGGCAGCACACACAGCCCCTCTTCATGGGTGGGTTTTCACTATAAAATATTCAGGAATGCAATTTGTGTCAGACCAGCATTCAAAAGGCCTTGGGGTTGTCTCTCCATCCACAGAGATGGTTGGAAATCTCACAAGGTGAAGAACATAAGGGTGGTTTGGAATTTTTAGAAAATCTGGACAGGCAGGATTTCTCATGGTGTTTTGCCAGTTCCCTTGGAGTATGGGAGGATACCATCACCTCCAAGATCTGTCCCATAGGTGACTGCAGAAGATGTGAAGGGGTGGGTGTTATCTTTGCCTTCTTTGTTGTTTTTTGTTATCTCTGAGTTTTTCAGAATAAGTGCTCTCAAGGTCCTTACTTTGGGTCATTAAGAGTTCATCAGAATCTGAGTGTGTCTAAGACCCATTGATTTAACCAGCCTCTTAGTTAAACTCTTTAATAAGTTCATTCACCACTCTGTTCTCAGCTTGAGCAGTATTTCTTTTCACCAGCAAAGCTGCAAAATTCATGGGTGGGATTCAACATGAGTAACTGCAACAGCAGCTCTGGAGTCATTCAGGAGCTGGATTGTATGTACTGCCTCAGTCATGCTGAGGAAAAGTGCAAATATAAGCTCTGTAGTTTATCCCCTGTGGGTCCAATCCTGCAAAACATTAGGAACAGGAGTAAAATATGAGGGAACAGTTCCAAATCCCACAAACATCTTGTGGGTTTTGGGTGCAACTCAGCATCAGCAATTCTTAGCAAAACATTTTGTCCTTGTGCAAGAACAGGGCACTTATTATCACACCCATTAATAGGCTATTCTGGGAAGAGCACTGCTATTGCAATCTCTGTAGAGAACTTGTGCAATTAATGAAAAGGCAGAAAAGGCAGATGCAGGAAAAAGGCTCTCAACTTTTCAGAGCCTTGAGAAGGAATTTCAGTTGGAATTCAGCTGTGAGAGCATTCCCACTGTTGGAGTCTTTATCACTTCTTTTTTCTGATTGTTGGCCTGTCCAAGTGCATCCTGTTATCATGTGGCCAACAGTGTTTTTAGTCTGACTAAAAACATTCCAGGGACACTCTCTTTTGTATGAAATTATCACGTTTTACAAAAAGCAAATATTTGTCAAGTGGGTCAAACCGGCAGGGTTGCTAAGGAAATTTATAAAAATATCCTCTTTTGGACTATAAGCAATGTTAACATGTCAGGCTAAGCTGTGTCTTTTATTGAAGCACTACCCAATGAATATTCTGTGTTCAACAACTGCAGGCTTATGTGTCTCAGATAAAGCCCATCTGGTGACTATTAAAGGGAATTACTGTACATACAACATGAAAGAATTAGAACATTTGAGGGGTGTGGGGCAGTGTTTTGTTGTAAGTACCACTCCTGTTACTAATTTTACCTTCAGGATAGGTGTTAAGTTTAAAACAACTACAGTTTCTTTACCAAATACACCAGGAAAGTTTGTGGTTGGGCTCCTTCTTGTGACAGGAAGATGCTGGAAAAGCAATAGAGCCTCAGAGCCAGGCTACCCTGGTGGGTTAGCGTGAGCTGCAAAGCTACAGCTTCAGGTCTTGCTGCATCCCTCTGTAATTGCTGACATTTTCAGCCTTGGTTGTAAGTGATTTTTGGTAAGCACCTTCTATTCTGTGTAGCAGTCAGTGTAGTGGCCAGATTGATGACACAGCTTTGAATCAGTGCTGTGTCACTGGCAAAAGTCATAACAGCTGTTCCCGTCTCTGTTCTTTCCTAGGCCCCCCTAGGATCGCTGATAAAGTGATTCACCGCCAGTCCGTGAGGCTGGGCAGGACCATCAAGCTCCTGTGCCCGGTGGAGGGCGACCCCCCGCCCCTCACCATGTGGATGAAGGACGGACGGACCATCCACAGTGGCTGGACCAGGTTCCGCATCCTCCAGCAAGGGCTGAAGATCAAGGAGGTGGAGAGCGAAGACGCGGGGACCTACATCTGCAAAGCCACCAACGGCTTCGGCAGCACCAACGTGAACTACACCCTCATCGTCATCGGTGAGTGGGGCTGGGCAGAGCCAGGCCTCGCCTGCTCTGGCACCACTGTCAGAGCTGATTTCCACGTAGCTGTCAGAGATTGCAGATTTGCTCTGTGTTGGGGAAGATGACACAGGAAAGCCTTATAAATATGATTGCCTGGCAAAAGATTTTGAGAATGTAGAAACTATAAGCGAGATTGAAATGAAAGCAAGCTTTGAGATACCTCAGTTACTGAACAATGGGAAAACAATGGTGTGGCTGGCTGAAGGTGATCCCCTTTTGATGAAACAATACCCTGTGTTTGCAGACGTCCAAGGGTCAGAGCAGACCCTACTAGCTTGGCAGAAGGGGTCCAGAGAGGAGTTTTTAGGGTTTAAAATGTAGCACAGTATGGTAATATAGTGATTCTTACAGGCTGTATGTAAATGCTATAGGATTTGTATATTGTACTAGATTGGTTAGTGAGAATTAGAATATTCAATACAGAAGAAGATTTATTGTATTGTAACAGGAACCTCGCTCTCTTGCGCTTTTGCTCTCTTACCCTTTTACACTCTTACCCTTTTACTCTCTTACCCTTTTGCTTTCTTACCCTTTTGCTCTCTTACCCCTTTTACTCTCTTACCATTTTTACTCTCTTACCTCTTTTACTCCCTTACGCTCTTACCCTCTTACTCTCTCACCTTCTCATCCTCTCTCCCCCTCTCTTCTCTCAGGCCTGCTCTGAGCTGTGGCTGGCAGCTCCAAGCAGGGCCCCTGCACCCAGGCCCTTTGCAATGAACCTCAAGTTCCACAACCTGGCTGCAGAGATCTCTCATCTCCATCCATCCCAACTGTGCTACCCCCCGACGCTCCTACAGCTCTGCTAATCATTCACTGGCCTCCACTCTTAGCTGGCCCCTCCAGTGTTTGAGGATTGCCAGAGCTGGCGGTGCTGCTGCGCATCTTCTGCTGCAGCCGGCTGCAGGCTGATAAGATTGCAGAGTGCCAAAGGTTACACATAAACAGAAATGATGCAATAGCCACTGGGGTCCAGATCACAATGAATTCCACACAGGAAAGGCTGTGTGATAAGGAGAGGTCACACTGATCTTTATGTTTGCTGTTGGAACAGGATAGCTCTCAAAACAAATGTTGGAGCACCCGTATGAAACCGCACAGTGGGGAGATCCATGTGCTGAGCTGTTCTAAAGCGTGGTGTCTTCAGGAATAATAATATCTGGGTTGAAACAAAGCTCTGAGCTGGCATGTAACCCAGGGATGCCTGGCTCCTGAGAAATCTTGGTGGAGGCAGGATTAAAAAAGCTTCAGAAGCTGTCTCAGTTGCCGTGGGTTCACTGGCAATGCTTTTGAAATTTTCAAAAGACTTGCTTGGCCCAGCAATGAGATTTTGGGGCCACTTGCTGGGCTGAGCATTCCCAAAGACTCCCAGAGACATTTCTCTGGGTAATCAGAGATTCCTCTGCATGGGCTACCACAGAAGTGTGCTCACTGGGGCTTGGCTGGGAGAAGGAAAAGAGCTGGGTGAAAATCAGTGTGGTAGAGGATGTTGAGGGAGCCAAGGGGAGGGCTACAGAGCAGGGGGTGAGATGAGATGTCTTGCTTATCTTTTGCCTGATCAGCATCCTCAGCCTCTGGTCTACAAAGTTCCGTTTCTCTGAGATGGTGGGAGTGAGGACAGAGTTTAGGGCAGTTTCCAGCTGCCTACTGGTTGGCTCTTGGCCTAGTTTTGTTCTGTTTCTCCTTTTTCCTGTTTGCAGCAGGAGGGGAAACTGCTGTGGGCTCAGGGCATGTAGCAGACACTTGGTGCTGCTTGATGGAGGATTATCACCTGATAACAGGGTGATTCTTGGAGAATGCACTTTGCTGCACAGCCAGTATAAGAAAGGGACCAGAATGTAAATACCTTATCTGGAAAGAGATGCTTCTGTGAGGGAAACCCTTTGGTGACTCCTGTAGCATCAGTGGGATGCAAAAGTCATCTTAGTTTACATAGTTTGAGGATTTGGTTTTCCTTTTACCTTTTTCTTAGCCACATTTATCTATTTCTCTGTGCCACACTGAACAAACAGGGGGAAGTGGAAAGTGGAAGTCTTACAGAATCCTGTCTACACAGACTCCAGACTCTTGGCTGTGGAGAAATTAATGCTATAGGTAACTGCTTAGTCCAGCTTGTGCTTTTGCAGTATGTGGAAGTTGCCAAAGTCTTTGATCTCTTGTGTCATCCTCTATCTTCTATAAAGCTCAAGCTAGATCCCATTATTCCAGAACAGAGGCATCAAGGTATCTTTAAGTCAAAGAAGGCTCTGCCTATTCTTGGTAGCACAACAGAAGCAAATGAAAACAAAAAGCCAGGAGGCACAGGGTAAATGTTGGACTAGGATTCAGGAAAGATTGGGACAAAAATTCCAATTCAGTTGCTCAGGGAAATTGGACTATCAAAGATAATTGTGTTAAGAACAATAGTATTCATTATATTTGGCACTGAAAAGCCCTGGGCAGAAACTCCAGTTATTTAGAACCTCGTAGGCATCTATGGAAGGAAATGGCAAGCTCCCACTGGCCTCTGTGGGTGTGAGATTGAGCCCTATGCAAACAAATATTGATCCCCGAATGCCAAGAAAAGGGTGACTTTAACCTAAATCTGTGTCAGACATATGGGCTGAAGTATCGTTCATTCCCATGCATCCTTGTTGTAAATACTGGCTAAACCCACTACTTCTTATCCTATTTTGTACCTTCTTTCCTTGTCTCACAGTGTGCCCTTGTGCATTCTTGTTGCTCATAGCATTTTTGATGGATTGCTTACGTCCCCTCTCTTCAGTGGTGCAGTTGTGTTCATGTAGCGTTTCAAACCGATTGCTTTTCACTGGAGCAGTTTCCCCTGAAAACAAATGTTCCCCTTGTGTCTTTCCTGTCAAGCTCTGCAAGTAAACACAAGGTATCACTGACTTGCTCTTTCAAAGGACCCAGACATTTAATGCAGTGACCAGATGCTCGTGTTCGTCTTGGTGAAAATACTTTTGGTTGAGAGAAAATCAATCCCTTGTTGGTTTTTGAGAAGGAGGCAGTGTTTTAAAACCAACTGCATGTCAGTTTTGATGATGGAGATCAAATTGATGGAGCTGTTTTGTTTGTGCTCTGGAAAGCACAAAACTTCATTAGGCTTCTTGCACCATATGGCTTCTGTATTTTCCCACTCCTTCAAAGGAGAAAAACTCCTCTTATTCCAGCTTTACTGCTAACACCAAACATGTAAAAGCCCACAGGTGTCAGACATGGGCAAGGTGGTTAAGATATTAGATCTAGAACAGCATTAAATGATTCATGAAACACTAGGACTTGAAAGAATATAATTCATGTTGACATGAAAGCATTCTGGAAATTTAATCAATAATATCTGGAAAATGTTTAGTAGCTGATTGCAAAGTTTTGGAGTTCTGCTGTATAATTCTAGCCGAGCTCTGCCACACCACTGGCAAGTGAGGAACTGTCACCCCAGTGTTATTTACATGGAGGCTGCAGCAGAATAAGGTGATGGTTTAGCCAAATCCTACAGAGAGCAGTGACTAAATTCAGCAGTATCCAACCTCTCTGCCTGCTTTCAGTGCTATGTAACTCTTACTAATTTAACTTTTACTAGCCACTGTATTCCATAATAGTACAGAGAACCAGCAGAAATCTGGGATGTTGTACAAAGGAATGAAAAGGTCAGTGGATCCTCCAGCACTGGGGGGTCCAGCAGACGTGGCAGAGATGAGCTCCCCAGCTGGACTCTGTGAGATGTAATAATTCAAATATAGGACTGTTTGAATGTCCCTTTGTGGCTCCAGGACAGATCTTGCTTGCAACCAGCCAGCTCAGTGCATGAACAGAGCAGATTTAGGTGTGCCTCTGCATGTCTGGAGACAGGACTCCAGCTTGCCTGGCTGGAGAACCTCTCAGTCTGAAAGTGCAGATGAGATGGATTACAGTGGTTTTACAGATGGTAGCTGAGATAAAGAGAGACCAGGTGATTAGGCCAAGACCACATAAAATAGGAGCTGAGGCTCAGAGTTGAGTCAAAATCTCTTAAATCTCTCCCTAAAAGACGATTCCTGCTTCATAACACACACTAAAGTCCTTTCCTCCTAATCTTGCTTCTTCCTAGCTGCTCTTTTGGAAGTGAATCTTCTCTTACTCTGGGGTTTTGATCATCATTCTCAAACAAAGGCTTTGCCAACCCAGATGGTAGCAATTGGTTTCTGCCCTGCTTATTTCCCCATCTTCTCAGACTGCAGGGCCTGGATCCCAGAGATCCAAGGAATCCTGCTTTAATACAGCCCTGCATGAAATGTAAGCCAGTAAAAGCAGATTACCAATATAAGTCAAAACTACAATTTCCTCTCTTAGCTATCCTTAATAGTTTTTGTGGCTCACCACAAGATTTGGGATGCCAATTACACTGCAGACGGATTTACAAATGCTGGAAGAGGAACTTTAATCAGTATTTAATTACATTGCAGTTATTAAGTACAATGGTTCCTTGTTTTGGAGAATTGTGTGTGGTTCATCAAAACAAATGGGCTATACCTTCCCCAAAAGTTATATTTACAATGGTGCTCATTAAATCTTATCTTTTTTCCCCTCAACTGAATTAATTCTAAAGGTGTGAAAAGTAACTTTATTTAATTTATAGATGGTTGGTTGGAACCTGCGGTTTCTTTACTACATAATTAAAAAATTCCTTGCCAGTTTGCTCTAAAAGGAAACTTAAGGCCAAAGAGGAAGAAAGAAAGTGCTGAATAGCTACTCCTTATTTGAAAACTGTCCACCTTGTGTGCTGAAGGGAGGCATGTTCTGCAGAAAAAAAATAGCAGGTGGTGGTGTAACTGAAGCCTCTGTCCAGCTGAGGCCAGCTTGGCCAAAATGTGAGTTTGCACACATGGAGCCACACATCAGGCCCTCCCTGGGAAAACCTAGCCCAAATGGGTGAGCTTTTCCTGACTCAAAAATAACTGAGAAAACAAAGTATTCTAACATGGAAGTGCTGGAGGACCTCCATTACTGCTCTCTCTGCAATAATAAACAGTATCCCGAGTTCCAGGAGTCTGGACATTCTCTGAAGGGAAAATTGTTTGTGAACAGCTGTAGGAAAGACTATAGGTAAATATTTATGCAGTAACATAATGACCTCTTTCACTCATACACAACACAGAGGACTTTTCACTTGCAGAAGTGTTGTAGGCCAAATCCTGCAAGGTGTGCCAGCATTACAACATGCGGGGCTATTGCTACAGGTGCTGCCAGTAAATACTTCTTGCATCAGTTGCTCAACCAGGTGATGAAAGATCAAACTGTCTCCATTTTCACATCTGCATCCATGTTTCTTACTGCTTTCTGTAGCAAAGGGAAAAAAAAGGCAGCAGCTAGAGTTTGGGACTGTCACCTTCTTGCCCCACTTGGTGTTTGCAAACTGCCAAGGACCCATCTTACTTGGGTGCATCTCAGCACAAAAAATAATCAAGATATAAGTCCAAGAAACAGCTTCTCCTGAATTTATTTTTTTGCCCTATATCTCTGACTGCTGCACTTTTGTTTATTTTGTTCTTTGAGGGTTTTTTTTTGAGGAGTATTTTGGTGAAGAATCCATCATCTGTCCAGTTCATATCCCCCTCTGGTGCCTGGCCCCATTTGGGCTGTGGAATAGTAAAGTCTTGATGCAGAGAGGAGTAGGAAAAGGGCAGCTTGCTGTCCTAAACTGCTGATGGGCTGTTCAGAATTTGAGCTACATCTCACTTTCAGACAAATCAAATTTGCTGTTAAATGTCTGCTGTCTATAGCAATTGATTGCTTCAAGAATCTGCCCTGACATCAGTTGATTTATCTTTAAAGTAGCTTTTTCCTGCTGAGCCAACTGCTATTTTATGCTTTTTTACAGCTTGTCCAAAGACAGCTCTCTTTGATAACAGGCATGTGTGAAAAATTTGCATTAAAATAACCATTTTTTTTAAACAGTCAGCATAAGTATCCTGAAAAAATTCATGGCCTTGTCTGAGTGGATATTTATTCTTACATTCTTTTTTCTGTTTGTAGTAGTAGAAAATACTGTGTGAAAAAAAAAAATCAAGTACAGTAAAAGATGGTTTGCATTACACTTCTGCAATGAAGTCATCAATCTGTGTCTCAGAACTCATTTACAGTGCAAAAGCTGAGAAAACATTTCTAGCCCAGAGTCAGGTGCCACCAGCCATCTTGGAAAAGCATGACAAATTCATTTATGTTTGGGTTTTGGCCTCTTAAGAAACTCTGGGGACCAGAGAGAGATGTGCTCAGCAAGAAGATGTGAATCAACACTGAGTCAGCAATGTGTGCTCCAAGGGTCTGCTAATGCTAAGCAAAAATTGAAATGAGTCAACACTTCAAAAATAAAGGGAGAAAATATGCAGTTTTTGCATTTGAGTGCAAGGTGGTGTAGCCTGTGCTGATCATGGTATGGAGTTAGCAAAATGTCTTTAGTGCATTTACTTCAACATGAAGTGCAAAGGGCAGTCCATCCAGCATGGGACCATTAACACAATCACAGGGCATATAATCATGGCTAATGATGATCAGTCAGTTGTTAGATGGAAATGAAGAGTTCTTTGTGACAATAAGCAGTTACAAAGTTCGTGTTTAGTTTGTTAAGGCCCCAATTCAGCAGCTGGATCTACGTTGGTGGCCTCCTGTGCACACGCAGGGTGATTAACACCAGATGAGGATCTGGCCATAGCCACTGATGCTTAGTAATGGTTGTGGTGCTAATTAAAGCTCAGATTGGCTTGGGCCTTTGGGAGCTGGGCAGAAGAGGGGAGCCTTCCCAAGACCCAGCCACTGGAATGATTGCACAAGGGCTTCTTGTCAACATGTGATGATGAGCTGCCACCGTGTCACCCTCTGTGGAGGTGTAGGTAGGGGTTTGGTTCCTAACAAGAGCTGCCTTACTGGTGTTGCCAGGTGAGGGAACCCTGCGTGCCAGCCTGTGGGAAGAGACTGGAAATAGGCATGAACGGGTCCCAGTGAGTAGAGGAGTCAGTGAACTGTGAGTATTTTCATGTTTTGGTGCAAACTCATAGTTAAAGCTGTTCACTTGGAAGCGAAGCTCCTTTTCCACTGGAAGTGACTAATCGTTGACTAACGATGCCCTCACCCAAGCAAGGGCTCTTCCTTCTCAGTGTTCATTAGCGTAGGCATAAAGACACACACCCTGGCCAAGCTTGGTGATGCTCAGGGACAGCACAAGCATGTGAAAAGAAATCTAAAACCAATCAGTGTTCCTACCCCCTGAATTTCAGGGGTACTTCACTTCTTCCTCATTTGAGACATCCATCTCAGAGTCCAACTAACTCCCTGTCCAATATATTCAGCTGTAAAATGTCTACTGTCCTGGGAGAGGAAAGGAGGAGAAAGAAATATGCTGAAGTGAAAAGGTGTGACTATTGCTGCATTGCTACAGGGAAACAATTTCACTAGTTTTTGTCATTTTGATGAGTGCTGCCCCAGGCTGATGTCACAACAGCCTATAACAATTTATTCTCGAAAAGCTTGATCCATAAAGAGGTGATGATGTGAGTACTGGTATTAGCTGTAACTGTCCTAAAAATGACTGATCAAAAATGTAACAACACTGAGTGGTTTGACTGATGGTCTTGGTGAACTGGTGTAAAAGGCTGGAAAATACCACAACTGGGCAGCAGTTTTGTTTCTTCCAAGTCCAGATCTATTATGTAGCTCAGTGCTAATGCTGTATAATGTCCACAGTTTTTACAAGATCTTTGTTCAGTTTTACTAGTTTCATTTGATTTTATAACAAACTTTACGGTATGCTTATCAATACATCATGTTCTGGCTAACAAAAGCCTCACTGTTTCGGGTAGATCTCTTTTTTCCCTTCGTGAAGCTGTAACATAGAAGCCAAGTTAAGAAGGTGACAACACCTGTTCACAATTTAAAGGAAATGAAAAGATTTTTTTTCCATGGATGTAAGCATGAAATTCATACATATATGTATGGATATATAATTTCCCCCCATACTCCATCCTGTGGCAGACTGTGGCAAACCAGAGCTGCAGCCAGTGTAAATCCCAGGCATGCAGGACATATGGATGCATTTAGCCCACAATCCTTTGCAGATGCTTTGGAGTGTGTAGTGGCTGCTACACCCGTGCAAATAGCAAGCTGCAGCTCTGCTTGCTGCATGAATATTATTTGGGAATGAAAGCAACACACAATACCAGGCAGGCTGACATTAAAACCGTGTTTGATCTGAGCAATTTATGGCTTCCTTCTGTTAAACGATATTAATAGAAAGAGCCTCTGATCCCAGCGAGTTTGTGGTGTTCATGTTGGGTTTTTCTCGTCAGTTTGTCTGAAGCTAAAAACATCTCTTGCCTCTGACTTTATTAATCAGAGCTCTCTTGGTGCAATCCTCTGTATGGGCAGTGGGTGGAATTTCTCTGTGCAGTGCTGATGTGCTCAGCCAGAGATTTGTCCTCATCTGCATATCCACAATGCTGAGAAATAGCTCTGTTCCTGAGTAAAGCCAAGGCAGTCCCTGCTCCAGGCTGGTGATCTGTATGTGTGGGGAAGGCAGGCTTTCCAAAGGTGGTCTGGCTTCTCAGGCAAGGTTTGCTATGTCTGCAGAAGAGTAGTTAGGAGTCTTTTAATTACTAGCACCCCAAGTAATGAGAAGACATCAAGCTAATTGCAGGCCTGGGCATCAGCAGCTTTGAGATATCTACCACCTTGCCAAGCATCCAAGATGACTTATCTTCTCCAAGTAGCAGGGTCTTTCTACAACTTCCCTACTACTACTGCTGTCCTCCCCTATTCCTGACAGTTTTTCCTTGGAAGTTGTGCTCCTCCCTCTGCTTCTTGCTGAAAGCTGGGAGTGAAAGATTTAGCATGGCCTCACTGGACTCAGAGGACCACAGAAGCTGAGTTGAGCTTCATGGGCGCAGTGTCTCCAGGAGGTCTGTGCCAGAGCACTGTGCCCCATTCCCTTGTGCCACCACACAGCCCTGCTGTCCTCAGTTTGCACAGTAAATACCACAGATAGTGGGGTTTTAGCCAAATTTTCTCTTTGGTATCAGTTAACTCAGAAATACCCAAAAGGCACACTTGTAAATTAAAGCACAGTGAAGAATATTTATTATAGAGTGAGCAGTGCCAAGTTGGACCAGTTTATAACGTGTAGTTTGAATGTTGTTTTTGGAGACTGCTTTTTTATGTGTAAGTGCACGTACACAGCACCAATTGCTCAGATGCTGCCTCTTGATCCATGCATGTAGGTATGTTGCCTGTTAAAATGTATGGTTGCTGAGGAGCTGTATTTTTACATTCCTGTAGGGTCTGGTTCTTTGCCTTTCCTGTGCTGTCTTTGGCATCCACATTAAGAAAAAGATGAAAAAAGGAAAATAAGAATCAACAGAACTGCTGAAAATTAGTGTACAGGCCTATTTTAAAATCCAATTTATTTTTGTTTGATGAGAGTAGGAACATATTCTGTGTTGTCCTTTGTGAATAATATCATTGTGCTATAAAGCTTTGATTCTTCCTTCTTTATAATAATGTGGGTTTCATAGTCAGAAGACCTGAGTGTTTACATTATACACTTCTTGGCAATAAAATTGGAAAAGAAGAGGAAAAAAAAAGTACTAATCCCAGGAGTTCTGAAACCTACACTCCTTCTCAAACGTACCCTGTTAAATACATTAAGTCCCTTGCAAACATCCATCTATCAGCAGTTGAGAGTTTGTAAAAGGCGTACTTTGTTCTGAACTCCCTGCCCTACTGATTATGCACAGTTCTTTTATTTTGAGAATAGGATGACGACCCCTTAGCCTGGTAATGATGACAGATTTATGTATTTTAACACCCAGACGCTGCTGTATTTGTTAAGGGCTGCCAGACTCCAGCAGTGCGGCGACCGTAGTTTATTTTCATTGTCAGTTTGTGCTGCTTTTTAAGGTGTTCTGCAGCCACTGGAAGCAGCACCACTGCTGCTTTCAGAGGTTGAGATGTCAGGCTGTTAAGAGCATAAGCCACCATCCTTGGACTGTTTCCACTCATAAAATGTCAGTTTTATTCTGGTTGCTCTGGCGGGATGGAACCTGTTCCTCGCATCGAAGCCAAGGAAAAGAGGGGAGAAATAAACAGTAAAAGGAGTCAGATAACACAGAATTTATTCCTTCGCTTTCTACTCCCATGATGTATTTTGCAGCTCTCGAGATAATGTTTTAAAGAAAACCTTCTATTAATATGCAGCAAAAAACAAATAACATAAAGGCGCTTTGCAGGCGTAGCTGTTAAAGTGCTGTGTAGGTCAGCACATCTGTCCTCTCCACAATGCATCTGTCTGTGATTTTTTTGGGTTGTTTTAAATTACTACAAGTGGCAGAACAATAGGGAGACAAACAGTGAAAACAATGCTGTTGTTTAATATCAAGCTAAATGATTAACAGACCTGTACAGAAAATATTTCATGTAAATTAAAGGGAAGAAAATTATTTTATTTTCCATTGCAATGATCCAGCGCAACAAAGGCAGTTGATGTGTTTCTTCTTTTCTTCTCTTCTTTTCTTTGATCTTGCTTCAGATATGTCTGTTCCTGTGTGTGTATGTAAAGTTCTTACAGACACACTGAAGGTTGTTAGGTTATAGAGCAAAAAATGCAGAATATGGGTGGTTTTCTGATGTCTTCATGCCAACCAAACCACTAAGCCTGAGTTTATCACACAATTGAAATTATACCTAGGACTTTCATTGCTTTTTTTTCTTCCAGTTCATTGTTTCCCTGAAAAATGTTGTCAAGTCATTTGAACTATTGAGTTGAGTCAGTTTTCTGCTTGATTGTCAACAAAAAGCTTTGAAATATTTGGCATTGAATCTTCCATTGCGAAACTATTTTGATTTGGAAAAGCATCACCACCAAATTCTTCATTGACTTTTCTTTAGTCCAATATTGAATGTTTCTCTTCTTAAAGAGAAGCAGTGTGACCTGGTATGTTGGTTTTGTATTGGGTTTTTTTCAAACTGGAAAAAGTTATGGTGACCTCTGCACTGAAGTAGACAAGGATCTTCGTCTCACCTTTGCTGAATGTGCAGCTGGCAGGAGAGAGGGGAACTGGTGACAGTCCTCCTTGGTCACTGGTAGGCAACTGGGAGACTTGGATCCACTTCAGATGCAGGCTGGGATTCCCTGCTGAACAATTCCAGGAATCTCATGGAGGAGAAGAACGACGCCTCCCCAATCCCCAGCACTGCCCAGTGTTTGTGCTCTGTTTGCAGTGTCTCCTGACAACTGCAAGCCCACTGCAGCTCCTCCTGGTAGCCCTGGTGTGTGCTTTGGCAGGAGAAACTCCAACCCAGGAGAAATTTGTGGCAACAGCATCAAGAGGGTTGTGTCAGCCAAGGTCTCTCATGAGCTGCTTTGGTTTGAGTGTGGTTTTGTTAATCCCTTTCCTTCAAGGAGGTTTGGAAGATGCAGCAGCCTTCACTTCTGGGAAGTGAAAATATTGATGGTGAATTTTGAGAAGCTGGTCTGTGTCTTTGATTTGAAATGCAAGCAAGGTGCTGAGCATGTTCCTGGCATTGGAACTGTGTCCTGCTCACACTGGCTTCATCTGTAGGGACTCCATCATCCCCTTTCCTCTGGGATGGTTTTCAGAGCCTCTAGGGAGGTGTCTGAGAAACTCTGACCAAGAACCATTGTAAAAACATGCCTGTGTGACCTTCAAAAAGATGGTGGTGTTTTCTGGTTGCTCTGTCCTTGGATAATTATGGAGAGTTTTGTGGTGGCCCCTTGAGAACTTGCCTTGATAAAAAGACAAAAGAGCAACATCTTTCAGGGGTAGATGGGTAGAATTTTATGAGAGAGGAATTTGGCCACTGAACATCCTCAGTACTGTCAGAGCTCGTGTGTATCTCATATCCCTTCACAAGGAATGATTTGGATACATTTTATCCTTGTCCTGTGCAAAAGCTGCATCATGGACATATTCAACAATGAACTAGCTTGTTAAATCTTAAATACACAAGCTGTGCCTTGTATGTGATTATTGCTATTCATTTGTTTCACCTGTGTTAAATTTTTCAGAATTTTTGGCCCTGCTGTGTTCAAAGCTCCTCACTTATCAGGAGAATGGGCTGCACATTGGGCTGTTCACAAGTGACATTTTTGCCACCCTTCAGCATCTTCAGCAAGGGAGGGGATACTGCAGATCCTGTGACAGCACCTGTGTTGCTCCAAAGCCATGTCATATCCTTGGCATATCCTGAAGGAGAAACTTTTAAAAAGTTTCACTACATCCTTCCCACCCCATATTTGGACAAAGCACTCTTCTGTCTTTTGGGCCAAATGTATTCATTTTTTCTCATATTCTGTGGACCACAGAAATAGTTACAGATGTGAGGAATAAAAGTCAACAAGATGCCTGCATGTCATTCCTGTTAGTTCTGCTGTAATCTTTTTTTAGAATATTTTACTGACAACTATCTCCCTGGAGCTCTTTACCAGCTTTTATGACACTTGGTACAGGGAGCCTGTTTCCTGTGGAGAAATAACCAGTTTGTTTATTCCCATATGGCGTTCTGACTTTTTAATATTGCAGATGTGACATGACACCTGGTGCCACCCCAGCACCCTGCAGGATGTGCAGTGATAATGATTTAACTTTTGGGGATGGTGTTGCTTTTGGGCTTTGCTTGTTTATGGCCCCATGGACTTGGAAAATATTTTCAAGACTGTTTACTTCACCCTGCCTGTTTTGGGGCATCTGCTATTGTAGTGCAGTTGGATTTTCCTCCAGCCTCAAATGCTAAACCATGGCTAAGGGGAGATGATGGGGCCAGCTCTTTGCTGATACTTTGGTCTCTGCTCTGAGTAGTAGGTGGATTTTTAGCCACTGCTTTTCTCAAGCCTCTCTTCAGATATAGTATGACTCAGGCCATGAGTGAAATGCTTTTCATGTTCTTACTGAGGGGAGAAGTGGACCCCAATTAGAGACCTGTAGTGTTAAAGGAGGATGGTAAACTGAACTTGCAGCATTTTATCTCTGGGACCATCAAAGATAGCAGATAAAGGGGAGTTTTTCAAAAGCAGTCAGCCGAGGCTGAGTCAACCCCTTTTGAAGAATTCCCATGAAGTTCCATGGGAGGAATATTGCCATTGCTGAAAGCTTTTGAAACCTTACCTAACCATCCAGTGACACTTCTTGAAAAATGTGTGTACTAAGCACACATTCCTGGGAAAATGTAAGTAGGGTTCACATGTGTTGAATACTGAGGTGCTTTCTCAGAAGCAGGTGTTTTGAAAGGAAATTGAGAAAACTGGTTTCAAAAGCAGTTTTAATGAGCTATAGTGTCTGCCCTAGTCAGTAGGGACATGGTACTTAAAAGCTATTTTTTAGAATAGTTTTCTCTTCTGTAAGCAAGGCCTGACTGGTAAGTTGGCTGTGGCAATAAGCAATTCCCTAACAATTATCCAGCACATTCAGCTGATGTGTGAAGTTGTGCTGAGAACAAAACTATTGCTACATTTGCTGGTGTCTCACTTGGAGCTCATATGATGCTTTGGGATCCAGGATAGGAAAGCCATTTCTGTACCACCTCTGGATAGAGCTGTAAAAGTTGAACACAAGCTAGAAGGATATGGAAGCTGAGAACTGAGACAGTCCCAAGGTTGCAGTAATCAATTTTTTTTTTCCCAGTTTATGAAAACTGGAGGCTCAAATATCAGGAACGCTGCAGTTGGATGTAGTCCATGCATGCAGTTGCCATTGACTGAGGTGGGAAATTGATGGAGTTACTCAGAAGGAATGTATGTGAATGATGAGCAGGATGCCCCACCCATGTTGCAGGACTGCATCCTCATACCTGCCCTCCTTAGCTTTAGGACTCATCTGGAAATTCATTGGACTCATTTGAAGGGAATGGCAAGTCTTGCAGTTTTACAGGAAAGAAATGAAGGACAGAAGAAGCAAAAGGAAAAAAAAACATTAAGGGAGGGATTTTTTTGAAAAAAAACTTTCCTCCTTTTTGCATTGCAGACACATTAAGTACTTAACATTTTAAGAGCATCCCCTGACTTAGAAAAGCTGGCAGAGTTGGGCTTCAGTATGAGTCTGCCAGATTGATTTACAAATCGGCCTTACGAACTCCTGCTGCTTAAACATACCAGAATGCAACAATTAAAGCCAACATCTGGAATTCATTGGTGGAGCTGATCCTAGATAAACATTAAATGAATGTCCATTTCCTTAGCATTGGATTTCCTCTGGCTACCACAGCTTAAGCAGTGTCATCCTATCAGATAGAGCTGATGCTGATAGCAGAGCAAATGTCAAAGTCATGAGCCAGATCAATTTGTTCTGTCTTTTAGCACTGAAACTAGCACTAAAGCTGGGCTGAAGACACCCACTGGTTTTTTCCACTAGACTGTGGGAATGGATTCCTCATCTCACTAACCTGGGCTAAGCTGGCTGTGTGACTCCCTGTCTTTCCTGTGCAGAATACTTCAGATTGCTTAAGTTAATCTCACTTGAGGAACTTTGTCTCAGTACTTCTCTCTCTGTTTCCCCCAAATCTGACAAGGCTATTGAAGTCTCCCTCCACTCTACAAATCCAGGGAGGGATTTTGTTTGTTCATTTGTTGGAAACATAGAAAATCAGTTAATGAATTTGGGACTAAATTAGTTGCAAATTACAAAAATGGCAGCCAGTCACAACAAATACACATCTTCCTTTGCAACAGATCTCCAGTATTCAGCATCTTCCCACTCTCACCAATCTGACAGTCAATGGATTTCTTCTTCCCACCTTTTGCCCAGTCATTCAGCTTTATAAAAGCATCAACTCAGCGCTTTGGTTTCCCTAGAGAAAAAATTGCATGAATCTTTCCATTTTCTCCCCTCCTGTGTTTTTGCACTCTGCCTCCCCTCACTTTGTGGAGAAGCTGTATCCGTGTGGAGACCATCTTGGCTTGGAAGTGACTTTTCAGGAGGCGTTTGGGTTTCCTATCTCCTGTATCCAGCTCAGCAAGGAGCAGTTGTCATACCCCAGAGCTCTCAGTGTCACTGTAGCCCCTCAAGGGCCGGTGCATTTCAGGAAAGGGTCACAAGTAGGTGCCATGAATCCCCCTAGGGAACCAGCGGGACGTTCTGCACGGAGCAGGTGCCTTCTCTCCTTCTCTCCTTCTCTCCTTCTCTCCTTCTCTCCTTCTCTCCTTCTTCTCTCCTTCTCTCCTTCTCTCCTTCTCTCCTTCTCTCCTTCTCTCCTTCTTCTCTCCTTCTCTCCTTCTCTCCTTCTCTCCTTCTTTCCTTCTTTCCTTCTCTCCTTCTCTCCTTCTTCTCTCCTTCTCTCCTTCTCTCCTTCTCTCCTTCTTCTCTCCTTCTCTCCTTCTCTCCTTCTCTCCTTCTTTCCTTCTCTCCTTCTCTCTTTCTCTCCTTCTTCTCTCCTTCTCTCCTTCTCTCCTTCTCTCCTTCTCTCCTTCTTCTCTCCTTCTTCTCTCCTTCTCTCCTTCTCTCCTTCTCTCCTTCTCTCCTTCTCTCCTCGGAGTGGCCCCAGCCCGGCTGAGCTGGAGGGATCTGTGACCCCTCTCAGGACACAGAGCGGGCTCAGCACGGCGGTGCAGAGCCCAGGCACTTTGCATTCTCATGGTCTAGAGTTGCCTGCTCGGGGTAGGCTCCAAGAGGCAGAGGTATTTTCCTTGCTGGTTGGCCCTTTTTCCCTTGTGGCTCTGCAAGCGTTAATCTGCAAGTGGAAACTGAAACGCCACAGAGCTCCTCAGAGAGGAAAGATTCAGGTGAGTTTACAGTTGTGTTATTTTGCTTTGCTGGTGACTTCTGTCTGGTGGCTTTTCCAAAGCAGCTGGTAAATATTTTTCTCTGTGTTATGGTGCCCGACAGTAGCCTGGAGTCCCAGTTTCTTCCTATAGAAGATAGACCTTTGAGGTCTATAAAATTTATACAGTACACTTTCTGATTTTTATTAGCCTAGTAAAAGAGATCATATTTTGTGTGCTTCTGTATCTCTGGAACGTATGGCTGGGGAATTATTCTGCAGGGCACCAAGCTGCATGTTATGGTAGAAAATACTGATTTATCTGAGCTGTGAAAATGGTAGACCAAGCAGATAATAAAAGTCCTTGAAATGTTTCAGACATACACAGCCATTTTAGAATATCCCACAAGGGGGCTGTGGGTTACATTGTCATTTAGCTTTTAGTTGTTGCTAATTAGTTCCACCTAAATACTAATTTCCCCAGCCCATTCCTCGTCTCTCAGTTATAACACTCCAAAGAGTGAATTTGCTTTACTCTCCCTGTGTTTGAAAACAGTTTCATGGCAAGTGGTCTGTTTGTGAGCATGCAGTGAATTCAAATACCTTTAAAATGATTTAAAACAATTTAAAACAATTATTTTTAAAATACACATGCTTCCAGGCCCAACTATGCATGGGGAGATTAGGGCACAGCAGAAGGCAAGTCCCAGCCTTTAGAGTCTGAAGAGATAAAGTTGATCAAGGACTGGTGGAGTTAGAGGTACTAAAAGGTGGAGGAAGTTTCTAAACCTTGTGCAGAACACTGGTAGAATAAGTGGCCTCTTTATGCCTTCTATTATTTTTTTTCTCTGCATTGCTTTTCT